>NW_028301601.1:28060000-28685000 GCF_987345545.1 Pholcus phalangioides | reverse complement strand
TGTGCTAAAACATATGGCTATCCGTCTGTAATTGCATGAAAACGATGGGGTTTTTTTTTTTTTTTTTTTGCAAGCTTTCATTTTTCACCCATCTACCTCTTGGATTGCATTTACTACTAGCACTCAAAATAATGTCAATGAATGATCAACAAATCTTTGTCTGCTTTATTTATGGCAGCCCTCCTTGAATGAAAAGTCTTCAAACACACACAACTTTCTGCCTTTACAGTTACTCCATTTTGCTTCAAACCTCTTCTATATTGTGTGTCAGGGCCTACTGTCACCCCCAAGTCGTAAACCCACCGAGAATACACGCAACACTTTTTTATTTCCTTCCTCATGTTAATGTTACTTGAATAGCGGAAAAATTGCGAAAAATATATTCTATGCATTTGTTTGAAATTAAATTTTTTGCAGAGTGACTAAAAAAAATTTAATTCTACAAACTTCTTCGTGGCCCCCGTATCAGTAGCCGTGGCTCCCCTTCTGACAGATTTTCATCCGTATCCCCCTGGAATATCCTAGGGCCCCCTGAGGCCATATGGCCCCCGGTTGAGAACCACTGGTCTAGAGGTCTAGGGCGTTCACCCGGAAAGTGAAAGGACGTGGGTTCGTTTCCCCCGCAGGGGCAGTTGAATTTTCTATTTTTTCAAAACATATCTTCGCATCAGCCAGCTGTTAAAAACCTTTGTATGAATAGCGGAGAGTGGCATCATCCTCGGAGAAGTGTATATGGTAATAAGGATGAGGAAAAAATGCCGTTTCTTTATTCAAAATTTTATTCTAACTCAAATTTTGTTTTCTGTTGAACGTCCAGACACTATATTCTAAAACTTATTTACAGTTTTTAAATTTATTATCAGTGCGGAAAGTTTTTTTTTTTTTGTTATTTTCCATATTCCAATCACCGAGTGACCCAATAGTAATATACCAATTCATGACATTCAGCAAGAGTTTTCATATAAATTGCACTATACATCTGGCAATCAAATTGCGAAAAATAAAATTTATATTTATTGCGCATAACGCGCGCATTTAATAATCATTTATTAAAAATATCCATACGTCATTGAATAATAACTTGCCGCATTTTAAATTTCCATACGGTATGTCTCATTTAAAGCGTCATGTTCTACGTAAGTTTCGTAAAAATTGAGTGACAACTTGGCATGTTATTAGCAAAAAATTCATGCGATAAAAATTGGAATTTTTATAGAAAACATGTAAATTTTTGTGAATATACGCGATATCCTCACGAAAATGCACAGAAGTGATACACAATGCTAGTACAATGTTTCTATCAATTTTTCGGAAACAAGACTGTTGGAAAACTTTTTTTTCTTATTTAATTTTTTGTCGGTCCCCGAAACGCACTCATGACTGAATTTTCACTGGAAGTGGTGAGTAACAATATAGGGGGTATATATATATATAACTGACTGAAATTTCTGAACGATTCACCCAGTATTTTTCAAGAAATTCGAAAAAAATGTCTAAACCCCAAAAAAGACAGACTTTTGGAAACATAGTGTATCGTGAGAGATATAGATGGCTTTTTTCTCAGCCAGAGATATCAAGGAAACAGTTATTTTCCGGATATTATGCTGAGGTGAGCTCGGAAAGAAAAGTCATCACGTCTCCGCCGGGACTCGAACCCAGGCCCTCTTGCATACCGGGCAAGCATGCTACCATCTACACCACTGGAGACACATGAATCTGCCTTCCTAATTTCACGCACTGTGTCGTGAGGCGCTGAAGTAGAGGCATTAGTAGCCTCTCTTAACTTCAGGAAATGGCCCCCGGGTGGGACGGTTTAGAGAGATATAGATGGCTTTTTTCTCAGCCAGAGATATACAAATACAAATACAACGCCACAACAGGCAAATTGCCCAACGAGGTGGCTGACTTAAGAACATCATGGATCCCCGAGCCATTTTTGGAGGCCCTACCTACTACTAAACTACACATGCGCCCCGCAAGCCCCGCCCCCCCGGAACCCCCCAACGAATCGGTACATGCGGGAATGTGCGTGTACGTGTAGTGAAACCTGACGTAAAGTGTTTTTTTTTTTTGTTTCTCTGTAATGCTTGTTATGTGTAGTGCTGCTATCTGCCACCAGTATTTCAAACTATGAGTGAAGTGTTATGATTGAATGATTTATCGTTGTAGGACTGTTGCTCTCTGTGGCGAGACTTTTTAACGGGGAGATCGGCTCGCATTTGCGCCTTGAAGTTGGGAACCACAGAAAACCAACTTCAGCCGACCACCACTGTGGGGTTCGAACCCGGATCCTCGCATCGCGAGTCCGTCACTATAACCACTCGACCACCACAGCGGTTATTTTCCGGATATTATTATGCTGAGGTGAGCTCGGAAAGAAAAGTCATCACGTCTCCGCCGGGACTCGAACCCAGGCCCTCTTGCATACCGGGCAAGCATGCTACCATCTACACCACTGGAGACACATGAATCTGCCTTCCAAAGAGAGACTACTACTGCCTCTACTTCAGCGCCTCACGACACAGTGCGTGAAATTTGGAAGGCAGATTCATGTGTCTCCAGTGGTGTAGATGGTAGCATGCTTGCCCGGTATGCAAGAGGGCCTGGGTTCGAGTCCCGGCGGAGACGTGATGACTTTTCTTTCCGAGCTCACCTCAGCATAATATCCGGAAAATAACTGTTTCCTTGATAATGTATCGTATTAAAATATTCATCAATTACCCATTTTTGATGACCATTGTATTAAGATATTTTTCGGACATCAACTTTATAAAAGTTTCTAAAAAGCAGAGACTTTATACTTCTTGATTTGCCATTGAATCAATGAACTGTCATAAGACAATATCTAAAACTGTAAAAATGTTAAATAAACGAATCAAAAAAAATCTGAAAAAAAATATATATTTTCAGTTCATGTCATGGATGTACTCGATAGAAATTCCGTATCTGTCCGGTTCCTTCTAATTTTTTCCTCCCTTGTGGAATGGTTCCTGGATTATAAATCAGATTTATATTCATGGGACTGTCAACGAGAGGGATTTTTTTTCTAAAGCATTTTTTCCTAACACTTTGAACGGCTTACGAAAAAAAATATAGAAAAAAATTCTAGTATAAAAAGTTCTCAAGCTATAAATTTTTCTGAGTCAGTTGTTCTTGTCAGAGTGAAGCCTAAGAAATAGAAAATAATAATAATAATAATAATAGGAGTGTTCTAAAAATAAAATAGTTCTGCCCACAACGCATTTTTCGCTCCGGTTGGTTCAAATTGAGCATAATCTTCTTCTTCTTGAGTTCGAGTCCATGACCTCCATCTTTGAATTCTTATACTTGAATCTGCGAGTTTCCTATTATTACTGTTTTATTTCTTTTTGTGGAAAACTGCATAGTCTTTTACTTCTTCTTCTCCCTTTTGTTCACGTTTTTTAGTGTTAACGGTGCATTTTCTTCAAGAACTTTTCTAAAGTTACTGAAGAAAGTTGCTTAGCTGTGCATAACAAAGAAATCGAACATTCCTTCTATATTTCGAGTTTCTATCGTTCAGGAGAATAGATTTTAGTGGGTCTGGATCGAGATGAATATGGGTTTTGCGACGTTCGATTTAAGATAATTCGAAATTTTGTATTCGGATCTAGAAGATGGGTAAATACTGCGATTCGAATGGTCCCACGTGGGATTTCTCAGCCTATGGTCCGTTTACCAGAGGTGGTCCGTGACGGTGGTGCGCAGGCAAATTTTATAATTATATTTCATTTTGAATGAAAAATTATTCATATGTGGAACTGGTATTAGTAATATCATTTTGGATTAAAAACAACAAACTCTCATACTTCGCATGACCATATTTCATCTGTAAAAATATAGGAGATTGAGATCCTAAGTACGGGATATTGGTATTTGTAGCCAAAACCAATGACAATTCTGAATAAAATTGTCAATTATTGCTGAAAATCACAAAAAATTAAGGGCTACTGCAGATCGTGGTAAATAAAGATTTCACGGAAAAACTTTAAAACCAGACAATAATATTTCATTGATAAAAATTACGGAAAATTAATATCTTGGATACAACAAAATACGAGAAATCGCCAGTTCTACCAAAAATGCTGCCATAGTCGGCAAAAGCTATTGCTAAGATTGAATCGAGAGCTACCGGAAATTATAGTAAGTTGAAATGCAATTTCAGGAAAAAACGCTGAATAGGACAAAGATTGAGATGGATATTCATCCTTCTATTCATAGTTATTATAACAGTCATGAAAACTATCTTCATTTGCAATCTTAGTAAAGATAACGAATTAAAGTAAGCATCGTTATAAAAATAGCGGGTCCATTTTTGTAAAAAAGTCATTCCAATAAAAAACACAAGAATGCCATGTAAAATACATTTAATCTGGTTACGTTAACTCATTGTGGTCCGCCGAAATGTTTCAGACATTTACTTGCCCTAGGACTTAAAAAGGTTGAGGAATGCTGATCTATAGGATGACTTATTTGTTCTATGTTTATTGACATGACTTCAACATCTTTTTTTTATTAACGCTGCCATAGTCATATCCTTACACACTTCTTATGTTTGGTGTCGGTGATAGAAACATACTTTCAAACAGAAAAAGTACCCAAATAGCGTCCCCACTTTAGAAATGCTATCAATTTTATTTAGAGCCTTATTTAATTTTTTATACGAACCCATTTGTTTTCTAACGTCCAATTAGAGCGTTGTTCCATTGACGGTTGAAGTATTGTTCACCTAATTTACGTAACTGCTAGTTAATTTTAGATTTCATAAATAAATACAGTTTATATATACCATACCGTTCATGTATTTTTGCCGGTCCGTAAAATTACTTTTTCTATTTATGAATTTTTTGCCATCCGTAAATAAATTTTGCTATTTATGTATTTTTTGCCGATTGCAATCTATTGACCCTATTTATTTATTTACTGTCGGTCCTTATATTTTTTGAATTTATGTATTTTTGCCCATCCGTAACTTATTTCTGTTACTTTATCTGCAAAATATTTCACCTTAGGCCCCTTTCACACGGAGCGGATGCGGACGCGGGTCCGGAAGAAGTTTTAACAATTGGAATATACTGCGCCTTTCAGACGAGCCGAAAAATCTCCGCACCTAGGAAATGTCCATGCGGGTCCGGACGTCGTCCGCATGTGTCAAAACCTAAGTGCGGGCTCCGCATCCGCACATAGAAGTTTTGGCAATAGGTTTATTCGGAGCTATTCAGACGATGCGGAGCGAATTCGTCCGCATCTTTGGCTACTTTTTGAAGGTGATTTTTCACGGATAATTATTTGCCACAAATACCCTTAAAAACACCATATGATGGTCCCTGCTCATTAATATAATGTACCTAAATACGCCTATCCCTCCGTTTCCTTCTGAGATGGAGATATAGCAACTTTAACTGCCTTTTGTCCATATTTCACAATTTTATATAATAAAACCTGCCAACAAGGGCCACTGACGGGACTAAAATTATAAGTCGTTCTGTTTATTACGAATATTTAATTGACTACATACTTTAATAACTTTTAAATTTAATTTAAAAATTTTAATTTTTTTTCTTTTTAAATTTTCAAAATTATTTAAAATATCTGACACATTATTTTAAATATTTGTTATTTTTTAATCTGTTAATTTTTTTAAACTTTAAAAAAAATACTTTTATTAAACAACGTTATCCACGTACGGTGTTCACTCAGGGCCGGATTAAGTCGTTTGAAGACCCTAGCACTTGAATATTTTTGGTGGTTCCCTCGATACCTACAAGTTTATTTTACTCGATATTCAGTCTATAAACTTAAAAAAATTAAATTTTATATTTCAGAAGTGAGACTAATATAAGGATGGAATTTCACTCTAAAAGGTTTATGAAAGTTATTTTATAAAACTTGAAAAATGTAACCAATAAACACATCTGTTACATTCGAGAGAACTTAACTGATCCGCCTATTGGTTGCATTTTTCAAGTTTTATAAAATAACTTTTATAGTGTAATCCCGGGCTAAGACAGAATTGTGATGTGAATATTTCTAAGCACAGGCATTTTGAAAGTCTCTACCCCTCCCCTTTTTTACTACTTGCAAATTCTTTGATATCTCCCGATTTTTTTTTTCTTTTTTTTGGAACATCGAATGTTTTGGATGTTTTTGGATTTGATTTTTCGAACATTGGATGTTTTTGGAATTTTTCTTCCATATTTTTCCGAAAAGACGGATTTCTTTTTTTTAAAATCTTTTGAAAATATTTGAAGACATTTTCTCCCATCCACTACTTGTAAGAGGATCGGAATGAAGACATCTTTATTCCCATATTCTATGTGGCTCTACATTAAACCACCAAAGAATGCCTCTAGGCTGCCTATGGCCACTGAATCAGGGGTGAAGGACAAAAATAATTTCAAAAATTGCGAAAAAACAGTTTTTATGCACGAATTTCGAACTAAAGATGCGGGCGATTCGTCCGCATCTTCAGTGCTCGTTTGAAAGGGTATGCGGACCCGCGTCCGCATCCGCTCCGTGTGAAAGGGGCCTTATATACTTTTCGCCGGTCTGCAAATTATTTTTCCTAGTTATATATTTTTTGCTGGATCTCAAATTATCCGTTATGACAAAACTTTTCAACTATTCTGACCGCCAGTTTCTATTATTCTTAAAAGAACATATTTTTAGTTAATATTGTTGCAAAAAATAAGGTATACATTTGCTTTAACCGGTTTATAATCTGCAGTAAACTATAAATAAAATATTTTCTATAATCTATGCTTAAATTTATTCCAATAATTCATAAAATTAATGAAGTGAAAATTTTCGTCCCCCTAGAACTCCATAAAGCTTACTAAAACCCTCAAACTTTTATAAGAAAAATATCAAATTTTCACTTTTGTTTGTGGAAAACTACTGTAACGGTGATTATTATTCAATTAAAAAAAAAAAGCATAAAATTTCCAACTAGTGTATAGAGGCTTTTATAGAAAACTTTCTTGACTGTTTAAAATTGGGAAACCATTATCATTGAATTTTCCTTTCCTGTAATCATTTTCCATTCACTCTAAGAAAAACTAAGAAAAAAAAATACCATAAAAACTTCAATCTTTTTTATTTACTTCACGTATAAGGTAAAAATCCACGTTCTAATTCACCTTTCCATATTCATTTTGATGTATAAATATCGGAGGAGAAAAAAAAAAATGAAATAGAGAAAAATCTCCAGAAAGTATGAAAAAACAGCTTCGGAAATTTTCAAAGTAATTACCGTTAGAATCGCTAAGATGAAAATTCAATGTCTTTTCAAGCATCTCGATTACTTTTGAATTATTTTTTTCGGATATTTTTATTTTGAAAAATTCTATTCTGAGAACATTTTTTTTCCCTCTAAAATCATGTGAAGAAAAATATGAATTTTCTTTTCATTGTGTAAAGAAATATATATATATATATATAAGAAATTTCCGCTCAAATCTATTCGTTCAACTACTTCTTTGAATCGTTAATCGAAGACGATGGAATGTCTTGGAATTCCGTTCTGGTTTGACCAGAAAATGAAGACAGGGAGGAATGGAAATTGCAATTTTATTTCTTAGCGCCCACTTTTTTTCTTCCATCAAATCGAAATTTCTCTTTCTGTAAATGACAAACTCTTAAATCACGTGACAACATGGATAGAAGGAAAAAAATAATAATTTTTCCACAATATTCTTAGAAGAAGAAAATTCTTATAAGAGTTTTGAGTAGAGAAGAAAATGTTTTACTCTCCCGAGAAAAAAAAAAAAATAATAATAACCTCTCTCTTCAATTATTTTTCTTACGGAAATTTTATCGAATAAAAAGAATAATATTCCGAATATTTCAAATATTTCAGAACATGGTTCTAGATATTAAAAAATTGAATAAATAGATATTTGTTTTGTAAAATTCGATTTTGAATGTCTGTGATTGTTTATCATTAAAATCACATTATAAATCAATTATAAAGTGAATAGTGTAAGCAATATTTTGGGGTTTTTATGTTACTTAATTAGTTCATTGTTTCGATTTTGATGGTTTTTTAGGATATTTGCCAATGACATTCGAGAATATGATGGTAGTGAAATATAGTTAATTCGTTTTTGAAATATTATTAATGTTTTTTTCAAGAAAAATAGGTGAAATTTTGGATATAAAAACTTCTGTGTTGTGTTATTGAATTGTTTTAAAGTATTTATTTATTTATTTTTTGGAATACGGCATTAAAAAATTCCGTAGCATTGTTACAGAATGCACATGAATTCTAAAAAGTACCTATATGAAAATATGAGCATACACACTAAACGAAAATAAATGAATATTCATATGAGCTATTAGCTGATCGGTTGCACCGTCCATTGCACGGTTCCGTTCGGCATATATACGCTCTAGCGAAGGAAAATCTCCTCCTCTGTAGCTTAGTGGTCAGAGCACTCGTCCGGCAATAGAGGGACCCGGGTTCGACTCCCGGTAGAGGCAGAGATGAGTTTTTTCCTTCCTCAAAAAATTAACATCTCAAATAATAAATATCTTCACAACATACATCCAGTCTTCTGTATATCTTGTAAATGAATATCTTGTAAATGAATATTCATAATCAACAGGAATTTGCAATTAAAGACATACATAAAAACCAGAATTAATGAAAGATATAAATAATTCCAGGGAAACGCTTCATAATTGATAATTCCAATGACAAACTCTTGGATCACGTTTCAACTTGGAAGAAAGAAAAATAAATTACTTACGATAATCGAAAAAGGAAAAAATAATTATATAGGACTTAATATATATGACGTATTTCCAAAATAAATGAAACAAATACATAATATTCCAGTGCTATTAAAAGAAATGCAAAATTCTGTAACTAATGAAAGAACAAAATTCCAGAATTAATTTAAAAAATTCGTAATTCCAGAACAAATGAAAGAAATACATAGTTCCAGAATTAATGAAAGATATGCATAATTCTAGAAATAATGAAAGAAATACGTAATTTCAGAATCAATAAAAGAAATGCTTGATTCTAGAATTAATGAAAGAAAAGGCAATCCAGCATTTATGTAAGAAATAGGCAATTCCAGAAATAATGAAAGAAAACTGACTTTGCCGCCTGGCAGCAGTTCCAGTGGTTAGTGAACTAAATTCTGACTGTGCAGGTCTGGGTTCGAATCCCGGTTCGGGCATGGATGTCCTTTAACAAATTCCCTAGACAGATCGTAAAGATCTCTTGGGAATACGTGATGATCACGTTATTAAAAAAATTCGATACATAATTATGGAATTAAATAAAAAACATTCCCACAATTAATGAAAAATGCCAAAATTGATGAAAGGAATTGTTGAAAAGTGATGAGGAGAGAGAGAGAGAGAGAGAGAGGGAAATAATCGAAAATTAGTGAAAGAAATGATTCCAGAATTAACGAAAATTCAGAATCAATGGAAGAAATAATTTCAGAATCGATGGAAGAAATAATTTCAGAATCGATGGAAGAAATAATTTCAGAATCGATGGAAGAAATAATTTCAGAATCGATGGAAGAAATAATTTCAGAATCGATGGAAGAAATAATTTCAGAATCGATGGAAGAAATAATTTCAGAATCGATGGAAGAAATAATTTCAGAATCAATGAAAGTTTTCGATAATTCGGGGTACTATGGTCTACCTGTTAAGATATCTCCGACTGATTTTAAAATTTAAAATTAAAATCAAAAATTGGTTATTTACGAATGTTTTATAAGTATTTTTTAGTTCGAATTAGACGTATATATGGGTTTAAAGATGATCGTTTTATTAATTTTGAGTATCGACTAAAGTAAGGTTAAGATTCCCTGGAATATGCTTACTGGAAGAGAAATAACTGTTGCGTAATATGTACAGGGTTACGCTACATACAGATATTTACAACTACCAAATCACAATTTCAACATTTACTCAATAACATGCATAAGCGTATTTACGCGTGAGAGGCTCATACTCCGGGGGGGGGGGGAACTATAGCCCAGTGTGGTAATTTCGGAAAGGCGAATGGTCAAAAAGAATTAGTAGAATATGGGAAGGGCGGAAATTTTTATATCACCGGTCAAACGATAAATCTGACTATGCCTGAGTAAGGAACCTTGTCAGTAAGCGACTAAAAGAGTGACCTAAAGAGTTTCCAAAAATGTGTGCAACAAACATGTGAATAACCAAAAGAGCGACATAGATGTCTGAACCAGGTCGGTTAATAAACAAAAAAAAAAGTGAACTAGAGCGTGTGGAAAGTACATTATATCTCCAAAAAAATATAGCAACCCAATTAAAAATGCAATTAGCAAAAATTATAATGAATATATACACATGATAAAATATTATACAATGCCCATAAAGGATACTTATGGTTGTCAACAACGAAATACAAATCCGTTTCCCCTCCTCAGGGGCAGGTGAATTTTCTCTCTTTCCAAAATATATCTTCGCATCAGCCAGCTGTTAAAAACCTCTGTATGGATAGCGGAGAGTGACATCATCCTCGGAGAAGTCTATATGGTAATACGGATGGGGAAAAATGCCCTTTCTTTATTCAAAGTTTTATTCTAACTAAAATTTTGTTTTCTGTTGAACGTCCAGATACTATATTCTAAAACTTATTTACAGTTTTTAAAATTATTATCAGTGCGGAAAGTTCTTTTTTTTTTCGTTATTTTCCATATTCCAATCACCGAGTGACCCAATAGTAATATACCAATTCACAAATATCGATCTTCTCACGTCAAAAACAGTCTAATGCCTGGAATTGCTGTATTTAGTCTTTTTTTTAGTAGTAAGCCATTAGGAAATGTTGTCTGCTAACCAAGGACAAAAATCGTGCTACATAGTGTAATTTTCTTCCTGTTTGAATTTTAAACGCCATTTTTTGTCTGTATTTGTTATTTGTGAACAACGAAATACAAATTGTTAAAGCGCTATTGTGTCAGTATAATTTAATTAAAGAAGCAAATGCTGCCGATCTATTTTAAAGAAAAAGGTCTCTCTACAGAGAGCAATCAGAGCACACAAAGTTCGAAATTCACACACAGTATATGATGGAGCCAAATTAAACTGCCGAATTGTTTGCTTCTGAAATCGGAAGACAGGTGGAAGAACTTCTGGAACGTATGGCACGCATTCCTTACTTTAGTAGTAACATATCGACGCCACAACAAAGGGTTAGGCACCATTTCTAAAGGAAAGGAATTGTATGAAGGAAGGAATCATTCCAGGAGGTTTTACCTAGCCCAGAAAGGTACTCTTACTGTACTCTCGTAAGTACCATAAGAAACTTAGATCATTATAAAATGTGACGTTTAAAGCACTACGAGTACTTAATCGTACCCGCACCTCGTACGCATTCCTCTTCGGAATTTCTAATGAATCAGCACATGCTGGAATCTGTGTTCTGAGTGAATGTTTGGCCTTAACGTGTGCTTGTTTCGTGTTCATGCTGCCATCTGTCTTCCATTTTCTGAAGTAAAGATGGAAATGCTTGAATTTTCATGTTATGTCCGCATCGTGTTGTAGGTCTACCTGCTCTCTGCGGAGAGACTTTTAATCGGAAGACCGGCTGGGATTCGCATTTCGAAGCTGGAAAACCGCAGAAAACAAACTTCAGCGGACCACCACTGTGGCGTGAACGGTGTTCGAAACTGGATCCTCAGGACGAGAGAGTCCAGCACGATGTCCATACGACCGCACAGTGGCACTTTGAAAGCACTACTGAAAACGTGCCGTTTTTGAGAATGAAATCCTTTAAGACAAATAGGACAACCACTTTGTTACGTTCCCTTTTTGAATGAAAAATAATAAAGGGAATGAAAGCGGTGGGTATGTTGTTCCCTTTTGTTAAAAACGACTAACTTTACATTGTGATTTCAACCAAAAGTCTTCCCGTTTGAGTAAACCCTGTTGCATAATCCGATAGAGCTCATCCCAAAGATTTAGTAACAGTTTAAAAATTGAATTTGCAAAAAAAGGAAATGTTTTTTTTTGAAAATAAGCTCCTCGCTTGAGAAGTTGCCCCCTTCAATGAAAAACTAAGATTTACAAATAATCATGTGTGGCTCTCTCTCTCACTATAATTTCTAATACCTCTGAGGTAGGGTACTCTGTATATTAATCAAGGTATCAAGGCTCCACCAGGTTACGAAAAACCAATCGATCAAACACGATGATAAGATAAAATGTCAACTCAATTTTTCTGGACAAGTTCATGGGATGAACTTCGAACGATAACATCAGAGAAATTTCGCTCAAATATTTGTTATCTTTGGATGCCTAGGGGGGGGGGGGAGATAAAGTCTTTATCATCCCGTGAGGTGTTTATTCCCATAAATACCGACTACAAAGTTTTAGAGCTTCTGATTCAGAACCTACTCCCACCATCGGTTATAGCGGAGGGTCGTCCGGGAAGTTTTGGAATAATATCCTCGTAAACCTTAGGAAGTTAAAAACAGTACTAAACCCTAATAGTTGAGCGCGTATAAGGTTCCCCCCCATCTCATACATATAATATACTGACAGATGAAAAGGCACAGAGTATAAAGTGAATTTCCTCTTATTCGCACACATCATGTATACAAATAGCCTCGGCCATCTTCTTCAGCCTTATATGCAGCAGATTGAGCGAATAGCCGAGATTATTGCCGAAGTTTTTGCTGTTTGCTCTTGTCACGGCTATGAATGAATGTCGGCAAATTGCCAAAATTGTACAGAAGCTATGGTATCTGAGGAATGCAAAAAATCAAATCCCTAATGATCTTACAGAGAAAGCGGCAGATGGTAATAACTTTTATCTATGTATGAATTACTTATTTTCTGGAAATTAGATACAATCGTTGAAACTGAGATATGATAACGATACATTCAATTCATCCAAGAAATTCAAAATTACCAATTTAGATCTGACATTATATAAATAATTTTTATCAAACATTCACATTATTCTCATATTTTATTCCCAGTTGATTTCATGAAAGAATTACGGAGAAAATACGAATAATGTTATTGTGTTAATTTAAACTTTCGAAAGCATGGGATTACAGGAACAGTGAAAGACGGGGCCAGTGAGCAGCTAGAAAATCGACCAAGAAAGTACGCAAGCATGTGGGTGAGAACGGTGATTTAACGTCAGATTTGTATTTCCAAAGGCAGGGATTGAGCGAGCTATTGCTGAGGGCAGAAAACTATTTTGACTGATCCAGAAAATTACACTAGAACGATTAGAATGGTGAAAAAAATCCTCCTCTGACAACATGAATTCACATGGAATAGATATAAAGAAAAATTTAAAAATTAATGGTGATATCAAATTGATATCTGAAAAATAAAAATTTTGATATAAATATCAGTAGGAGATTCAATTTTGTGAATTTTAATGAATTTACTAGCTTTTCCCCCTTTCTTTCTGTTTCAAAAGAGGAGAGCAAAAATTTTCACAAATCAGTTTTGCGGTATAATTGAATTAATTATTATGAATAAGAATACAAAATTAGCTAATTTAACTGTTGAAATGTGCATTTAATTTCAAAATTCTGATATAAGGACATTGCGTATATAAGAATGTCATAATAATGATTTTTTTTTAAAATTTACTCTTTTTCGCTTCTTTCAATCACTTAATTCTGAAACGAACTAATCAAAAATAGCATTTTTGCTCTCTTTCAAATTCAAAAATAGATGTCGCATATAGGTTGATGATACGTAAAATCAGTCCATGTGAAAAATAACATTGAAGAACTTTTTTCTTTCAATTAGTGTGATTTATTGGAAATTAAGCGTTTTACCTGCATTTATTCTATTTTTTCCCTAATTTTTTCTCCGTTTTTTGAATTCATATATCTCAACCAGGATTGCAATTATCAACGTGAGTGTTTTTTGTTCGTGTCAGGAGAGACACGGCGAAAACTTTCCAATTGGTTTTTGAGGATAAAGGTAACCTTAAATCAGATTTTTTAATTTTTATGTTAATAAATATATTCAACCCTTTGAAATATGAATGGTATATCTGAGGTCTACACGTTATTTGGATACTTTTTCTAATTAGAAGCATGCCTTTCTAGATTCAACGGTTCTCCAGTAAATTGCCGTGCAAGCTGTTAGCTATGCACCCTGTATATAAAACCAGAGAGACTATGAAAAACTAAATTTCTAAATTTTGCGGAAAAAGTAAGTGAAAAAACGGATTTTTTCACTGACGTTCGAAAAGATTTGAAACATCTACCGTGAGTAGAAGTTTTCTCTAGAACAAGTGCCCCCAACGCATGGTCCACGGGCTATAAATGTGGGCCGTTTTTATTCCGCTGACGACGAAAAAGCAGAAACACCATACGTGCAAGATTTATAGAAACGCTGAAAAAACCTGAATGAAACTTACATTTTGGAAAAGATTCCAAAAAAAAAAAATTTTCATAAAACATTTTAGAACGTATGAGAAATAAGTTTATAGAAGTGATGAGAAATAATTTCCGGAATAATAAGAGAAATTATGTCCTTATTATTGAAAGCAATAATTTCTAAATTATTGGGAATTATTTCCAATATTGATAAAAAAGAATTAGGTCAAGTGAATTAGTTGAATGGGAGACAGCGGAAAAATGTATATAGTCGGTAAATAATGGTAAACAATAAATCTGACCATTCCTATAAAGCAAGGAATCGGGTCAGGGAACGACCAAAAGAGTGACCCAGAGAGTGAGAAAATAGATTGGTGAGAAAACAAAACAGTCACATGGAGATTGTGCAAGCACGTGAATCACCAAAATACAGTAGTAAGTAACCTAGAAAGCAAGGTAACAGGTCAGTGAGCGACTCAAAGAGTGACCTAAAAAAGTCTGCGAGCGTGTTAGTGAACAAAGCAATGTGCAAGCATGTGAATGACCACAAGAATGACCTAGAACGCAAGTAAGTGGGTAAGTCACTGACAAAAAGAGTGACCTAGAGCTGTGCAAGTATGTGAATGTCGGAGAGAATCACCGAGATAGCAAGAGAACAAGTCTGTGAGTGGCCAAGCCACAAAAAAAGTGATCTAGAGAGTTTGCAAGCATGTGAATGACCTGAAAGGTGACCTAGATTGCGAGGAACCAAGTCGGTGAGTGACCGAAGGATTGACCCAGAGCGTATCCGAACGTGAGAATGACCGCACGTGTGACATAGAGAGCAAGAGACCAGATCTATGAGGGACCTAGAGCGTTTTCAGGCATGCGCGAGGCCAAAACAGTCTGAAAGCATGGGGGTGACTTAAAGAGTGAAAGGCTGGGTGAGTGATCAAAAGAATGACCGAAAATGTATGCAAGCGGGTGAAAACAGTGACTTAAGGACAGATTTGTATTCGCAAAGGCAGGGGTTGAGTGGCTTATTGCTGAGGACAGAAAATTTTGTTGGCCAAAAAAATTAGACGAATGTGAGTCGGGTGGTGAAACCATAAAAAGAAATCCACCTCTGGTAACACGAAGTTGCTTAGAATGGTCATACAAAATGAAGAATGAATGCGGAAAAGGAACAAGGATCTTCAACGGAAGGCTCGCGGGCCACATGTGGCGCTTTTGGATGTGACCGGACGAAGAAAAAGCTTACATACAGTGGTTACAGGATTCATAGAATTGCGCAAAAAAAACCAGTGAAAAATGTATTCGACGAATCGATGAAAAACGAAGGGTAGTGTTAATAGTATATGACAAAATATATCATATTAGAATTTTTAATGACGCAATACATAGATTTTCAGAAATCGTGTTTCAAAAACCAGTATCACAACATAAAAATTTGATAAAATTTATTTTATAAAACTTTAAAGAAAACAACCAATAAGCTCGTTGGTAGCATTTGTTCGAATAAAACCGATACGTTTACTTGTTGCATTTTTCAAGTTTCACGAAAGAGCTTTTATAGTGTAATATCAGCCAAACTCACGTAAAATTTCATAACTAACATTCTTTGGTAGTTTTTTGTGGCCCACGACAATTTACCAAGCACTCAAGTGCTCCACAAGAGATTATCGAAACCATTAAAGTGGCTCACGGCATACCAAAACTACTTCAGCTATCTGCGGCACACTTTCGGTTCACTCAAGTGACTCGTGGTACGTTTGCAGACTACTTAAGTGACTGGCGGCACATTTATAGATCACACGAGTGGCCTGCGGCACACTTAATTGGGTCACAGCACACATACAGTTCATTTATGCTGGCCCGTGAACTATTTACAGTTCGCTTAATTTTTATACATCGATTTAGTGATACTTTTCACATTTCCGGATCATTTAAGCGACTAGAAGTGCATTTACAGATAATTTAAATCACCTGCTGCTCCTATTCATATAACTCAAGCGTTTCACGGCACGCTTTCAGGTCACCTGAGTGAGTTGCGGCACATTTCCAGGCAACGCAAGTGTCCTACGATACGTTCAGATCACCCCGATGCCTCTGACAAAGTTTGGCGACACCTCTTTGGAGCCACGACGCGCACTTTGAGAAACACTGGTTTAGGAATTAGCTATCAAAAAACGATAACAATGAACACCCTGTATATAGGAAAAACTAAACTTCCCACACAGTTTAAGAAAAAAAAAAATACTAGAGCCGCTCTTTCCCACTGGTGGACGCATCATATGGTCTGAATAAACCTATTCATATCAAAACATTCCCATCAAAGTACCACAAAGTGTTTTCGAAATGGTTCTCAAATGGATTCGAGAATTGGAGCAATTTCTATTGGAAAGTTTTGTAGCAATAGGCTATCCGCGGATAGCATTGAAGATAAAGTGAGGAAAAACGAAAGAAAGAATGTGTTCAGCGCAGAAATGTCCTTTTCCGCAACCTGCTCTCCTTATTCTCCTGGTTTTTTTTTTTTTTTTTATGAGCCATTTTCGGGAACTCCCAATGGCAACGTTTCCAATAGAACTAGTCTTGAGTTACGAATTGCTATTCCTTAAGGATTCTTCTATCTTATGGATATCTGACAGATTTCTCTTGCAAGAAAATTCGATTGAAGGGCTTCTGTTTGCTGGGATTCTTGGATTAAATACTTGGGAGAAGACCTATTCAGGTACGGCGTCATAACGACGGTATTTAAGGAAGAAGCGGAACTGTTTCGGTGTTGTTCTCTCATCAGATAGAGGTTTTATACAGGGTGTCCCTAATTGCTTGAACAGCAGTTATCTCTGCAACTATCGATTTCCAGAAACATACCGTCAAATAGGGTAACTTAGGTAAAGATTTTAGATCACACGCACAGCCTAAATATTTAATTTTTGAATGTTATTCAAAATTACGTACCATATAACAAAATAAACTAGAAGTGATGAGCAATTTTTTCATGGACAGATCTGGAATCAGCACCCAAAAATTAATTCTGAACAGCTAAATTTTTATAGGTTAGGAAAACCTTGTAGTTAGTGTGATGACTATTACAATAATATACATTATGTGAACTGTATATATCATTGATACAGGTTTGTGCATAATTATGTGTAGATCTATATTCACTGTAACAATGATGTGTCGGTGTCATGACAGACTGCAAGATTTACGTATTATTTCTAACTGCTGTTACTGCTAGTTTGAAAAAAAATTGTAGATTTTTCACAGAATTTCCGGAAAATCGTCGAAAATTCCTAGGAACGGTGGAAAGAAATTCCCACTTGGAACCCTATGCGAGGTCATAATGTAATCAATGATGTTGGAGGCATGCGTTTTCGTGTTTGAGAAGTGCTGGTATGTGTCTAACATATAGTGAGTGAAGAAGACAGATTTGAATGAGTGAAAAACATGATGAAATGATATTTTGTGTGGTTATTCCTGCCTCATTGTTACGATATAAAACAGTATATACTATAAAAAAAGAAATTCTGGTTTGTAGACGTACAACAGTGATTTCTAGTGTTTGTTGTAAATAAATTATATGTACTGCATGATTCAAGTACACTCAGTTGCCTCAGAAGTATCTGCTTATCATATCCGGTATGCTAGTAAACAGCGTGGGAGACCAGCATGCCAGGAATACCCATATTTCCCGACTTGTCAAGAAATTCGAATCACAGGTTCTGGGAAAAATTCTTAAATATACTTATTCTAAAAATCCATTTAATTGGCTGATGAGGGAGAGAGAATACGGTAATAATCAACAATATAATCATGTCAAAATTTACTTCTACTCCGAGCAAAAAACTCATTAATGGTACTCTGTGGGCTTGATGTATTTATACGCGCGTGTTAAAGTCGGTAAACCTTTCAATATGCTCCCGACTTTCTATAGACAGAATGGCAAACTCCAGGATTTGTTTATGGATAGTCGAATGATTTTGTCTTTGAGTGCCAGGGCCACACTTATGTCCAGTCTGGTCCAATAGCCATTCACAAATATTTGCCTCCAATGTTTATCCTTCTGCCTGCTGCAATGAAGCCCCAGCGACATAGGCTGACTACACATTGGTCCAATGTGCCTTGGTGAATATTTGCCTCAGGAACACTCTCTGTGTTGAGACTGTGAGACTGTTGGCGTTTTTTGACCAATGTATCGCCAGCCGAATTGGAAGATCCGGTTAGAAGATAAATGGTTTCTTTTTGATTTGGGAGTGGGGTGGATGGTGGCTGGAAGGTCCTAGTCGTTCTCTTCGACCAGCCTTCCAATACCTTTCAACCTCCAACATTTGATTATTGAAGATATTGTACCTTCCACACTACTCATCCATGGTGTGAGCATTTTGCTAAGCGACCGTTGGCACCTTCCTTCCGCCGCCAACACAACGCCAAACCTGTTAAGCAAGTAAAAACCTGTTTAGCAGGCCCGTAATTTGGGGGGGGGGGGGAGAGACGTTACCTCCTGGCTTTTGAAAATGTTATATATATATATACATACATTTTGAGTACATGTGCTTTGCCCCCTTCCGGAAAAAGTTGAAATGACGCCCCTGTTATGGAGCAGCCTTGGGGCGTGACGCTCTTTTCTATTTTTCATTCTTCTGGTTCGTGTCGTCACTAAGAGAAATTGGTCGAACCTCCGGCTCCAGCAAAAATGTAAAAAGATACGAACCAATAATATCCCGAGTATTTTATCTTAATCCGCAATCAAACATCGAAAACTAATGCTTCGAATTAAGTAATTAAATGGATTTCTCTTCCCTGTGCAGTCTTCAATGGTTGTTGGAGGACAAGAAGACAATTTTCTCGTCAGTGATACGGTATCGAAAGTAGGAGAACATCGGGAACCATACATATTCTCTCAGACGTATTACTGTCTTGGAAAGGTCTTTTGATTCGTGTCCGGAAAATTCACCGCCGGAAAATTCACCACTAGGAAAATTCCCCGCTAGGAAAATTCACCGCCATGCAATTCACCACTAGGAAAATTCACCGCTAGGAAAATTCATCGCCGGAAAATTCATCGCAAGGAAAATTCCCCGACTAACAATTCACCGACAACAGTTCGATGCGAGTCAGTTAGCGTGGGAGTGAGCGATTGAGTTACTGAGTCAGTGAGAGAGGAGTGAGTGAGTGACCTACTGAGTATGTGAGTAAGTGACCTAGTAATTGAATGAGTGAGTGAGTGACCTAGTGAGTGAGTGAGTGAGTGACCTAGTGAGTGAGTGACCTAGTGAGTGATTGAGCGAGTGACCTAGTGAGTGAGTGAGTGACCTAGTGAGTGAGTGAGTGACCTAGTGATTAAGTGATTGAGCGAGTGACCTAGTGAGTAAGTGAGTAATGGAGAGTGAGTGAATTAGTTAGTTTTAACCTAGTAGTGTCACAAATGATTAAAAAAATCTTATTGTTCTATGTTATATTGTATATATTACAATATCGACCTCATGGCATATTTATAGCTTCAGCGGTTTCGGCTCGTCGTGATTCCAACACATGACCTCCCTCCATTATTGAACCCCCCTTAGGAGTCGAATATAGAACCGCAATGACAACAAAAATAACGGGAAACAATGCAATTAAATTTCATTTTTATATAAAAAGTATGACTCAATTATGAATATTCCTTAAACCAGATCCACGAAACATTACGATAAATTAAAAAAAAAAAAAATACACGTTTAAGTTGAAATTAGGTAAATCATATACATTAGAAATTTTTTTTTGGCATTATACAGATGTAAGCATTCCGAAAAAAGGAATTTCAGATTTCGAAGAGAACGAGGAAGAAATCACGCGACTGAACCAGTGATTTCTCTGCGATATAAGTCATTCTACAAAGAAAACAACTTAACAATTCGAAGCTCCAAGCACCTCTTTTCATCAGAAAATACCTTAAATTTAGTAATATCGAAAGAGTTGAGGGGTAAAAAATCCGGAATCGAAAGGAAAACATAACGAGTTAAGACAGTAAAAGATACGGATTGAAAATGGTTCCCACAGAAATTTCATGAGTCCGCCGTAGAAAATCATGAACAAATTCAAGCTATTTGCTTTGTATATTGGTTCTTATAACAGTGAAAATCTGTTTAAAATAAAGGTCTGTTTTTTTTAATCAAGCTGTTGAATAATTTTAATTCATATTTAAGTTATAAGATTTCATCCATTTATTCTTTTTAACTTGACACTCTAAGAAAAAAGGATGATTAGAAAGTGTGCAAAGTGACCCAAATTTCCTGGGGTCACATATTGGCCACTAAAACAAAAATCTTACGGTAAGGTGCAAAACCAAAACTTCAGTTTGCTTTACAATCTTCATTACATCTACTTATAATAATAACAACTGATGGGACTCGCCCTGGGTATCGAAAAGACCGCACAAATGAGAGTTTGATGTCCTCAAACTTTCCTTGAAATTGAATCTCGTCGAAAAACCGACTTATTGGTGATGCCCCTTATCGAGAAATCCTGACCTCGAGCAATGGAAAGATGGGGGGGGGGGCAATCTTGAAGTCAGCCGCTGAGCAGTCGTGTGGACATCACGCTGGACTGTTATGGTGAGGATCCAGATTCGAACCCCGTTGCCGCACAGTGGTGGAACATGAAAATTTAAGCGTCCTTACTTCAAAATATGCAATACAGATAGCAAGAACACGGAACAAGCACAATTTTGACAACATGGCACAGGGGCGTCACGAATACATTCTCCGACATGTGCCAATTCAATAGAAATTTGGTCTCACACATATCAGATAGGGGCAAAGTGATGGTATCTCTCGCAATCAAAAGAAGACTATACCGAAATCTAATATTAAAGGTCTCAATTTCAAGGCGTATTTTGTTCATTTCTTTGCAAAAAAAAAAAAAAAAAATGCCGAAGGCATAGGTTGGCTAAGTTCGGCCATTTTATTGGATCGCACACTTCTTGCAAGTCGTTAAATTTACTAACAAATGACATGCGATGATCAAGTAAACATTTGGGACTTATCGGACGAGGTTGCTATAATGGAAGAGTCGCAATAACGTGTGCTCGTTATAAAAAATGTCGACTGAATAATGCTTGTTATTCAGCTATTGTAAGGTCTGTGATTTCTGTGAACTCAACTGTGGTCACTCTGTGAAAAACGCTACACAAGTGAACTTGACTTCGGTTCTGAGCGCGATATAAACGAAACAAGACTGTTTTGAAATCACAGAAAATCGGGCTTTCATAGAAAAACGAAAACAAATACCACATCTTACAAGATTCATTGAAAGACTAGTTATTTGTGGTGATGAAGATTACAAGGAAGGAAAATTCATCACTGCCCCCACGGGAACTCGAACCTCGGTCTCTCACTTGTCGGACGAGTGCTCTACCAAGCTATGGGAGCAGATAGAAAGTTTCAACCTTGGAGCGTATATACACAAATAACCAGTCTTTCGATGAATCTTGTATTGACAAGTGGAGAGAATATTTCTATATATGCAAATAACTATCTTCCAAAATGGGATTTTAATCGAAGTCAGGTACCCCTTACATGTTTCATCCAGTTCTCAAATAAGTTCAAAAAACGTGTATATAGACAACGGTTCATCTTTTCTTTCTTACAGAATGCCAAGCAACGATTCAACTTGTGCCTGGATCATATCAACACAGACATTCAAAGAGAGCAGGTAACTTCTTTTTACTTCTTAACTCTCATTTGAGATCCATTTGTGAATGATCCAGAATCGAATGAACTATTTTTAACGAAATGTTCATTTTTGTGTTTGTAATAACAGATCTCGAATGTACAAAGAAAGAAATTTTGTGTGTAAGATTTAATATGTTATGAATATCATTTTTTATGAAGCCTTCAAACATTTTCTAATATGCTTTTGATTTTAGTTTCAGGCCAACTTCGAACTTGGTGTGGAAATAGCAAGGAACTTCGACCACTGGTCTACAAAAAAACATCACGTGAGTCTCTCATGCAGTGGAGCAAGTGCGCACACATGAAACTAGGTCTGGAGCAAGCGCAGAAAGCTTTCGACTCAACGGTGGATCGCGATACCGATGAAAGGTTAATCTTTTTTTATTTCTATGGGTCGTACAAATTCGCTTTCAGACAGGCATTCTCTAGCTAACGATTTTGATTCTCTCTCGTCGAGGCGTCCAAAATGAGTCGTACCAATCTTCTATTAATCGTTATAATTTCCTCACAGATCTAATCCCGTTACTACAGTTTTACATGTAATAAATGAATTTTAAATTAATTTTCTGAGGAGGGGAGAGCGAGCCGGATGTGTAGCCCCCCTGAGTCGTCTGATGTGGCCGTGATCTCAAACCTATATTAGTGAAAATTAACTGAGCGGCACATTATGCCAGATCACGTTTAAATGATCCACGGCGCAGTTTAATCTCACTTAAGTTGTCAGCGGCCAATTTTCAGATCACTGAAATGCACAGAAAGGGACATAAATTTGTTCATTTTGAATACCACTTCTACATCTCATTGTATCACTTTTTAAAAATCAAAACTCACCCCGTAACCAAACACCACCTTCTAATTCGTTAAGATATTCACCTTCTAATACAGTGGAACCACTCCTACGGGGCACTCCCCGTTAAGGGTACTAATCTGATCCCCGGTCCTGTGGATCAGATACTATACAAATAACATGATAGTCTATATATAATATTTTCTGGATTTTATGCTCAGCTGAACTCGGAAAGAAAAGTCATTTGGTCTGACATGGTAAGAACCCAGGGTCCCCTTGTATTCCAGGCAAGCACGCCACCATCTACACCGATGGAGTACGACACTGCTTTCCTTATTTCAGTGGTGTAGATGGTAACGTGCTTGCCCGGAATGCAAGAAGTCCTGGGTTGACGTCCCAACGGAGACCAAATGGTCTTTCTTTCCGAGTTCACATCAGCATAAAATCCAGAAAATATGTTTCTCCCAAATCAAACTTTCTTTATCCAAACAATTAGTGATCATGCATAACAACAGCACCGGTGTTCACTTTTACACAGGCATATGCATTTTAACATAGGGATTTATTAGAACCGACCTACTATACATCGTACCTCCCCATTACCAGATAGCGTATAACTTCCCCGTTAGCGGACAAACTTTTTTGGCCCAATGTGTGTCCGTTATGGAAAGGTTCCACTGTAATTTATAATTCAATAAGAGAACTGAAAACTAAAATTTAGTTTTCAGTCCCCTTATTACTGCTTCTGTATGTTATGTGGTGTGACAAGGGATCATAAGGGTTTTTTTTTTTTTAAGTAGTAGAGTTCCAGAGGCGAATTCATTTCCTGTTGGAAACATTGTACACTTGTGGGCAAAAATTAAGGCCGAGATAGTTTCTCTGATGTAACGTCGTTCAAAAGTGTTTCAAATCGACACAAATAACACCATAAAATTTCCAAGACGTGAGAACATGGGGCGGGGAAGTAAACAAAACTTTTCAAAGAAATTCAAAGGATACAAAAAAGATAAACTGAAAAATTAGCTTCGAGCACAATTGGGCAGAAGAACGAAACGCCTATGTGACAAGTGACTAGCAAGCGAAATCCATCCTTTAGTTGTAGATATAGTCACCCCTGACTGCTATGCAAGATCTACTCTGCCGTTGCTGGAGTTGTGACTCGCCTGCAATGTGCTATCCCCTATGATGGTGGTGGTCATGTGGTCATACTGCTGTAATAAACGATTTGGAGGCATTCTGTTCGTTATTTGAGTTTCTTTTGTTTGACTTGTGTACGTCAACACCACCTATCGGTTGTTTTTAAACTAATTTTTTTCCTGTCTTGAAAAAATTCCTGTGACCTAGCGATGCTAACCCTGAGAACCGTTTTTTATTTCGGTTATTTTTCCGGTTTTTATTAGTTTATCGATTAGTCTGCTCCTGCTGAGTACAAGGTTGAGGCATTCCTATTGTTGACAAATTCTGAGTAGTTTAGGCATTGTTGCCCATTCCTATTGTATCCCCAATCGCAGTTCTGGAGTCGTTGCTGGCGGCTGGTGGCGTGCTGCCAAGCGTCTCCCCAGAGTGTTCCCTCACTCATGTTCGATTGGATTTAGATCCGGGGACTTTGCGGCCAATCGATGGGTTGAATATCTTCACTCTACAACAGATGTACGGCTGTACGATGATTAGTAGCCTTGTCGTCCGAACTGAGGACACATAGTACCTTCAAAAAGACTCAGGTGAGGAAGGAGAACCTCGGTACAATAGCGGGCACTGGTGACTGAATCACCATGGAATACGTACGGGTACCAAGCATAACACCGCCCCAAACGAGAACTTAGCCACCTCCAAACCAGTCCCTTTCGACGATTTGGAAGGTGTTAATGCGTGTGTTCTCCGCTTTTTCCAGACGTTTATGCATCCAGAATTATGATAGTATAATTATGCATCCAGACAAAATATGCATTCATCTGTAGAGAGTACTTGACCTAAATTTTTCAGCTTCGTCCTCAATTTCTATAGTATCGTCAAGCAAACGAAAAATGATGATGATAAAGATAATTACTTTTCTGGGATGCTTTTTTTTTTACAAAGGGTGTTTAGCTACTACTGCAAGTTTGCCACGGGATCCGGAAATTTCGCCTGTCATGAGTGAGTGAGTGAGTGAGCAAGTGATCAAGTGAGTGACCGTATGAGTGACCATATAAGTGGATGAGTGGCCGTGTGATTGACCATATAAGCGTGTGAGTGGTCGTATGAGTGACCAAGTGAATGACTATGAATAATTGGGAGTGACTGTGTGGTTGACTGAATGGTCATGTTGATGAATGAGTGAGTGAATAGTGAGAGTGACAAAGAGAGAGTGTTTTTGACTGTTTGAGTGACAAAGTGAGAGTGTTTTTGACTGTATAAATGACCAAGTGGGTGACCCTATGAGTGTCGAAAAGAGAAGAATGACCGTACAAATTAATTGGGCGTGATTGTATGGTTGATCGTACAAAATATACTGTGACTATAATCCATAAATAGGCACGTACAGAATCTGGCACGAGCTTTGGCCTTAGACACTATAGGGAGAATGCATTGCGATGCATTGGCCTTCATTGCAGGGGAGGGGGGGGGGGTCCACGACGTCTAAAAGTTTGGGGAAATGTTGCTCTATGGTATTACTTCCTAGAAGAGTTATTCATCTCAAACACCTTTCCGTACAGCTGTTTAGCACGAAAATCTCTTGAAATTCTTCTATTCTGAGTATCATAAACACCCCAAAGACATATTTTGTGACATGGTTTATCAGATAGCAACCTTCTGGTAACTTGTAATAACCGTCTTCAAATTGCAAGCAACTAATTAACCATCCTGTTTGCACGGGAAGAATGACCACGCACGGAATAACCAAAAATTTTGTTATATAGTTCGCGCAGTGATTTAACATAAAATTTGATCTGATCAGATTTCAAACAAAATCCCTGCCGGTGAATCTTCGAAGTCCTTCACCACATTTCGAAGATTTCGAAACTCCAATAGATTTACATACAAATGAATTTGACTCTACAAGGGGAACCAAATCCCCCTGATGGAATTCCACGAAACCAGAATCCAAATATTAGAAAACCCTCCGGACAACCTTTCTAGTTAATTGATTAGTCGAATAGGAAGTTTCTGGGAAAAGACTTCACCTAGTCAAAATATACTATGTGTGTGTGTGTACTTGCATAGATATGCACGCGCAAAATCTGGCACGAGCTTTGGCCTGTCGCGCATTTTAATGCATTCTCTCTCTCTCATTAATTGTTAATCAGATTAAAGCCCGGAGCGCGTTTTCGTGGAGTGGAAAATTTTCCACGTGCTTTTAATGAATTTAATTCGCACAGAAACCGAAAAGGTGCGCTCAATCCATTAATTTCAATTAATGATGCACATCTGCGTGAAATGTTTAACTACCAGATTAAAATCCTGTCACACAAGTCTACTTACTAACTATTAAAATTTTCCTTCCCTGCAAAAGATCTTTTAGGGGGAAACTATAAACGAAGGCAATTTATTAGCTGAAAACTAATTAATTATCTCTTAAGATATGTACCCATTATGAAGAGAAATCTCTCGGTTAATATTTTAGAACCAATTTCTCCGAGATTTTCCTGCGAAAATTTACGCTCGAATGTTTTGTCAAGGTCTGTGCGAATAATTACGCCCAAAACTGATCGCCGGAGGAGTAAACAACGCGAGTAAACATCCCGTGTTTTGTTTGGAGTTTGCGGATTTTGAATGTTTTTCCTCTGTGTGCGTGCGTTTCGAAAATAAGGATTGGATGTTCGGTATTTCGTATATAGGTATAATTTGACCGAATATCTGCCAATTTATATTAGGATACAGCAAGGGGGTGCCTAACTTCTAGCCCACGGGCCAAATACGGTTCAGACAAGTGGTTACGTGCGGCCCGCGAAAAGTGTTCTGGTAGAAAAGTACCAATACGCATATCATGAGAAATACCTGGCCTAACAATTTTTCTAATTAAAATACGGGATAATATCGCCAAGTTGGCAAGACGAGTAAAGCTGTTGTTTACGGCCAATGAATTTGTCAAAGGCAAGTAAAATGTTACCTCCTCCTTCTAACCAGATCATTTCCCCACGGCTCTGTCTAAGAGAAGAGATTTTAGCAGGTGGTAGAAGAAGACCTGAGCCATGTTCGAAGCTGAGCATGTATGTGGTGTGAAGCTAACGTGAAGTCTATTTTTGTACAATGCTTGTTATGTGCCGTGCTACGATCTGCCGTAAATATTCTAACTGTATGGCAGAAGTGTAATGATTGAATAGTTGTACTTTTTTTGTAGGTCTGTTGCTCTCTTGGGCAGGGCTTTTCAATGGGGAGATCGGCTCGGATTCACGCTGAGTAAAGAGTTGCCAGTTTTTTTTTCCGGGAAAAAAAATTGTCAAAAGCAAGTAAAATTCCCGGTTATAGTCATAAAACAGTAAAAAAACAACGAGTAGTGTTTCTAATTACAGTTTAAAAGTTCTGTTTTCGAGCTTGTGGGGATTTTGAATGACTTTTCTGTACTGAAAATGAAGATGGAATGTTCAATATGTCGCAGGTACAATTTGACGATATATTTGCAGTTCTACAGGATGTCCCATAAATTTGTTAGTGGTTTAAAATTCATAAAGATTGAACGAATTGCTTATACAGGGTGGGCAAATGCCTGTAAGAACTTTAAAAATTAATAAAAACTGGAAGAATAACGCAAATAAAAAACGGTTTGCAGAGTAAGCATCGCTAAGTCACGGGAATTTTTTGACAGGGAAAAAAAACAAAAAAATAACTCGAAAACAGCCAAAAGATGGCGCTGGTACGTGCGACTTCGGTGGAAATATGCAAATTAGACAGTTATGAGGACTTGCTCTCCTAAGCCACAACCGGTTCACCGTTGTAAACCGTGTATGTGGACCTGCTGCAGTCTCCCGTTGCTGGAGTTGTGACTCGCCTGCAATGTGCTATCCCCTATGATGGTGGTGGTCATGTGGTCATACTGCTGTAATAAACGATTTGGAGGCATTCTGTTCGTTATTTGCGTTTCTTTTGTTTGACTTGTGTACGTCAACACCACCTATCGGTTGTTTTTAAACTAATTTTTTTCCTGTCTTGAAAAAATTCCTGTGACCTAGCGATGCTAACCCTGAGAACCGTTTTTTATTTCGGTTATTTTTCCGGTTTTTATTCATTTTTTTAAGGTGCCTACGCACTTTATGCCCACCCTGTATGTATATGGGGTGACGTTTGCGAAAACGTCATTCGCACGAAAAGTTACGTGTGTGTGTTTTTTTTTGTACAAAAAATTAATTACAATTTTTCTCGATAGATATCATTGCACACGAGAGCAAGTCACACGAGAGCGAGTCCTATAAAATGCAGGGTGTAACATTTTTTTTTTAGACCTCATTTCTGAATGGCCTGTCACTACCGCTTACATAAGGTTTTCATTGTGATGCTGGCATTGGTGGATGACGCTCTATGAGTGAAATTGTTTCGCATCAGCCACAGATCACCGGCTGAAGCTTTACTCACTTTTCCGACGCAGAGCAGATTGAAAAAAGGTTCATGTCCAATTACTCTTGCCAGACTGGATTGCCTGGCACTTTATCGATACAAATTTGAATTATTTTTTTTCTTTCGTGCCAAAAATGGTCCTCTTTTATGAGTGTAACTTTTTTGCGAACCGCATTCAATTATACCAATTCTTTCAATTTTTTCGAATTTTTTAAGAAATATTTAGGAATTTATCGGACACCGCGTATGTTATCCAATTTACAGGATGTTTAACGTAGAAGATTTACGGAAAATTTACTGCCAAAAAGTCCAGCAATGGTACTAGGTCAGTGAGTGAGCAAAAGAATGACCTGGCTAGAGCGTGTGCAAGCACGTGAATGACCAAAGAATGAAATAAAGAGCAAGGGAACAAGTCAGTGAGTAACGCAAAGAATGAAATAAAGAGTAAGGGAACAGGTTAGTGAGTGACGTAAAGAGTGTCATAGCAATTTATCAAGCACGCGAATGACCTAAACAGTGTACAAACACACAGATGACCTAAAGAGTGACCTAGAGAGCGAGGAACCAGCCCGCTGAGGGTCTAAAAGATTTACTGAGAGCATTTGCAAGGTTGTAAATGACCACAAAAAGACCAGGGGGGGGGGAACCAGGTCAGTGAGGGAACAAAAGAGTCACCTCTTTCAAAAGGACAACCTCTGTCAAAAGAGTGATCTCTCTCCCAAATGAATGATCCCGATTGAAGATCGTTTTTACAAACATTTATAAAGAGTTTTCGAGAGGATTCGTTTCGAAAGTGTTGGGCTGAGAAACAAACGATCACATCAATCCACGAACAACACTTCGATGGCCTCTAATGAGCTTTCACTTTTCCCTCTTTCCCAGAAAAGACATATTCGTAATGGTTGATCTCTTGTCGGTTCAAGGAGGGGTTAAAAGTGCTTTCCATCTACATCCACAGAAATTAGTTACGAATGGTAAGGCCAAAGGAGCCAGAGAGAGAGAGAGACGATCTCTCTCATTCCTTTTATCTTGTCGTCGAGTATTAAGTGACGCGAGTTCTTAGGGAATTTGTTGTTCGACTTTGAGAATCTCTTTCCTCTCACGTGACGTAAAAGTCAGGAATCCCTTTCGTTATTGGAGTATGTACTGGAACTACCTTTTCCCCGAGATTTCGTTCGTTAATTAGCATCTTTGCCGAATAATGCCAGACACAGCGATGATGCGAACCTAGAATCACAACTGCTGGATAGATGGGGATGGGGTTGGTTGGATGAGGGGGAAGAGTTGAAAGTGGTTAAAAGTCTTTTGACGCTAAGAGAACGTCCATATAATTCTCGTAATTGAATACTAGATTTCACGGCGAATTTCGGTTGTCCATTTACTTGAGAGAGCGAGAAAGAGAGAGAGAGAGAGAGAAGCCAATTTAGGCAAGTGTTGAAGTGCCGATAGATCGTGATGAGTCGAGAGAGAGAGAAGGTCAATGAGCCATCGAGTCATGGATTAGCCTTTGTCTTTGCCCATGTCAAGATTCCTGAAACTCAAGTTCACAGAATCGTAAATGGAAATTCATCGAGTGGATTTCTGTGTAAATATTTCTAATGAAAGGGATGGAATTCTTTGAAAATAATTCGGATTATACTGCCATTGTAGAATTGGTACTTTGTGGATAAAATACACAAACGATCTATAATGTTGATGGAATATTTTACTTTCAAAACTGTACTGAAGTTTCCAAACTTTTAAGTATAAATCAGTTAAATAATTATAACTTTCTACCAAAAAATAATTTGATACTTTTAAGTTTTTCAATTGTATTTTCATTTAGATTTTATGCAAATTAATATTTAATCTGTTGTATGTAAAGTCATCTTATACCTGAAATTATGTTTATCAAGTCATTTCAAAGAATTATTTTAACTGTTGTCTCCTCTATCGCTTTCAAGCGACTGATAGTGATGTTGAACATATAGAAGTAATTTTTTTCTCTCAGAAATTTCTCTTTCATATACCTATGGTATGTATTCTCAAAGCAATTTCAACCTATAATTCCCTTATTTCACAATGCATTTTCGAAAAGACTTGCAGGCTGCACGAAAAAAAAATGACACGATCTTTTCCTACATACAGGGTGTTCTGTTAATGGACCGAAAAACTCAGAGGGTTGTTAGTAGACATGAGGAGGAACAAAAATCGCAATGGAACATGGTGTCGCAAACCACGTTGAGAGGGTGAAAAACACATGCAGGTTTCGACGTGACGCTGGAACGACAAAAAAGTAAAATAGTATCTACAAAAATATTTATTTGATTTATTATTAAGAGTTGTTGGAAGTGGCGGATGCTGACGTCATTGCGCGGTCTACAACGACATAAAAACAATTCCCGGACGCGCTCGAAGATATCATGTATGCTTTTGATGTCTGCCGCAGCGACGACAATCCACGCTATGAGATCCTCCGGTGTGTCCACAAGCCCGCCAAAAATGTGCTATAATCTACTTAACTATTTCAACTAAATAATTATGTAACTATAGTAATTTATTTAACTATTTACTTAAATTATTTCGTGGTTTGTTTACATTGGTACTACGTGTTATTAGCATTGTTGTGCTTAGATTTGATACCGTCGTGAACACACATGACTTAGGAAAAACATAAAAAAATCCAGTCAAGTGCCAAAGAAACATCAATTTCTAGTTGCTGCGGCTGGAATCAATAAGTGAGAGAAGGACTATTCAATGAATATTTTTTCCCAAATGTAAAAATGTTAAAAAAATAGTGTCTCTTTAGTTTCGTTTTTGAATTAATTTTCAACTCCAATCCGAAGGTGCATATGAACCCACGAATTGATAGTACATATCGCAGCAAACACGTCAGAAAAAATATTTTTGGTGAAGTGTGCTGTTGAGCATTCTCTAAAAACAGTATGGAGTAAAACAGCACCAACCATACCGCCTTTGCTATTGCGATTCAACCGCACATTCTGTGATCAAAAATGCTTGTTTATTTGCCTTATATCACCTCTTAAAGCTTGTCCCATGAAACAAGAATCATTGCATTTAATGGGAAAATAATTTCGAAACAAATAAACCTCTATATATTAATATAGAAGGGCCCCCGTTTGATTCAGATCCTTTTTTCTGGGCTCAGTTAGTCCATCCCTTAAGATTCCACTATAGATACCACAGAATGACTTGCTGGCCCTCGGACCTCATGAAAAATTTTTTTTTTTAGCTCATGATGTCTAAAATGTTTAAGACCCCTGATCAATGTCGATGAAATGTCTGCCGCGATGGTGAAAAATGAATTGAACACAAACTATTTTCCGAAAATATAAAAACACCAGAAATACAAATCATTCGCAGAAGCGCTTGATACTTAAACTACAATTACATTCGATAATGAACAATTAACTATTCAATAATAAATAAGTATTGTTTATATACATCCAGTTAGCAACCATTTAGAATAATAAATACATTGGGGTAAATATTTGCTTAACCAAGGAAAAATAATAATTACATTGATATTCATATTTGAATGATCTTCATACATGATGATACAAAGAGAGATGCATAAGACTACAATGCTACAAATTTTTTAACGTGTATTCATAGTGTTTAGTCCCAACAGAATCCAATTCCACTGAGAAAGAAAAATAATGATTTTCCTAAGTATTCTTTGCGTGAAAATATTTACACGATTGCTAACACAATTTTTTGAGAAGAAGAAAGTACGTATGTTTCGTTCAGAACGGAATTGATCGTAAATGGAAACCGTATAAGCTTATGAATACACATTCAGCGGAGTTTCTAAGACATCAATTGGAAAGAAAATGTTCTCGAAAGATCCCTTTTAATGTACGTGGCTTACTTTTTTCTACTCTTCTCCATTGAAAAGATACTAAGAAAATATCGTCCCGTGGAAGAAGATCGTTTGTGCTAAAAGTGTCGGCTATATGCATTTCCGAATGGGAGTTTAAGAAGAAACTTCAACAACGAAATCCTTAGTACAAAAACACGTTGTTGTTGGAATTGCGGGGCTAAACAGTTCCATCGCGGTTCTTACTCTCGGTTATAACGGTTTGAGTTTCAGTAAAAACTTCCAAAAAATAAGATTTTTTTTTAACAATGGCAATGCTATTGAAATATTTTTTGAAGGAAAACACTTTTGAAAATTCACTTACCTTGTGGTTCAGTTCTATTTAAAATATTTAAAAAAAACTGTTAGTGAAATTTAGAGGAAAAATGTTTTTATGTAAAAAAAGTTGTAGATTTTTAAAGAAGTATTAATTTTTCTTCCATGTTTTTTTAAGATGAATTGATGTAGAGCTGAGAATACGCTCTCTGTTTTTATAAAAGTACATAAATATGATAATTTTCAGTTCAGAGGTGCTAACCTTTTGCACGGAAATTCGACTGCAGGTTAAAGTGTGCCGTGAGATGAAAAGGGTTGAAAAACGCTGGTTTATGCGAATATCCCCACGTACAGTCGAGTATATACCCTAGCTATTTCATACGGTTTTGTAATTCCCCGACTCTTTTGGCTCATTCACTTCCTTGTATTTCTACCTCCGTTATTACATGTCCCTCTTAAAACATGCACTGTAAGACATAACATACCAGAAACAATCTTTTGATCTAGAAAATAATTCGGATACCACATACCGCAAAGGAAAAACCTGGAAAAATGAACCCAAAAAGTGACTTATGTGTGAGTAGTAGGTTTTTGTGCGCGTCTAAACCTCTCAAAAATAATGTGAATACAATAATACAATGAATGCAATAATAATATTCATTGTATTCGGGTGATATCTTGATGCACGTTGTACAGTATTCTTTCACAGAAAGTCGTGGCAATTTCTTTAATAACGAAAGATTTGGCCGAACTAATTAAATTTTCCACTGATAGATGGTTCTGTAATGAAATAGGGATAGATGGCCGCTCCCTCCCCGAACCCCATCAGTAGATAGCTTCTAACAGCCAGAAATATGAATGATGAGAGAGGGAGAGAGAGAGAGAGCGGGACCGTCCCGTATATACCGGGACGTATATTCACCGCACGTCCTCTTTGCGCCCACTAATTTGCCTTCCCAACATATTACACTGAATCCGCACTTGTAGTGGGGGGCTAGGAAGCGCTACCTGTTACTACGTACTATATTCTACGGGAAGTTTTGTTATTTAAAAAGACTCTTTTCCTCTATTTCTGTGAAAACTGAATCGTCGATGTTTTTTAAATCATCGAAAATGTTTGCTTTTTTCTGATACTTTTGGATGGCAGCGACGGAAGAACAGCTGTTGTGATCGGGTGAAGCAGAAATTCTCACTAAAGCATCAAATCTCTACCTGTTGAAAGAATATGCAAAAGCATGTTGCTTGATGACAAAATTTATGAGCATTAGTTGCTTCGTTATAAATTAATTATAAACATGATAACTTTTAAATGAAAACTGTTAGCATAAAGCCAAATAATATCAGTGAAATCAATTAAATTAAGCAAAAATTTATGAATGTTCAGTTTATCATGCACTCTAAATAAATTTTTAAAACTCCTCCGGGCCTACATCAACCTAAAAATATATTCGTTCTATATTAAATTTAGTTAATTACGTGCTTACTTTATGCGCGACAATCTCAATAATGCACTTTATGCACGTGTATGTAACTTCTATGTAAGCTAACTTGAAGACCTCGCTTATAACATACACTTCTCGGATCACCAGATGGGTATATTATAAACGAACTCGACTGTATTTCCGATACGAAGTTTTCCTAACGACATTGTAGAGAAAATAAAAAGATCGAAGTCTCAGTCACAGCGTATCCACATTCAGATGAAAATCATTAAATAATAATAATAATAAAAAACTCTTGTACCTAATCACCTGATGAATGTGTACTGAAAAACTTTCTCCAGGACAGGAACTGATTGCTTCTTTGATGATTTTTCTTTTAATTTTTTTTTTTCCACTTTTATTTTCTACGAAACTCAAGGAATTAAGGAGAAGGGAGAGAAACTTTTGAGAAAACTTAGCACTTTTAGCAGATTTTCGTGCTGTGATGAACGCCATCACTTAATTTCCCTCAAAGTTCTTTTTTTTTTACCTCCAGAATTCCCTCCATCTTTCGTCGTGGATATATAACACGAGCGGAAAAAACACACACACACATACATTTCCTTGCAAGAAATTTAAATTGGTAAATGGTGTTTCTCTCTGTAAGAGAGAGAGAGAGAGAGAGAGAGAAAGAGAGCATATGTTTGTTTATTTATTCCGTTTTCTCCGACATTTTTCTTTTCACTTATATTAAGGCAATGCCTTCTTTTGGAGAACGGCTGCGGCATTTCGCCACTTTTTTTTTTTCCAAACTGCTTTTGCAAATTTCTAAGAGTAATGGTCCGTAACGTTCCCGAAATTCTGATGAAGTGAAAACGATGTTGGGAAAAACAAAAATCCGGAGGAAAAAAAAAATTATTTTGTATTAAAAAAATTATCAATTTTTTTTCCATGAAAAAAAAAAGGCAATTACTTAAAGAGGGTGATAAGTTTGTCGGTATATACGTAAAATTCCTGAAAAAGTTGAAAGAAACCTGTAAGTTAGCTGATAGATACGTTGTAGTATGAAGTGTGAATGTTTCGACACTGGTATAGTATCCCGTAGGGACAGTGAAGCTTTGTTCCAATTGAAAGATAGGTTTTTATTTAAGAAAAATTCTTTACGAGACAATTCGCGAACTTATCTTATGGTTGATTATTATGGTTCATGTGAAGCTCAAATTGAAAATTTTATGACATTTACAATAAAATTATTTTTCCTCTAGAAAAACATTTAAAAAAAATGAAAGAGTTTCATTTTAATATCTTTAAATGTTACAAGAAATATAAAAAAAAAAATTAAAGAGAAATATAAATACATCGAAATGAATTTTGCATTTACCAACAAGTATTGAACGAACAAGTATTCAATCAGAATACAATGCAGTATTTCAGATATAGTATACTTACATGTACATTACGAATGAAAAATATAAAATACTACAATGGTACGAGAATCGTGACTTCGACAATTGGAAGCAAACAGCAGGAAAGTTTACTTATTGATAAAATTGGATTTATCACTGACAGAATACAGAATGGACCGAGCACGTCCACGCTCTATCGCTATTGCAATTTAAGCACAGTGGTCATAAGACCGCGGACGTGCCGGGTTTATCACTGACAGATAGAGCTGCTCTTTTTTTTTTTTTTTGTTAATTTTTCAAAAATGATCGTTGCTATTGAGAAAAAACAATTTTTTAGACGTTTTTTCAATAACGGTATGCAAGGGGGGAAAATAATATCATGTAGTTTGCTAAAAAAATTCGAAATAAGGTATGTAAAATGGTTTTTCATAACTGTTTTATGTATTAAGGGAATATTTATAATGTTATTGTATCTAATTAATGTCCTCGATAGATGGGGGAGGAGACACAGTTGTTTTTTAGTAACTACGAGAATCGATTTATAAAAGTATAAATACCGCAATGGGAGAGAGTAAGTTCAGTTGCCGGTAAAGATCGAACGACGGAGTTGGATAATTACTAGTTAGTGATCGAAATATTTTCTTTTGGGTCTGGATGATAGGTCGCAACGTACTGATGTAGTCACAGCCCCAAACAGTTAGCTCATATAATAGCATTATTGTAGCATCATTCCTAAACAATCATGGTTGTTTTTTTGTTTTCTTCCTTTTTTTTTTTTTTAACAGTAATATGTACATTTCTTGTACTACCAAAAATAAATCTTCATCAATTGCAATAAATCAATTTTAATTACAAAACTTCTAACAAAATGCAAATTTTATATCAAATAATAAATTATACTGGCCAATTATAAGGTGGCTAATGTTTTAAGTACTATTTATAATATATACAAGAAATATTCTGAAATACTTCCCTATTTTAGTGGATTTCAGAACTCTTTTCTATATTTATTCAACAATATATTCTTTGGTCTGAGATGAGTCAGTCTCTCATATTCATTGTGTCTTGTTATTTCACTGAGATGATGCAAATTTGAGTTTTCAAGTTTCTCGTAAAAATTTCTTGAAGTCCTCTTGATGAAACTTGAATAGGTGAGAATGAAAAAGGGAATAGTATATTAGATTAAATAAAAAAAAAATTCTACAATCAATATTTTTATATCGAATATTGATTTTACTTGCCTCTAAGACGCTGGTAGTATAAAAGATGCGGAATTATATTTGATAGGTGTTGAATCCAATGCCACCTGTAGAGTTTCAAAAGTATGTAAAAAAATACAATATGATTTTAGATTTTGAAAGCAACATAAGTTTGCACTTTAACTTATGTCAACTCTACATAATAAAAAAAAAATTAGTTTTTTTTTCCAGAATTCTCATGACTAATAAATTTTGGCTGATTTTTCATGTTGTTTTCATGACATTTTCCTCCGTTTATATGGAACAACGTTAATTTTTCAAATTGCTGATTTTCGAATTTGCGGGACCGAACTGTTAATTTCTTTTCATTTGCTTTTTCTTTGATATATATTTTAAAATTTTCATCGTTTTTTTTCCTTTTTCCCTGTTTGAAATTTTTCCGTTTTTCTTCTCATTTTGATTTGTTTTCAATTTATTCCCTAATTTTGTTTTCTGTTACTTTAATTTTAATTGATTTTAATTTGATTTTAATTTTCTATCTGCCATTTTGTTTTTTGTTAATTTATTTTTTTGTTCTTCCATATTTGTGATTTTAATTTTTTCCCTTTATTTTCGTGATTTTAATTTTTATTCTTTGTATAAATGTATATATATAGGTATTTACTGAAGTTTTCCATTCGTTTTTTCCCGTTGAATTTATTCGTTTTACTTCACATTTTCATTTTCAATTCGATTTCATTCCTTTTGAGATTTCTTAATTACTTTGAAAATTTGAAAATTCGCGAATTTTTCAGGTGATGTAATGTTTTTTCTTGATTTTTCTTCCCAATCTCTCTCTCTCTCTCTCACACACACACACACATTATTACATTAGAATAATTTTCTCAATCTAAGTATTTTCTAATATTTGTGAAACAAAAGTTAATGAACAATTTTCTAATGAACAAGCCATGTACGTATTTTACTATGTCGTGTGAGATGACAGCTTTTTTTATGATCAGTGAAAAAATTTCACGCATTCATATAAGTGGACGGAAAGAAAAAATATTACGCTCAGATTGCAGATGTTCCAACTGTATTGCTTACGTGTTTTGTCCATTCAGGTAAGATAAAACTTAGAATTCCGCAAAGAAATTAATTGGGTCTTAGTAAATTTCTTCTTAATAAATTTCGATTTATACACATACTGTTATACCTTGAACTAATTATGCTTTGGACATCATTAGAAAATAATGTGTTTACGTACTGTAGAATTTTTCGTGGGCACACCCGTTGAAAAACAATGATTGAAATTGAAGAATTTTGGAAAGGGACCCCCGTGCTGCCACCTGTTAAATATGAACAAAACTACTGGTTATAACTTCTCCATGTACATGGTTTACCATTTGTTGTTTATTTCTGTGCCGCATAGCAACCTAAATTTCAGGCATTATAATAGCGAATAATATACTTTTATACGGGATTCATAATAAAAATACGAATATGTGGTAACTTTACTTGAAAGAATTATATCAAATAGTTTCGTTTTTATTCGATAGGTGGTGGCAGGACTCTCAGCTAGAAAGAGCGAGAGAGAGGATGTTTTCCTCCTATAACTTTTTTTTCGCGAGTTCACTAAATATTTCTCCTGTTTATGAAGACCGACTGCAGGAGATCCCTCATTGTTCATTTATATATATATGTTTTAGGAAAACTGGAGAGAGATCACCATACTACACAATGACATTTGTTACAGAAGAGGTTTCGGGAAACGTTCCTTTCCCCTTTTCCTTATACGATATTTTGAGTGGCATCTATCCCATCACCAGCCAAAGTTTAGAAGTACTTCACATTAATGTTTTCGAAGAGGTATAGTGTAATAATAATGCATCCCCTTGTCCAATTTTTAAGGAGAGAAAGAAAAAGTAGCCTTTTTGGAGAATTTTGCTCACATTATATAGTGAGATTTTCATAATTTTCAACTCGTTACAACCGAATATTTTTCAATGCTTAGCAACAGCTATTTCACAATTATTCGCTACAACGACAACTTTGTTATAATCTTATAAGCATGATCCCTTTCCCTTAGATGTAAAGGAATAATAATTCTTTAAAATTTGAATAACTTTTGTAAAAATTAACCACATATATTTTGCCTTAACGTTTTGTTTGCTTATGAAAAAAATATATAATTAATTTAAATTAAAATAATTTTCGTAAGAATCAAGCCTGAATTCTACGTTTTTATTCTGTGCATTTTTAACTTTCTCAGACCATGTGCCACAAATGTGTGGGTTGCTTTTTCTCACTGTAGGATTTTTTCTATTGACCCCAGGAAGTAATGCTCTGATTTAAAGGATCGTGTAAGTTTGGAGTTAGGAATATGGTGAATATGCATTTCGGGGGCTTTCATCAGAGGACAGCACTTAAAGTTGAGTTTTCGGGAGGGGAGAGTTTCAAGATGACTTCCAGGTGAAAGTGCCTTTGGAAAAAAATGTGATTTATTACATAAAATTTAGCAATAAAATTCTGGAAAAAATTGTATGTAAAGACGAATATATTTTGTGCCATATTGGCTGAAACAAATTAAATAAAGTGAATCATTTTTTCCTTAAACCTTTCAGTGGTGATCCCGAGATATCTCATCAAACTTGATCTGGTTTATTTCATCCACCCTGAAATATCTCGACTTCTAAAAACGCGTTGAGATTGTTTTTACAGTAAAACATGTTTATCGTTTCCCATTTAATCATCAATCATCTGCGAGTGGACGAAACAGCTTTTGTTCAAGGTTAGATAAAGGAAGGCGCAAAAAAAAAAAGGATCGTGTTCGTCATCTCCCCTTTCTTTCAGCACTGTTAAGAAACATACGCTCAAAGGTGTGCCTTGCCCGAAGGTGTCATTCTGAAAAGTTTCGAAAAAATTACCACTAATTCTACCTGTGAAGCTATGCACAAAAATAAAACAGAACAGAATTTAATTTATTTCGTTGTTTCCCAGCCCAATGAGGCTCTCTGACGACTTACAAATAGCCTTTCTGAAGCGTTGTGAGGGAGAAAGATAAGTTTGTATATGTGTAAAGCATGAGTGTGTGTTTGTGTAAACAAAAATCCAGTACAAAATCATGTCCAAAGTACAATGTAGTATGCGCTCCAAAAGGTCACAATAAAGGGGAAAAATTGAAATATTCAATATTAAAAAAAAAATCGTTGGTAGACAAAAACCATTTAACACAGCACATCTCTGATATATGTTGGCGCTTAAAATTTTCTATGTGCGATGATTAGGGCTGATCGGTATATAAAATTGATTTTTTGTCTGTACGTGTGTCTGTGTATGTTCTCTATACAAATCTACAATTTTAAATCGATCGTCGCCAAATTTTGCGTATATACCAAATGGGATCCGACTTGAACGATAGGCTACTTTAAAATTTCGTCAGAGCAGGGAAAATGCCCCAAATGGGTAAAAAGCTGTCGGGCAACAATAGTTTTTGGGCCTCAACGGTCACTTTCCGAACGTTTACTTTGGTTACCGTGGTTCCCTAGCAATGCGTTTCAGACGTATATATGCCTTTACAATGGTTTATCACTTCTTTAACGCTGCCAGTATATATATATAATAGTTTATGAATTTATAATGGTTTGCCACTTTTATCAATAGTCGTCAGAATCATCATCAGCATCACTTTGAAGGTCAGGCAAAGGATGAGCCTCATAGAAATCAGTGTTAAAATTGCTGATTTTGCTGTATAAATGCGGAAATTTAGTGGGGGTTTCCTGCCACATCAATAATTTTAAAAAATGTATTGAATTCTCGATTTTTCAAATATTGAATTCGCTTAGAGACAGATATACGAAGTCCAGGAGATTAAATATGAAGTAATTAGCCGGACCTACTTTGAGTTGGATATCCAGGCAATATAACATTAATTTCAACTTTTTATTTATATCTTCTCAAACATGAAAATTAATGTCTCCGTATTGTCTTTTCATATTCAACTACATAAATTCATGTGGGTTATAGGGTATTTTAAAATTAATTATAAAGCCGTAAAAAGTACATCGAAAAAATTCCACAGCTTTAATTAAGCATTTTTGGAAGCTGAAACAGGCAGAAATAAATAACTTGAAGTTCAGGGGGGGGGGGAGTCGTGCAGGAAGTCGCCATATTGGTTAACGTGGACACGGTGTGTATGTCCCACAAAGAGGGAGATATCACGTGATCCAAAAAGCCTCATGGAAGAAAACCCGGGCAGCGTCGGGTATTATAGCTAGTAAGATATGAAGATAACATATACGGATACAAGAATGAGTGTGCAATATAGCAGTGGCAAAGTAGATAAAGTGGGATATAATAGGATGTCTTATACACAGAACAATAAAAATAGAAATGCAAAATATATATATATATATATATATATATACATATGGAAAAAAGAAAAGATTGGAAAAAATGTATATATACATATATAAATTTTTTCCAATTTATGCTTTTTTCTAATTCATTTTTTTAATACTTTTTTTTCATATTTCTTCCTTTCATGTCTTCTCGAAAACCTTTATAACAAAAAAAATAATAGAATACATAAATTTCTTTATCAGTAGAGTGTCCAGTCAGAGTGCAATACCCTTTTTGGCCTATGGTATATTGTTCTCTGTAATAGGTCGTAATCCACTATCTCATTGAGATGGCCATATTCAGAGTTCTCCAGATTGTCAGTGGGTCGTAGATAGCTCCTTGATGAAGTCCAGTATAAGGGTCTGTATACCCAGGTCTTTCCTGATGTCGCTCCATGTATAAATTTAATTGTCCTCACAAGTGACCTTAGGATCTTGTTTTGCTGAGATTGGTGGCCTTGTTAATCTTTTAGTCAATCTGCGGACCAAAAGTCATTGGCCGGTCCAGAATACAACTTAGGTATTTTATTTTCTTACTGGTTCCACCGATATAGATGGGAGCGTTTCCTGGGTCTGTTTTTCTTGTGAACCAAATAAATTGGCACTTGCTGTGATTCAGCTCAATGGCGTTGATACCACACATATTCTCAATAGCCTCGACGATTTCTTGAAGATTTTCGCGGCATTTATTAGATTTCCCATAATTGGTGAGTATGATGGCATTGGCAGCAAAAAGTGCTGTGTTCCTACCAGAGGAGCAGGAATGTCATTAATATAAATAAGAAGAGCTGCGGGACTAAACAGAATCCTTGCGGAACTCCTTTGGGAGATGCCAAATTTGTTGTCAGTTGCAAGAATTTTCGTTGTCGATTTATCAATTGCGTTTTTAATTTTGAAAGTGATATCAGAGATTCCTTGATTTGACAGTATCAGGAGTATGTTGGTCGAGGGTTAGTTCATCTTCGGTGCTGAGTATTTCATAGTATTTAGACCAGTTAGTTACTAATGTATTGATAGGATTGTCTTTGGGTCTTAAAATATCCATGGTGAAGACTAGTGGATTTTGAATTTAGCACTGGCATTGAACCTAGTTGAATGCTATATGGAAAATTTTTAGAAATTGCAAAGCCAAGTACACCAGGCCTACCTCTCCCCCCAGAGAACTCCAGCGCGGTTCTTACTAACAAGAACCGCGCTGGAGTGTATATAAAGACTTTTGTTTCTACAATATTCCTCCAGAATGCGTCCACATCGGTTATATCTGTTGCTATAGAAGGCCTGTCTTTTGCTGTTCCACTCCCCAGCAATGAATGTGGGATTGGTTGAATTGAATAAGAAATTAAGCAAGTTACCAGATTATTATTCGGTGATTTATAGATAACACTTATTACTATCCTCTGTTTACGTAAACAGTTATAGCTTCAGCTTCCATCTCAGTGGACGTTGGAAGATTCATTTCCAAAAAGGGAATGTCTTTGGGGACAAAAACGACGACTCCCCCACCCTTACCGTGGAGTCGATCTTTACGGACACATTTATAGTTAAAATTTTTGCAGAATGTGAATACTTCATCCAAGTTTCACAGATCAGAGCTATGTCGTCGATTTCTAGGTTTAATTACTAAAAATCATAAAAATATCCTGCGGAATTATTATGAGTGACTTGAAAAAAGTTGTAAAGGTTAATACGGGGTGGGCAAAAAGTCCGTAGGAACTTTAAAAATGAATAAAAATGGAAAGATAACCGAAATATAAAAAAACGATTTGCAGGTTTAGTATCGCTAGGTCACGGGAATTTTTTTAAGACAGGAAAAAATCTAAAAAAACAGTCGATAGGTGGCGCTGGTACGAGCGAATTCGGTGGAAATATGCAAATGAGACGGTAATAAGAACTTGCGCTCTTATTCCACAACCATGTCACCTTTGTAAACCGTGTATGTGGACCTGCTGCACTCTGCCGTTGCTGACTCGCTTGCAATGTGCTATCCCCTGTGGTAGTGGTCATGTGGAACACATAATACTGTAAAAACGATTTGGAGGCATTCTGTTCGTTGTTTGCGTATCTTTTCTTTGACTTGTGTACGTCCGCGCCACCTATCGGCTGTTTTTTTAGTTTTTTCCCTGTCTTAAAGAAATTCCCATACTTAGCGATGCTATCCCTGCAAACCGTGTTTTATTTCGGTTTTTTTCCCGGTTTTTATGAATTTTTTAAATTTTCTACGGACTATTTGCCCACCCTGTATTTTGAACGTCGATAGCGGCCAAGAATGACGAAAAATCCCACAATTCTAAGAGTTCTAGTGAAAAGTCATTCAAACAACACATAATCAGGTGCAGCACACACAAAGGAGAGAGAGAGAGAGGGAAAAAGGGAAATAACTGGTTTCGGAAGAAGGAAACGCGAGCAGGGAAGCGCTAAATTACGAAAAAAAAAATGAATATTTGTTTGCTATTGCATTATGCTATTTTGCCTCCTATCGCTTTCTTTTATTGCTATTTTCTCGCTCTTCTGTTCTTTTTCTTCTCCTTGCTTAGTATTCAACAGAAAACAAGGAGATCTAGCAAAAAAAGGGAGCTAGAGATTGAAAAGAAAATATAGATATCGCCAAGAAACGCGAGAGGCGATAACTATCCGAATGTTGTAATAATTAATAATTTTTTACGGCTTTAATAGTTGAACACCGCCGCTAAGTTTTTTTTAATGCGTTTCTGAGTGGGGAGAATGTATTTTAACTTTTTTCAAATAATTTTTTGAAGATGTCACCGTTGGACCCTTTCCTTGTCAGTAAGGTTTGTTGGTTGAAGTACGTTTTGCATAAATAAATGCAAAAAGATTTTTTTCCAAAAGAAAAATATTTCTTTTCTTATAGAAAGACACGTACGTCATGGCAGGTGCTTTTGTATCATAGTGAGGGAAATAAAAGCGATGAACAGATAAAATTTCCTTGTTGAGGGGTGGAAAGCAGTTATCAGCTCTCAATCGGGAAAAAAAAATTCTTCTTGATTTCAATTATGAAGGTGGTGGCAATTTATGAAGGTTTCCCAATTTCAAATGTACCAGTTGTAACATAGATCAAGAAAATTTTGAAAACCATTTAAAGGGTTAAAAAAATTGGAAGTTTGAAAAAAAAAATAAAAAAAATAAATATTGGCTAACATTTATGTTCTTAATGAGATTTTGGGAAACGAAAATTGGAAAACATTTTAAAAATTCTTAAAAATGAATGCTCGGGTCTCAAAGCGTTAGAGTGGATGTTCCATAGAAATGTATGGTGTAGATCAGGGGTGGCCAACTTCTCACTGTTCACAAGCCAACATAATGGTCAGCTATAGCGTCGCAGGTCGCATCAGTGGTGCAACTTCGGCGTATAAGCCTCTATATCATTAATTGAATTAATTAGTTAGTTATTAAATTTATTTCGTCACTAGAAGTAAGGAGTTTGTTAATCAATAAATCTGCTGTTGGAACCGATAGTTCAAATAATGATCACAAATTTAATCTTTTCACGGTACTTTTACCTTGTCGCGGGCAGCACGAAATCACTTCACGGGCCACATGCGGCCCGCGGACAAGCTGTTGGCCACCCTGGTGTAGATGATTTTATGTTTCCTGCAATTACCAAGTTAGGCATTATAAAATTTATTTCAAAATATGTACAGTACTTTATTCATGCTTCGTTTTTCTGTGATAAATTTTTAAAACATCAAATTATTAAATTTTTCAAACGTACAGTAAAGTACATAACAAACATTTATGCAGAACTGTACTGCATTAAGAGGTAAAATATTAATGAGAGATTAGGTTTTGTGGTATAAGAAAGAGTGTTTTGTAACGGTATGGGTTGGGTAGGAAGTAAGCATTTATAGAACTTCGGCCTATCCTTCTTCTTTTTGTTATCTAGCAAGTCCTTCCGCTACATTAGGCCAGGTAGTTGGGAGACTACTCGTTATATTAGACTTTCACTACCGAGTGTCCTATAACTTCGTTTATGGTTAAAAAAATTCATAAAACTTGAAGAAATTGATATATTCGAATGCAGTTTGAGCAAAAGTTATTCCCACGAAATGGGATATTTTTGTTTTGGCACAGAAAAAATTTAGCTCAAATATTTGTCGATTAAGGGCGCTTATAAAAGCATTTATTGGGAAAAAAACAACTAAAAGATGGAGTAATTGATATAAATATTGTAAACTCATTGGAATGTTAATGGTTATAATCTAGATCTATACAGACCATCCATTAATTCCATGGAGTATCCGTCTGATAGAATAGAAATATGCAAATCAGAGTACTGTAAATTGGTGGGTGAACGATTAACAGCATATTTCTGCACTTTTCTGTTAATAGAGCTTACAGAAGGTTTTCATTGTGATGTTGACATTGGGGAATAAATCACGATATATGAAGTTGTTTCCCCTCAGCTACGAATCGCCGGCTAAAGCTTTACGAACATTAACGGACGCAGAAGAGATTGAAGAAAGGTTCAGGTCCAGAATTCTATGATTTTTTTCCTGCAGCATCTTCTATCGACGGAAATTCGAAGCAAACGTTTTTTCTGTACAGAAAAATCCCGTGAGAATAGCTGTTTTGCAAACCACATTCAAATCGACCGATTTCTTAGATTCTTATGAATTCTTAAACTACAGCATTTACGAGTTTGAGAGACACCGTGTAAATACTCTTTACTAATGTGGGGTGCCTCATAAAAAAATAACATAATTATTAATGGAATCGACGATTGAAAGGCACTTTAATTGGAAATATAAACGCTTCCATGAGAAGAAATTCGAAAAAAAATATGGTCCTGAAGATTAATGAAATTATTGGAAAAAACAACAACTAAAAGATGTGATGGAGTAACTAATATAAATATTGTAAACTCATTGGAATGTTAATGGTTATAATCTAGATCCATACAGACCATTCATTAATTCCATCGAGTATCCGTCTGATAGAAACACACACACACACACAAAAAAAATTATAATGCACAACAGTGGAGAAATAAAAATTTGAAAAAAAAATGTTTCTTTTACATAAATTTCTCCTCAAAATAATAATAACATAATAGCAAGATCGTGAAAAGAACTACAATTAAGAATAACGTGGGGATAATTTCTGTCTATTTTATTCATTTATTTCCTTTGTATTTAAACGCGTAACACATGAAGGAAGAGATTCTTCAATGGGAAGATTCCTCGTTAAAAACACATGCGAATGGACGTTTTATTGTAATTTCTGTGTTTTCCCATCAAGAAACGTGCTTGAATTCCTCATAATTACTGTTTTCATTGAAGAAAATAATGAACAAATAAAAGAGGGGAAAAAATGATAATTTATTATTTCTTTTTTTGGGGGAGGTACAATTTTATTGAAAACTATTTCGCGTTCATTTAATTGCAATTAGTTTAGTGCGTTGTTAGTGGCGACGTATGCGCGCATTACGTATGTTATATGAAAGAATGTTCTCCGTCATGATGTCCGTTTCCCACGGCCTGATAAGTATTCTGTGCACGTGCATAAGAAATTCCTAGCAATGATTACTGTGTTAAGAAAGTTTCATAAACTCTATTCTTTTGATTGATGTTCTGATGGAGAATCCGGTGTTCATAGGGCATGTGTAGTTTATACCGAAACTTCCGAGTGTAACATTCCTAAATCTGCTAATAGTTGAGTTTCGTAGAAAGTTTCTTCATTTACTTGTAGTCTTTTTTTTTTGTTATGTTTTCTTCTAGTTCTTTGCGAATAGAGAAGAAACTGGAGTTTTGAGCACGTACGCTAGTTTATGAGATGATAAATGCGTGTGTGTGTGTGTGCTTGTTATTTTCTAGTATGCGTGTATTCTGGGGTGTAAGGATCTTACTACAATCGAGAAATATATCCTATAAATACTCCAGATCTCATGTGATCAGATTATAACAAAATGGTTATTATATGACATGATGTCGTCTTCCACTTGTTAATGCGAGGTATACAGAAAACTGGATGTTGTGGGATATTTATTTTTTTGAGATGTTGATTTTTTTAAGGAAAGAAAAACTCATCTCTGACTCTACCGGGAGTCACACCCAGGTCCCTCGTTTGCCGGACGAGTGCTCACCAATAAGCTACAGGGGAAGGAAATATGCTCCAATTAAGAAGAGCCTCTGTAGCTTGGTGGTGAGAGCACTCGCCGGCAAATGAGGGACCCGGTTTCAACTCCCGGTAGAGGCAGAGATGATTTTTTTTCCTTCATTAAAAAAAATCAACATTTCAAAAAAATAAATATCTTCACAACATCCAGTTTTTTGTGTATCTTGCAAAATGATTACTGTCACATATCTTTAACGAAACTAATTTTCCTCAATATGAAACTCTTAAAGAAATAAAAGATTTCATCATTTATATGCACAGTAAACCACCCTCTTAACACGGACACCCCCCCCCCCGCCCCCAGAAGCGCTTACCCCTCTTTTGCGGCCAAATAATAATTTCCCCTTTTAAAATAAAAGTATACATTTCGCACTCCTGATTAACGGTCACCCCCCCTCTTAGGGACGAGTTTTTGTTTTGTCCCGCCGCTGACCGCAAAAGAGAGGTTTCACTCTATTTTCATTCAAATGACCATTTCCATCAGGCAGACTTTCTTGAATACTACGAATCTAATTACGAAAAATCATTTTTTTCTTTTTCTGTCAGATATTGTAAGAGAGATCTAGAAATTTATATCACTTATCTATGTAAATGGTCTATATTACTGGTCTATATCATTTCGTAGCGTCGGAGCATGAAGTGCTTTGCACATTCTTGTACATGTTTTGGCCAAAGTCCGTTTTGCAAAAGGGATTCGAGTTTTGGCCAGTCGATTCGCGAAGTGCCCGGAAATCTCTGGTCAAAGTTCGATGTACTGATGTAGTACGGTCCAGTATAAGCGCCAATTCCATTTTTTTCATGGCTAATGGCTATATATATATATAGTAACTGCATTGCATTAGCTCCAAGTGATGGGAGAGAAAAAAAGCGTAATTCGAAGGGAAAACAGTTTATATAATAATATATATACCGCATGAGATTACAGAATTTAACACACCCAATTTTTTCTCAAAAAAATTCTTGAGAACTTCGACTTCTGTTGTAACGACATACTTTTGCGGAATCTTCAACGCGATTATAACCGACTTCAACTGTACTACCAACAAGAAAAAAAGAAGTATAATATATATATTTCCGTACATATATATTGTGAAAATGTTACGTTAATGTGATAATGACCGGTATTAAGAGTAATTGACAATCGTCGTTAAGTTTGATGAATTTATCCCTTTAACCGGTGTAATACTCTAGTATAATAAGTGAATTTTATACAAATTAAATATATATATATTCCCAACACGAAAATGGCGATAATGTATAAGGGGTCATTAAAGTATTGCGTCAGCATCGTGGGGGGGGGAAGGGAGGGGGTTTGAAGGTTGCTTACGTCATCAACCGCCCCTTTTTGAAGATATGAAATATTCCAAGCTGCTGACGAAATTTTGCTGACGGGGGCGAGGGCGGGGGGTCAGTGTTTTGCTGACAAGGAGGGGGGCGGGGAGAGGGGTCAAAAATGGCTGAAAATCTGCTTACGTAATACTTGAATGGCCCCTAATAAACGGCAAATGTCACTAACGGCACTTGGGTATTATCGATAAAAAGCCGGCGAATGCAATAATTTTTTCAGCATTATACAATTCACGAACAACGCTTGGGGTGTTATTCTCAGAATACCGATAAAAGTGATTACCGAAAACTTACCGCAATGATCGGCGATTATGCATAATAACCAGATTTATAACATTTACCGTGTGACAGACACACTAAGTACGAAGACACAAATTCATTTTCAATTAATATTGATCAATACTATAGCAGGAAAAAACCAAAAAAAACCCATTACTTCCACAAAAAATCGGCAACAACTAATATCCGTTTTGATTTTACTTACGGATCAGAGCAATATATAGCAGAAAAATAAATTGCGAATTTTATTTTTTATATATTTATATATTGACAATCATTCACATCCGGGTTTCTTTACTCATGAGGAAAAAAAAAAGGGTCATATATGGTTGTTTTTTAATCGAGAACCTCTTCTGTGTAGCCCCCGAGGGGATTTATCCGAAAAACGGGAACGGGAAAAACTTCATTCCCGGTTTTTCATTTAGGCGGAACTTCTACTCAATATTGGAAAATAGAAATGGCAAAAAAAAAGGAACAGTACTTTATTTGAACTGTAGAGACGGTCTTATTTATTGCAATAAGAAGGATGGAAACATGAAGAAACTGATATCTGTTCTAGGGCTGACCTATCAACGTGGACAGAAATATTGTTTTTCAGCGAGAAATATCGAAGGTTTTTGAACAGATGGTTGATGCGGAGATGAATTTAGGAAAGAAAGGAAATTCAACTGTGTCCTTCCGGGGATCCGAACCCACCTCCTATCACTTGCTGGGTGAGCTTCCTGGACCAATGGTTCTCAACAGGGAGGCGGGGAGGGTATGTGGTACTTCCAGGGCCTAAACTTTTTCCGGGGGGGGGGCAAAGCACATGTACTCAATGTATGTATATATATATATATGCCATTTTTAGTGTATTTTCAAAAGCCAGGGGGACGGCAACGGCCCCCCTTCCCCCCTAACTGACGGGCCTGGGTACTTCAATATTTTCAGGGTTCCACTGGGGAAAATGAAGTGAAAGGGAAATTTCCTGACAGATGGTTAGGGCGGGGGGGGGGGGCGGCACAGATTTAAAAAAAGAAAATTAGATGTGAGGAAATGAAACTTACAAGTGATGTACAGGGGAGGGGGGGGGGTGACTACTTTCAGAGCCCATACCTCTTCCATCGAACACTCACTCTGACCATACCGCTATATTAGCAATTTATTGACATTAATGAGATGCAAGATATATAGAAGACTGGATGTTGTGAAGATATTTATTATTTGAGATGTTAATTTTTTAAGGAAGGAAAAAACTCATCTCTGCCTCTACCGGGAGTCGAACCCGGGTCCCTCGATTGCCGGACGAGTGCTCTGACCACTAAGCTACAGAGGAGATAGAGATTTTCCTTCGCTAGCGCGTATATATGCCGAACGGAACCGTGCAATGGACGGTGAAACCGATCAGCTAATAGCTCATGCACGACGAGCCACCAGAGGGCGCTAGCGAAGGAAAATCTCTATCTCCTCTGTAGCTTAGTGGTCAGAGCACTCGTCCGGCAATCGAGGGACCCGGGTTCGACTCCCGGTAGAGGCAGAGATGAGTTTTTTCCTTCCTTAAAAAACTAACATCTCAAATAATAAATATCTTCACAACATCCAGTCTTCTGTATATCTTGTATTAACAAGTGGAGAGCGACATTCATGTCATATTAATGAGATGGGTTGGAAATGAATCCGTTATCTATCGGTGGTCGACTCAAACCAGCACTTTCTAGAGATAGAAGGCCTCCGCACGCTGCTTGTGACGTCAGTAAGTAGTTGATTTTCCCTCAGAATATTCAGGGAAAAAATGTCTAGCTCAGAAGTGGCGATCCCTATGCCCCACATCCAATCACTATGCGGCATTTGTGAGCCAATCAAGAAGATTCTACGCCAAAATAAGAAGAAATGAAATTGTATGCTGTGTTTCAAAATGTGGCAAACTTGCTAGGTAGTCTGAATGACGTTTATAGCTACCTGTGCGGAGGCCTTCCATCTCTAGGAGGTGCTGCCCAAACTGGTGAGGGAAAATATCATACCTATTGAGAAACATGCCAATTGAATTTGAAAAGGAGGTAAAGTTACAAACTATCGCTAAAATTACGGCAAAAATTGCCAATCACGGAAAATGGTGGATAGGCTACTACTAGTAATAAACTACACACGCACCTCGTCCACGTTCCTCTGTGGAACTTCTAATGAATTGGTGCATGTTGGAATGTATGTGTAGTGAGTCTAACGTCAAGTTTGTTTCTGTGTAACGCTTGTTGTGTTGCTGCCATCAATTTTTCTAACTATGAGTGAAGTGTAATGATTGAATAATTGTACCGTTGCAAGCCTGTTGCTCTCTGTAGCGAGACTTTTTAATGGAGAGATAAGCTCGCATTTGCGCCTCGGAGAGTTGGGAACCACAGAAAAACCCACCTTCAGCCGACAGTGGGGTTCGAACCCTGGCGCTCGCGATGCGAGTACGTCACTATGATCAATCGACCACCACAACGGCTGTTTGTGCTACTGCAAGTCAGAATGTAATTCTCCGAAAAATGTATATGACAAATATGTGAGATGAATATACAATCGAATCCCGTTATAACGAACTCCAAGAGACCGAAGAAATCACTTCGTAATAACGAAATTTCGTTATAAAGGAATTGCAGGTTTTTGCATTGTTTTTATGTAAACTTATCTGGGGGATTAGAAAAGTGTGCGTTTAAACGAGATTTTCGCTATAACGGTATTCGTTAAAACGGAATTCGAGATTGTATTTAAAGACTATAATTATTCATGATAATTAGAGTCACAGTTATCATAATATAATTCATTATTCATGAAAATTATCTTAATTTTTGATTTCGAACATTCAACTAAGGGACTTTGAAAATAACGGAAATAAAAACGGGACAAAAACATAAAAGTTTGGACGGCCAAAATCACGTGTATATCCTATAAAATACGGGTCAAATGGTCAGCCTTTATATACAAATTTCTGGCCTATCACTCATATGTGGCGCACGGATTGAAAATATTTTTCACTCCTAATTCAGAACGAGCGATGTGTCAACAACTCTTTCAACACATTTACGAGGTCATAAAATTTCCGTGATAAAATTTCTGATAATATTTCACATATCTCTAATGTACTTCCAAATTACAGTACTTTAGAATCCAATACATCGAAATATCGAATGTATATGCAGCGGGCTGACAAACGTTCTTTCTTGTACCAACGGATTAACATTTCCGAGAAAGATTCAGAGGTCCATATATACACCTCTTACTCTAATTCTGTCTCTAGAATAAATACGCTTTGTAAAAGCACTAAAATTTCGATTTACTGACATTGAATAGTTTTGCATATACGAGACTGATTCTAAGTGGACTGAGATCGTAAATTTAGGAGGAAATGCCTATTTTAGAATGACACGAGTTATAAATTCACCAAAAATGTATTTTATGTGGATTTTTAAATAATAATTCGTAAGAATATCTCTCGCTCCTCCTTCATATTCCATTAAATACGAATTCAAAAATAATGTCAAATTTTCATGAAATTTCATATTTTCGATAATGTCCCGTGGGATATTTCATTATTGAACTGGACGTATTCGCTTTGGAAATGTAATAGAGACATGATTTTTAGTTTAAAATAAATGTAATAATTTAAAAAATATGTTTTTCGTAAGTTATTTGAATAATTTCAGATATTTTCAAACTTAAAATTATCTGAAAAAAAACCACAATTATTTATAATTTATTACTGGGAATTATAATGCAAGATAAATAATCAACTACTTACGAATCTAAAAAGTATTTGTTATCAAATTTTATTCAAAAATGTAGTTATTTAAAAAAAAATGCGGAAAAGAAAGTAGAGTAATGCAGAAGTTCTCAACCGGTGATCCGTGCGCACTTCCAAGGGACTTCGCGGCCGTTTGAGGAAAATAGAAATAAAAACTCTTCCCGGGACCCGCCATAGATGGATCCGGTATCCTGGAACTGTTTCCATAAGTTACACACGACGCTGGGCGTTAAATTGAACTCTCTACAAATCTGGACTTGAGATTGGCCTCCCCACAATTCGCCACCTTATTCCATCATCTACACGTTGGTGGTTACTCATTTTTACTGTTACAATTTGAAATTAACCGATTGCTGCAAAATAACACCAAGAAATTCGCCGAGGTGTGCTAGCGAACGAAATGCGTCTTAACTTACGTGCGCTTATAAAGCCTGTTTTCCTACTGGCTTCGCCTACGCACACGTGTACGCTTACGTATTTGACGTACAAGATTTGCATTTTTGTCTAGAATCATTGGTTTTACATTCAGTTCAGTTCTTTTCATGAAATTCGACAAAATATGCAAATTCTCTTAATTTATTTCACCAGTGTATATAGCCATTTTGGTTTATTTTTCGAATTGAATCTACCATATTTTAAATTTCTGATGAAATACTTTTTTTTTATTATAAATGATAAAATTTCGTTTAAGTGAAACAATCGGTAATTATGATTACGGGGAACTTCATGTACCATGTGACAAAAAAAAGAGAAAAAAATACACACATACAATATTTTAATAAATAAATATTTCTGTCAAAATTTTCAAACACTACATCGGAAACCTACAGAAAATCTCTGGAAATTCAATTTTCGGAAAATGATTGAGAACAATCAAATTTCTTCGTAAAGATATAAAATGGAATTTCACATAAATTTTTGATGTTTGGTTGTATAAAGAAAAAAATACTTTTAAAATGTTTTAACGAACATCAGTCAAAAATGCGTATACTGGGTGCACGAGAAAAGTCGTGAATACATTTTAAAAATTAGTAACATCTCAAACGGTTGACATAAAAATGTGTGAATAACATAAAATTATTTAAAATAAATATATATATATATGTATATATTCAAATTTCACTCACAGGTGGAGATGTGGAACGAGAAACTCGACATAATTGTACGTCCATAGTGAACCGCTTCTCGCTACTCGCTTTATCGCGGCTGAAAAAAGATCGTGAAAACTCATTGAGGCGGCCATAGTGCGCCCGTCTACCTGCTTTTACCGGCTCAAACTGCTTTTACCCGCTTTAACCGGAATGAATTTTTTTTTTCTCGCTCGACCGGCTCACCGCTTGCACTTTAAAACGGATACTTTCCTCTAAGGGCTCGTTTTATAGTGGAATAGTAAATCTCGACGGAGTTTTTGTAACGATTAATTATCACATAATAAAAGCGAAATCGTTAATCATTAAGCAATTAAGGAAAATTAACAATTATATTGAATCCAACGGAGTTTTTACGACGAATAATTATTGTTATTACTAATCGTTAACTAGATATGGCATAATAAAAGTGATATCGTTAATTAATCAATAATTAAGGTTAAGTAACGATTATATTGAATCCAACGGAGTTTTTATGAATAATTATTGTTAATACTAATCGTTAATTAATTAGTTGACAGAATAAAAACGATATCGTTAATTAATAAAAATTCCGTTTGATTTAGTTTTATCGTTAATTATTTTAACTAATTAACGATAACTAAAGATATTAGTTTATTAACTAATTATCGATCATGATGTAGTTTTATCGTTAATAAACTAATTAACGATAAAACTAAATCAAACGGAATCTTGTAACGATTAATTCTCGTTTTTCTAATCGAAAATTTGTTGTGGCACTAAAAGCGAAATCGCTGATTTATCAATTAATTAATTAACTATAATTAGCGATTACACTGAACCCATTGCCACTTCAAGGTGAGAGTCCTATTCATTTCATGTACATTCGTCGTTCTTTCATGTTTAATTTTCTGATAAATATTTTTCGTTGTCAACAAAAACACACACAACAGATCCCCACGTGATAGCTCCATGATGCCAACTGCTCATGCAGGCAGACGCTCCCACGAGCGGTGCACTATAACCACCACCGGCTAGAATCGCGCGGGATCATCTCGCCTTCTACAACTACCGCGGTTTAAGCAATAAAGCGAGAAGCGGGAAGCGGTGCAGTATGGACGTACCCACATAAAATGCAATACAATCAGTGCACAACTTTCGATTTAATACTTTTTGTTTAATATATATTAATAACTTTCATTTGAGTGAAATAATTAGTAATTATGTTAACGGGGAACTTCATGTACCATGTGACGAAAAAAAAAGCAAAACTAAATGAAAAAAAAAAAAAATTTCTGCCAAGTTCTTCAAAAACTACATCAAAAAATCTAGAGAAAATCTATGAAAACTACTGAATTTTCGAAAAACGATTGAAAAATGAAATTTCTTCTTTAAAAAGAAAATGAAGTACTGCGACATCCATTAGATTTTTTTTTAAAAATTGTTATTTTAAAAATTATAACGAACGCCAGCCAAAAATGCATATACTGGGTGCACAAGTCGTGGGCACATTTTAAAAATTAATAACAAACCAACCAATTGATATTAAAAGATGGGAATTGTAATGGTGGCCCAGACCGTTTTTTCTGATGAATTTTTAGAAAAAAATCAAATTTCATTAACAGGTAGTGATGTGAAACAAAGAACTCGACATGAGATAATATGCAACACCAAAAAGTTTATAATTAATACAAGATATACGGAAGACTGGATGTTGTGAAGATATTTATTATTTGAGATGTTACTTTTTCATGTCATATATATAGCCCTCTGGTGGCTCGTCGTCCATGAGCTATTAGCTGATCGGTTTCACCGTCCATTGCACGGTTCCGTTCGGCATTTATACGCTCTAGCGAAGGAAAACCTCTATCTCCTCTATAGCTTAACGGTCAGAGCACTCGTCCGGCAATTGAGGGGCCCGGGTTCGACTCCCGGTAGAGGCAGAGATGAGTTTTTTCCTTCCTTAAAAAAGTAACATCTCAAATAATAAATATCTTCACAACATCCAGTCTTCCGTATATCTTGTATTAACAAGTGGAGAGCGACATTCATGTCATTTATAATTAATGTTCATGACAATTCGCATTACATAAAAATAACATATTTCAATATGAGCGCCCTCTTCAGTTTCGGCCACATCTAAACAGGTGGAAGTGCGCTCATATTGGAATGCGATAGTTTTATGTAACGCAAATTGTCTTAAACATTAATTATGCATTGTTTGTGTTGCATTATAAGTTTCATGTCGAGTTTTTTGTTTTGCATCACCACCTGTGAGTGAAATTTGAACTAATTAATTCATAAAAAAAAGCTCTACAGGCGGAAATATATCTACTCTATAATATAAAATCACAAACTCGAAAAGGGCCTGTTGCTAAGCAACCGAGTGACGGAAGTGGGTGAAGTTTTTGAGTGACGGAAATCTGTTACGTTTTTGTGTTACGGATGTCAGTTACGATTTTGGGTCAAGTATTCATTTAACTCTAGCACATATTGGGACCCATTTGTCCCATCGGGACCATGTTATGTGCATGTACCGCGAGGCTCCTACATCCTACAGCAGGGCCCTTAGGCTGGAATTTAGATGGCGAGCCCCCAAACCAGCTTTTCAGGGCCCGTCTGTGGTTAATTTATAGTGTGAAAAATCAAAAAGTGATAAGAATCGTTGTGGCCCCTGTCAGCCCTGCCCTTGTGGGGGAGGGGGGAGGGTCATGCAGAGAGGTATGTATATATATAATATACATATAACAACAGTGCTCCCAACACACAGGGTCGGGGTACCCGGGGGGGGATTGTATGTATACCTTCATGGGAAAGTTAAAAGTTTTCATTTCCAGGGGCCCTTGATGGATCTCATTGTTTTCTTGCTGTTTTAACGTTGAAAAATTTGTGATAGCGGAAGCACAAGATATATCCAGTCTGGGGGCTCCAAAAAATTTGCGAATTCGGTCACGGGTAGTTGCGTGGGTGGTCCTGGATTTTATTCGTTGGTAAAACGAATACAAATGAAAATTTTTCATGGCATTCGCACCGGGGGATGACTGACAAGCTTCCAAGTCACCAAGTCGGGGGCCCCATGTTTATAGGTTTCATTTTGGGGGCCCCGGATGAATCTCAATCTTTTATGTTGTAGAATGTGCAACAGCGGATGCCCGAGATAAAGACAGTCTGGGGCCCCACTAAAAGTATGCGAATACAACGGGCAACTGATTGGGAGCCATAGCTTTTATTCATTGGTAAAACGAATACAAATGAAAATTTTTCATGGCACTCGCAGTGGGGGATGACCGACAAGCTTCCAAGTCGGGGGTCCCATGTTTACAGGTTTCATTTTGGGGCTCTGGATGAATCTGATTCTTTTTGTTTTTTAACATTATACAATTTGCAACAGCGGAAGACCGAGATAAATCCAGTCGGATTCCCCACTAAAAATCTGCGTATTGTGTTCCTGCTACTAGATGTGGGGCCCTGGATTTTATTCGTTGCAAAATTGAAAAAAATGAAAAATTTTCGTGGCCCCTTACAGGGGTGTGTCCGACAAGCTTCCAGGTCAGTGCTCCATGGGAATGTTGATAGGTTCTAATTCGGGGCCCCTGGATGTATCTCATTGATTTTTGTTGTTTAACATTATAAAATTTGCAACACATCGGTAGCCCAAGATATATGCAGTGTGGGGCCCCACTAAAATTCAGCGAGTTGAATCTGGGGACCCCCCATGGGGAAGTTTTCTGGGGGTACTTGATGAATCTCATTTGTTTTTTGTTGCTTTATTATTATTTTTATTAAAATTCGCTTCTTCAGTAAGCTGGTGCTTTCACACGTATCTTTCCATAGCACGCAGATGAAGTGGGACGAAATAAACAAGATATGTTGTGAAGAGAAGTAAGTGTGGGGGGGGGGTTGGCCATCGAAGCGGCAGGGGGGCAGAGCCGCCCCCTAGTTATAATATATATTTTAATATATTATATATATAATATATTATAATTAATTTATTGCAAATTGCACCTTTCTATGTGAATTAGTTCAATCGTTATTACATTTTTGTAATAAATCCAGGACTTCTCGTCCATCCTGCATTATAAAAAAACTAATATATACGATGCACAATGGCCGGGAGAGAAGTAATAAAACGGAGTATTTATACCGGAAGATGACAATACTGAAACCGGATTATCCATATTGTGGTTATCTTTTTCTACGTCGGAAGAAAATAATAACTTTTTTTCCTCCCGATACGAAATTTATATTACACGTGCTTTCCCATTTTTCCACTTCTTGATCCAGAATGTAATATGTTTCCTCCTCCTCTCTCTTATATACATGCATTATTCTTATTTTCCTTCCCTCTTCCGTATTCGGAATTCACTCTATTCACTTCCGTTCAAAGAAGTATCTATGTCATACCATCGTTTACAATAATGTTTGAATCCTTAGAAGAAGAATACATTTGGTAGTATTCGGTCCTATATTGCTTTAGGATGCGTACAACAGAAGCAGAATGAAATAAAAGGGTCTCTCTCTTCGTCTTTGAAAGAAAACGGTTTTTTTCCCTACTTAAAAGAAAAAAAATAAATAAGTAGGAATGAATGAAACTTCCGGAATAAAAACGGTGGAAAGAAATGGACGGTATCCCAAAGGATCGTTCTAGAATACAAGAAAGCGAACGAGATAAAACAATGGAAAGATATATACGAAAAAAATAATAATAATAGAAGCACTACATCGTGCGTTGGGTATACAAGGATTATTATTTTAAATTTATAACCGCGTTGTCTGGGCATAAAGATCCGAGGCTTAAGGGATACGATCTTAGCGGTTTTTCAAGGAATTATGTGAATTGGTCGGAAATGCCGCGAGTACATAAAACTATTCCAGCACACGTAGGCGAAATTTCCTTCTTGTTTTTCGTAAATATTTATCTAAGATACTCGTAGTGTTTATATATCCAAGAGAAGAGAAATTTCTTATCTGAATATGTGCAACTGAATATACAAGTATGAACTCAAAAAGAAAGGTGTAATAGATTTGTAACCCTTCAATGGCAGTGTTTTTAAACCGGTGTGAGGTGGGAAACTTTAAAGAAAATTAATTTTTTTCTGGAGAAGTCTAAAACCATAATAATATACGTGGCAAATACATGATCGAAAACCTAATATACCAATTTTCTTTGTGTTTCAGGAAGCTAATTTTTCGGTATTATTTCAATATAAAGCGAGGAAAGAGTTGGTTCCTTTTCGGTGTCATTTTATCAGAGCTGTTGAAATTTTACGAATTCAAAGATTTATAAAATTGCACTAAATTGAGGATATTGGAAATACAATAAAAACTATATTCAACTTCGTTGAGCAATATTTTATTCATTTTTACATATAAGCTAAATGAAGGGGAACCGCATATTTTATCCCTGACTAGCTATTAAAATTAATTGAAAAATCCACTCTAATTAATTAAATAGCCGTGTTGATGCATTGTTTCAATTAAAATTTGTCAACTCATTTACATCCGTATGTGTAAAACAAAAAATTCAATACGTTTTTATAGGTTTTAACCATAGAAGTAGTGCCGTGACTGCACAGGGCTCACTTGGAAGGGAGGAGCTTGGCCATTCTGGGTCCAAGAATGGGCCAGATGCGGCGTAAATGCAAATTCTCGCACAGGGCACATGAATGGCTAGTTGTGACACTGCATAGAGGGTTAAGTTTTTAGTTGATCCGCTTTCGTATATAACGACATTCTTTTATTCTACATCTCGAGGGGTTCACAACGCAAACAGAAACTAATGGTGTCGTCTGATATAAATTTTTAAGGTATCCGACTACCTTTCTTGTCACTTTTCTGTAAAATGGTTCTGGAGTGAACTTTAAATACATTTTTTGATAGAAAGTGTCTCGAAATAGTGAAAACAGTGACAAATTTTGGTCTATCTATTATATTTTCTATGAAAAAGTCGTTTTTATGTCAAATTTTAGGCAAAATTCATGTGATATTCGAAACAAAATTGGAAAAAATTTTATCAATGAAATGCTTTGTGATTTTCACAGTGCATTTAGCTACGCGACAGTACCCAATTGTTCGGGGAAAATCTGTTGTAAAAAAGTTTGTAGGTTTTTTTTTTGACACAAAATAAAGTGTTCCAGACTCTGCCACGAAGCTGGGCTGGCAGAGATCTCGGCAACGGGATAAGTCCAGTGGCAAAGTTCTGGCGTTCATTCATTCAGTGCATTTAGCTAGTAATGTTGCAGGTTATGAACCAAAATTTAAAGGGTTTCATGATATTTTCATAAGTTACACCAAAATATGTTTAAGTACGTGTGAATTTTTTGAAATTTTCTCCTAAATTTGTCTATAAAAAGCTGTAACTCAAAAAATATATGTCATATGTCTTAGATTTTGGTTCATAACCTCAACAATGCATAGCAAAATATCACATTAAAGTTTCGTAAGGATGCAATGAATCAATTTTTACAAATCATATCACAAAGTCAAGTAAAATGTCAAAAATAGCATTCTTCGTAAAACACGTTTGAAGTTTTTATTCGCGTATTACTTGTATGTAAAAACGCAACACTAAAGTGAACGTAACTTTGATTCTAATCATCATATAAACAAAACAAGGCCCGTTTAGGAATCACAACAAATAGGGCTTTTATAAAAAATAAAAAAAATGAAAACTCATATCTTCTTCCAAAATGACGTTTTCAACGTAGTCGGATACCTTAAGAGAAATGCAATGATATCACTCAGGTAACACTATTTCTCCCGGTCTGGGTACCTGGCTCGTGGCCCGCGTTCGAAATGAAATTGTTTATTGCAATATCTCGGAAAGTCAGCAACGCAAATAGAAGCCAATGGTGTTGCCTGACACGTATTTTTTAAGACTGATTTAATGACACCACTTGATTTAAGAGACATCTTCCAGGCTGGGTAACAGGCTCTCGGCCACGTTCGTAACGAAATGGTTTTTCGTATTATCTAGGGGGAAAGACAGCAATTCAAATAGACGACAATGCTATCGTCTGGTAGATGTAACAGAGGAAAATTCGATGATACCGATTTCATGCCAGTACCTACCACACGATTTAAGGCACAAAGAACGTATTCAAGTCAAAAATAGTGGCCTTGTCGGTGACACAGCGTACCCTGATTTTCAACGCTTAAACTACACTTCCATCACTTCAGATGATGGCGTTAGTGAGCTGTTGAATAATCTGCTCATGATTTGACTTGATTTCTTGCGATTATATTATTAACATAGCTTACGATGATATGGCATACGAATTACATGTTCTACTTATACAGGGTTAAGTCAGAAAAGATGGGAAAAACTTTAAGAGGCGATAGTACACACCGGTACAAACAATTGTCATTAAAGAATGCATGGTCTAACGTTAATTGCAAACGCTCAACCACGTTTCGAAACGGCCGCTCCGTAAACGTTAAAACGGTATTCCTATTGAAATTTACCGGGAGAAAAAGAACACCATGCACGCAAATGTAACCTGGGGAAGAAAAAGAAACCATATGCAAATCTGCGTCACAGTGAATAAAAGGCGCGGACGCCAGCTCTGTAAAGCTATTCCAGCGTGCAATCATTCTAACAGTTGTAACGTACGGGGAAAACGCTCACCGTACATTCGTGCTGTGTCTATTGCAGGCATGGTGTTCTTTTTCCTCCCGATAAATTTCAACAGGAATGGCGTTTTAACGTTTGCGGAGCGGCCGTTTAGAAACGCGCAAGCGCGCGTGCGTTTCATGTTGGACCATGCATTTTTTAATGACAATTGTTTGTATTGGTGTGTACTATCACCTCCTAAAGTTTTCCTCATCTTTTCTGAATCACCCTGAATTTCTTCCATTATTTCTCTATCATCTGGCAGGTTTGCGTGTAATATACTTTTTATATCTGGTTCTATTTTATCTTCCCAACTTATGCGTTTGAGTGTCATCCATCTTTCACAAAAGAAAAATAAATATATTTTTAACTGTTGCTGGTAAAAAAAGGTGATTATCGGTGATTAAAGGTGATTAGTGGTGTCCGAGAAAAAAAACAACATATTTTCAACTAAGTATTTACCCATTCAAATGGTTAGTAAGAAAAAAAAATAGTTATAAGAAAAAAAGTAACCAATATAGAGCACTAATAGATTATTTCATTTTCGTACGCACACAGTATTGTGCAGCAAATACTGTTACTTTAAGGATTTTACAGGAAAAATGTAATGGATTCCTGAATGATGACTTGCTTTCAGTAAAACCATCATTGCAGTGAATCCAACATTGATGATTCGCGCAATAATTAAGATACGGTATTTCTATTCTGATCAATAAAATAATTAGCGATCCAATGTGATTCATTCGGAACAGGTCCAAATTCAATTTTGACCGTTCGGAGTAATGTAATGATGTTTTATGGTGGAACTAATATATATATAACTCTGGTGTTTATTTAGGTGAAAATAGTTCGATTTTTTTATCTGATGTGGAGTCGATTACCGAAGTTTTTTTTTTAGCATTAGTAAGACAGCGGGTGCTTCATACACTAATTAAAAGGGGAAAAATGATGTCAAGAAACAAAGGTTGGTACAAATGATATAAGATACCGCAATTTTCAAAATTTGCCTTCCGCTTTGTAAGATGATTGTCTTTATGGCCTTTTCGATAATCCCGTGATGATTCCTTTCTTGAGAAGAAATTCGTGAAATCACGTACAGATGCCGTAAGAATAAAATGTTCAACTTTTCTTTTATTACTAATTTATTATCTGGCAGATTTGCCTGTACTGTATATATTTTCTCCTTTTTTTTTCACGATTCTGTTCGATTTAAACAACGTTTGTGTGAGCGCCACCTATCTTTCGCAAAATAAAAAGAAATGATTTCTGAACTATTGTTTAAGGATTTTCCCGTTTGCGCATTTAAAGGGTTAAGAAGAGAAAAAATTAAAAAGCCACCGACCGATAGACGGCGCTAATAGAGTACAGTCAACCTTCGGTTTATGAACTTAATTCGTTCTTGAAGTCCTTTCGTAAACCGAAACAATTTTTCCTCATGAGAATCAACGCAAGATGAATTAATCCGTTCCTGGTACCTCGAAGTTTTACAGTTTTAACCATTTTTTGCAGCAGTTCCTGTGCATAACGTGAAACAAATGAAATAATAAGTTACTAAAAAATAACCACAGTATTAAAGTGACAAAATGAAAACGATGTTAGGCGCCCATGTCTGGCATCATTAATATCATATATAATCCCAGTGTCAAAGTCCCCAAAATCTTTTCCCGAAACGCAATATAGCCACAATGTCCCTCAAGCCAAATTTATAGTTCTGTAAAATATTTGCTGCCAAGCTTTGTCAATGATAGCGGATGCAATAAGCAATATACAGGGTGTTTCGAAAAGAATCATCCGATTAAAAAAATCATAACTATTCAGCTTTTAATTCGTTTTGATCGAATAATGTACAGATAGAAAGAGGGAAATCTCGAGTTTCACGCAGTTGCCGACAGGTAGCACTAGGGCGCTTCCTTCGGCCGCCGCTTCAGTGTTTGTCAAGATTGGCATTTCCCACATTTAGAAACCGAATCGGATGACTTCATTTTCCAGCAGGGCGGGGCACCACTACCACACTGGAGCTTGGATGTTCGAGAATTTTTGAACAATTGCATTCCTAAAGGATGGATACGGGACCTGACGATTTAGTTAAACATCACTGGCCTCCAAGACTGCCGGACCTGACAGTGTGCGATTTCTTCTTGTGGGAGTTTATTAAAGGCTACGTTTATGTGCCTCCCCTTCCAGCTACATCAGCCGAACTGAAGATACGCATAAGCAGCTGTGGATACAAACATCTCGCAGAAGTTTGGGACGAATCTGGCTACCGTATAGACATATACCATGCATCCCAAGGTGGACATATTGAGCATCTTTAATTTGATTTGTAAAAAAAATGATTAGCCATGTAATGTAAAATTAATTTTAAGTGTTTACATGCTTAATATGTTTTGTTATATACGCATTTCAAATCGGGTGATTCTTTTTGAAACACCCTGTACAATATGAAATTTAGAACAATAAAATAAAGTTTTGAGAAGTCATTGAGGGCTAAAAAATATTGTAAAACATTTTTGAAAAAGTTCATTGATATATAGCGTCTTGAAATTTGAAATAACCTGCTGATCCAATGGATCGTACAGTTGATAATAGGAGTCACGTTTGGGGGCATGGACACATTACTCTAATGAAATCAAATTTTTCAACTTCTCTTCTCTCAAATAATATATATATATATATATATATATACATACATTTTCGCAATTCTTGCATGGAATGAAGTAGATAGCAGATTCTTTGGAGGGTGAGATAGGATCTTTCAGATGGGAAAAAATTAGTATATTTGTTGGCTGGAATATTGTATGGAAGTCAAATTTCTTGAAGATAGAAGAGATCATGAAACATGAAGAATCGATTGGAAGAACAACGGTATTAGAAAACTGTTTTGAGTCAGCTGGGAGCAGGTTCGTGGTGCATGTCTGGGTCATTTTTTTGAGGATCTTGTCGATGATAAAAGGTGAAAAACCCCCGATTAGAAATTTGACTTCCATACAATATTCCAGCTAACAAATATACTCACCTTTTCCCATCTGAAAGATCCTATCTCACCCTCCAAAGAATCTGGTATCTACTTCATCCCATGCAAGAATTGCGAAAATGGATATATTGGCCAAACTAGAAGAAATCTAAATATTCGAGTTCTCGAACACCGAAAGCATGTTGAGAAGGGACGGACGGATAATTCGGCTATTGCCCAACACTGTTGGCAACGTTCACATTATTTTGATTTTGATAAAGCGTTTGTTTTTAAAAAAGCAACACACAATTCTGAATTGAATTTTCTCGAGGGATACTTCATCAGAACATGCCAGAATTTCCTCGTTAATGATGGAAGAAACACGCCACCCATTTCGTCAGCTTGGACAGGCTTTATTAACCTCAGTCGTGACAAAACTTTCAACACTTTGCAACAGATGGCTCCCCAATTCGCATCCAAAGACCACTCGGACGCAGCAAATACAAAGGCCATCTCTCCGGACGACCAGACATAAACATCACCCCTCCACGACTCATTCGTGTGAATTCTGACCACGAGGTCCTGATGACGGCTCTCCATTGAAGAGCCGAAACGCGTCGACCATTCGACCAATTGAATTTATTTGTCTTAAAAACGTGGCAATTATTGTATAAATTAAAACCAGGCAAAGTTTCTCATTTTTGTGATAATGATTTGCGCATTATTGTGAAATCGAATTTTCTCTCTCAACATTGCTGCGGAAAGGAAATCCATAGCGCTGCAGCACATCAACACCGAAAAACATAGACGACGTCTTCAATGAATGGAGGACGAGAAGAAATCGTGTTTTTTTCTGTTTTAACATTAAAAGAAAAAAAAAATTATGAAAGCGCTATGTTATTGATTCTCTGATACGCGTAGCAGTTAGTAAAGCGAAAAATTCTTGTTCATACAATAAAAGTACTGCTTCAAAAAATAGTTTAGACCAATGTTTCTTTACATTTTTTTGCCCGTGGCCCCCTTTGAACCATATTATTTTCCAGTGGCTCTCCTGTCATTCCCTGAGTTTTCGACCCTCATCTAGAAGCAAGATCCTTTACACGTATTGAGTTGATTTTTTTCAGTGAATTTATACTGAATGAAAATTTTGCAAATAAGATTGGCCTCCAGACCACTGGCCTAGGATTTATTGAGCTCTTTGCTAGTCCGAGTTCTATTCAGGGCCGTCTCACCATCATGGGCACTCTAGGCTGTGATGCTATGGTAGTCCCATACTTAGCTGGAAATAAACAGCCCACATATTTCCTACTTATTTTCGAAATTTATTGTACTATACAAAATATCATAAGGTGGGGGTCACTTATGGACATGAGACCCCCGGGCGCGACCCCTCACGAGAGTGGGACTGAAAGAGCTGCAGCCCGGGGCCTGATATGGTTTTCATCATTTTTTGTATTTCACACTATACATTTTGTATAGAGGACGGCGGGTCTGTGAGAAAATCTAGCCGGGAGCCTGCGAAAACCCCATCCTAGGGAACCTGCTGCAAAATGTAGGCGGTGAAGCCCGGACGGGTCCATGCCCTAAGATGGCCCTGGTTTTATGGGCGGTTTTGCTGGATTTTGTAAGTGTATAGTCACTAAATAAAAGCATTATTTCTATACACCTTAATTTTCCTTCTCAGCTCTCTGCAGCCCTCCAAACCACCTGTCACTGCCCCTTTCTCCATTTTCTTCCGTGGCCCCCTTGAAGTACTCCTGTACCACTAGGGGGCCATATGGCCCTCGGTTGAGAACCACTGGTTTAGACTGCATCAGTACTTCTCATTATCATATTGTTTTGCTAATATAATGTTATCTGAGATAGCAATGAAAAAAAATTTTTAGGATATATTTTTCGTTTTATAGGGCATAAATGCATTTTTTAATAGAACATTTTTTACACGTTTTTAGGGCATAAAAATCCTAGCTTTACTTATTATATTGTATGCCAGCTCCTTCTATCCATGACGTTTGTAACTATGATTTTCTTATTAAAAAAAGTGAAAAGATTTCCCTTTGATCTCATTTGGACAGACCGTAATCTTTTTAAATGATTATTTGTTACTATTTTAATTAATTTTTGAGGTTTTGACAAACATTCGAATGCTCCCAAAACTAAAACGATTATAGGAATTTAAATAATGAAGGAATATACGCAACAACACTGAAGAAACTTCGCACTTTTCAAAGCCGATGTAATAGTCTTGAGAAGACAGATCTCGGCGTAACATTTCTCTGATTCCGCTATAAAATATACGTATCAGTGAGTCCCAATGTGTTTTTATTGAACGACTATCATATGTTTTACTTTCGATGTAACGGCTTTCCTAATACAACGTCTGCTTCCGGCGGGACGAAGGAGGTCGTTACATCGAGCGTGACTGCATTAACCGGAGTTGAACTCGGAAAGAAAAGTCTACTACTACTACTACTACACCACACATACACCTCGTTCATATTTCTCTGCGAAACTTGTAACTAATTGGTACATGGTGGAATGTTCGTGTACGTAATGTGAACCTGACGTGAACTTTGTTTCTATGTAATGCTTGTTATCATGATGCTATCTATTTTTTGAACTACGAGTGAAGCGTAATGATTGAAATTTCGTAGCGATTTAGGGAAACAGAAGTCAGCTAGTCTCCACCGGCAATCGAACCCAGTCCTCATGCAATCCGAGAAAATATAATATCCATATACATCGGACATGGAGACATGACCATTTCTTCCTTATTTATGCTCTGTAACGTTATGTGCTCAAGTACAGGCATAGTAACCTGTAGCTAGTAACTTCGCATAGTAGCCGAGTGACTTCAGCAAATGGTCTCCAGGTGGCGACAGTAATCGTAGGAGATGATTTTTAATTTTTCTCACCCCATTGTATGAAAGAAAGAATTTTTTCGGACGAACAGGATTTTCTTTCCGAGTTCAACTGGACATAATATCCAGGGGAAAAAAATCTTTACTTCCTACACACTGGGCTGAGAAATATCATGAATAATCTGAATCTTGCTACAGGCTCCACCTCGTGGCATTTTCTGAAGCTAGAAGGGGGCAACTGCGCCTCTATCTCAGCAGTGACGCTACAGAGCTTAAATAAGAAAGGAATAACCATATCTCCTCTGGTGCACATGGATAGCGCACTTGCTGGTATCTGGTAAAGGAGCCCAATGCGTCCGTGGTGGTAAGGGTGGGGGAGTGGCAGACAGTCACTGCCTGACAATAGTGTGAAAGAACTGCGTCGCGGAGACTAGCAAACTTTTATCTTCCCGAGTTCAAATCGGCATAATATCCACAAAAAGTCTTTCCTTCATTCATATGGCTGAGAAAAATAAAAAATCACCCAATCCATTTTCTGAAGTTAAAGGGTACAACTCTGCCTCTATTTAAGCGTTGCAGAGCGTAAATAAGGAATGAATGGTCATGTCTCCTTTGGTGTACATGAATAGCGAGCTTGCAAAAGGACTCGATTCAAATCCCGCGTAGACTAGCAGTCTTTCCTTTCCGAGTTCAAAATATCCAGGAAAAAAAGCCTTTCCTTCATCTTCAGCTTGATTTGTGCGATGGCAGACACGCACAGACACTGCTAAAAACATACAAAACGAAAAAAAAAAAAATCGCTTTCAAACACGGCCCGTTAAGTACAGCCATCAAAAACGAATTAACAGAAAAATAAAAACCGAATTTTTCCTCTGCAGTCATCTTTCATCACCAATGACCTTTACGCCTCCGTCACCCTCCTCCCCCCCCCATCTTTTAATTAATTATGAAATAAAATGCCAAGTGGACCATCATAAAGAATAAAGCAAGAAAAATAGAAAGGGGCCTGAGACCTCTCTGTCTTACTCACTGAATGTTACCGAGCATTTTAATTAAATTCTGCTCATCTTCTCATCACTTCCACGTTGGCAAGGAGAGAGAGGGGGGGAGGTCACACAGTCACTACCACCCGCTCGGTCAGCCATATATTGGAATTTTTCCATTGCCCCCTTCTATCGTTTAACTTTTGTTTAATTATGACTCCTTATAACATGAATCAGTTATTGTCGAGGAAAAAGATGCTCCAAAAGTCGGAAAGTATAAAAATTACACAGCGTTGTAATCTCCTTAAGGATGTTTTTAAGGAAACATCCAAGCATTCGGAAAATTGGTTTCGCTTCTTAGAGCCCCCCCCATCACCACATTTTTAAAAAGCAGTCACGAACACATACAACGGTAATATTCACGAATGAAGTAACTTTAATATACGCATATATGATTTTTTTTCCCTGGGAAGAATTCGTCAAGCGGCAAACGTAAGTTTTAATTAATGATTTTAATTTAATTTTTTTCTCTCTCTCTCCGGTTAAGATACCTGGAAAAAAAATTTCCTGAGTAATTTTATACGATTTTCCCAAGAATTCAGATCCAGTTAAAAAAAAATATATATATATATATTTATTTCTTTCATTTCTCTCTTGTGTTTGATGTAGGAAAAAATATTAATTAAAAATTGTTGTTCTTTGGAGCAGTTAATGAGATGAGTGAACTTCAGCTTCTCTCGATGTCTCAGGTAGGGATGAATATTAATTATTATTATTTATTTATTTTTTAATTCTAGCGTTTTGAACTGTTGAAAATATGATGAGAATGATTAAAAACTTCATAATCTATGTATGGAATTTGATCGTTTAATCTACTTGTTGTCATCTGACGGCACTTTGTGATGATCGTATAGTAATTAAAATTGTAATTGTTTAGGAGTCGTGATGTTAGCGATGTGTTTGGTGAAGCTAGGATCCCATGATTTTTTAAAAAAAATCAACGAAATATTCTTTAGGAATGACAGAAGAGGTCACATTTCAAGGTGGTGACAAGAGTGGTGGCAATTCTTGGAATATCGTGTTTCTCCAGAAATAAGATCTTTCCGATGAATAAGCTGTATCATGATTTATCGGGATATTTGTAATTTAAAATCGTCAGCCAGACGAACACATTTTTACGTCCGTTGTGAATTCCTACATTCCTACGCATTCTACATTCTCGAATTCCTACTAATTATTAAGTCCTACATCCGACCAATGGATTTATTTTAATTTGAAATAATCATATCATTTAAATTTCATTACTTTCAATTATATATTTTGGCTCTAAAAACCGGAAAGTAAGTGGTTGTCACACCAAAAACAATATTTACTTAAATGGTACAGAAAAAGATTAACCCACCCTAAATAGTTCACCGGTAACCCATATGGATCAGTGTTGCTTAACATTTTTATTGCACTTGCCCCCCCCCTCCCTTTGGACCACGTTTTCGTCTCATGGTCCGAGACCTACTCTCATCATCCACAACGCTTTCTATTGATTAAATTGATTTTTTTAGTTAATTTATAGTATAAAAAATTGTATAAATAAAGTCTGTCTCTGGATATGCTAAAGTTCAGTGATCTTCCCTCTTGTCGAATTTATGCTGCTACAAACAATAACAAGTGGTAGTGACTTATGGTATATTTTGCTTTACTCTAGGTTGCACAACGAGGAGCGCCACCACATTACAACCCTTCCACACTCGTTTACGTTTTATCACATATCGCAGTAGATCCGTCTGAAAAATATGGTCCCTTGCTACACTGATAGAAATGCTATTGTGCAGTCTCTCCAAAAGCACCCTGCTACTTTTGCTTTTGCAATTAAACCACTCATTCTATGACTAAATAAGCTTTTTATGTCTTATATAATGACATAACTCTTGATTATTACCATTAACCTCTTGATATAAGACATCTCTCTTGTTTGTGTCAGGAGTTTAGACCTAAAATGTACAGTCCCCCCCCCCCTAAACGGGTATCAACAATTCCGGATATTCGATTGAGCGGGTAGTCTGATTATACGGGAAAGAATTAAGTTGCAGTTTCATACCGTAGTATATTTTATATTGAGAAAAAATTCTGTACATAATATATATATAATTATCATATTATCCAAGCATAAATATATCAGAGCAGAATGAATTAATTATCAGATTTTAGGTGTTTAATGTTCATAATAACTTACAAACCAATATCACAGCGCCAAAGGCAGCTGGAATATATAGTGTGATATAGGACGAAATGAATTCTTAAAAAGCAACCCAGACGGAATTCAAAAAGCTAGCCCAGCTCCTGAGAGAGAAAATTAACAAAAATGAAAAATGTCAAATTCAAATTATCATTGTCATCATCATCAACCATTTATGAGCTACTGCTGGATGAAGGTCTCTAAATTTTTCCATTTTACTCTGTCTGATGCTTTAGCCATGCAGTTGACTCCAGCCATTTTTCTGATCTCGTCGATCCATCTTGCGTGGGGACGGCTTCTCGGACGTTTAACACCACAGGGGTGACAAACAACCCAGAATACTTGTGGTCCATTTGTTGTCCTGTTTTCTTTCAATATGTCCAGCCCATTTTCATTTTAAACGTTTAATTCTTTCCATGATATTATGTACTTTGTGCGGCTTCTTATCTAAGTGATTCGTCTTCTGTCTCTCCTTGTGATGACTAGCATACATCTTTCCCTGTTCCTTTGTGTTGTCTGTAGCCTTTGTATCGTCTTGCTAGTAAGTTTCCATGTTTCAGCTCCATAAGTTAAACACTTTTGATTTCAGGCATAATGGAATGTGGCTCTTCAGAATTACAATTTTCGCCAAAAGTGCTTCATAGTTTTATATTTTTTATATTTTCAGAGTTTTCAAAATCTTTGGTGATTTCCTCCGTTTTTTACCTAAGTTAGTTGATTGATGGATCTTCGCCTTTTCAGAATAGACCATTCTAATAGGAATTAGCCGACACTGTCAAAATTAGATTTCCTTTTCCGTTTTCTGATCAATCTTCCGTTCTTTCGCTAATCTTCAATTTCATCCATATTTTTTGTAATGGTTGATACCCGAGCTTGAGAAATTCCATGCTCTTTGGCTCAAACTCCAGTTTAAGGTTTATTACTATTATTATCATTACATTCAAAACTTGCAATTGTGTTTCACAAACAGAAATTCTTTCTTTTCGCAAAATTTTTTCTAATTATAAGTACGGAAGTGTAGGATTGTAGATGGATGCCTAAATCGTCAACCGTATGACTCAAAAAAGAAAAATGACTCAAAAAATCGTCAACCGCATTGATATCAGGAAATACTAAAAATTTCCTTTTTTTTAGTAGTTAGTAAAAATTACTAAAAATGAATTTTTTAGTATTTCCTGGTATTTGTCTTATTCGTTGGCGATTTTTTGAGTATTGCATGAAGTCATGACGTTTGTGCAGAAAATTTTTGATGTTTTTCTTTTATTTAAAAAGCTAGTGTCCTCTATAGGCTGAACAAAAATGAAATAAAATAGTACTGTAGATAACTTTGACGGCACCAATTCGGAACTGTCCATAAATTTTAACTGTTTATATATTTTACTTGATTTCTGAATGCTTCGTTCAATAAAGATAATATGTGCATAGTGGCTGACATGTATTTACAGTTTTCGTGTGTATTCCATTATCCGATTAAGCGGGAAAAACATTTCAGAAATTATCATATTAAGCGGAGAACTTTAAATATTGTCTCTAGGGAACAAATTTTGGTTCCAGAGGATTTTTATCAGTATAAGTGGATTATCAAATTATCCGTTACCTGATTCAGCGAGGCCGACACTGTTTTTATTCCTCAAATGAATCACTGATACCCTTCATGTATGATGGAAAGTTTAAATTAACACAATAACATTATTCGTATTTTCTCCGTAATTCTTTCATGGAATCAACTGGGAATAAAATATAAGAATAATGTGAATGTTTGATAAAAATTATTTATATAATGTCAAATCTAAATTGGCAATTTTTAATTTCTTGTATGAATTGAATGTATAGTTATCATATCTCAGTTTCAACGATTGTATCTAATTTCCAGAAAATAAATAATTCATACATAGATAAAAGTTATTACCATCTGCCGCTTTCCCTGTAGGATCGTTAGGGGATTTGATTTTTTGCATTCCTTACATACCATAGCTTCAGTACAATTTTGGCAATTCGCCGACATTCATTCATAGCTCCGACAAGAGCAAACAGCGAAAACTTCGGCAATAATCTCGACGATTCGCTCAATCTGCTGCATATAAGGCTGAAGAAGATGGCCGAGGCTATTTGTATATATATGATGTATGCGAATAAGAGGAAATTCACTTTATACTCTGTGCCTTTTCATCTGTCAGTATATTATATGTATGAGATGGGGGGAACCTTATACGCGCTCAACTATTAGGGTTTAGTACTGTTTTTAACTTCCTAAGGTTTACGAGGATATTATTCCAAAACTTCCCGGACGACCCTCCGCTATAACCGATGGTGGGAGTAGGTTCTGAATTAGAAGCTCTAAAACTTTGTAGTCGGTATTTATGGGAATAAACACCTCACGGGATGATAAAGACTTTATCTCCCCCCCCCCCCAGGCGTCCAAAGATAACAAATATTTGAGCGAAATTTCTCTGATGTTATCGTTCGAAGTTCATCCCATGAACTTGTCCAGAAAAATTGAGTTGACATTTTATCTTATCATCGTGTTTGATCGATTGGTTTTTCGTAACCTGGTGGAGCCTTTATAGCTTGATTAATATACAGAGTGCCCTACCTCAGAGGTATTAGAAATTATAGTGAGAGAGAGAGCCACACATGATTATTTGTAAATCTTAGTTTTTCATTGAAGAGGGCAACTTCTCAAGTGAGGAGCTTATTTTCAAAAGGTAACACATTTCCTTTTTTTTTCTTGAAAATTCATTTTTCAACGGTTACTAAATCTTTGGGATAAGCTATCTGATTATGCAACAGGATTTACTCAAACGGGAAGGTTTTTGGGTGAAATCATAATGTAAAGTTAGTCGTTTTTAACAAAAGAGAAGAAAACATAACATACCCACCTCTTTCATTCACTTTGGTATTTTTCATTCAAAAAGGGAACGTAACAAAGCGGTTGTCCTATTTGACTTGAAGGATTTAATTTGCAAAACAGCACATTTTTAGTAGTGCTTTCAACGTCACATTTCATAATGATCAAGTTTATTATGCTAATGACGAGACAGTAAGAGTATCTTCCTGGGCTAGGTAAAACCTCCTGGAATCATTCCTTCCTTCATACAATTCCTTTCCTTTAGAAACGGTGCCAAACCCTTTGTTGTGGCGTCTATATGCTACTACTGAAGTAAGGAATGCGTGCCATACGTTCCAGAAGTGCTTCCACCTGTCTTCCGAATTCAGAAGCAAACAATTCGGCAGTGTAATTTGCCTCCATTATATACTATGTGTGAATTTCGAACTTTGTGTGCTCTGATTGCTCTCTGTGGAGAAACCTTTTCTTTAAAATAGATCGGCAGCATTAACTTCTTTAATTAAATTCTACTAACAGGATGGCGCTTTAACAATTTGTATTTCGTTGTTCACAAATTCTTGATCACAGAAGAAATGGTTTGGAATTGTTAAGGACTATGATCGCAAACCTCGGTTATGTTCTTCATGTCCAAGCTCGGACGAGTTTATCCGTACGCGATGTTTTCGCGGTAATGGCAAAGACTTCTTCGCTATCATATACTAGAACCCCGGACTAAACCAATGTTTCGGTGAGTGAAATAGGAACATATCGAGAAATAATTAATCATATGCCTGATATAATCACAAAACAAGAAGAACGAACAAACGGCAAATACACGAAAAAATACGAAATTCCTTGCCAATGAAATTGAACATTCTATTATGTAGGAAAATATTTTATTGAATGTGGGAAGAATTTGATGAAGAGTCGATGCTTGAAGAATCATCATCAAGAATGAATCAGTTATGTACAAATAGATCAATCTTACACCACAAAATATTTGTATTTCTGTATTTGTAATTCTGAAATTTTATGATCGCATGTCAAATGAGAAGTCTACAAATCTTGAATCTACTCGCATAATATCTAGATACCTGCATTTAACAAAGTACGTTCGAAAAGTATATAATTCTACATATTTTCTAAAAATTGAACAATAAATAACAGTGTTAGAGCAATATTTTGTCATTATGGTTCAATCTCTCAAGAATTGATTACTGTAAAATCCTTATCTTACGAACGCTGGTGGAAAAAAATGAGAGTGACTATAAAAAAGGGGGGGTCCCTATTGAAGAGTTTTAAGTAGAACTTGATTATATATATACATATTATTTGAACATTAGCGAGAGGTTTCACTCTATTAGGATATATTTAAAAACTAAATTTGAAGACACATTTGTAGATATATTTCAACACGTAAAAAAATGGTTTATAAAGAAACAAGAAGTTTGAATTACTAAATTTTCAATGCTTATTGGTTAAATGTTTTTCTACTCAAATTTTCATTACCGGTCATTTTAATCTGTTTTCTAAACGTCGTCTTCTATTTATCATTTTTTGAGATTTTATTATCCCATAAAATTATTTTTGTGCTCATATTTTTCATATTGCATTTGAGTTTTGAAATTTTTGTCGACCATACTCATTTCAGACACTTATGATGAGCACCCCGTGCACCAGCTCAATTTGCGACACCAAAAGAAAGCAGTATCCAAGAAACAGATATTTTCTAGATGTAATACGGATTGGGGAACACTGAAAGAAAAGTCATCTGGTCTACGGCGGGACACGAACTAAGACATCCAGGCCCCCTTCCAATCCGGGCAAGCATGCTACCATCTACAACACCACTGGAGACACGACCTTGTCCAAGTGTTGCAGATGATAGCATGCTTGCCCGGAATGCAGGAGCGCCTGGTCTCCAATCCCAGCGGAGACAAGATGACTTTTCTTTCCAAGTTCACCTCGACGACATTAAATCCAGAAAATATCTGTTTCCTTGATATATTGGTCTGAGGAAAAAGCCGTCAATCTCTCTCAGAAAGCGGTATTTTTGGAAAAAGGCAGCTTCAATCTAAAAAACATGCGTTATGATTGGTAACTGACTGAAAGAAATTATTTACACTTTCTCTAGCAGGGATTCCTAAAAGGGGCGTGTAGTGAGAACAAACATGATGAAAATTTCAGAACAAAAAGAAAGAAATGAGATTTCACGAGAACGTGACAGATAACAATAAGAGTGGAAAACTTCAATTTCCAGCCGTTTATATAGCATATTCTTCTCTCTGTCTAGAGGCAGAGGCGTTAACTCCCTCTAGTTGCTCTAAATTAATAAGAAAATGAATCAGTGGCACACGTACAGTCTGGCCACAACACGAAAGACAGCTCTAATATCTACTCACGCGATGTTACCAGCACGAAATCCACGTTATTTCCGTTTACAAAATTTGCTTTGTTATTGTATTTCGGTGTGGAGAAAAATATCTTTGTTATTATCTTTGTTTTAACACTAGAATGACGGGAATTTCGAACTACCTTGAACCCGGGGCAGGCACAGTAAGGGCTGTTTCATCCCTTTGAAGTCACGCTTGCCACTTTGGATCAGTGGGCGGGGTCTCGCAGCTACTGTGTGTGTCGTCACTGCTCAAAAACTTTTTTCATCAGACAACATCAGCACACACACGAAACACACGTGCTGCTTTTATTTTCATTTTAGTTTCTTATTTTACTGTTTCAAGTGAGTGATCTCTCTGGTGTGTTACAGTGTCAAAGTTATGGGCGTGTGGTATTGTAATAATTTTATAATCTATGCTAAGAAATCAATTAAATCCAAGAAATAGGTGATAACCTGCCGCTGTGGTGGTCGAGTGGTTATAGTGACGGACTCGCGATGCGAGGATCCGGGTTCGAACCCCACAGTGGTGGTCGGCTGAAGTTGGTTTTCTGTGGTTCCCAACTTCAAGGCGCAAATGCGAGCCGATCTCCCCGTTAAAAAGTCTCGCCACAGAGAGCAACAGTCCTACAACAATAAATCATTCAATCATAACACTTCATTCATAGTTAGAAAAACTGGGGGCAAATGGCAGCACTACACATAACAAGCATTACAGAGAAACAAAAAAAACTTCACGTCAGGTTTCACTACACGTACACGCACATTCGCGCATGCACCGATTCGTTGGGGGTTCCGCGGGGGGGGGGGCATGTATGGTGTAACAGTAGTAGGTAGGGCCTTCAAAAAATAGCTCGGGGATCCATGATGTTCTTAAGTCAGCCACCTCGTTAGGCAATTTGCCTGTTGTGGCGTTGTATTTGTATATATATTGTAACTAATGATATGTTTTGATATTAGCGTTCATAATAGTAATATTAGTAATAACTTAAAACATCTTATACTAGGATTTTTTTTTTATATTTGCTTCTCATGTTTTTATGTTGCATTTTTATTGGTAACTAGCTATAATACCCGGCGCTGCCCGGGTTTTCTTCAATGAGGCTTTTTTGGATCACGTGATATCTCCCTCTCTTTTTCTTGAGGGACATACAAACCGTGTCCAAGTTAACCAATATGGAGACTTCCTGCGGGACTCATGAAAGAAACAAATCTAGATTTACACAGAAACTTAGAAATGAATATTATTTTTTTTTTAAGGGGCGCTAGGTATTTCGATCCCCCCCCCCCCCGCCTGAACTTCAAGTTATCCATCTGTCTGTTCCAGCTTCCAAAAATCCTTAGTTAAAGCTGTGGAATTTCTTCGATGCACTTTTCACGGGCTCATAACTAATTTTAAAATATCTTTACCCACATGAATTTATGCAAATAAACATCAAAAGAGACAATATGGAGACATTAATTTTCATACTTGAGAAGATATAAATGAAATCAATGATATTGCTCGAATATCCAACTCAAAAGTATAGGTTTGGCTAATTACTTCATATTTAATCTCCTGGGCTTCGTATATCTCTAAGCGAACTGAATATTTCAAAAATCGAGAATTCAATACAATTTTTAAAATTATTGATGGGGCGGAAAATCCCACTAATTTCCGCATTTCTACAGTAAAATCGACAATTTTAGCACTGATTTCTATGAGGATCACCCTTTTCCTGACCCTCAAAGCGATGATGGTGATGATTATGACGTCTATTCAAAAAGCCTCATTACTGAGAGTATTGAAAATGTGGCAAACCATTATAAAAGCATAAACTATTATACATAACTGGCAGCATTAAAGAAGTGACAAACCATTGTAAAGACATAAACACGTCTGAAACTCATCGCTAGGGAACCACGGTAACCAAAGTAAACGTTCGGAAAGTGATTGTTGAGGCCCAAAAACCATTGTTGCCGGACAGTTTTTTGCCCATTTGGGGCATTTGCCCTGGTCTGACGAAATTTTAAAGTAGCCTATCGTTCAAGTCGGGTCGCATTTGGTATATATGCAAAATTTGGCGACGATCGATCTAAAATTGTAGATTTGTATAGAGAACATACACAGACACACAGAAAATCAATTTTATATACACTGCTGGCCACCAAAATTGCAACACCAAGAAAGACAAGAGATATCGCAACAATATTTATTTTGTAGATAACATGTTGACCAAGCATCAAATGATTAAATTTATAGACTTCTGTGAAGTGTGGTTCCTGCCAAAATCAGTAGCCAGAGTAGCCACCATTGTTGGAGATCACCGCTGCCACACGCCTCGGCATTGATTCAAAGAGACTCTGGATGTGTTCTTGGGGTACAGCAGACCAAGCAGCTTCCACGCGTTGCCAAAGTTGATCTGGTGTGGAAGCTGGGGATGTAATCTGGGTCAATCGTTGAGCAACCATGGACCACATGTTTTCTATCGGCGAAAGATCCGGAGAGCGAGCTGGCCGGGGAAGCAATTCAATCTGGCGATTGACGAAGAACCTTTGGACAATGCGTGCCACGCGTGGTCGCGCATTATCCTGTTGAAATATGGCTGTGGGCAAGCCCTGAAGGTAAGGAAGGACAACTGGCTCCAACACCTCGGAGATGTAGCGCTGGCTTTTTAAATTACCGGCAATGCGCACTAGAGGAGTGCGAGAGTGATATCCAATACCGCCCCATACCATAATACCCGGTGCAGGGCCAGTGTGGCGGTGCATAACGCAGCTGTTCAGCATCCTCTCTCCACGGTGTCTCCAGACTCGAATCCGACCATCGTGGTGTTGCAGACAGAAGCGTGACTCGTCAGTAAAGACAATTTCATTCCATTGTGCCGTCCACATCCTTCTTTCATCGCACCATTGGCGGCGGAGACGTCTGTGGTTCTGCGTCAAGGGTAGACGAAGCAATGGACGTCTTGCGGACAGACCACTCTGCTGTAAACGGCGTCGAATGGTACGCGCAGACACTGGATGATGCGGTACAGACTGAATGTGCTGTGCTATGGTTCGTGATGTGGCTGAGCGATCCGTCACTGCCATACGCACAATACGCCTGTCATCACGTGAAGTGGTGCACTGAGGTGGATGCGATCGAACACGTCGGTCCGTCGTACCCTCCTGCATCCAACGATCACATATCCGCATTACAGTTGTTTGGTTTCGTCCAACACGACTACCGATTTCCCTGAAAGATAATCCACAATCTCGGTAGGCCACTATCCTTCCTCTGTCGAACTCGGATACTTGATCAAAAGATGATCGCTGTTTTCTACGAGGCATAATTAATCGTTTTTTTGAAAAAACCACAAGAAAAACACAATTGCCGTACTTCAAATCGTCGAAATCTCAAAGCCTTAAATAGCGCTTTGAAGTGGCGCCACAGGCGCGCGTGATGTGCGTCTGCGCTGAAATTCTAATCATTTGCATATCTCACCTCCGCTAATGCATGTTGTAAATTTCATATTATTTGCATGCTTCCTTCAGGGTGTTGCATTTACGGTGGCCAGCAGTGTATATAGATAGATAATGAAGCCTAAGGCTTCTAAAAGCTACACCAAATTTGAATGAAAACAAAAAGGTAATAAAAAAATTAGAACGTTCAACAGATAATTGAAGTTTGACTCTACTGAATGAACTCTACTAATGAAGTCTCGACTTGGCATTCAATAAAAGTTCACTAACGTATGTTGGGAATAGTACGTGCTTACGTTTGTAATCCCTCTGGTCACCTCCAGATGGCGAAGCTGATACGTTACGTGACTTTTCGCTTGTCTTCTTTTCCCTTGTATCTTTTTTCCCTAGTATGATATGTTCGTTCGACGCCTACGTGTACGCATGTCTCGTCTTGTATTACGTAAAATAAAATCGTTTCTTCTACGCATTTGCTCTCCCAATGAAAAGCTATTTCGGCCCCGACATATTTTGGTGCACGAAACCCGCCGGAACGAATATTTTGATGAAGGAAACCTGTCGGATGAACATTTTGACCAACGAAACTCGTCTTAATATGGATCAGGAGAAAATAACGACGCTCCATCGGAAACGGACAACGGTGCGCGCCAAGGTGACTAGATTCGTTTCAACGTTGGACAGTGCCGGGAAGGAAACCGACTTCATGGTTTCTCGTTTGACGGAGGAATTGGCCGAATTACTTCGCCTTGACGACGGTATTCACGCTCTACTATCGGACGAGGACTACGCTATCGATATCGAAAAATGCGAGGAATACACTGAGAAAGCGAAACGTGCCTTGTTCCATGCTTCTCTCGTGCTACGAGAACGCAACAAGTCTCCAACGACGGTGCCTCCTCTGGTTGCTACTTCGATTCCCGCTTCAGCTGAACCTACATCGACTTCATCACCATGTGCTCTCAAGCTGCCTACAATACGCCTAGAGCCCTTCCGCGGTTGTGTTGAAGACTGGCCGACATGCTGGCAACAATTCACCTCTTCGATCGACGAGAATCCTCAACTGTCAACCATCGACAAACACGTCTTTCTACGGGGGTATCTCCAAAACGAACCCAAGAAGCTCGTCGAGGGAATCGGCGTCACATCGGAAGCCTACGAGACTGTGAAGAAGATGCTGATCGACAGGTACGGCAACAAGGATACCATCATACAGACCCACATCGATTTCTTCGACAGCCTGCGCCCAACGACAGCTTCATCGCCCGAGTTTCTCAACGACACCTACTTGGAAATTAACGCCCATATTCAAGCTCTCCGATCACTCGGCGAAGATGTCGATAATTACAGTCGGATTTTGACACCAAAGATTCTTCGCACATTTCCTACGGACATTCGTCAACGGTGGATTATCCACTCTAAACGGCAAGATATCTCGGACATGGACATATCCAAGCTGATGCAGTTCCTCGGTGAAGAAATCGACGGATTTCGATTTTCAAGCAAAGTGCAAGGTGAGTTTCCTTTGCCATCTTCGAATTTCCGCCCGACTACGGAAGCATTTCATGTTAGCACTCGACGTAACGAGAAAAATCCGTCACCCTTTTGCCCATTTTGTGAATCGTATGATCATTGGCCCCAAAATTGCTCGGTGATAACTGATGTTCAATTACTAGTGCAGAAGCTAAAAGAAACTCGTCGTTGTTTTTTGTGTACTAACCGTTCGCATAACGCTAAAACTTGCCCACGCCGTGCTAGAGCTTTCTGTTCTAACTGTAAAAGGAAACATCACGTATCCATTTGTCCTTCACTTCATTACTGCTGTTGGTAAAATTGATGTATCGCCCCGTTTTACGTATTTGCAAACTGCACGTATTTGGGTATTCGGTCCCAACGGAAACTGCAAATTGTCTCGATGTGTATTAGACGCCGGAAGTCAAACCTCCTTCATTCACAGCAGTTTAGTGAATGAACTGCAATTGCATGTGCTGCAATCGGTCAACTTGTCTATTAGTGCATTCGAAGCTGTGCCAAAACAATCGATGTATCGACGTCAAGTGCAATTTTTCTTATCTAGCATTTGGGATAACAGATCGATTCCGACAGTTGCTTTCGAAAGCAATAATTCCTACGCCTCACATCCTACGGCTCCAGTAGACATTGGTGCATTTGCTACTTCACGCAGAATTCAGCTTGCGGACCCTCACTCTTCTGACGACATCCCGATTCAAATTCTCATCGGTAGCGACTATTACTGGAAAATAGTGAAAACTGATTCGCCGGTCAAGTTGTCAGACACTTTCGTTCTTGTTCCGTCTCATCTCGGACATATCTTGAGCGGTACCCGTTCCAACGTTCTTGTCCAACACACTCCTGCTTCGAACAACACTACTGTTCATTGCATGGCTACCACTTGTGCTGAAGAAATAAATGACTCGTTCAAACGCTTCTGGGAACTCGAGGCCATGGGAATCACCGATGTAAACGAAAAATCACTCTCGACTGGTGAAGCAAAAATATTGCAAGATTTCCACGAATCTTACAGCCTGCAAAACCATCGTCGTGTCGTTTCACTACCGTGGAAAGAACGCGTATGCCTCACGTCGGACAATCGACCTATTGCCTCACGCCGCTTTGACAGTCTTCGTAGACGTCTGGATAAGGATCGCCCTTTTCGGGAAATGTACATTCAGCAAATGGAACGTTACATCCAGAACGGCCACGTCGAAATCGCGCCAGAATCGTCAAGTCCTAGAATTTATTATCTCCCTCACCACGCAGTGAAGACCATTCTTGAGTCGGAAAAGTGTCGTATCGTATTTGATGCATCGTTTCATGTCAACGAACACCCATCTCCGAATGTTGCTCTTGAGACTGGTCCAAATCTACCTTCGACAGAAATTCGTCAGACTGTGAAAAGTTCAATGTTGATATTTACGTCTCTCCCAGTGATTGACATTTCTCGTTTCAGTTCTTACACGAAACTTATTCGGGTTACCTCGTGGATTCAACGATTCATATACAACTGTCGCACGTCTTGCAAGCTTCATGGCGAATTAACAGCAAAAGAACTCGAAAAAGCGAAATGTTATTGGATTCGTCAAGTTCAAATAGATTGTTTTCCGTCTGACTATGATGCTCTTCGACATGGTAAACAACTTCCAAAAGACTCGAAAATTGCACAATTCCATCCATTTCTTAGTGACAATCTGATACGAGTTGGTGGTCGCTTGCAGTTCGCATCACTTCCAGCTGCTTCAAAACATCCTTTGGTACTCGATGGTTCACACCCATTTGTGAAATTGCTCATTCGTCACGTACATATTCGTCTCCATCATCTGAGCACGAGAGTGGTACTATCTGAACTGCGAAATGATTACTGGATTCTTCGAGGGCGACAGATTATTAAAAGTGTCCTACGCCAGTGTATTCCCTGTAAAATTTTTAGAAACACGCCACCGGCTCAAATTGAAGCACCACTTCCTTCGGATAGAGTCACACAGTCGAAACCATTCAGTGTCGTGGGGATAGACTTCGCTGGCCCACTATACGTTCGTAGAAGCTCTATCTCAGTGAAAGTGTATATCTTGTTGTTTACATGTGCTGTCACTCGAGCGATTCATCTTGAGCTTGTCACGGATTGCTCTACAGATAAGTTTTTGCTGGCATTTTCACGTTTTGTTGCTCGTCGAGGTGTTCCCAACACTGTATATTCGGATAATGCGCAGACTTTTCACGCCGCAAATCCTGAGCTTTCCGTCCTTTGGGGTGCCATGACTTCACCTTCTGCTCACCAATACTACGCCTCCCACGGAATCACTTGGAAATTCATAGCCCCTCGAGCGGCTTGGTGGGGAGGATGGTGGGAACGCATGATTGGTGTCGTCAAACGTTGTTTACGGAAAACATTAGGTCGCGCATCTCTCGATGACGAACAACTGACGACTACGTTGGCTGGTATTGAAGCCGCAGTCAACAGCCGACCATTGACAGCTGATATCGAGTTAGATGACAGCTTCGAAGAACCTCTCACGCCTGCCCACTTCCTGGTTGGACAACGACTGACAACCCTTCCTTCTCACGGAAAGGTTCCTGCAACTACCGACCTCAAGAAATCGTGGTCACTGCAGCAAGATTCACTGAATGACTTTTGGAACCGATGGAGGAAATAATACCTACTAGAGCTGAAGACATTCCACCAAGTGAAAAATAAAGAGCAAGGTCTTCAGCTACGAGTTGGAGATGTCGTCCTCCTACAGGAAGATGCAAGACCTCGACACATGTGGACGAAGGCACGCGTATTATCTCTCGTCAAAGGTCGTGACGGCAACATTCGTTCGTGTATTCTACGTACAGCCAGTGGAACAGAAATTCGACGACCAATTCAATTGGTAATTCCTCTGGAGGTTGACCAGGGTGGGGAGGATGTTGGGAATAGTACGTGCTTACGTTTGTAATCCCTCTGGTCACCTCCAGATGGCGAAGCTGATACGTTACGTGACTTTTCGCTTGTCTTCTTTTCCCTTGTATCTTTTTTCCCTAGTATGATATGTTCGTTCGACGCCTACGTGTACGCATGTCTCGTCTTGTATTACGTAAAATAAAATCGTTTCTTCTACGCATTTGCTCTCCCAATGAAAAGCTATTTCGGCCCCGACAACGTACGTGGATCAAGTGAAATGTATCCGAGAAAATCTTTCTCAATGGAAGTTACCTTATAAACAAATGCCAATTTCTTAGTTTAAATCGTTGAATGAAGCAAGCAGATAAATATATACAACTACTAATGACAATGTCAAAAGATAATTTTTGAAAAAAATCAGTAAAATGGGCAGTACAATGATTTTAAACTATCATAATTAACAGGGTACCAAAGCGTTTGCAATCGGTTCTGTTTGAGCAATAACGCTACACGTGACGTCATCATGAAACAGCCCTTATTAAATAGAAACGACAGATGCATTCATTTTGATCGCTATAGAAAAAGACCAATAGAAATTATTTTTCTTTACCAAAACCTTTTAAAATAATATATTTTCCATATCTTTGACTTATTTTTGCATATATATACTCTTGTTCGTGCTCCATTTCCTTGGAAATTTTGACTAAAGGGTTTGTTATGACAAAAACTAAGCAGCCGTTCAAGTATTACTTAAGCAAATTTTTAGCCATTTTAGACTTCCTCCCCCCCCCCCTTTTTCAGCAAAAGTAAGCAAAACTCTGACCCTCCCCCCTCTTGTCAGTAAAATTTCGTCAGCACTGCCCCCTACCTCCTAACATATTGGTAGGATCAGAAACGTACGCGGGAGAGGGGCATAAGGGGGGGGGTCTCGTTCGCCTCTCCCCCAGACGAAAAAAAAAATATTTTTAATGTAAAAAACATTAAAAAAAATTAAAATTTCGAAAGAAACCACTCTTATATGTAATTATAATCGGTTTTCATCATCCACCCCCCCCCACCGTCAACAGAAGTCAACAAATCGGAACCCCCCCCCCCCCCCATCGAAGATGACGTAATACTTGAATTCGTATTTTGTTAATTTAAAAAGATGTTTGACCAAGAAATTTTCAGATCTGTTATAATTCGTGACTTAACATTTTCACTTGGCAGTCCACTGACAAGGTTAGAAGTATAACGCGCTTGAAAAACTTGCGAAGAGTTTGCATGTGCGCAATGACAAAAGCAAACGTGTTATTGTCACAAAATTCCGAGCAATGTCGAATACATGTGTAAGACAACTTTACGATGCTGATCGCATTTTGCGCTGAATGAATTCAATTTGTCGAAAGCACGAATGACATTTATTGGTGGAGAAAATGTTTTTATAATTTCTGGGAGAGAAATTTCCTACCACCGTGATATCAATTTTATGTTTGCATGGCACTTACTCGAGAGCTAGATTTTTTTTGTGCATAACAACTATAGATATATATATTTTTGCTCAGTCGGAAGCATATTATCTGGTAATATAGTGGCTCCCTCACATCATCCATCAGAGCCACCTAGGCAGAGATCTTTGGCAGTTGCCCCCGGGTCCCCCTTCCATATTGAATTTATAGTATGAAGAAACAGGAAAAAAGATGAGAATCGTCTCAGTGCCCGTGCGTAAAATCGTGAAAAACGAAGTTCAATTTCGTCGTGAGATATTGTATCAGTGAAAGCAATGCAGTAAAAGCGCAAAGCTCCATAGAAACGCTAAATGAAACGTACGACGAGTAGTTTTTTCAAAAGTGTACCTTTGAATGGGTCAAAATGGGTACTGGAGAAAAGAAAACACCATGACATAGAACATCTGCTCCCCTAAATACAATACTGTGCACACATCTGAGCATATTTTCAATCGTATTCGTTAAATATCTCTATAGTAGTAAAAATGACCGTTATCGTCGTTCTAGGTAGGGATCTTCATTTCATCACTAAACTAAGAAAACTAGAACATTTATATTTCAGGAATTTAGGAGCTCCAACAAGATGAGGAAAGCCACGCCATATCGAAACACTCAGATTAACCGTTTGGATGATATCACATACCAAACTATGCTGTCAAATGACGACGGATGCTATCAAAATGACAGCAGCATCCATCGTTCTAGTGTTAATGAGAGGGTTCAAAGAACTAATCACAAAGATTCTGCGTTGTAAGAATTCTACGTAGCATGATTCTTTGAGAACGTGTATTAGTCTGAATGGTTCAAAAGAAGGAGATACCATCAATAGTGCTTCGTGATAATTGAATTTTTCAGGGCTATCGAAAAATTGATCTTATCTATATATCCGAGATGATGAAATTATGATGAAAGCAATTATCACAAAATTGCTCCGATAGGTAGCGCCACTGCTCGTCAAATCATTCTTCTGGTGCTAACCTTCTTCTTTAACAGCCAGACTTTCTATAGTTTAACTCAGCTATTCACTTTCGAATCGTGTGAGCATCATGCTGAACTTCCAGCGCTAAAATCAAGGTTCAAACCCTATTAACAGCACAGATGCCAACACTGGTCGGCTGTTGGTTTTTTTTTTTCGGCATTCTAACTTCCAGGTGTGAATGCGAGCTGGTCTGCATTTTGAAAAAAGTCTGTCTGTGGAGAGCTTATATATTATAGACTAAATACATATTTCACAATACAATAAACTCTCGCTTATCCGGCACATATAAAACCATGGTGTGCCGGATTACCGAAAACGCCGGATTACTTAGTTGAAAAAGCCTAATTAAATAATATAAACTTCTGCGGAAAGACGCACAGTGACATGGTTTCTCCTATGCTCTGAAAAACGCCGGATTATCGAGAGTCTACTGTATTCACATTTCATAAAACTCAGGCATTTACTATTTCACATCAAAATGTAGAACAATTTATGCAGGCTATGTAGAAGTAGTAGATGTTGAATATATTTCTTTGTTGATAGCCATGCTTTTCACAACCGGACGCAGCACAATCGAGCTCTACTTCACCCAACACCAACACTGGCCATATCGAAATTTACTGCCATTAATGAATTGGGTTGGAAATGAAGGCGCCGTCTGTCAGCGGTCACCGCAAGCTCTTTAGGGAAAATATCTTATCTATTGTCTCCTCACGGTTGGAACCTGGGACCGTGACGTAAACTTTCATGGTGGTAGACGAGCATCTTAGCACCACGCCACTCGGGCGTTAGTAATTGATCTCTGGCACATGCCGACGAATGCTGGCTTTCACGTGTAACATCTTTTTAGGTTTAGTTGTTGTTCCGTTCAGTAAACCGGCGAATAGAGAGCACTAGTGGAAACCTTTAAGATCTTTAGAAAGCGTCGATAAGTAGCATTGCCACCTCCACCTAGCGGACGATTTATTGCACTATTTTTTTTTCTTCTTGAAATTAAGTACTTGTTGAACGAATCAGCTGAGGTGTCGTGTGCCTAAATTGAGTGGATTTTAAACGAGTGAAAAGTTCTCCTTAATCAGGAGACCTGGTGAGGCTCGGTTTCAATAACCTTGTAATTTCATTAAAAGAAAATTGATTCATTAATATATGATATTTTATAATTTGGTGGTTTATGATTGATAAAGAACTTAAAAGTGAAAACGTAGGTGGTAGCAACTGCTACTGCCGTCACCGTACATGCACCTCGTACGTTTAAAAACTCCACTGCGGAATTTCTTACGGATCGATATGCCACGGAAAAATGTGGTTAATTGGTTATTATACATAATGACCTTGTGTTATGCATGCCAACCAATTATATTGTAAAGTACGATAAATTTATTCCTTTTACCGGTGAATATGCATTATACCCAAGCGTTGTGGCAAATTTGATGTATACTTAAAACAGAGTCGGATTTAACGGCGGGCGCTCCCGGGACCCCGACTTCTAAAGGGTCCCGAAAAACACAAACTTAGCACTTTTTTTCTAATTTAGGGGACCAATATTTTCTTTTGCGCCAGGGGCCCCGACTGACTTTAATCCGCCATTGACTGAAAACGTCACCACTTTTACCGGCGATTATGCAGAAAGTCTTTATGGTTCAAAGACTCCAGAAGGAACCGGTAGTGCATTCGTGGTTTTGCGGCAGGATGACTCTCGTGAAGTATCTTGGATGAGAAGGCTTGCTACTGAGACCAGTGTCTTCCAGGCTGAGGTATATGGAATTTTGCATGCAGTTCAATGGGCGCAATCCGAACAGCATCTAGTGCTCATATTTTCAGACAGTGCATCAAGTTTGTGGGCCATAAAAAATCCACGTTCACCGTATTACAACATCAGAGAGATTCGTCGCATCCTGTGTGGAAATCCAAGAATACGGTCGGCCTGGGTGAAGGCACACTCTGGAGTAGCTGGCAACGAGGAAGCCACTAATCTTCAAACTCCAGGCGAACACCCATGGCCAAGGAGTTTTGGTAAACGCTTATTGCGTGAGGATCGGTTGAAGACGTGGCAATGCAGTTGGAATTCTAACGCGGCCAAAGACGCCTATAAAGTCCAACGACGGGTCCGTTGGCACCCTTATGTTTGGCCCAGAGAAAAGATAACAGTGGTAACAGAGCACGGTCCATTTCCGGCCTATTTCGAACGGTTGAAGCGCCCAACTCACTCTGCTTGTAATTGTGGAGCTTCTGGATCTCTCTGGCACTATGCAACGCAGTGTCCAATGACGGCTCAGTTCCACTTTGGTAAGATGCCAGAGTCTTATACCTTATCCTGGAAGATAAGGACCCTTCGTAGTCCTACGAATTTTCACCGCCTCATAGGTCTTGCTAGGTTTCTGGAGCAGAACGTTCACCATATGCACGACAAAACCAGAGGAGCACGTGAACCGAGAGGAGGCACCGACCCGACGTATGTGCCATCAAGGGAGTGCAGCAGTCAGGTTAGACAGTACGATTTGCGGCCAAGACTTCCCTCGCGAGAGAGCGGCAGCCAGGCGATGATTTACAACTTGCGGCCTAGACGACGGCGGACCGATACTAGACCGATTCACTACTGAAGACCGATACCGACAATCGAACTGATATGTGGGAGCTGGACAATGGATGGCTGTGATTAGCTGATTTACTCTGCGATTCGAAATTTTATATTTATTACTGACAATCATCAGATTTAGATTATTGAGAATCATTATATTAACTGACGATGGCCAGATTCTTATAGGAGTGCTATCATCGTATAATCTTCTTTATAATTTCGATTGTCCATTGGCGTTTGTTTTTTCGATTTTAATCACGTGTTATATGATTTTAGATTGACGATCGTCTTCATATATACATATATATATATATATATATATATATATATATATATATTTTTGGTTGCCTTCGTATGAGGCGACAATGTTTTTTTTTTATAATGAAACTTTCCGGATACACCCATCCTCCGGGAACGCTTCGATGTCTCTATGAGGTGGGAAGCGGGGTGTGTCCGGTCTTCAAAGGTCAAAGTCATCAAGGGTACACGAGTGGGCTTTCGGCTCCGAAAGCCCACATCGATGATGTTTCGCACGCTGACACTTGTTCATGGCCCAGCATTGAAATCTGCAGCAACTTGCGGAAGGGTTGCACGTCTGTCACGTTTAATGATTATCGTCAGTCGTCGTTGGTCCCGTTCTTGCATGAGATTTTTTTCCGGCCGCAGCGATGTCGTAGATTTAATTTTTTACCGCATTCCCGATATTCACGGTCCACTCGTGAAATGGTCGTACGTGAAAATCCAAATTTCATCGCTACCTCGGAGATGCTATGTCCCATCTCTCGTGCGCCGACTATAACACCACGTTCAAACTCACTTAAATCTCGATAACCTGCCATTGTAGCAGCGGTAACCGATCTAACAACTACGCCAGACACTTGTTGTGTTATATAGGCGTTGCCGACCGCAGCGCCGTACTCTGATTGGTTCCATATCTCTTTATTTGCATACGCATGCCTGTGCCAGTTTTTTTGGCTCTTCAGTTTACATCCTCATCATATTGTATAGTATATTACAATGTCTTTAATGTATTGTATATCATTTTTACCAACGACGCGACGTTTGGATATTATTCATGACCACCGATGAAAATGTTAGCTTATTTAGCACTTATTAAATTTACCAACAGCCGATAGGTGGTGCTGACGTAACACATTGCAGGCGAGTCACAAATCCAGCGTTTCGTGTGAGTCAGTGAGAGATGCGCTTTCTACCGTCACGTTTATGAAAGATAGAGCAACTTGTCACAGTGCTACTCCGGTCAAGGAATTCCTGATACAGACGTTCGGGGAAGAAAAAATCATTAGCGGGCGTTGCAGGTTCCCATGGCCTCCTCTGTCTCCAGATTTGACACCGGCAAACTTCTGGTTATGGGGATATTTGAAATCTTGGGTGTATCGATCCGGTCAATCCAATCTGTCCGAACTGAAAGATGCGATCCGCCGAGAGGTGTCATGTATACACATCCGGACCTGCTGCACTCTGCCGTTGCTGAATTTGTGACTCGCCTGCAATGTGTTGGAGAACACATACTGCTATAATAAACGATTTGGAGGCATTCTGTTCGTTATTTGCGTATATTTCCTTTGACTTGTGTACTTTAGCGCCACCTATAGGCTGTTTTGAGTTTTTTCCGGTCTTAAAAAGATTCCCGTGACCTAGCGATGCTAACCCTGCAAACCGCTTTTTATTTCGGTTTATTTTTCCTGTTTTTATTCATTTTTAAATTTTCTACGGACTTTTTTCCCACCCTGTATGTGCGTAGCTTTTTCGTTTTTATGTTGTCAGAGTAGTGTTCGTTTCAGTTCTTGTTACTCTCGCAATCTGTGTCACATATTTTCAAATGATGAGTGCAAATACGTGGATTTTTCATGTTATGTGAGCATCATCTTGAAGGTGTGTTTGCTGTCTGTGGAGAGACTTTTTCGAATAGAAAGACGCTTGTGTGTGCGCGTTCGCTCCTCAAATTTATAAAACCGCAGAAAACCAACTTTTCAGCCGACCCCGACGGCGACGCCAACGGGGTTCGACACAGCTGCTGCTGCTACTACTACTAAGCCATTCAGGCACCTTATAATCGTTTCTCGAACATCATTTTTACTGCTAAAGTCCAAAAAGTGGCCAATCTGCGAAACAACCGAGAGGTGTGTCAAGAGCCCGATTTTTGGAAATGATTCGGGCTTACGCCGGTCAATTCGCAAAGTGATCGGAGAACCCTCGCTAAAACTCGATGCACTGATGTGGAGATATCTGAATTCAAAAACCTTAGAAAAGTTGGGAAAGAACAGCGTAAATTAGGGGAAAGGAGCGTTGCCCGTTAGATTTCGCTTTTCTTTCCCAACTTTTCTCCGATTTTTGAATTCGAATATCTCGAATATATTAATATTTCTATATATAATTTTTTTTTGTTCCCTTTTTCCAATGTGTGGTTTGGTTAGGACTAGGTTACTGTATTTATTGCCGATTTATCAAATAGAGAGCATCCGAATTTCTAACCAATTCACTTGCATCGTGATTGCGGTTTGATGGGTTGCCATAGTGTCTAACGTGGACATAATTATCACGATAAAATACGCCAACTTGGCGATGTCTTTTGTTATCGGATCCATTCAGTTATCACCAGGGATCTCCGACCACTTCCAAATCTGACTGGACAAAGCCCAGAATTCGGACATTGTCCTTTCCAATATTCAACGAAATTGGCCAATTCGTGAACTGGTAAATTTCGGGCTTTTCCAGTAACGTATTCATCATCTACGAAGTCATTTAAGGGGAAAAAATGAATTAATCAATTATGAGACCATATTTAATAGAAATTTTCATCGATTTCCTCCAAGAAAAACGATATAAAAAACGTAAGACGATATTTCGATATCTATCTGCATACTCAAACATCTCACATACTGTATATAGTGGGGAATATATTGAATCTTATCTGATGTGGATCGATCGTCAATGTCACCCCTTTCCTGTCACGGAATAATTTCTGAGGCGTAAGGCTTCGTCATTTATCAAAAAGTACCATCAATTTTGTTGCGGCCATCGTATATTCATCATGAATCCCTTCTATAAATATTTTTCGACGAAGAAAAGATATATTTTTAAATAAATCTTTTTTTCGGGGTTTTTTTTGTCTTGTTTTTCTTCTTTCTATGACGTTGGGTGGGGGAAAAAAAAAAGGAACGGAATCGGATATTTTGTTCACTTTCCTCCTCTTCAACATGTTGAAACCGAAATCCCTCTGCGAGTATTTTTTCCCTCTTCTTTTACATCGATCTTAGGAAAGATATTTTATTTCATTTTAATGTTTTCAAATATACAGTTGACGCCCGTTACAACGACCGTGTGTTATAACGGGCATTAACTTCTTTCTTGTTTTTGCAATGTTAATTTACGCACTACAGCAACCACTTAATATGATTTAATCCAATACAACAACCACTCAATATACAAATACAACGCCACAACAGGCAAATTGCCCAACGAGGTGGCTGACTTAAGAACATCATGGATCCCCGACCATTTTTTGGAGGCCCTACCTACTACTGCTACACCGCACATGCACCCCCCCCCGCGGAACCCCCAACGAATCGGTACGTGCGGGAATGTGCGTGTACGTGTAGTGAAACCTGTTTTTGTTTCTCTGTAATGCTTGTTATGTGTATTGCTGCCATCTGCCACCAGTTTTTCTAACTATGAGTGAAGTGTTATGATTGAATGATTTATCGTTGTAGGACTGTTGCTCTCTGTGGCGAGACTTTTTAACGGGGAGATCGGCTCGCATTTGCGCCTTGAAGTTGGGAACCACAGAAAACCAACTTCAGCCGACCACCACTGTGGGGTTCGAACCCGGATCCTCGCATCGCGAGTCCTTCACTATAACCACTCGACCACCACAGCAGCATATCTAATCCAATACAACAACCACTTAATATGATTTAATCCACTATAACGACCGATCTCAGCTCAAAATCCCGTGGTTTTTTTTTTTTTTTTTTTTTTGCAAAGAAATGAGAAAATCTGTAGTTGAGTGTGTTTGACGTTGACCATTTATACTTGGGGAAGGAAATGTAAAGCGTTGTCACTTCAACAGAAAGCCCTGTAGTTAAGTAGAGCCCTCACTGGAAACAGGGTGAGGGCCATAGTAAGGAACTAGTTCACTGGATGTGATGTGGATGTTCCCCAACCCCGCTTACCATTCTGTTTTATTTTCTAGCGTGGTGGTAACCGTACAAAAATTTAAATTTTGTAAATTTTATATATATATATATATACCCCGGAAAATTCCCCGACAACAACTCACCGCTAAGAAAATTCATCGACATGAAAATTTACCGATTAAAAATTCAACGAATGGAAAATTCATCGCTGGGAACATTCACCGACATCAGTTCGACATGAGTGAATAAATGAGTGAAACCGGCCGTTACTAGTGCTAGCTCGCTCTCGCTGACTCACTTACATATAGTCAATCACTAAGTCACTCATTCACTAGGTTGCTCACTATATCAATAACTCACTAGGTTGTGGTTGCTCATTATATCACTGACTCACTAGGTCACTAACTTGCGCACCAACCAGCCTCTGTCACTCCTTGACCAGGTCGCTCACTTAATCACACGCTCTCATTCACCAGGTCCTTCATTTACTCACTAGGTCACTCATTCTGTCACTCGCTAGATCCCTCAGTCTACCACTGGGTCGCTCATCAAAACACTCACACACTAGGACACTTATTCAATCTCTAGGAGACTCTGTCACTCGCCCACTCACTAGTTTGCTCATTAACCAACACTAACCCTGTTATTCACTCACTCACTCAGTCATTCCTCGCTCACGAACACGAACTGGCTCACTGACTCGTGTCGAACTGTTGCCGGTGAATTTCCTTGCGGTGGAATTGTTGGCGTTTAATTTTCCGTAAGTCTTACATTACACAATGCATGAAGAAACTTTGCCCACCAAGTACCGCCATCTCTATACGAACGTAATATCGAGAAAAAAAATTCACTGTATATGCATTTACTTGCGACAAACATACCATCAAAACTGCGGTTTAATATTCCTCGAAATGATTTAAAGCAGCTCCACGAATGTCAAAAATCCAGCCGTTGATGTTTCGACATTATCAGAGTTTTGATGCATTCCATTCATTTGCAACAACATCATGCGTGAGAAAAGAACATCCGAATCGATTCTCTCTCGTGGTAATTTTTCCTCAGTTTGCTAAACCATTTCATTTTATTATGAAGGAGGCAGGAAAGAGAGAGAGAGAGTGAAAGAGAGCAGCGGATGCTTCATTCGCATTCAATTTATTTTTCGCAGCTTAACGAAAACAATTTCACTTGTCCCTTCTATAACGCAATTCTCATTCACTTTTGGCCGTTAATTGCATTCTTTGTTTAAATAGATTGAGGCTGTTTGTCATTAATCGTGGTTTGAACCCTTATCAGATCTTTCCGGGTGCCGAAATCAATATCCGAAAATAATTTGTTTCGTTTTCTGTGTTGTGTTGTGTGTGTAGAGGGAATTTATTCACAGGAAAGGGCATGCGTCAGGGCTCAGCTCTTTCTCCTGCTCCTTTTATTTTTTTTTTGCTTCGTGTCTTGTATTGGAAAAAGTTACAGTAATAGAAATCGGCTTGAAATGTTTCCAGTTTGAAAACTAAGAGCATGGGAGATAGGGAAAAGAGATAATAATAAAATAAAAATAATTTGAAAGGGGATCTGAATCCATTATTCTTTATCCCCTGTTCCAAATAGAAGTTGATCGGATCGGAGAACAGAAGATTAACCTCGAAAGTATCCGTGAATATACTGTTATGATCGATATAATGAAGAATCTTTCGCTGAGAAATTTCGACTGAATCTAGATCCGATTCCGATCATTAATCAAAGAATTTTCAACCCTTTCGTTACGGTTTCTTCGTTATTTTAATCCTCTATAGTCCCCTGTATATTTCAATATACGTGGTAAATAAACCCAACATACCATTTTTTTTTTCTTATTGTTTTCGTTAGTTTAAGAAGTACGTGTTTTTTAGTGTAATTTCATTAAAAAATACTGCTTTTTATCTAGTAAAATAACTTTTTATCTAGAAAGAGGTGATTCCATGTCTGTGTCATTTTTTGAGAGCTGCTGAAATTTAAGGGGTTGGTGCAAGCGAATTTTCTGAAATTTTCAATTTTCAAATACTATGAAATTTTCAGCGTCTAACTGTGTATCAGTTCTTGTTATATTCTGTACTAGAAATATTTTAATATAAACTGCTGGTAGGCATTATACATGATAAGGTTTTCCACTGAAATGCTCTTCTTTAAAAACTAAGTTTTTTCTATTAGATATGGAACATGTTTTTTGAACACTACTCATTCAAATGTCTTGAAACTGTATGTCTCTCAACACTGTGGTGTTGCATTCTTTAACACGAGGATTTTTTTTTTTATTATTTAAAAAAAAATTATGGCATAAAGTATGGGTAAATTTTAGTGACCTTTTGAAAAAGGTGCATGTTATTGAAGTTAGGATTCGAGAAAATGATAACCAACAATTAAACTCCTAAATGCTCGTGTTAAGGGCACAAGGGAAGTTCAAAATGAAAATTATTTTTCTTTAATTTTTTTTAACTAATGTGTTTTTAAATGGCTACACATACAATAAATGCATTTTGTGGAACCTAATCAAATTATTTGGAAACCTTTTATGTTAAATTTATTGAAAAACGACTGCAAAACTGAAATGAGCTATATTTCTTCCCTGCGTTTCCTATTTTGATGAAATCCATTCATATTTTTTGTCATGATTTCAAACACACACAAACATTTATAAGCAGGGATTTTAGTATGTGTCGAACGGTATGTGAGAGGAAAAAAATAAAGTCTAAAATAATCGAAAAACACAAAAAACCGAAAAACGAAATTTTTTGGTTTTTTTAACAAAATTAAATCCTATTTTCAGCAATAAATGTTGGATGCTTAGTGATCTCAAATAGGTAATAAGAAATAAGTGTGTGAAATTTGGTTTACAGGGGACATTTTGAATAACAGTTTGTGACAAAAAACAAACGGGGGGAAAACTAGAAATGAAAGTATTATTTCCCGTAAACCATGATTTTTTAATTATAGAAATCACAGTTGAAAAATAACTAACAAACAGATTTTAATATGGCTTGTTGAAGAATATTTTACACAAATTTTGCTAATTTTTTTGTTTAATAAAATAACATTTCTTCGTTTTCATAATTTGAACGTCCCGTATTCTGTTAACCTGTATAAAAAATATACAGTTTAACAGAACTATTTGTGAAAAACAAAATTAGTGCCTAGTGAAGAGAGAAATTTTTTAAATGTTTCTTAAAGGAAGGAGATTTTTCCCGTAGAAAAGCACGAGAAGCCAAGATCGTGCACCAACCCCCTTAACGTGTACAAAAATTGCACCAAATTGAAAGAATTGGAAATAATACTCGAACTAAAAACTCTGTTAACCTTTGCTAAACCACATTTTATCTGTTTATGGCAAAGAAAACTGCATATTTTACATTTAGTTAACCAGTTTAGCCGATTAAAATATACACTATAATTAGTAAATTACCTCCGTGTTGATGGATTGTTTCAATTAAAATATACTAACACCACCAATTGATATCAGTTTTTGTAAAAATAAATAGATAATTTTTAAATTTTCAAATGAATATCGGACCCCAGCGCGAAGAGACATGTAATAAACATAATGTGACAAATCCGGAAAAAGCTATGCAGACACCATAATCTTTGTTGCAAAAAAAAAAAGCATAACATTGGAAATTCAATTGTTACGAACGAATATGCGTTTGAATACAATGTTATAATCGAACTAAATGAAATAGAAAACAAAAAATATTCGACAATCCATTTGTCCAACAATAAATTGAATTTCGTTTGCTCACTAGTACACAACGCAGACAGACAGAAATTTCAACAGCAATGGCTCCTAATGAAAGTCAGATAAATGGGAGAGAGATTTTCACAGACACGTGGCGCCACGCGCCCCAAATATTTGCGGTTTGGACAAAACACAGATGCAAATTTAGTTACAGGAAAATAAAAAAAAAATTGACATACAAATTACTATTTGCTCATGTATTCGTTAGTATCGATTCTCTAAGTTTCATGTTTGCGATAATTTTTCTCGAATATTCATTAGGAAACATACTTGAATAGAGAATTCTAATGTTTTATTATAATGCTATTCCGTCCTTGTGAGGTGTTGAAAACGTTTATGTTTTTTTCTGCTTGAGAAATGACATTATAAAAGAAAATTCAATCTCAAATTCAAATATTTATAAATATTCGTCTTTTGTTACAGAAGAAATTCAAAACAATTTTATAATGTTTTTTTATCACGGAAGTGGAATTTTATGTCTTCGCCGTGTTATAATTACGTGTTATAATTAATTTTGAAAAAGAAATCTATGATTACAAAATTTACAATTATGAATTTCTAGAATTTCATGATGTTTTTTGGAAATATATTTTTGTAAAATCCATAATACGGGGAGATTATTTAATTCCCCTTATCCGGGACATACTTCCGATCAGAAAAATTATCCAAATAACGTGCAGAACTTAGATACGTCATGTTGCAAGGGGATTGTATAGTTATCAAAATAAAGAAATTACCTTTACGGACACCCTGTCCTCAAAAACCGAATTAGAAAGTTGTTGCCTTGTCTCTTCTGAGAAGCCCACAAAGAAAATTCCACGCGCATTATTCGCAGATATAACAGAATTAGAAAATCTGAGGAAAGTTGGGAAAGGACAGCATAAGTAAGAGAGAGGAGTGTTGTCCGTGTTAAGTTTTTGCTGTTCTTTCCCAACTCTTCTCCTCAGTTAGAAAACTTGAGATCGTTTCTGTTGGCCTCAGGAGAGACAGTGCAAAAATTTTCTAATTGGATTTTCGAGGACAGGGTGCCCGTATAAGAAGTTGATTTTTTATTTCTATTTTGATAGCTATACAACTCCCAGTACCATGAAAGACGTATCTGAAAGTCAGATACGAGAGTATGACGAGAGTCAACTGTGAGTTCTACGTGTTATTTGGATGATTTTCCTAATCGGAAGTATACCTCTAGGATCAGTGATATTCGCCAGCAAAATGTGACAAGGAGAATTAAGTAGTCACCTTGTATAAAAAGCTTTCGTTGAACTATCAAGGATTTCAACCTATCAGTGTATATGTTACTGCCAAAGCATGAAGTTGGCTACTTCGCGAAAAATCCAGTTCAGTTGACGCGCGGCAAATGTCCGGTTTAGCTGGTCCCCATTTATCGATCCCTATGATTCGGGGTTATCACCACGTTGGCGTAATTTTTTGTGATAGTTATGACCATTTATAATTAGCCATAATAATTATGGCTAGCTATGTCGACCCTAATGATCAAAGAAATCTGAATATGGATATCTTAGTTGTATATATATATATATACTAGGGGGGCTCTGCCCCCCTGCCACCTTTGGCGGCCAACCACCCCCCCCCCACTTCTCTCCCGGACATATCTTGTTTATTTCGTCCCACTTCATCAGCGTGCTATGGAAAAGGGGAAAGGGACGTGTGAAAGCACCAGCCTACTAAAGAAGCGAATTTTAATGAAAATAATAATAAAGCAACAAAAAACAAATGAGATTCATCAAGTATCCCCAGAAAACTTCCCCATGGGGGTCCCCAGATTCAATTCGCTGAATTTCAGTGGGGCCCCACACTGGATATATCTTGGGCTACCGATGTGTTGCAAATTTTACAATGTTAAACCACAAAAATCAATGAGATACATTCAGGGGAACCGAATTACAACCTGCCAACATTTCCATGAAGCCCTGACCTGCAAGCTTGTCGGACACCCCCCTGTGAGAATTTTTCATTTTTATCAATTTTACAACGATTAAAATCCAGGGCCCCACATACAGTAGCGGGGACACAATACGCAGATTTTTAGTGGGGCCCCAGACTGGCTATATCTCGGGTTTCGGCTGTGGCAAATTCTACAACAGAAAAGAATGAGATTCATCCAGGGCCCCCAAAATCAAACCTGTAAACATGGGGCCCCCGACTTGGAAGCTTGTCGGTCATCCCCCGGTGCGAGTGCCATGAAAAATTTTCATTTGTATTCGTTTTACGAACGAATAAAATCCAGGGCCCCAAACAATTACCCGGGACACCAATTCGCATACTTTTGGTGGGGCCCCAGACTGGCTTTATCTCGGGCTTCCGCTGTTGCAAATTCTACAACAGAAAAGAATGAGATTCATCCAGGGCCCCAAAATGAAACCTGTAAACATGGGCCCCGACTTGGAAGCTTGTCGGTCATCCCCCGGAGCGAGTGCCATGAAAAATTTTCATTTGTATTCGTTTTACCAACGAATAAAATCCAGGGCCCCCAACAAATTACCCGGGACACCAATTCGCATACTTTTGGTGGGGCCCCAGACTGGCTTTATCTCGGGCTTCGGCTGTTGCAAATTCTACAACAGAAAAGAATGAGATTCATCCAGGGCCCCCAAAATGAAACCTGTAAACATAGGGCCCCCGACTTGGAAGCTTGTCGGTCATCCCCCGGAGCGAGTGCCATGAAAAATTTTCATTTGTATTCGTTTTACCAACGAATAAAATCCAGGGCCCCAAAATGAAACCTGTAAACATGGGGCCCCCGACTTGGAAGCTTGTCGGTCATCCCCCGGTGCGAGTGCCATGAAAAATTTTCATTTGTATTCGTTTTACGAACGAATAAAATCCAGGGCCCCCAAACAATTACCCGGGACACCAATTCGCATACTTTTGGTGGGGCCCCAGACTGACTTTATCTCGGGCTTCGGCTGTTGCAAATTCTACAACAGAAAAGAATGAGATTCATCCAGAGCCCCCAAAATGAAACCTGTAAACATAGGGCCCCCGACTTGGAAGCTTGTCGGTCATCCCCCGGAGCGAGTGCCATGAAAAATTTTCATTTGTATTCGTTTTGCCAACGAATAAAATCCAGGGCCCCCAACAAATTACCCGGGACACCAATTCGTATACTTTTGGTGGGGCCCCAGACTGGCTTTATCTCGGGTTTCGGCTGTTGCAAATTCTAAAACAGAAAAGAATGAGATTCATCCAGGGCCCCCAAAACGAAACCTGTAAACATAGGGCCCCCGACTTGGAAGCTTGTCGGTCATCCCCCGGAGCGAGTGCCATGAAAAATTTTCATTTGTATTCGTTTTGCCAACGAATAAAATCCAGGGCCCCCAACAAATTACCCGGGACACCAATTCGTATACTTTTGGTGGGGCCCCAGACTGGCTTTATCTCGGGTTTCGGCTGTTGCAAATTCTAAAACAGAAAAGAATGAGATTCATCCAGGGCCCCCAAAACGAAACCTGTAAACATAGGGCCCCCGACTTGGAAGCTTGTCGGTCATCCCCCGGAGCGAGTGCCATGAAAAATTTTCATTTGTATTCGTTTTGCCAACGAATAAAATCCAGGGCCCCCAACAAATTACCCGGGACACCAATTCGTATACTTTTGGTGGGGCCCCAGACTGGCTTTATCTCGGGTTTCGGCTGTTGCAAATTCTAAAACAGAAAAGAATGAGATTCATCCAGGGCCCCCAAAACGAAACCTGTAAACATAGGGCCCCCGACTTGGAAGCTTGTCGGTCATCCCCCGGAGCGAGTGCCATGAAAAATTTTCATTTGTATTCGTTTTACCAACGAATAAAATCCAGGGCCCCCAAAATGAAACCTGTAAACATAGCGCCCCCGACTTGGAAGCTTGTCGGTCATCCCCCGGAGCGAGTGCCATGAAAAATTTTCATTTGTATTCGTTTTACCAACGAATAAAATCCAGGGCCCCCAAAATGAAACCTGTAAACATGGGGCCCCCGACTTGGAAGCTTGTCGGTCATCCCCCGGAGCGAGTGCAATGAAAAATTTCCATTTGTATTCGTTTTACCAACGAATAAAATCCAGGGCCCCCAACCAATTACCCGGGACACCAATTCGCATACTTTTGGTGGGGCCCCAGACTGGATATATCTTTTGCTTCCGCTATCGAAATTTTTCAACGTTAAAGCAGCAAGAAAACAATGAGATCCATCAAGGGCCCCTGGAAATGAAAACTTTTTACTTATACGTGAAATCTTCCCCGGGTACCCCGACCTTGTGTTGGGAGCACTGTTGTTGTGTGTGTATATCACACATATATATACCTCTCGGCATGGACCTCCCCCCCCCACAAAGGAAGGGCTGACAGGGGCCACAACGATTCTTTTAACTTTTTGATTTTTCACACTATAAATTAATCACAGGGGGGCCCCTGAAAAGCTGGTTTGGGGGTTCGAAATCTAAATTCCAGCCTAAGGGCTCTGCTGTAGGATGTAGGAGCCTCTTGGTACATGCACATAACATGGTCCCGATGGGTCAAATGGGTCCCGATATGTGAATATCGACCCAATATCGATATATGATATATGATATCATATCGATATATGAATGTGAATATCGATATATCAATCGATATATCGATATATCTACCCCGGAGCGAGTGCCATGAAAAATTTTCATTTGTATTCGTTTTACCAACGAATAAAATCCAGGGCCCCCAAAATGAAACCTGTAAACATGGCGCCCCCGACTTGGAAGCTTGTCGGTCATCCCCCGGAGCGAGTGCCATGAAAAATTTTCATTTGTATTCGTTTTACCAACGAATAAAATCCAGGGCCCCCAAAATGAAACCTGTAAACATGGGGCCCCCCGACTTGGAAGCTTGTCGGTCATCCCCCGGAGCGAGTGCAATGAAAAATTTCCATTTGTATTCGTTTTACCAACGAATAAAATCCAGGGCCCCCAACCAATTACCCGGGACACCAATTCGCATACTTTTGGTGGGGCCCCAGACTGGATATATCTTTTGCTTCCGCTATCGAAATTTTTCAACGTTAAAGCAGCAAGAAAACAATGAGATCCATCAAGGGCCCCTGCAAATGAAAACTTTTTACTTATACGTGAAATCTTCCCCGGGTACCCCGACCTTGTGTTGGGAGCACTGCTGTTGTGTGTGTATATCACACATATATATACCTCTCGGTATGGACCTCCCCCCCCCCACAAAGGAAGGGCTGACAGGGGCCACAACGATTCTTTTCACTTTTTGATTTTTCACACTATAAATTAATCACAGGGGGGCCCCTGAAAAGCTGGTTTGGGGGTTCGAAATCTAAATTCCAGCCTAAGGGCTCTGCTGTAGGATGTAGGAGCCTCTTGGTACATGCACATAACATGGTCCCGATGGGTCAAATGGGTCCCGATATGTGAATATCGACCCAATATCGATATATGATGTATGATATCATATCGATATATGAATGTGAATATCGATATATCAATCGAACCCACTTCCGTAACAGAGTTTCCGTCACTCGGTTGCTTAGCAACAGGCCCTTTTCGAGTTTGTTTGTGATTTTATATTATAGAATAGATATATACAGGGTGATTATAAAAAAAACTATCCCGACATATGGGCCCCTAACTATCATACCATTCACAGAAACTGAATGAAATTTTGGCATAAGGTATTTTGATGTATGTGCTCAAGAATGATATGAAAAGCAACAGTGTCACTCTAACAGTTACGGTTACAGTGAGAAAATTTCGAAAATATCAAATGGCAACACCAAGTTTTTTGCACTGGAATGTGATCTCCATTGTGAAAAACCCTGAATAGCGTTCGAACGGCAACTGTAGCATGAAAATCACCGGCGGTAGATAGGCTAAAAGTGAGGACAACCAATAAAGACAGAGAAGCAGCATAAAATAAAGCATTTTATTGTATTTCACAAATTTTCCACATGACCTTGTGGAGGACTAATAAGGCTGGGATCTCAGCCGAAGAAACGGTGTGACGAACATTAATGCTCTGCTGCACGGCAAAGTCCTTTTTACTTTTTCCTTGCCTAGCTCCGGGGATTTTCGTGCTACAGGTGCCATTCCGACGCTATTTAGTGTTTTTCAGTATGGAGATCGCATTCCAATACAAAAAACTTGGTGTTGCCATTTGATATTTTCGAAGTTTTCTCACTGTAACCGTAACTGTTGGAGTGACAGTGTTGTTTTCCATATCATTCTTCAGCGCATACCTCAAAATACCTTATGCCAAAATTTCATTCAGTTTCTGTGAATGGTATGATAGTTTATATATATATATATATATATATATATATATATATATATATATATATAAAATATTTTTTTTTGGCCCCGATTTTTAATCGGAGGCCAAAGCCCGAAAAAAATCCGAATTTCTCACGTTGGCCGGGTCCACTCGGCTGGCCACTTCTGGCTTTGGCAGTAATTTACATACTTTTCAAAATCATAGCGACAGATGTCATCATCGTCTAGTTTCACTATGCATCCGAGGCTCCAGTGACGTGTCAGGGTTGGCAAATACGTACAGATGTAGGTCTGGGCTTTCCTCTTCTTTAAAAATGGTTGAAAAACACTAAATTTCTGATTCCCTTATAAACACCTACACACCTACCACCATTAAAAAGTGCTATCTAAAAAATGAAGCCGTTCTTTTTTTTTTGGTTGGAAAACAAGTTGTTTTTTTCATAGGCAGACCATCTGTTGGAAACGTATGCAAATGACGTTGCTAATGCTGCACAAGCAGGCGTCTTCGCTCCAAAGATTTGGAACCTGGTGATCGTAAAATCGGTTCCGAATCCTCGGCGCTTTGCCACTCTGAGCAACGTAAAACCGATCTCTGACGGCAAAATCGGTCAAAATTACCTCGGCCAAGCCTCAAAAAAGCGGTTTTAGATCAGCTCGGAACGGCGTAGTGCCGCAGCTTCGTGCTAGTGAGTATTATTACGATAATATTACCATGTTTCTCCCAAAAATAAGCCCTCTCCCGAAAATAAGCTCTAGGTAAAATCGTCAATGAGTCGCATTTAGCATGTCATTCCAACGCATGACGGATGTATTGAACTGTATAAAATGTTAATGGATTATATTATTATTATTTATTATCAAATATAAATATGTAAGTGATATTGAAATTTGTGCTTGAAAAAGTTACAATGTAAACAAAAGTTAAATTTTCGTTAACACCCAAGCGGTCCTCCTTGAACAAGAGGTAAACGCCTGCGTAAACAACTTCGAGACTGGATTTTATCAAAGAAAACGAAGAAAATTACTACTCACAACGTTTCTGATGATAAGTATAAAAAAACCATATGTGGCCAGTGTTACACTAAAAAAGTTTTAGAAAAGTTATTTTACAAAACTTAAAAAATTCAACCTATAAGCGTATTGGTTACATTCGAAAACAAATTTAACCGAATGGGCTTATTGGTTGTTTTTTCACGTTTTATATATACAGAAAATAATATAAAATTCAAAACAAGTACAACTCAGGTCTATCGCCATGGGCAATTTACTACCTAGTGAGTTGTGCCGGAAGTGTAAGTGTGTGTACCTAACAGCCTGAGAGCGTATCTAGTGTTGTGTTCGATTTTTTAGTGCTGCCATCTATATCTCAGAAGTGAAGTGCAATGACTGAATACTTGTACTGTTTGTAGGCCTGTTGCTCTCTGTGGTGAGACTTTTTAATGTGGACATCAGCTCGCATTTGCGCCTCGAAGTTTGGAACGACAGTATTATAAATTATTATTATTATTATAAACTATTATAAATTATCATAAAAATTATTATAAAATACAGTAGTAGCAAAAAAATTTTCCAGAAATGTGTCTACTTTAATATATTGCCGGAATTTTCCTATGACGAATTCCGGTTGCCTAATGAATGTCGTCATAGGCAGGAATTTCCCTATCTATGTAAAAGCTCTTTGATATAACTTTGAAAATTCAACCAATAAGTGTATCGGTTACATTCGAACGAACATAACCAATAGGCTTAATGGTTGTTTTTTTCCCAAGTTTTTAAAACATCTTTTATCAAACTTTTATATTGTACTCTCTGCCATAAGTAAACAACTGGTACAGTTCAACGCTGGGACCGAACGAAGCCGCGAATATTTAGGGTGAGCACGGACACATGGCCGGCAACGTTTGGTCCTGAAAATCTAAACCGAACTGTTTACTTCAAACGACGACAGCCACAAGAAATGTGGTATGAAGTTGAAATTTTTTGTCGATTTTTGAGTAACCATCATTCAAAAATGTTTTCGAAAGATAGAGTTATTCTACCACCAAATAAGCCTTAGGCCGGGATTACACTGTAAAAGTTTGATAAAAGTTATTTTATAGAACTTGAAAAAAAATGCAACCAATAATTGCACCGGCTACATTCGCGCAAATACAACCGATAGTCTTATTGGCTGCATTTTTTAACTTTTATCAAACTTTTATAATGTAACCCCGGCCTTAGCGTGGTTTTTCAGGATGCTCCTAATACAAGCCCTACCCTGAAAATAAGCCTTAATGCATTTTTTGGAGCAAAAACTAACGTAAGACTGGGTCTTATTTTAGGGAAAAAGCACGGTAGTACATGCATTAAAACCTCTCTCTCTCTCCCCTCTATATAACGGCCACCTCCGAACAACAGTTACCTCCGAGCAACGGCCACATTTTGTTGTTACCGAATGCGTCCCATAGACATAAAATTACAGATAACCTCCGAACAACGATTAACATTTACGAATAATGGCCGGTTTGGACGTGGAGTCGGGAAAAAAAAAAACCCATATCGCGCGATAAGAGGAAAAATAATTTTCAAGGGAGTTTGTTTTTCTCTCAAATTCTATGGAAGGAAAAAATTATATAAATGCTTTTCTTTTCCTGTGTACCCCATACCCATTTATATCTAGCATTTATACCATTTATGTACCCAGCTAGATGGATGTATTGGAGGCAGTGGAGAGGCAAAGAAAGCCACTGAAGTGATCTCTAGTTGTGCCACGGGCCACTTTAGTAATCTCTAAATGTGTTGCAGGTCATTGATGTGATCGGTTCATGCTTACAAAATCAAGTTTGAGATCGCGGGCCACATCAGATGACAACCAGGGTCACATTTTGCCCGATCGTCATGAAGTGAGCATTTATGGTCTAGTTGATCGTGGGTGGGAATAAACAACTACTCGGAGGTTGATGGCGCACCGTCTTTTGGTCCATATCAGTATTTCTCGCCAATTCGCTTCTGTTGAGTTCTACCTCAGCACGGCAAGCATAAATTTTAGGATGTCAAAACAGCGCTATAGATCAATTTACCGGCTGCAACTAGATGCTTGGTCAGCCGGGGCAGGAACCCATTTTGGCACCCCCCTTGTAATGTTGGGAAAGAGTTTAATGGGTGAAATTTGTGCCTCCTCTGGTCCGGGGCCACCAGACCCACGCGATTCCCCCTTTTGTTGCGGCTGAGACTAATCAATTATTACATTACAGTGTCAATATAATCATACTTTCTAGTATAATCAATTATGCAATTATCGTAATCGATTACAGAACGGATTATTGTTTTACATGTTACATAGATCGCAAATTTTATTCCATTTTTTTTTCAGAAATAAAACGGCCATTCCCAATAACGACAACTTTCCAATAGCGGCCACATTTTCACGGTCCCGTTAGTGGTCGTTGTTGGAAGGTTTTTTCTGTGTACTATTAATATATTGGTGAAATGTTGAATACAACCCTTCCTGTATAGTGTATACTATACAGATAATTAAAATACAGAGATAATAATACTCTGATTAGATTATTATAACCCCAGTACATGTGATGACTCGTTCTTAAATAATTTTTAATATTATGCGAGTAACTCGATTCAGGATCACACGGAATACATTCTTAATCCTTCCATTCTTGCATTCAAAAGCCTTCTATAACAAAATCCATATCCGCTTCCCTCTGGGTTCAAAGAATAGTATCACGTTATTGGCACGTGCTGAAGGCCTACCGGCCGACTATAATACCAGTCTGACATCGGTCTGGGCTCGGACATGGGGGTGCCTCGTAGGAACAGAAGGGGGAATAAGATGTCCTGGCGTTTGCAAGGGATATGAAAGAGAGATCATTCTCAATAATGGGAGGATTGGGTGAAGATGGTTTCCTATCTTCTCGCCTTTCAACGGATGTTCTGCCGCACACTTCCCTAATATGCTAATGATGTTTGAATTCACTGAGGAAAATACTCTCACTCCGACAGGACTCCTACTCTCTTTCCACGGAGCACACGCTCATACTCAGTTTTAAGGCCTGTCCTGGTCTGCCTACCTTTAGGGCAAAGTGCTGTTAAGAGTGGATGGGGGGTGAAGAGAGGAGATCATTATTTCCGCTTTCGTGACTCGCCAAGTCTTTTCTGGAACATTCTATACGGTCTCTCATCTGCACACTCCAGACATCTATTCACACTAAAGTCTCTCCATTTTATCCTTTCCAAACTACATATTGGTGTACGTTCGTGTGTGTGTGTGTGTACATGTCTCGCTGTGGATACGGGTGGAATTTGGGCATGCTTCCGCTGGAATGGATGCAAACGTTTGTCACCCGCCAACCCTGTCTCGACTCACCAGTAAATGGTAATGGGAATGGTAGAGTGGAATCGTATGAGTGTGTGTGTGTGGTTCCCATGAATCGCTTTGTTGTAGTGGAAACTACTCCTCAGTGTTATGGTAATTCGGCGATACTCCATTGAGATTTCGATCTTTTTGTTCGATGGGAAATTTGAATACTGAGTTTCCTGGATGTAACGCATTGGTGATACTTAGTTTGGTTAATACATGGGGTCAATTTCTGTTTTGATAAAGAGTGATTATGTTGTTGCTGAACCGACTAGGGATTAAGATGCAACCAGCAAATTTCCCAAATTAAAGCTATTGATCAGGCTTGACCTAGTCAGAAATATTACAAATCCATAACGTGCTCTGTTAAATTCTATATGCCTCTGCTCTATATCCAATTTTTCTTTCACCTAACACAGTAGTTTTAAAACATTTATTTCCCACCCACGTCTCTCTTGACCTTGTCATCGTTTACCCCTTGTTTCCCCCAGAATAGTCTAGAACAGCGGTTTTCCCAAAGTGTGGGTCACAACCTTCACTTGGGGGGGGGGGGAGTCATCAGAGATTCTCCAAAATGAAAACGCCCTATTAAGAAATCAATTTTTATTTTTTTCAACGTAAGTAAAAATTTGTCAAAATTAAACAATACCTCAACTCTCACCTACGCAGCTACTTACCATACATGTGTCATACAATGTAATTTTACCAAATTCCACATGCACAAAAATAAATAGATCAAGTAAATATTTGTGCAGGGGGGAATTCAGAAATAATCATCCGATTTTGAAGTATTTTTATATATTTTTAAAAACACAGAATGATGAGTATATAGAATGTTAATGTAAAGGGGAAATTTCTACAGTTTTTGATTATGGGCAATTAAAACCGCTAGTGTGCTGAAGTTCTTTGAAATCACTGAAAATATCGGGAGGGTTAAAAATTATGGGGAAAAGGGGAGAAAGTTATAAATTTTGTGGGGAGTGTACACCGGGTACGCGCTATAAGGGGCCGTTCAAGTATTACGTAAGCAAATTTTTAGCCATTTTTGACCCCCCCCCCTTGTCAGCAAAATTTCGTCATCAGCTCTGCCCCTCTGAATCCTAACTCATATTTTCATAAAGAGTGGTTGATGACGTAAGGATTATCCAAACCCCCCCCCCCCCCACACCGAGCTATTACTACCCATCTAAGCCAGTGCCCACCTGTGGTCATCATAATATTGTGCCGTTAAGGGAGATATTGCAGTATTTTGATGGGCGTCTCGAGAGTGAATGCAAGACGGTCTTACATTTAAAAAAGGTCTCTCCGCAGAGAGCAGGCAGTCCTACAACACGATACTGACATAACATGAAAACAGAAGCATTTACCATCTTTACTTCCAAATATGTTCAACACTAGCAAGTACGCGAAACAAACAAAAGTCACACAACATACATATGTCAGGGGGCCATGCATATACATACACTCATACAGCACGTTCCGACATGTACCATTTCGTTGGAAACTTCCACAGAGAAATGTGTACGAGGTGCATGTTCGGTTTATAGTAGTAGTAGTGGTATTTTGATGAAACTCCACCGTTGTCGTCACAGTGGTGGTCGGCTGAAGTTGGTTTTCTGTGGTTCGCAACTTCGAGGCGGAAATGCGAGCTGATATTCCCGTTAAAAAGTCCCGACGACGATACAATTATCCAATCATTACACTTCGCTCATAGTTAGAAAACTTGATGGCAGCACTACACATAATACGTTTCCCAGCAGATGCAAGTGCCCCCCCCCCCAGTGTCAAAGGTGGAGTCGACTGATCTAATGTATATATGCATATATGAATTGACATCATCATCATAGTGTCCCCCCCAGCAATAATGATCTTGCCCCCCCCCCGAGACTTCCAAGTCAATACACGTAACGAACATTACGCAGAAACAAACAAACACATTGAACATACAGGCTTGATAATAATCCTTCACTATACCCAGGCGCGGATCTAAGGCGATGTTTTGGGGATAGGGGTGATTTATTTTTTAGGTTCGTTGAACCGTCCCCTATTCTACGGGAGATAAATGTTTCTCTCATTTTTTGGATCTTGGGAAGGTGATTGTCCCCATTGCTACTCTCTGGATCTGCGCATGAGCTGAGGCTCACATCTTCAGCAGAGAATAAAGTCTCTGCAGATATTTTTCTGCTATGAATGGAGCCGAAGCAGACACCATCACAGGCAAATAATCATGATATAGACATGACTGCTCTCTATAGGCAAATAGACATCTTCAGCGGTGAAAGGAATAGAGGCGGACATCTTCAGCTGCGAATGTAGCCAAGGCAAAAATTCAACTTTGAATGAAGCACATGCAGGTATCTTTAGCCGGGAATAGAGCGGAGGGAGACACCGCAACTTGAGGTAATGGGAAGGAAGCAGTAATTTTTATCTGCGAATAAAACCGAGGCAGTCATATTAAGCAGCGAATAAAGCCGAGGCAGTCGTTTTCAGCTGCGAATAAAGCCATACTTAGCTGGAAATGAACAGCCCACGTATTTCCTACTTATTTTCAAAATTTATTGTCCTATACAAAATATCATAAGGTGGAGTCACTTATGGACATGAGACCCCCCGAGCATGACCCCTCACAAGAGTGGGACAGGTAGAGCTGCAGCCCGGGGCCTGATATGGTTTCATAATTTTTTGTTCTTCACACTATAAATTTAATATACAGGAGGGGTCTGTGAAAAATGTAGCCAGGGGCCTGAGAAAAACCCCCATCCTAGGGAACCTACCGCAAAATGTAGGCGGCACGGGTAGGTCCATGCCCTAAGACGACCCTGGTTTTATTGGATTCTGTAAGTGTATAGTCACTAATATAAAAGCTTTATTTCTTCACACCTTAATTTTTCTTCTCAGCTCTCTGCAGGCCCTGCAAACCACCTGTCATGGCCTCTTTCTCCATTTTCTTACGTGGCCCCCTTGAAGTATCCCAATACTACTAGGGGGGCCATATGGCCCCCGGTTGAGAACCACTGCTTTAGCCTATGCACCAGAAAAATTGTATAAGGACTTAGCCTCTCCTGCCCACTAATTCATGAATATACTGTACAATGTAATTGTATTATACTATTATGCGGACGATTCTTTATTCCTTTAATTTTTGGGAAGTGTTCGCGTGCTGATACCATGGCGTGCCATGGGTTGCGGCCACCCTTGCTGTAGTTCGATTGCTCCCGCAAGGCGCGGAAACTCGCCGAGATGTCAGCATACTCATGATCACATGAAATGCAGAAGAAAGCAGCTGGAAATTGCTCTTACAATGAAGAGTCACCAGCTTGTACGTCAAGAAGAAAGTGATGAACCAAAAGTCCTCTTTCTCCTCCTGCGCTAAAACAACAATAATAGAGAAAAATAAAAATGCATAGAGAGGAAATAGTATAGGAAGTTGGAAGAAATACGAAGACATCTGTAAAGATGTCTTCAAAGACAAAAATATATTTTTCTCTCATCCTTTTTTCTCCTATCATTAGAAAGCGATTTTTCTACGTTACGGAAGCGCTGAAGAATTTCTCGTTGTTGTTTTGCTCTTCATTCTTTTTCTTGCTTTTGATCGATGACCATACGGATAGTAAAAGAAGAGACGGAAGAGAAGAGGGGCATTGGTGAGGAGGGGGGGGGCTGCCCCGGGTCTCCACCATTACAAAAATGATGGCTGTATCCGGTATCGGTAAACACAGGAAAGTTTTCTGACAAAATACCAGAGCGCCATTATTGCACACGAGGAGAAGATTTGTCCGCCCCCTTCTTTCTTGAGGCACCCAAGCCCCCTCTACCTTTTCTATTTTTCGATATATAGTGCCAGTTCTTCTCTCTGGCTCATGTATTTTTTTTTTTTTTTTTTTCCCCCTCTCTTTTATCATGGAATGATTTCTGGGACTTTAGATGATGTGTTTGTACACAAGTGCTGTTCCTTCTACCCCTCATCCACCGGAAAATAGATGTATATATATTTTTCTGGGGCCCCCCGTTTTCTTGGAAGAGTGGGTGGAGAGAGGCTCTTACACCCTCTGGGAGGATTTTTCATTTTTTTTGTGGATGTAATATTGGTGGAACAATGCATATCCTGGGGAAAAGAGTACGTCCTGGTGTAGAAGCGATGCCCTTTTCTCCACACCCCGCCATTGATTCTGGAGGGACGGGGGTGGCTTTGGGATTGGAAAGAGCAAATTGGAAGACGAAGAGAGAGATGAGTAGAAAGAACCCCCCGCGTGTATGAAGTACTATGATAGAAAAGTGGGTAAGTACCTAAATCCTGCGCCATTAGTTGGTGGAAAGTCGTGTAAAGATATTTATCTATAAATGCGCACTGTGTGTTGACCCAAGTACTTAGGCGTGCGATTCTTTTAGCACACATGTCTGCACTGGGTGGCACTCGAATTTTTTGAAAGAAACTTCACTTCAAAATGTATGGATAAAGACTCATTTCTATCCATGCTTGTATGAAAATCAAGATTTGAGATCAAAGAAAATCTCATTTGAAGGTGTACGCTAGCGTGCTACGGGTTCCCTGGGGGTACTTGAATCACGAAATGTTGAGAACCAGTGCCCTAAAAAATAGACAAGGGATTCTAGAGACGTTTTTTAACTTCAAGGGATTTCAACCAATACAAAAGCTACATGCGTGTAAATATGAGCTGTTATTCACACCGAAATCCAGAGAAATCAGTTCTGTTGGACGTTTGCAAGGACACTGTAGACCCAGTGGTTTTACATAAGTGCCGAAGTGGCGTGGTGGCTCTAGACAACCCGTGGTTTCTCAAGGCATGATTACAGGTTTCGTAAGAAATAATAATGAATAGAAACGTGACACTAATAATGTTGGGTTTGACATGGATGCTATTTGAGTGAGTCCTTTGGAACCTGAATATTTTCCAAGTAATTCTTCAAAGATTTACGTAACTTCAAGGGTTTCCAACCTGCGGTACGCGTACCCAGAGCGGTATTAGCGGGACACTCAGTGTGAACGAAATATAATCTATAATGGCGGAAAAAACAAAACAAATAAAGTGATAGAAAGTTGTTAGATATTTTTTCCAAGCGTTTTAGGAATTTCTGAGAGTACTCGCCATGGCCCCCACATCCTAGAGCAGTACCCTAGACAGAGTTTTTGCGCCCCCCCCCCCACTTATGATGAATTTACAGCGTGAAAAAAAACAAAACAATTATGAGAATAGAGGAAGTAATAGATCAGAATCCTGGTCCAGAGCTAGAGTCCTACCCTTATGGGGGCCATGGTATTCGCATCTACCATTTCTAATGGTATTCAAGCCTCCTAAACATTTCTAAGGGTTAGCAAGCTCTTGAAGTATTGCTAGAGGTACCCAAACTGCTTAGGCATTTCTAGGCAGATATGAGCAAGACGATAAAGCAGGGGGAAGGGTGCATTGGTTTCCTCCCTGTTGGGTTAAAAAAAAAAATTAGTATATATATTGACATGGACGGGAGGGCGGAGAGGGCTCCCCTTCACTATACAATGATTACCCCAACTTCAGTGATTCACCCCAACCCGTTCGAGGAGCCTGTTCTGCATCCACTTATGGGACTAAGCTAGTATGAACGCATGTCTAGAGGCAAACATATATCTTTTTAGAGATGCACAGCAACACAATAAGCAAGTTTCAGGGATACGGAGGCTTCTTACCCATTTAAAAAAAAAACAAAAAAAAAAAACCACAACGGAAGCCTCCTAAGCATTTCTGGGGGGAAACACAACTAGTAAGCAAAACGAAATCTAACTAGCTTATCTAGGGACGCATCACTATACCCCTTTCCAGGGATATACAAACCTCCTGCGTATGTCTAAGGGTAAGTAAACACTATACGCATTTGTAAGGATAAAAGCCTTATCCTAAAATAAGCCTACTTCGCATTTCTACGGCAGAGGGTGGGGAGTACGTCAGTCTCTGATGCATCTCCATGGGCAAGCAGTCGTCAGGCCGTCATCATATCAAGGGAAACGCACACAAAAGTAACCTATGCAAGCATCCTATGCCTACCCACGCGTAAGTAAGCATTATACGCCTTTCTTCACGTATACAAGCCTCCTATGGATTGTAGGTAACGGAAGCCTTATAAAAATTTCTAGGAATACGCAAGCCCTCTAAGTCATCCTGGGCTTGGAAAGAGGCACATAAAGCACACTTCTAAGTAGTTTAAAAGGTGTACGCAAGCTTGCTACTGGTATCCAACGGGTATTTGAAAGGTTGAGAACCACAGCCCTTTAAAACAGACAATCGTTTCTAAAGACGTTTTTCAACTTCAATGGCTCCCTAGACACGTGGTCATCAACTTTGAATGAATTCACTCCCCCCCACACTTACGAACGTATCACCTAAATGTACAATCCGCTCCTACACATAGGCGTTTGAACACGGCAGGTTCCAAAAGAAGTGGAAATTCTTACTTTGTCTTCCAGCCCATATTAATCTCCGAAAAAAGGATAATCCCTGACAGATTTTTCAAGTCCATGATAGTACTAGGGTAAAGCAGAGCGCAGAATCAATTCAAGACCTGCTGTGTGCGTGTGAAAACCGGTCCAGAACCTACATATATAGTGAATTGATTTTTCATAGGGGGAGGAAAAGGATCTGAAAATCCATTTGCAATGTCGAAGGAGGGGGATGGAAGAGAAGTACGTACCATCCTCGAGAAAAGTAGAATATACTTGAAGCGCGACACACTGTGTAAGAGGATTACATTTCTCTGCTGGTGGGTTGAAGAAGGGTCGGGGGGGGGGGAGATGGAGTGCCAATGCCATGCATTGTCCAGATGAGATATGTCATCCCCCCCTTCCCCCTCCTGCAGCCTACCACCACACTGTAACCTTTCACATTATTATCTCCTCCCATGGTCTGCTTCTTATTTCTCAGCCATCCACCCTCTTATTCTTGGGACTTTCCAGAATGGAGTGCTGCCTATCATCAGTTGTGCACTACTTACTACTATCTTTCCCCCTTACACGGCGGTGTCTCCCCACGACCCTAGCTTTGCACAACTCCCCGTAGTCTTCCTTACCTGTCTCCATCCAATTACGCAACACGTATCCTCATGCGATTCTCAACGAAGAATGAGAGAAGGCAGTTGAGAAGGAGGAGGAGGGAATGGGAAAGCCGCCGGTGATATTTCCACATCGGTACCTTTTTTTCCCCGGACCCCCCTTGTACATTCTTCAATATATATCTGCCTTAGTCATCTCTGGAAATGGAATCAGATTGATTTGACTGATATATCAGGGGCATGCGCATTTTCAAAGGGCGTCGGCTTTCTCATACTCTGAAATTTGTCAGCTTATTGGCTATAATTGGGGAGGGGGGGGCAAATTAATTTGTGAAAATCAGCATGTAAATGAATCTCAATTCGGACTTGTGGATGTCGGAAAACTGATGACCGTGAAAATGAAGGTATTAGTCTGTCTCTGTTACGGCTGCATGCGAGAATTTTGCTCAGGTGCGGATCTAGAGAGAGGGTGATATCCACCCCCCCCCCCCCCAACAGTCGAAAATATATGGAAGTTCGGCTGTCCCGTAAAATACGGGATGATCCAACGAACATACTCAGTTCGTTGCCTCTCCGACACATCGACTTCGATCCGTGGATGATTCTGCTTCAGCTGATCTACATCCACTTTATTCGCCACTGAAGATATTCGTCTTTTTTTTTTCCATTTACAGCTATGGATGATTGCCTCCTCTTCCAACTCCGTGATTCCTGCCTCCTTCGGCTTCATTAGTAGCTGAAGATACCTGAATTTTCGTCATTGTGTGAAGAACGTCCTCAGAAGCATTCCGCATTGAGTGTCAGTTCTACCTCAAACACAAGCTATATTCTGGCCGGGGGGGGGGGGTGCCATCTGACTACTAGGAAAAGATTATGTGCCATGTCACAGGTGCTCTCATCATTTTGTCTACTCTTTTATGTTCTATTATCAATATCTTATTTCGTGCTTAGTGACTACCAAGAATTTGAATAAGTTCCTCGTCTCAAAAAGGAACTGACTCTTCCCCAATCTTTTGCCTTTAGCTCAGATGCTGTAATGGGTGGGTGGTTATAGTGACGGAAACTCGCATCGCGAGGTCCTGGGTTCGAACCCCATCGCCGCCGCAGCAGAAGTTTGCTTGAAGAGCGAATGTTAGCCGATCTTTCTGTCAAAAGTCTCGCCACAGAGAGTAACAGACCTACAAACGGTACAAATATTTAATCATCGCACTTCACTTCTGGAAATATACACGGCAGCGTCGAAAAATCAGACAACACTAAATATGCACTCAGACCGTTTTTGGTACACACACTTACATTTCCAACACAACTCGCTAGGTAATAAATTGACCTGAGTTGTGTGCTCGGTTTGAGGGAAAGGAGAGGCTTTTTAGCTCAATCATGGGATATTTGCGATAAGTCCATAAATGCCCAAGTTCCATCGTCACATTTGTACTTCTTTGCTGAGAAGAAATGCTTACTGACGACATACTTCCGAAACATAACTTCATGACCAGTTACCGACTAGACACTTCCCAAGAATATGTATGTGGTATTCAAGAGTTTCCTCTTGCCTTAGTATAGCGTAAAATAGATAAATACTCATCACCACTTTCAAATTTCAGTCCACTAGACATCGGGCCCGAAATCAACGCTAACGAATATTACAGTTCGTTGCCAACACGAGAAGCAATATTAAGTCTTAGATACGGAACAGCCTATCTGCAGTTGAATTTTACGCCCTTAAATCCAATTCCGCCTTCTCTCGTCATTACGTCGCAGCACGCTTTTAATCGCGACAATGTCCACTCCAATATATCGCGACGAGAACCTACTTTGTACGAAGCCCGATTCTCTCGCCAAAGTGCCACCAGAAAATTGGAATTAGAAGGGGGTGGGGGAAGGTGGACCTCTGTGTGTGATGGGACATCTCTCAACCTATTACCCTTTTCCGAGCGTACTATTACCCACTTTTTGGGAAGTTGGCGTCCCTTGAAAATGCGAATGTAGTCCGTGGTTATTAGATTATCCTCTGCTATGAGTGTGTGCACTCGCCAATCCATGGAAGGAGTTGGGTCGTTTCGCTAAAACGGGGTCCTTTTACCTTCCACCCTCAACACATTCTGCAGGAAAGTACTTCATAAGGAGCAAATAGGACGAGACTGAATCGTAGGGATTGATACTAAAAAGTAGGTTAACGGGTTCGGAGTGGAATAACGTTCAATTGACTGAGAGAGAAAGCGCATCTATCCCAGTAAATGGAAATTACTTCTTTTATAATTTCCTCTAGTCCATTTCCATCAATTACTTTAGGGAAACGGCTGAAAACATTTTACTCAAAATAATGTTGCACGGCCTCACGAGGACTGTCGTGGACATTGTGGAAAGTCCTTCCACCCCTCTTTGCTTCGCAACCGGAATCTAACTGTAACCTGTTAGGAATCATTGTTACTAGACATCTCGTGATACTAACACTAATAAGTTAATTGTGAATGATCCATTAATGACTTACGATTTGATGTTTCGATTGCATCAGTTGTAGTTTGGCGAGAATGGATTTGGATACGAGTAACAGAGTGAGTGACCTGGTGCATTAGTGATAGAATGAGCGATCTGGTTAATGAGTGAGCGAGTTAGTGACCTGGTGCATTAGTGATAGAATGAGCGATCTGGTTAATGAGTGAGCGAGTTAGTGACCTGGTGAATTAGTGATAGAATGAGCGAACTTGTCAGGGAGTAAGAGAGCGAGCAATATAGGTAGTGAGTGAGCGACCAGGTAATTGGCTGTATAGCAGAGTTAGTGACCAGGTGATTGGCTGTATAACAGAGTTAGTGACCAGGTGATTGGCTGTATAGCAGAGTTAGTGACCAGGTGATTGGCTGTACAGCAGAGTTAGTGACCAGGTGATTGGCTGTATAGCAGAGTTAGTGACCAGGTGATTGGCTGTACAGCAGAGTTAGTGACCAGGTGACTGGCTGTATAGCAGAGTGAGCAGCCTAATGACAGATGGGATACAATGACTGATCTAGGCAAAGTGAGCGACCTAGTGAGTAAGTGAGCAATTTACTGAATAAATGAGCGATTTACTGAATAAGTGAGCGATTTACTGAATAAGTGAGTGACTTAGCGAGTAAGTGAGTGACCTACTGAATAAGTGAGTGACCTACTGAATAAGTGAGTGACTTAGCGAGTAAGTGAGTGACCTACTGAATAAGTGAGTGATCTACTGAATAAGTGAGTGACCCAGGTAGTAAAGGAGTGACCTACTGAATAAGTGAGTGACCCAGGTAGTAAAGGAGTGACCTACTGAATAAGTGAGTGACCTAGAGATCAAGTGAGTGGACTAAAGATCAAGTGAGTGGACTAAAGATCAAGTGAGTGGACTAAAGATCAAGTGAGTGGACTAAAGATCAAGTGAGTGACCAGTATACGGAGAATATAATCGAATGATATAGTGAGCAACACTGAGTGAGGGATATAATGAGCAACCTATAGTGAGTTAGTGATATAATGAGTGACATAGTGAGTGAGTGATATAATGAGCGACATAGTGAGTGAGTGATATAATGAGCGACATAGTGAGTGAGTGATATAATGAGCGACATAGTGATTGAGTGAGTGACCTGGTGAGTGAATGAGCGAGAGCCAGCAAGCTCTAGTGACGGGCCGGTTTCACTCATTCGTTCATTTGCTCACTCGATTATTCATTTGTCGAACTGATGTCTGTGATTTTTTTCCATCGATGAATTTCCCATTCGGTGAATTGTTAGTCGGTGGATTTTCGTAGCGGTGAATTGCTGTCGGTGAGTTTCCCGGCGGTGAATTGCCGGAGGTGATTTTTCTGGACACGTAAGAGGATTCCGTTGGATTGTGAAAGAACTTTATGTAATGTGCCAAAAAAAATGTTTCTTAATTTTTTTAACATTTTACTTTCCTTTTTTTGTCATTGTTGAAGGTCATTCAAGTATTCCTGAATGGCCTGCCATCTTCCACAGGTTGGGAGTCACCGATGTAGAGCAATGTCACATGAATCGATTTATCTACACCAGCACCCTCCCAGAGCTTCTTGTGTTTCTTCTTTTCAAGACTTGAAACATCGATGTCCATGGAACTCAATCAAGGTTCGTGGCTCACTACAACGTTTCCGATGAAATCAAATCCCATGTTCGAGTGTCTGACCATGTCGGTGATGAATATCTGTGCGTGTGTCTTTTTCCTCCCCATCTCCTGGAACCTGAACATTCTTCTTCTTTTTTTTTTCAGCTGGTTTTTGGACTTTGTTACAAGAGGCGTGGTGTTGGTGGTTGGTTGGTTGAGTTCAATTAGCTTCTTGCTCCTTCTTACCATCAATCAGTACCGTCTCAGCTTTTTTCAGACTTGCGGGCGATCCTTCCATTCTTCTCTATTCTGAAGCAATAGGGCAAGGGGCTCATCCCTAAATTCAGGAAGTCGAGTCTACGTTACTCCAAAAGAAACTAACTTCATTGTTACCAGTAACTTTGTTGTAAGATTTTACTATCTATATACAATGTTGTACTATGTTTTGCGTCATCCTCCGCAACAATGCTTGACGCTTTTATTATTAGAGCTCGGAAATTCAGGCAAAATGCCATAAATGCCACGTTTGGCCATTTTTAGACTTTTTTTTGTAAAATCGCTTTTTTGAATTTTTCTTGCCATAAAGGTCTTTTAACATTGTTTTAAGTTCGTTCGTGAATATCAGAGAATATATTCTGTAGAACTTGGATATTTAGAGCACGAGGAGCTTCAAAAGACTTGACCTTTTTAACTCTTAGTACTAATTATTATCAGAATGCCTCCATCCCTATTTAAACGCGAATAGGTGCAAGTGTGTTAGAGATAGATAGAAAATTTGAAAACACACAGGTGTTGCCCCGCATTAACTTTGCTTTGGACGGATGGTGTTAGACATGAATGTGCTTGTTTTAGTCTAAACCACCCATGTATGAGAGAAGCTGAGAAAGTTTCTCCTTATAACACTTCTTACTGGAGCATTGGATTCCATTATATCTGACCGATCACTGTCCCAAGAGGTCAGTTGATGTCTTGGCTCACCTAGGCCGTGCAGGAGTTGAGAGGGATTTGGCCCTGAGGATAATTTAAATTTTTATATCACAAAAACACTGTAAACTACCATGGTAAGTTATTTTAGATATGTATTCGATTGAATTGACTAGACATGCCCTAAGGGGGTGTATGACAGGTGCGGCCACAAAGGCCCTGTTCTCGAAGTACAGTATGTGCCAGCATACGTAGAAATATGAATGGGGGAAAAAGTTGTTTTTAAAAAAATAATGAAACATGTGATAGCTGTGTTTCAACTATAAAAATGATAATGGATTTTCCAAATAATGCCACAAATAAATGAGAATCATTCGTAATTGGAAGGAGCCCCACAATAATTTTCTCTAGGGGCTTCGCGTCTCGTAATGTGCTGGCCTTGAAATCGACTTATTCCTGAGGGACCACAAACGCTTTATTTTCCTCCATAAAATGAGTTCAAATTGAAACAGAAGAGGAAATAGGTGCAACCAGTTTCCAGCCAGTTTCTGGAAACTTAATATCTAGAGAGGCTTTTGGTTATTTTTCTTTTCTTCCAATAATTACAAATGTATTTTTTGGTGCCTATTTTAAGCATTTTTAGTGTCTTTTCTGCCTGCCTATTTTGACCATCTTTTGTGTCTAAACTTCCGTACTCTGTTTATTATTTACATCTCATCATTTTCACAATATGTTGTACACCAAAATAAATATAGTTTTAGGCTTATCAATGACTTTTACAAAAATTAAAATTATCAACTCTTGTTCGAAGATTTTTTGACCATGTCATTATTCATGTAACAACCTTATAGACAGTTTGGGGGGTTGTTTGCGATTTGATATTTGAGTCCGGAGGTCTTTTGTGCTCTTGTATCTCGCAGAAACTATTGCTGGGGAGCAAACCCCCGAACTTCTTCCATCGCTCATAGAACTGGTGGCAGCAAGTTTCATTCATTAGGGGCCACTCAATTATTACGTAAGCAGATTTTGAGCCATTTTTGACCCCTTCCCCCCCCCCCTTGTCAGCAACGGTCAGCAAAATTTCGTCAGCAGCTTAGAATATTTCATATCTTCAAAATGGGGTGGTTGATGACGTAAGCAACCTTTAAACCCCCTCTACCCTTGTCATCAAAAGTCAGCAAATCCAAAACCCGCTCCCCTCCCTCGATGCTGACGTAATACTTGAATGACCCCTTAGTGATTCGAATTATTGTAATACAGTGTTTTCCCATCTTTCACGTTTCAAGCACCAGTTGCAACGCATAGGAGAATTGCGTACCACTAAGAATGCATTAGAGATGATCTTTGTGCGTGTGCCCTCCCTTAGAGATGTTTAGTCCACCCACCCCCATATAAAGTGCCCCAGATATGCGTATGAAGTGGGTGAACATTCTCGAACCATGCAAGAAGATCGTATATCCCCAGAATTGCATATTATGCTTATTAACATTGTTCGGCCATGGTCAAAAAATAGAATAGAATGTTCGGGGGTAGGTTCATTCTTAAAAAGATCTCTTTGCGTTCTCCTGAAGTCATGCTTCTTCTTTTCCGAGGCTTAGTTCGTCCTGGGCTGGATTATGCCGCAAGGATTTGTGGACACCATATCCACAAAGGGACACAGAATTGGTTGGGTGGGCGTGCAGAACAGGAAGAGCTACGCGTTCTCTTGTTGGCGCACAAGGCTGGAGCTATGAAGAAAAACTTGATCTCTCTAATATACACTGCTGGCCACCCAAATTGCAACACCAAGAAAGACAAGAGATATCGCAACAATATTTATTTTGTAGAGAACATGTTGACCAAGCATCAAATGATTAAATTTATAGACTTCTGTGAAGTGTGGTTCCTGCCAAAATCAGTAGCCAGAGTAGCCGCCATTGTTGGAGATCACCGCTGCCACACGCCTCGGCATTGATTCAAAGAGACTTTGGATGTGTTCTTGGGGTACAGCAGACCAAGCAGCTTCCACGCGTTGCCAAAGTTGATCTGGTGTGGCAGCTGGGGATGTAATCTGGGTCAATCGTTGAGCAACCATGGACCACATGTTTTCTATCGGCGAAAGATCCGGAGAGCGAGCTGGCCAGGGAAGCAATTCAATCTGGCGATTGACGAAGAACCTTTGGACAATGCGTGCCACGTGTGGTCGCGCATTATCCTGTTGAAATATGGCTGTGGGCAAGCCCTGAAGGTAAGGAAGGACAACTGGCTCCAACACCTCGGAGATGTAGCGCTGGCTTTTTAAAGTACCGGCAATGCGTACTAGAGGAGTGCGAGAGTGATATCCAATACCGCCCCATACCATAATACCCGGTGCAGGACCAGTGTGGCGGTGCATAACGCAGCTGTTCAGCGTCCTCTCTCCACGGTGTCTCCAGACTCGAATCCGACCATCGTGGTGTTGACAGAAGCGTGACTCGTCAGTAAAGACAATTTCATTCCATCGTGCCGTCCACATCCTTCTTTCATCGCACCATTGGCGGCGGAGACGTCTGTGGTTCTGCGTCAAGGGTAGACGAAGCAATGGACGTCTTGCGGACAGACCACTCTGCTGTAAACGACATCGAATGGTACGCGCAGACACTGGATGATGCGGTACAGACTGAATGCGCTGTGTTATGGTTCGTGATGTGGCTGAGCGATCCGTCACTGCCATACGCACAATACGCCTGTCATCACGTGAAGTGGTGCACTGAGGTGGATGCGATCGAACACATCGGTCCGTCGTACCCTCCTGCATCCAACGATCACATATCCACATTACAGTTGTTTGGTTTCGTCCAACACGACTACCGATTTCCCTGAAAGATAATCCACAATCTCGGTAGGCCACTATCCTTCCTCTGTCGAACTCGGATACTTGATCAAAAGATGATCGCTGTTTTCTACGAGGCATAATTGATCGTTTTTTTGAATAAAACACAAGAAAAACACAATTGCCGTACTTCAAATCGTCGAAATCTCCAAGCCTTAAATAGCGCTTTGAAGTGGCGCCATAGGCGCACGTGATGTGCGTCTGCGCTGAAATTCTAATCATTTGCATATCTCACCTCCGCTAACGCATGTTGTAAATTTCATATTATTTGCATGCTTCCTTCAGGGTGTTGCATTTACGGTGGCCAGCAGTGTATTTACATTAGAGGAAGGCAGGTGTCGGGAGGATATGATTGCAGTGTTTATAAAATTCCAAAGATGAATAGGATTGACCATGAGTTACTAGTACATCGTCAATCAACTAGATCGACAAGAGGACACCAGTATCGTTCGTGAAGCGACAATTCCAGGTTGTTGGGTCGCAGAGGTTCTTTCTCTAATAGTTTGTAAATAAATGGAATAGCTTACCTCCAGGGTTGTGAATTCTAGCACGATTGAGACGTTCGGAAAGAAGTACGATAAACACAGTGGGAAAAATCGAGAAGCTCTCCATACTTAGAATTAAGACAACCGGGCAAACTATTCTAAAGATCACGAGGTATCACGAGAGGCAAATGTATCGTAGTTTTCATGGCTTCGTGTCTTTCGAATTCCTTCAGACTTAAGATTTTTGTATCATTAATTTATTTCGGAAAACTCACGTTAGTATAGATCGCAGAACATCTTCGGTCGAGAATATGAAATTTATTTTATTTTGCTCAGACTTAGTAGCATTGGAATACTCTTGGAGTTTCTCGAAACAAATATATCCACGAATAATTTATTTACAGAAAGGTGTAAGGAAACGCTTTATAACTAAATGATTCTGAGATATTCGAAGGGGATATTTACACTTATTTTATTTTTCGACGCGAATAAAATTTTTAAAAGGCTTTATGCTCCCAAAAAAGTAATGGAAACGCTAGGAAACCATATTTGATTAATTGAAATTTACAAAAAAATATTCTGCTCTCTTCTTTTGTTGTTATTTTCCAAGAGACTTGGTAATCAGTATGAGTATATTGCGGAATGGGAAAGAGCGCTACATATTAATAGCATAATAAATTGAATTTACAGCGCTTGAATTCAATTTATTAAACCTCTGGTGTTAAAATCTTCCTTTGAACGATGAATAAGAAAAACATGAGCTCGGTTGTTTTCTCAGAAAAAAAAAAAATTAAATATTAAATTGCGAAAAATGAACTTCAATCTGTAGTTGATGGATTAAGAAATTTTGATACAAAATCGGGAAATTTTCATTGCTATTTTTTTATTATATCTGACGGATGACGGAGCTGAATTTCCGGCAATGCATGAAACAAAGATATTGAATGTTTCCGAGGAAATCCAATTTCACCAACAATGAGGTGAGAAAGAAAGAAAAATGGTTTTAAATGAATTGTGAAAAATTTATAAATTTGTAATGTTCTTATGGGGATATACAAGAGACAGCGGTTGAGGTAACAGCTTATAATTTTACTATGTTATCTTTAATTTAACCCATTATTCATCTAGAACGTCTTAATGTATTTATTTAATATAATTTTGGTAGGTCAATTTATAATACAAATTCGTTTTTATGAATAAATTCGATTCCGTTGGTAAGATATTCTGAAATTTTATTTCATAAATACATATTTAATTCGTTCAAATACCCCCTTTTATGATATATTTAATAATTCTTAACTTCATCATCTTTATATTGTATTACGGAAAAGTTTTCAATATTCATTGCGAAAAATTTTGAATGAATAAAATAGTCTTTTAATTTTTTCAATGTTTCAGTTTTTTACCGTTTTGGATAATTCAATATTTTCACAATTTTTGAAATTTTCACAAATTCTTTTCTATTTTTTACGAATTCTGTTCCATTTCGTATTTATGAGAAGATACCTATTTTTTTTATAATATCTTAGATTCAATTTTTAAATGAATCGGATGAATTTCATTTTCATTATTACTATTTCTATTCCATAATACCCCCTAAAAAAGATTTTTTGAATGTTTTTTCTCTCTCAGGCATATCATTAATTTTTACATACGATGCACTTGTAAATGCAACGTCAAGAATCCAGATTTTATATAAATACAGGTTTCAGGATTCTATCATGTTTTCAAGTGAAATAATTGGAAAACTCTAAAACCGGTATTCCACCTTAACGGAACTTCCTATACACGAATAAAATAGCAATTAATTTAATACTGTTAAATAAAATGATAATTGAACTATTAGGGGCAACCGGGAACGTAAAATAAAGTATTAATACATTCATTTGATAGTTATATACAATCGAATCCCGTTTTAACCAATACCGTTACAGCGAAAATCTCGTTTTAACGAACACTTTGCTAATCTCCCACATGGGAGCAAAGCAAATACCTGGAATTCCTTTATAACGAAATTTCGTTATAACGAAGTGATTTCTCCGGCCTCTTGGAGTTCGTTATAACGGGATTAGACTGTACTTAAAAATCAAAAATACAAAATTCCTAACATTCAAATTTCGTTCTATTATAAGTAGTGTTATTGTATCAAAATGATATGCTCAAAAGAAAATAGAAGAAAGCTGAAAAAAATTAAAAATTCAAAAATGAAATTTCACGAAACAACCATTTTATTCGTTAGGAATACAAAAGAAAAGGAACAAATACAAACACACGCAATTTAAAAGCAGAATCGAAAAAACACGTATGTTTTCTTAAAAAATTTCGAATCCAGAGATTCTATTATTTCACCGAATTTTAAAATTCAACGAATTCTTCCTAATTAAAGTTCTCCATGAATAAAAACATTTTGTTTTAAATTTTAAATAAAATAAGGGAGGGAAAGTACGTATATATATATATTTTCGTATGTTGATGAGATGTTCTAGAGTTGGAAATAAATTGTATTTTGGTATTGCAAGTGGGGAGGAAAACAAAAAAAAAACGTGTGTTACACCACTGTACACAGTACAGATTCCTTTTTTTAACGTCACACCCAGGCAATCGAAAGAGTGTGTTATCAATTACAGTCCAACTTACATTCTGTGACGTAGTAGTACTGTCTCCCTACCCTCGATCCCCATGTTTCACGCTGGTGTTCCGGGGTGCGGGGGTTCCCACCGTTTTTCTCATCAACGGAATGCCACCTGGTGCCCGTGTTTGAAACAGGACCATTTTCCTTGTCAATTCTTCTTGTTCGTACTTTCTCCTCCATCCATGGACCATAAGATAAACGGCGAGACTTTCAATATGTCAGCGGGATCGCTACTGGATAATAAGGCGCTGGCGTACAGATGGGTATACGGCAACAAAAGAGGAGGAACGGGGGGGGGGAATAAAAAAATGGCTGGAACGAGAGTATGCGGTGGTGGAAGGAGAATTGACTGCCTGGTCCGAGAAGATATTTCTCTTCTCGTTTCCTCTTTACTCTTACTTTTCTATTCAAGAACATTGTTTTCATTTTACTTTTCTTTTTATATTCTTCTTTGGAATCGGCACAGGAGTACCCATTTCTCCCCAACTTATAAATAAAATTAATTAAATGATAATAGGAGCATCATTATTTTTGGAGAGATAATTAATAAATTACCTATTTTGGGCTGAGTTTAGTAATAATTTGGTTTTTAAAAAATGAGTATATAAATTGAATTAGGTTATTTTTCGAGATCCGTTATTTAATTCATAAATAACAAACACTTTTGAAGAAGATGAATAAGATTATTATTTGCTTTTGAATACTTTTTAGAGAAAATAATTAATAGAATTACCGTAAAAATTCTATTAAAAATTACACTTGAGTAAAATATAATTTAATTCATTAATGATATAAATTGTTTTTTAAAAAAATAGTTCATTTTGAGAAAAGAAATTTAGCAAAAACTGGATAAGGTTTATAAAACCACACCAAATCGGGAGATTTTAAATTAAGTCCAAGGTAGCAATTATTCAACTTTACTAAGCAAGATTTTATCATTTTATAGATAACAGTAAAAAAAAAAAATTATATATTTTACCCTTAACTGGCCATTGTAACTAATTAGAAAACTCACTGTGTGATTAATGACATTGCTATTTTTATGTATTGTTTCAACTGAAGATATGCTAACAACAGCCATATAAATCCGTAAGTGTAAAAACATATGTAAATGCATTAATACATTTTTATAGAGGGTTATCAGAATATTAGACTGAGAAATAATGTCCTTACCAATAATTAAGTAAAATCAGTGATCATGTATCTCATGTGATGATAATGAAACAATTTTTAATATAAAATGTGTAGTTAAGATATTGATTAATAAAAGTAAATCGTTCAATAGATTACATGGGGGAAAAATCAAAATTCACCATCTTTAACCTACAAAAATAAATATTTCCATGATAAAAATTTTGAAATTTCTTGATTGTTTGAAGATTCGAAATTGAGTTTGAATGATAAAATAAAAAATAACTTTATGAACGTTATTACAGAGACTAAGAAGAGAAATATAATTTATTTATTATAATGTATTTTAATGCATTTACTTTTGAATACATACTTTTTGCCCACCCTGTATATTAAAAAGGGCATCAAACTTCTCATACTATTACTGTTAACAATCAACTAATTTATAATTGAATAGAAATAACAAAAAAGATTCAGAAACTATTAAATAGAAAAATATTTTAAATCGATCGAAATAAATTTCAAAATAATAAAGAGGTTGAATTCAAAATTAAATATTTCAAACTAGATTCCATGTCAAACTATATAATATATTCGGAAAAATTAATTACTGGGAAAAAAACTAATTTGAAAAATAATTCTGAAGTGTTGAAATCGAATAATAAATGACATAAACGAAAGCGAAGGAGAAACTAAATGGTAAGAAACGATGCTATATAAAATATGAATTAAAATAGAAACAATTAAATTTTCAAAAGAAATGACTTTTCCACTTAAAATGTTGAATAAAGTAATAAAATAAAAATCAGATTTGAATAAAAAAAAATCTAAATTAAAAAAAAATAAGTTGATATAAACGCAGTGAAGCTAAATTCAAATAACAACCAACGCCAGATCATAGAGACATAAACAGGAAAGAAGTAAACGAAATATATATGAATAACTAAATTTATTTAAAAAAATATATCACGAAAAATAAACTAATAAATGAAACGGAAACAGAAGAAAGAGAATTTAAATTTAAAAAAAATGAAATTATTAGAAACTGAAACTAAAGAAATATTATGAAAATGAATCCGAAAAATAACAAAGAAAATTCCTGCCTCATTAAAATTGGGATTGAAAAATATTCCGATGTCCAATTTTAATGAAATATCAGTTCATTTATGTGCAGTGTGGAGTTAATTTTTATACATTGGTATAATTATGTAAAGAAAATTAGTCTGCACGATAAGAAAAGGAAAAATTGAGCTAAATATTCATATTTCTTTTGCGTTGTCCCAATCAGGATAAATCTAATTATATCTATTTAAATACCTGATTAATGTACTCTCTCGGGGGGTGGCAACATGGCGGCTAACGATGAAGACGCCAGTTTTCATGCCTCTTGTAAACAGTTGTTTCAGACGATTGAAAACGCATTGTTATCGAAGTGTAATATGAATAATCAAACAAGGGAAGATGGAAGGAATGCTTTAAGTGAGTTGAAAAGCTTGATTACCATTAATTTTGAGCGATTAAAGTCTGCTAATTTTCGCAAGGCTTGTGAAGAGTCCCTTCTCAAGGCCGTTGAGAGTCGTACCTACGCTCAGGTGTGCACTGTGCCGCCATCTATCGCGCCTTTAGAAAAACAAGACCAACGATCGTCACAAACATGCGATTTATTTGTCAGTTCAATTGAGGGCCAGAAATGCTCTTCGGACGAGGTCAAAAAACTTATCAAAGACCAAATAAATCCGAGAGAGATGGGGATTGGAATCCAAGGACTGAGAAAAATTCAAAATGATAAAGTTGTGATTAAATGTGTTTCCGAAAATGACAGAAATAAGCTCCGCGAGGCCTTGACGAAAAGATGTTCCAACTTGGTCTCAGAAATACCGAGGGGCAGACAACCATCGATCTTGGTCAAGTATGTGCCGAATTCTGTCAGTGATGAAGAGCTAGTCCAAGTAATGTTTGACCAAAATCCGGAAATATGTTCCTCTGACAGTGACAGCAAAGAATCGAGGTTCAGATTTGTGTTGGGGAAAAAGTTCAATGACTCGAGACATGTTGTTGTCAATGTTCCTGCGGCAGTCCGAAAGCGATGCATACTACAAAAATGTCTTAGATTTGATTGGTCGATGTGCACTGTTGAGGACTTTGTTGTGATGAATAGATGCTTCAAGTGTTTGGGTTACAATCATAAATCTAGTGAATGTAGAGGTGTTCTTACATGTTTTAGCTGTGCTGGTCAACACAAAAGTGTTGATTGTGATAAGAAAAATAAAAATGTTTGTGCCAACTGCATTCGTTTTAACGCAAAAACCAAAAATCCATCCAAGTGTGTGGATGTAAATCATAAACCATATGACAGCTGCTGTCCGACTGACAATTTTATGAGAAATCTTACCCTTTCTCGAATCCATTATGAATAATAATTTGAATTCAGGATCTTGTCTGCGAGTTGTACAAATTAATTTGCATAAATGTAAGAGAGCTACGCAGCAACTTATTTTAAACATGGAATCTGATGACATTGATATAGCTCTTATTCAAGAGCCGCATTTTTTCGCAGGCAGTCTTCCGGGGTTTCTTCCCTCTTACACAGTTCATTTTCATCGGTCAGCGGATGTGGTGAAGGCAGCCATCGTCATCCGATCTAAGAAAATATTTTCTTTTCTGGATGTTCGTAACACTGACTTCAACATGGTTACTGTACATATTTCAGTTGAAGGCATAGATTTCTCTCTTCTTTCTTATTATTTTGAACCAGCTAAAAACATTGATTCGGATCTCGGTAAACTCTCTTCAACTCTCTCGAACATAAATGTTTCTCGACTTATTTGGGGGATGGATGCCAACAGTAAATCAGATCTGTGGCATAGCTCTAATACTGATTCTCGAGGACTCAAACTCACAAACTTCTTTTGCACATGGCATCTTGTTGTTGTAAATGAGGACTTTGGCCCAACTTTTGTTGGTAATCAAGGAAGCAGTTACATCGATGTCACTGTTGTCGGTCAAGAAATTCTTAGACAAATCATAAATTGGAACATTCCAGATATTGATTCAATGTCTGATCACAGAATGATTGCTTTTAAAATACTTCTCTCAAATAGAAGAAATCCGCTACCTCCTTTGATGACGAAACTCTTTGACACCAGGAGAGCAAAGTGGAGCCGTTTCAAAACCTTTTGTTCACATTTTGAAAAGGATTTCGTTCGAAGTCTACAAGAATGTTCTGATCCTGAACTGTTGGAGGTTCTAGTCGAGAGACTACAAGACTTAATCATCAGTGCAGCAAATGATTCTATCCCGTTTAAGAGAATAAGAGAACACATTGTTCCTTGGTGGACAGCTGAAATTTCTTGCCTGAGAAAGCAGCTTAATGCCATTAGACGAAGATTCCAAAGAGAGAAATCTCTGCTTATTAAAGATATCTACAAGAGAAAATACCTTGAAACCAGATATATTTATAACCTCAAATTAAAGGAAGCAAAACTAACCTCCTGGAAGAGATTTCTTTCTGATATTGACACTCATAATGTTTGGAGTAAAATTTACAAATCAGTCAAAAACAACTTTTCGAGGACCGTTGAAATATCTGGTATTGAAATTTCTCCGGGAGTCTTCACGGCAACGTATGGACAGTCCATCAGCGCAATCATTGATAAGTCTTTTCCTCCAGACGAGAGAAATGACGATGATGATACTCACAGAGCCATCCGGTCCGATGCTGCACTTCCATTCGAAACAGCTGATGATGTGCCTTTTACGCTTGATGAGGTGAACGGTGTTGTTAAGAAATTGAAACTGGGGAAGTCTCCGGGTCCTGATGGAATTGACAATGACATTATTAAGCATTTCCACCAATCTTTCCCGACGCTATTGCATCTCTTATTCAACAAATGCTTACAACTCGGCGTATTTCCTCTGTCGTGGAAAAGAGCAAGGGTAGTACCTATACCGAAAAACAGAACATCTAAAACTGAAATCAATAATATCAGATGCATCAGTCTTTTGTCTTGCCTGGGCAAATGCCTGGAGAAATTATTCACTGTGCGTCTGAGATGGCATTTCTCGAAGACGGGTCAACTGAGTGATGACCAGTTTGGATTCACTCCTCAGCGCTCAACGGAGGACGCCGCTGCGCGTTTGTGTGATGTCGTAAAGAAGGGAAAGATGAAAAAGATGTATACAATTTTATGTTTCTTAGACTTCAAGGGAGCTTTTGATAACGCTTGGTGGCCTGGGATCTTGCACCTGCTTAGGAAAGGTGGAACTCCAAAGAACATTTACTTGCTGGTCAAAAGTTTCTTGAAAAATCGTTCAGCAGAAATTTCTCTAGGCAATGCTTCTCGAGTCTTTTACCCGGAAAAAGGATGTCCGCAGGGATCGGTATCTGGACCCCTTCTGTGGAACCTAATAATAAATGACCTCCTGCGTGTTCTTTCAAGTCACGAATACTGCTCAAAGATTGCTTTTGCTGATGATCTGCTTTTGATTGTTCAACGGAAGAAGTTTACTGATGCTTGCGGAACGTCTCAGGTAATTCTCGATCTGGTTACTTCTTGGGCCAAATCTTACAAGATGGAATTCAATCCTGAAAAAAGTAAAGTTATGATGGTGCATAAAAAATGTCCGGATGGAGGTGGAGTCAATGTAACTCTGGATGGCGTGGCAGTTGAAGAAGTTGAAGAAATGAAATATCTAGGAATCATTGTCGACAAAAAATTCCAGTGGAAAAAACACATCACATACCTCTCTAGGAAATGTGAAAGGGTTTTGAATGGCCTTTTGAGAGTATCTCAGAATACATTTGGATTGAAATCTGATGTCTTGTGTTTAATATACAATCAGGCCATCGTTCCTATTTTTACATATGCTTCCAGAGTTTGGGGTGATTCCCTGAAAAAGAAAATAAATCGTAAGAATATTCTGAAAGTTCAGCGGAGATTTCTTTTGAGAATTGTTAGAGGATATCGTTCAGTTAGCTACGAGGCACTATTTGCTATTTCTGGGCAAACACCCATTGACATCCTTATCCTCTACAATAACGAGGCCAAGAACATATTTTCAAGAAATTGTGATGACAATTCCCTTTCGGGTATAGTACCTTTTTCATCTCTTCCGCACCCAGCGACACGAGCTGCTATCGCACTTGTAAATTACAATGAAGAGTCTTTTCCTAAGTACGATCTCATCTGTTACACTGATGGCAGTAAAATTGATGGCAAAGTGGGTCTCGCTTACGTTGCTTATAAGCAAGAGAATGAGCTCCTGTTTCGCCAATTCAGATTAGAAAATAACTGTTCTGTTTTTCAAGCCGAGCTCCTCTGCTTGAATCTTGCCACCAAGTGGATTTCATTTTGTGTTGGAAACGATAATAATAGCGCGCTGATATGTTCAGATTCTCTCTCTTCTTTGCAAAGTCTACAAGATATAAATTCTACAGAAAAACTTGTGGTGGAGACACAATGTCTTATAAATGATCTTAAAAAGAAAAAATATATAATCGATTTCACACATGTTCGAAGTCACTGTGGCATCACTGGGAATGAGAGGGCAGATGATCTCGCACGGTCTGCTACACTTCTTAATGTCATAGAAAATGTGAAAGTCCCAAAATCTCACTATAAATATGTGTATCGACACAAATCAATCCATCAGTGGAACACAGAGTATGTCAGTTCCAAAAATGCCAGGCCGGTAAAGAAATTCTTCCCTTCGATTCCGGCGAGAAGGAAGTGTTACCATTTCTCCACAAATTTCCATCTGACCCAATTTATTACTGGGCATGGGAATTTTCAAAGTTATCTCGCGAGAATGAAACTTGCCAGTAGTTCGCTGTGTATATGTGGAACCAATGAAGAAGATCCTATGCATCTTCTTCTGTCGTGCAAAAATCTAACGAAGGAGAGGGTTCATTTCAGAAAAGAACTTAAGAAACTGTCTATTTCTTGGCCGCCTGCATTGTCCGATTTGGTCAAATCAAAGGAAGTCCTTCGCATTCTAAAAATATATGTACAAAATATCTTTGCGAAAAAATAATTGGTTTCTATTTTATTTTTTGTATATACAATGTGTACATTCTCATTTTCCTTGCAAGTGCTGTTTTCGATTCTTGAATAATTAATCAAAATTCCCATTTAAGTACTAATTATTATTATTATTATTGTTATTATTATTATTATTTATTTATTTTTTTTTTTCTCACTATCTTTGTATGTATGTATTGGTGTGTGTATATATATGTGTATGTGTGGATATATATATATACTTATGTGTGGTCGTATATTTTTCTATTCATGTGTGTGTATTGAATTTTTTTTTTTTTTTTTTTTTTTTTTTTTTTTTTTTTTCATTGCATTGATACCATATGGCATTCACTGGTGCAATATTGCGCTTTGAAGTGCATTCGTATATTGTTATTGTACATACTGATCTGATTTTTCCTTTCTTTTGTATTACGCTGTATTGCAAATTTTGAGTTTCTTGAACCGTATATGTTTGTTGTTGTTACTTACGTTTGTAAGCCTCGTGGCATACTCTGTGGAACACGGGGAGTTGTTTCTGAAGGACCCAAATAAAAAAAAAAAAAAAATGTACTCTCTCTCTTGAGAGAAAAATTTTGAGGTTTAAAATCAAAAATAGAAATGACTCAAAAATTATTTAATAGGAAAAATATGTCGCATAAAATACATATATATTAATGTAAATAATAATATATAACTATAGAATATAATAAAATATTTTGAATATATTAATTCGGATGAAATAATTTTCAAAATAATATTGAAGTTGAAAAAAAAAATTAATATTTGAAATTAGATTCCGTAATAAATTGAATAATATATTGAAAAAAAAAAACTACTTGGGAAAGACAATATAAAAAATAATTTTTGAACGCGGAAATTGAATAATTAATATCAGAAACGAAACCGAAGAAAAAGGAGAAACTAATTGATAAGAAATCATGCTAAATGAAATAGCAATTAAAACAAAAACAATTAAATTTGAAAAAAAACACTTTCCACTTCTTAAAATATTAAGTGAAATAATAGAAAACCCATAAGAGAGAAAAAAATATAAATTAAAAAAAATTATGAAAAAAATAAGTTGAAATAAACAGTGAATTTAAAATTCAAAATAAATTTAAATAACAACTAACGCTAGATCAAAGAGACATAAATGAGAGAGAAGTAAATGGAAATATATATATATATATATAAATAAAGAAATTTATAAAAAATATATCACACAAAAAATAATGAATAGATCAGAAGAAAAAGAAATTTAAGTGGAAAAAAGGAAATTTTTATAAACTGAAAAAAGTATTATGAAAATGAATCCGAAAAATAACAAAGAAAATTCTTCCCTTATTGAAAAATATTCCGATCCAATTTTAATGAAATATCTGTTAATTTATGTACAGTGTGGGATTCATTTTTATACACTTGCTTAATTATGCAAAGAAAATTAGTCTTTGCGATAAGAAAAAGAAAATGAGCTAAATATTCATATTTCTTCTGTGTTATCCAAATCAAGATATCATATCTAATTATGCTTAATTAAATACCTGATTAAAGTACTCTCTCTTGAGAGAAAAATTTTGAGGTTGAATCTTATTTGGAGAGGAAAATTCATTCGTATAAATTTGAGCAGAAAAACTTGAATTATGAAAATAAATGAAGATTAATAATTTTTTTTCATCAGTTTATAAAGTATGTGTGTTTTATTAATAAAAGAAATCGGCTAAAACAAATACTGTGAGAGTGTAAATTATTGGATTAATGTGCAATGGATTTACAGATTATGTTAGATTAAAAAATTAAATTACTACTCAATAAATATTCTTGAATAATGTGTTTTTTTGTATTAAAATTTGCGCATGTTGGGGGAAATTTTTTCATGCAATTTCTAATTTTCGTACATTCTTCTCCAATACTTGAGCAAATAGCACATGATTTTTAGGTATGATCACTGGTTGCTTAAACACATAATAACCGGTTGTTATGCATACTTACCGATCATAAATATGCGCAGTCTTGGTAAGTTTTATAAATTTGTCACTTTTACCGGCGAATATGCATAATACCCAAGAGTCGTTGTTAATTTTGATAGATGCTAAAAAGATGACCACTCTTACGGAAGATTATGCATAGCAACAAAGTGTCATTGGAAAATTGTCTGTGACTATCCATAGTACCCTAGTGTAAGGGGAGAGTTTCATACATGTGTAAAAATTTCCAAATGAGTCTAGCATGTGTGATGAATGTAGTCGGATGCCAATATAATGACAACAAATAATGACAAAAAAGATCGGACCGCGGTATAATGATACCATACATGTTTGAATTATTATGCATAATAAATCATATAGTACGGTTTATCATTTATCATCCACGACACGTCGCTTGAATATTATGCATAACTACCGGTAAAATTGATACTTTTTGGACTTATTAAATTTACCAACGACACTTTGTTGCTTTACATAATCGCCAATAAAAGTGATTAATTTAGGGGAATTTATAAAATTTTTAAACGACAATTGGGTGCCATGCATATTTGCCGGTAAAAATGATAAATTAAGGTGAATTTATCAAACTTACCAAAATGCTCTGCGACTATGCATAATAATATTATTATAATATTATGCGCATTATTAGTTATTATTTATAATAACCACATTTATGAAATTTACTATAACACATATCTGAAATTTCACAAAAAAAATATGCTAATTTAGTACGTTTTTATTTTCAATAAACGTAACTTTTCGATTAATTAATCTTCTAATCAACACCTAGCAGTTTTTTTTAATTATGATTATGTGAAATAGATGTATAATGTTTCAAAAAATCAGAAAAAAGTTGTTTCCTATTCATATTAAGGGCAAAAGAAAAAAATTCAATTGAAAATCAGGAAAGAATTACTGAAAATTTAAGCTTTGAAAATTATAAGAAACTTCAATTTCGTTTTAGAAAAAAACTTACAAAAATGCCCTCATACTTATTAAACCTTTCAATTTCGAATAGAATACATATCTTACAAACAAATCTGTGTGAAAATTCTTTAAATAAAGCCTGCGCAAATGCGACAGTGAAAAATGGCCTAAGGCAATGGTACTCAACCTTATGAGTGAGCGCTACTTGAGTGATCTCAAATGTGCCGCAGGTCATTTCAATGATTTGAAAATGTGCCGAAGGCAGCTTAAGTGATTTACAAATGTGCTCTATGTCGCTTAAGTAATCTGGAAATGTGCTTTGGATAGCTAAAAATGATCTAACCATATGCTTTGGGTAGTTAAAAATGTGCTTCAGGTCGCTGAAATGATATAAAAATGTACTTTAGGTCAGTGGTTCTCAACCGGGGCCATATGGCCTCAGGGGGGTCCTTGGATATTCCAGAGGGCCACGGATGAAAATCTGTCAGAAGGGGAGCCACGGCTACTGATACGGGGGCCACGAAGAAAAGTTTGCGGAATTAAATTTTTTTTAGTCACTCTGAGTTAAGAAATTTAATTTCAAAAAAATTGTGCATAGAATATATTTTTCGAAATTTTTCCGCTATTCAAGTGACATTAACATGAAGAAGGAAATAAAAAAAAGTGTTGGATGTAATCTCGGTGGGTTTACGACTTGGGGGTGACAGTAGGCCTTGACACACGATATAGAAGAGGTTTAAAGCGAAATGGAGTAACTATAAAGACAGAAAGTTGTGTGTGTTTGAAGACTTTTCATTCAAAGAGGGCTGCCATAAATAAAGCAGACAAACATTTGTTGACCATTTATTGACATTATTTTGAGTGCTGGTAGTAAATGCAATCCCCCACAATGCTTTATGAATTTTGGGGGGGCGGGTGGCAACCCATTGCCTCTACTAAAAAGAAATAAAGTCGAATTCAGTTATAACGAACTCCAAGAGACCAAATCATACATGGGGGAAAATACCCGCGAAATTAAATTTTTTAAAACTATATTGCAGTGTAACTTAAGAAACTGTAATTGCATAAATTTACTGTTGTTTCAATCGCAAGTGTTTATGTGCCATTTCTTTCAATTGAACAGGAAAAACGTGATTTTAAACATATTTGAGACGGTCTTAACATCATTTGGTTTGTGGCTTGGTTTCTATATGCAATCCAAGCAGATAATGTATTGGGACTTCCTCTAAGATTGACACCATATATTTAAAGTTTTTTTTAATCTATACTGTAATGCTTCCTATTAACTGCCCTACTACGTAAGCCTGCTGCTGGCCTACTACTGGCCTGCAACATCCGAAATAATTTCAATGCAATTTTCCTATCCTGCAAGGACAATGTTGTGGACATTAGAAAAAAAAATCTAAATAGACGTATGACCACATTTAAAGCTTATTGAGTTTATTTGAGACGATCTGCGTCTGCTGATTTCTTAGAAAAGTGTAATTAATTCGCACGCAAGTCTTCACTTCGAAATGTCCATAACCCGGCTCAATGCGTCTCTTTGTATCTGTCAACCTAAAATTTATGGTTTTTAGTGTTGATAATACGTATACAAAACCAATTCAGCGACGCGTTTTCACAATCTGCAAAAATCTTGTGGATTTGATAGTTGGAAATGATGTGTAAATGCCAAAGATTTGGAGTTCGAGTCAAAATGAAAATGTTAAATAATTGAAATTGTGCTTCGTATAAATGAAATATTTTAATATTTAAAGCTATATATATATATATAGAGGTTAATCGTGACCGTAGTCAAACGTCTCATAAATGTGAAATTTTGACATAAAACTAAGAGTGAGGCCCGAATCCCCTTGCGCACAAGTGGAATTTCGAGGCATTTACGCACAACCGAGATCCTCTTGGTAATTTTTTTTTTCTCCCCACCCTTTCTTAATTTTGTTTCCTTCCTAAATTTATAAAAGTAAAAATGACATAATCATTATAAAAAGGACTGCTTTCTCATCAAATTGCAAAAGTTCGATTACTTTAATGGAAAAATATCAGATTTTTTTGGTGGGAATACAGTCAACCTGGAGTTCATTAAAATGAACTCCAAGAGACCGGAGTAATAAAGAAATTTGGTTACGAATTTCAGATTTTTATATTGTTCCTATGTAAACTTATCCGGCGGATTAGAAAAGTTTTCATTAAAACGGTATTTTTTCCCGTGATAACGGTATTCGTAAAACGAGAGTCGACTGTATTTCGTTTCAAACTATTTTTTTACGTGTATATGCAGGCTGCATGGGTAACAGGGCGTATGGCACTACTTGCGAGCCGTTAGTCTTAAAGACATACCCGACTAGAAAAAGTATCCAAATCACGTGTCCAACTCAGATATGTCATTCATGTTGTAAGGGGTTGTATAGTTATAAAATAAAAAAAAACTTTTTACACCATCCCCGTGTGCCAAAGAACCCAATTAAGAAGTTGTTGCTCTGTCTTTTCCGATGACAACTAAAATAATTTCACGTTTATAAGAGCGTAAGAGCAATATTCACCGAGATATGCGAATTCGAAAAATTGAGGAAATTTGGGAAAAAAAACTGCATTAAATGCGGGTAAAATAGTTCCTTCGCATCTAATGCTGTTTTTCTTCCAACTTTCTTCGAATGTCTCAGTGAATATTGCATTTAGAAACGGTGAATTTTTTTTGTTTGAGACCGGGAAACAACTTTCCAATTGAGTTTTTGGGGCACAGGGCGTCCACATAAAAAGTTAACATTTTTATTTTAATAACTAAGTAACCCCTGGCAACATAAATCAAATATATGATTACAACACATTATTCGGATACTTTTCCCAACTGGAAGTATGGCTCAGGACCAATGGTTCGCCAGTAAAATGCCATATGCCCCGTTACCTAAGCGCCCTGTATATTAAGCATAGTACGGACTATTATGTGAAATATTGTGTTGTGTTTAAGCCAACTCGCACGTTGCTTCGTTCGCCTGCGAGAGAGCGGCCATATTATGAACCAAAAAGCCACTTGATGGTAGCTTGTCACACATCCAATGAAATATCAGATTTTCACGTATCAAAATTGAAGTCTACAAACTGATAATTTTCTTATTTGAAAATCTGATTATTTATATTTTCCGATGGGTTTGAAGTCCTGATAAAGGTCTGGACACACATATCCGCACCGTGCCAGGACCGTATCTCGGGCGTCAATTGGCCGTGGCTCGGCTCGTTCCTCTTCAGACCACACCTTTCCGTGTGTTGCCCGTATCGCTGCCGTATGCTGACTACGAAGCTGTGTCGATTGCTCCAAGTATTTAACGCAGCCGGTTCGGTGTAATCAAAATGTTCAGTAAATTAATTAACAAGAGTGATTTGGATATAATAACCCTAGCGTAAATTAACAATAATTAATTGTTCTAAACATTTCTGTAAATAATCTATACATGTATATAAATTTTTTATTTTGGATTGATCTCCGATAGATTTTTTGTATGTGACAAACCCGCAAAAAAGGATAGGATCTATTTAATGCAGCTGAAAATAAAAAGACGGCCATTTGCTTGGTTTGACTATATGCATTCTTGTTTATAGTTCGGAGAGAGGAGATTATTTACGGATTGATAAAAGGGGAGAGAAGAAAAAAGTCATATAGAAATTAAAACAATCTGTGGGGGAGAGGGGAACTGTCTCTTCCTCACCTACACACTCGTTTTTTTTTTATTCAGAGTCAACGGCCATCATAAATATAATCATCTGTAGGGGCAGGTGGTGTCAAATTCCGATAACACCTCGGAGAAGTGTATCTCAGCTCAGTAGGAGCATATTGTACGAAAGAGCGAGCATATCTTTTACTCTGTGTGTGTGTGTGTGTTCGCGGAATCTTCTGAACTGAAAATTGGTTCCTCTGCAGATGGCAAATGGATAGTAAAATCAATAATAATTGGGGTGTTTAGTCTGCCGGGGCTTGATTCAATGATAAAGCCTCACCAGTATTCGATAGTAATTTAAAGCACTCATTGGCAAAGTCCCAGTCGCTGAAACACCTTTGTCAGATATTTAGCACAAAGGTGCTCGACTTTTTGGAAGGTGTGTGCCACTTCATTGTTTTGAAATATTTCGCGGGCTTCTTCAGTTATCCAGAAACGAGTCTCGATCCTCCAAAATTATCTAAAAAGAAGTGGCACGTGCCGCTTAAGTGATCTGCAATCGCGCCGCGGGCCACTCGAGAGATCTGGAAATGTGCCACTAACCACTCAAATAGGATAATCTGCAAATGTATCACGATCCACTTAAGTGAACTGGAGGTGTGCCGTTAGTCACCCAAGTGATTTTGAAATGTGCTTGAGACCACACGAGAGCCTTGTTTTGTTTTTTGTTGTCACGGGCCACATCAAATGCTACCGAGGGCCGCATTTGGAGCACAGGACATGGGTTAAGCATTTATGGCTTAACATGTTGCATCTGATGTGAGTACCAAATTTAAAATGTCTTCTATATTTTCCCCCCATAAGAAAAAACCCAAAAATTTTCGAACCGTTTTCTATTTAATTTATGTTAAAACCAAAACAATGATTCATTTATAGAGCATCGGAAATTAAACCCAGTTATTTTCCAAGTTTACATTATTATTTTAACAAAAATCTCCCCGGCAAAATTTCTTTATATGGTATGTGAAACATAATTTTAAACTTTGTTTTCCCATCAAAGTTGTGAAAATGCTTATCCATATGTTTTTTACATATTACGCTGGTGCCACAGAACCGGGGCCAGGTGCGTCTAAACAATTCCGGGGCACGAATAATGTTTAGGACACACCCCCTCCCTTTAACCAGATTCCATATATTTTGTGGGAAGAGGGAATCGGCATCATGAATATACACGAACTCTAAGAAATACCCCCATACAAAAAAAAAAAATAACTACACAAATGTGAATTAACACAAAAATTAATGGAGGTAATTTTTTAAACTAATGTGAGAATCCGTTTCCGAAATTAAGGAAAACTTTAGAATCGATGGATTAAAAATAATAGAAATTATTTCAGTACCAATGAAAATTCAGAATTAATAAAAGAAATAATGCAGAAATTGATTAAAATCAGGAAATAAATGGAATTAATAATTCAGCAATTGATGAAAATTGAGAATTATTCTTTGACCGTGTGATGACCTACACTCGGCCGACGCACGTGTTGGGCACGGTGCGAATATCTGTGTCCAGACCTTTATTCGGTTCACGCTGCGCAAAAAACATATTCCTAGGAAAACCCGGCTTAAAGAGTGAATTTTTAGTAATTTTAGTATACTACACTTTATAGTAATGTACTGCCATCTAATGTCAAATTTAAAAGTGACTCATGTGGTGATGATGCAGAAGTTTGAAGTAAAAAAACTATATTCTTTATTCTGCTCAGTTCCTTATAAATAAAGGTCATAAACTGAACTGGAAATTCAAACTATACGTTCGGTTATTTTATTTGAGCATAAGGAGGCGTCCAAAACAAATCACCTCATAATGAGCAGACGACAGACAAGAAGTCGGTTTGTTCGGTTCCCTATAAGCTAAGCTCACAAACAGAACTGGAAGTTCGAACTGCCAGTTCGGTGTTTTTTTCCGGAAACAAGGAGACGCCCGAAACAAGTAACCTGAAGAGAAGCAGACGACAGAGATTATATTACTGGAGGGAGCTTCCAGCCGCCGCGACTGCAGCGACATCAAATGTGAGGCGTGCCTTGGTGAAAACAAACTTCCAGCCTGACAATTTTTCCCATAGAAATGTACAGTTCGGTCTCTAAATATTGGATTTTAAAGATTAAAAAAAGATAGAGAATTCATCTAAAGGTGAAAAAAGATTAAATTATTTATTTCATTAATACTGGAATAATTTCTTTCATTAATGTTTAATAATTTCTTTCATTAATGTTTAATAATTTCTTTCATTAATGTTTAATAATTTCTTTCATTAATGTTTAATAATTTCTTTCATTAATGTTTAATAATTTCTTTCATTAATGTTTAATAATTTCTTTCATTAATGTTTAATAATTTTTCATTAACGTGGAGTAATTTTTTTCATAATTTCTTGAATCAAGGAAAATCCAGAATTGATTTTCCTTGATTAATTCTGAAATTTTCCTTCATTAATTCTGGAATTATTTCCTTTATTAATTATTATTTATTTCATTACTTCTGAAATAATTGCTTTCATCAATTCTGGGTTTTTTCTTTCATTAATGCTGGAATTATTTCTTTTATTAATGCTGGAATTATTTCTTTTATTAATGCTGGAATTATCTCCTTTTCCTTTATTCTGGAATTATCTCTTTCCTTTATTCTGGAATTATTTCTTTCCTTTATTCTGGAATTATCTCTTTCCTTTATTCTGGAATTATCTCTTTCCTTTATTCTGGAATTATCTCTTTCCTTTATTCAGGAATTATCTCTTTCCTTTATTCTGGAATTATCTTTCATTAATTTTATTGTCTCTTTCATTAATTTTGGAATTATCACTTTTATACATTCGGACAATATGGATGATCGAAAAAATAAGTGAAAATTATGTGGTCTTCAAATAGGGTTACCAGATTCAAAACTGAAAAAGGAGGACGCCTGGCGCGAACCTTAGGCAACGCCGTCTTAACGTATGCTTCACCCCCCCCCCCCCCGGGCCGTGTGCAAAGGTCCTCAAGAGAAGATGTGCTTCAGAAAAACGAGACGTAGTTGAATTTTTCAAGTAGGGCCTCCAAAAAATACCTTGGTTCGTGGGCCTATGATGCTATTACGTCAGCCCTACTCTTGTGGGGGGTCATGGAATTCCAGTGCTCGATTCCTTTACTTCTATTAATTTACATTAATTAAACAAAAACACCGATAAAAAATTCGAAAAATGATCACTTATCGAATTGCAACGTATATTTGATAAAGAGATGATGAAGTGCTTTAAAAGTATGACAAACATTTATGACTGTTCAATATGATTGGAGCCACGATGAAGTGTCAGCAGGTGGACGACGCGCTAATTATTATTAATAATTTATGAATTTTGTAAAATTAATTTGAATGCCATTCCCTCTCATTGGATATCGTGTTTGATTACGATCCAGACTAAATAATGAAAAAAATTAGTGTAATTTTTAGTGTAATGCGTTCTCTCTGAAAAAAAATTTCCAAGATTTATGTTCGCAACTCGAAAAGTTTATAAGTCGAGAAAAACTACATAAAATGTTTTTAGAGGGAACCGCAAATTTTTTTTTTGCCATTTGGGCAGGGGGGGGGGAGTTGCATAAATGAGTAGTTGCCCCGGCTAACCAAGTATCCAGTTGTGGCCCTGCTAATAGGTATCTTATTTCTGGTGATTCACCGTTATATATACTGGGTATTTTTTCTTTTTAGATACATTGTCAAGTTTGTAATTTACACCTCTGGTAGCATTTCTTTTACTTCTATAGATCAAACTACACACTTGATCCACTAATGACCCACACAAAAATCATGTCCTTATTCTGTACAACTTGGTTTGCTGCATTGGGCCCATCTGGTCACTTCTGGCAACCAAGTGACAATTAGATCTGGTTCCGATTTTCAAGAGTAAATATGCAAATAGGCAGGTAGAGATTTTTAGGTAGGTAGTAGTGCCTTTTTTCAGAAAAATCGCTTTGTATGTGGGCGCATGATAATGTTAAGACAGCCCTGGGCGTACTTTATGAAAATTGTGAAAAGCTAATCTCAAAAAACTCAGCAATAATGTGAAGTCTAGTTTGCAATATTATTAGTTTCTCATCTTTCGTGTCATTCTTGTGATAATGATCTTCTATTATACAATCAAGTGCTCTTTCAATTTCAGGATCTTCTACCGGATGATCGATGTTGAAAAAAAATCGTGCATTAAAAAAAAATACCATTTGATATCTTTTTGTGGTGCCCCTTCAATACTGATGCCTTAAGCACGTGCTTATTTTGCTTAATGGTTAATCCGGCCCTGTTGACTGCGCACATGATTTCTCTGGAATGAATGTTTCAAACAAATATTTAAAAAATTTTCACACGTATTTTAGTTCATTTTTTTAAGTTCATAGTATGGCTACAACATGAACCTATATCCTTGATACATTATTGAAAACGAAGTGAATGGTTGAACTCTTCAATTGTGATTCATTTCTGTGTGGCTACTCCCTCATTATATACTACTTTTATCCGCATGAAGAGAATAAAATTAATAAAACTACTTGCTACTACTTTTTGTGATTTTTATCGCTACAAGAATGCGTATTTTGGGAGCTACAGGTGGCATTTTCTCAACGAAACCATAATTATTTACACAAAAATAAACTAATTTGGAGATAATACAAATTTCATCCAGTACAGTAACTTGATGACTTTGTACCGTCTTCAAACGCAGAATTTACATCGATTGAAAATAATTTATTCTATTTTTTTTTTACTGTATTCTTGTTACGTTTATTTTGCTCTTTCGTTATTTTCATAAATTAAAAATTAATCAAATTAAATTCAAACATATTTATATACTTCAGACAATTTTTGAATAACTATCTTCTAATGGAAAAACGGGGGGGGGGGGGGAGTAGAAAATTAGCCATAGAAATGAGAAACGGTTGAAAGGGGGCCATGGACAAAAAAAAGTTGAGAACCACTGCTTTAGGCCACATAAGTTTTCTGAAAATTTACCGCGGGAAGTTTAAGGGATTTGGAATTACTTTTTGAATTTACTTTGGAATTACAGCGAATATATTATCTGGAAATGTGACGCGAGTCACTTAAGTGATCTGCAAATGTGCTTTCGTGGGCCATTTTGATGCATTGGTAATCGGTCACGGTTCACAACCGAATAAAAATGCTTCATGATTTTTGATTTCTTATAAATTTTTATAAAACTATACGAAAAATTTGGAAACGAATATCCAGAATGATTTTTCACATGAGGGCTATGAAAGTGTTAATATTTAATACCATTTTAACCACTATCCCGTTGGCATACAAAGCGAAAGGATGCAATATGGAATAACATTGTTTATAACCGCACAGTATTTGTACGAATAATTATTCAGTTAATTTTTATACACTTTAGATTTCACGTCACGGGCCACATCGGATGATTCCAAGCGCCGCATTTGGATCGCGTTCTATAGGTTGAGCATGCATGGGTGGCAGGGCTGGAAAAATTGCCCGGCACATGCCCGTGACATGTAAAAATTGCGCTCGGGCATGTATTTATTTTCTTTCTCGATCGCACGCCCGACGCGGGCATGAAAAAAATCCAAAAAAGAGGAGGAAATTTTTTATGGTCTAATCGGAAATTTTGAGAGTTCAAACAGATGAGAAAAAAAAATGTAAAAATATATATATATGCAGTATATAAATATTTCTCATCATTTAAATTATTCAGTTATGTCCATGACTAGATGGCGACACATTTGTTTTGAATGTGTGGGGAAAGTATGAAAAAGAAAATTTTTCGGTTTATAAGCCGCACTATAAAAGTTTCATATAAGTTTCTTTTACAAAACTTAACAAATGCAAGTTCAACCAATGAGCTCGAATATAATCGATATGCTAATTTGTTTCATTTGTTAAGATTACGTTATGTGACTTGGCTTTGTTAAGACTAGTTTGTTGCATTTGTAAAGAAAGCTTAGTGGCCATCACTGATCAAAACTAGGGAGAAAAATTGTGTCCAAAATCAGTCCACATGGGAAATTCCTTAGTGTTGTACAAAATTTCGAGATTTCATCAAACAACGGAATAGTTTGAAATTTTTTTTAATGTAGTGCAATGCTCTTAATTTTCTATATTATCAGCATAATCAATAGATTGCAACACATTTGTTTTGAATGCGTGGGGAAAATTGCTCAAAATTGAAAACAGCAATGTTTTTTGCGCATGCAAAATATTAATTCGGCATGCTTTTCTTTAATATAAATACCAGATAGGGCATGCAAATTTTTTTCAGATTAGTCCAGCCTTGATGGGTAATAATATTATTTGAATCCCTTTCCCAGCGAGAAATATAAATGCTAGCAAATATACGGTATATGCAAAAATACTTCAAAAATACCCTCATAATCACGAGATACGGCTATTACGGACATGTCAAAAATTTTGGACATTCCTTTCTTTGGAACATAAAAATGAAAACACTTGTTGCTTTTATACATCGAGACAGAAAAGCGATTCTTCGAGACGCAAACGCACACACACGCACGCAAAGATAGAATCTCTTGAATTTAGGAAAATGCATATACAATTTACCTTAATGTTCTTCCTTAACGACCATTCATTTATATACTCCTCTTATACGGGGGGTTTTTTTTTGTTTTGTTTTGTTTCTTTCTCTTATGGGTTGTCGTTCCATTCAAATTATTTGCTAATGACCAGTGTGTGTGGTCCTTTTCAAAATGGACACATGGCGTGATTGCGACCCATTTTCCATACTATGACGTCGTTAGAGTTCAACTCTTAAATAGAAGACTAGAAATAATATAGAAATGCATTAAAAAATAAGAAAAATGAATAGGAGACGCCACCTGTCGCTATTCTCATGTCATGGATAGAATAGAAAAACACACACAAAAATTCAAACTTGTCACGAAATTGTATTACTCAGGAAATACCCGGATCGAATATTTTTCCCTATTTCCAATATCCTGGATATTGATATCCGGTTACTGTTCTGAATAATTGGAAATAGGTCTGTTAATGGGATCGTTTGTATTTTGGAGTATTTCATTTCGGTATTTTTTTGATTGAAGTATTATTAATACTATTATTTTGATTGTATTTCCAATAAGATAACGTATTTTCTTTGATATTGTATCGATTACGTCGACGGACGGGTCACGCAAAGATGATGGTAATGATAATGATGGTAGTTTGATATAAGACTGGAACTCGCGGATATCGTGCGTTCCTTGTATTCACGTTTAGATAGTTAATCAGAAAAACTTATTGTTTAACTAATTCTGCTAGTATTAGTGATAGTATCGTGAATGAAAACGAATTTAGAAAAGATGGCACCAGGCGTGGGAAAGATGATGTACACAGTATTTAATTGTATATATTTTTACGTCGTTTTTCTTTTTCCAATGAAAGGGGAGGGGGTGAGACACAGGGCAACTTTGTTGAACAACATTCATTTTCTAAGTACGGGCGAGCTTGGCGAATTCGAACTTGGTTAATTCAAATTTTCTATTCTATTTTAGGAATTCTCGCATTAGCACCTGCCAAAGGCAGATTCAAATACTACTACTACTCAGAAGAGACGAAAGCCTGTGTGTGTATAAGTTTCTCAACCTATTTGTCCCATCGCCCCCGCCCCTCTTCAGAAGTTTTTTCTCCCATCTCCCCCCCCCCCCCAAACGCAATCTAACCCACAGGATCCGATGTTATACCCGTAGCTTCTACCACCCCTATGGAATTTTCAGGGGGCGTTAACGCCCACGTTGGGAATCACTGGTGTATATGAATCTCCCAATAGACGGAATGTTTAACCACTTGATAATGTATATTTTTAGCAAGGAATTTGGATTTTCTCTATTCGACGAATCGGCGTTAAATCTGGTAAATCTATGCTAACCTAACCGCTCGTTAGAAAAAGAAAAAAAAGGAGGGGGAAAATATACATAAAATGCTATATAAAAAAGTGATAGATAAAAGAGTTTTCCCTGTTTTTTGAGTCCTCTCTTCACCCTCACCCTTCGCTCAGAAGGAAAGGAGGGAAAGAAAGAGCAACTTCCCTAGAGATAGGGCTACCACAAAGTAGTGGTTATTAACCGGGGGTGCGAGCACCCTTAGGGATGTGGGAGAGCATTTTTGGGAATGCGAAATGGGGTAAAAAAAATTGCGTGTCGACTGATTATTCAGAAATATTGAAATTATGATTAAAATTTAGTTTTTCAATTCTTTTTTTAAGAAATACGAACCCTACTAATATTTCGACACTTCAATCTCTTGGCTTTCGCTTTCGAAAATGTGTCATGCAAAATTTTCGTTGTTTCTTTTCAGATTGGCGATCGTACGTTGAGAAAAAATATCCTTACTTACCTAAACTATTTCACGGTTTGTATACATTGGCACCTCGTGTTATTAGAATTTAGTGCTTAAATTTGATACTGTCGTGAACATATACAAATACAAATACAAATACAACGCCACAACAGGCAAAATGCCCAACGAGGTGGCCGATAAAAAGATGCCCATAAAAATATGGTTGTCATATGTTTCAAAAATACAGCAACCCAATTAAAAATGCAATTAACACAAATTACAAACAATATATACACATGATAAAATATTATACAATGCCCATAAAGAATACTTATGGTTGTCTTATTCTAAGAATGGATAGCTTCTCGATTTACCCCAACATGTTTATCGTATTTCTTTTTAAACGTGTCAATTGTGTTACAATTTACTACCTCCGGGGGTAAGCTATTCCATTTATTAACAACCCTATTGGAGAAAAATTCCCTGCGACGACATATGACTCGAAAAATTTAGTCAAGTGTCAAGGAAACATTACTGTATAGTTATTGCGGCTGGAATCAATAATTAATAATAAGTGAAGAACTATCGAATGAATTTTTTTTCCAAATGGCAAAAAATAGTAACTTGTTTAGTTTCGTTTTGAATCAATTTAAAAAAAGTAAATATTAGCCATTAAATAATAAGTAAAATAATTGATAGGAATTAATTAATGGATAATTATTGTAATTAATTACAGAAAAAAACCAACTGAATTTTCTAACAGATAACAAACGCCCAAGGGGTTACAGGAAGGTAAGTCGCATTGCACATTGGTGCGGGAAGGAGAAAAAATGCTAAGAACCACCGCTATAAAGCTTCACGATGGTGAAGAGACAGGAATGGAAACTCAGAGGACTTGTTTGAATTTTATTCCGCTGTTTATGACATGATGTCACTCTCCGCTTCCCAATGCAAGACATAAAGAAAACTGGACGTTGTGAAGATATTTATATTTTAAGAAAGGAAAAAAACTCATCTCTGCCTCTACTGGGAATCTAACCCTCGTTTGCCGGACGAGTGCTCTCACCACTAAGCCCGTCAGACTGTCCATTGCACGATTCCTTAAAAAAAAAAAAAAAATCAACATTTAAAAAATAAATATCTTCACAGCATCCAGCTTTCTGTATATCTTGTATTCCTCTGTTGTTTGGACGTAATATTACGCCGGTGATCGTAAAGGGGTTAAAAGCCGGAATGCTGAAATCCTAGTTACCTAATCTTTAGCAACATTTTTCACTATGCACGTCCAAACAAAAGGTTCATATCTCTAAATTAACTCTAGAAAAAAACGAACTATTGTGGATTTATGAATTTGGATATTGGTGAAGGTGTGTAAAGTCACGTTGATTCTTTTCATGAAGAGGATGAAAACACGGATCTAAAAGATAACAATAGAAGTCCTTATTACAACAGTTACAGCTGCCACGGAGATGTTAACAAAAATAAGGTTGCCAAAGCTCGAAAACTTCACTTTTCGTTTTCTAAATCAACCTCAGGATTTTTGTACAATGTTTAAGAGCACATCCAGAAGGAAACAGATATTATATATACAAATGAAATAATTTTCGCGTCATCGTTTATGTTTCATACAAACACCAGCTGCAACGACGGGGAAACAAGTCAGTAGTAGGTGATCGAAATCAATCATTCAATGCCTTTTTATAGTTATTAAGAGCTTTTGATTTTTTAGAGAAAAAAATGGATATCGATGAATATTGGATAATTCAAACCTTTTTGTTGACCCCTGGAGCTTGGAATTAACCAAGTTCAAATGTATTACAATCATAAATTATTGGAATTTTGGAAAATGTGTCGTAATTGATGATAAAATTTTGATAATTGATAATTATCATCCTCTATGAATGGCGATTATAAGTTGCAATATTTAGTCATTTTTAAGATCCAAGACAGATTCATTGGATAATTTGAAATTTTTTCTAGTGATTTTGGATTGCGAATAAACTGAGTTTGTCTGTATTTATTTGTCGTAAGAAACTATAATTAATTAGTTGATTGATGAAACTGTGTATGTTTTTTGGTTCTTGATATTTTATCTTTATGTATTTTTTTTATTTGACAGTGATAATTTTGTCTCTTATGTTGTATATGTGTCTTTTTTTTAATGTTTCTATTCATGTCGTATGCTTTATATATTTTATTCATTAATTATCATGTAAATTTTCAATCATCCGTACAGGCATCACAGCCTCTGGATGATAAATATGTTCTTTTTTTTTAAACTAGTCTAAATCTTGTATGTTGGAAATGAATAAATTTGATCTGATTTGAAATTCAGTCAGATACATTGCCCCAGTGAAGAAGTTTATCGTATCGCACTTTCTGCAATACTGAGAAAGTGGCAGTACAAACAGTTTTATCTACATTTTCGGAGATCTGTGAGGCAAAACACCGGTATTATTAGACACTCTTGGAAGAATGAAAGTAAGTGACGAAATTAAAATTAAATTCAAGACGATTTTGAGCTAATTTCAAAAAATTTTACCGTTGTAGCGTTTTCAAAATCACTCAAACCATATTGTTATAGGGAGATTTATCGCAGTAGAGGATATCGTTGTGTCGAGAGTTGTTTAATCCTAGAGAATATGCAATTACAGTACAAACTATCGTTGTGTTGGGATTTATGGTTGAATCGGGTATCGTTGTAGCGAGGTCTCACTGTAAATACGTTCCTCCATTATTGCTACTTCTGCGTGTATCCTATTTGGTACGTACCAAACTTGTGGGTTGTTTTTTCTCGCTGTAGATATTCGTTTTTGTCATCCTAGGCAGTTCAGCCCTGACTTCAACGATATAAAAAAAAATTCTTGATGTCAGAGCTGAACGCACTAAGGTTAAAAAGGATAGCTACAGCGAGAAAAACAATCTCCATGTTTGTGATATCTGGGGGTGTCTAACTAAAGGGATGAACTACTAATCATATTTTTGCCTTCATTTATACAGGATGTCCTGTAAGTCCTAATTCCGCCTGTATCTCATCAACCGTTTGTCGCAGAGGTATGGTTATAATTTTAAAAATGCTCTAAAAAGGTTCAGAAATCGCCCTGTGTCAGTCGTACATATCTTCCAACGGTCAAGCACGTTTTAGTCAGGAATGATGCCGTTCGTCGCCCACTACAACAGTCGTACCAAGGTCCACATCGTGTCTTGCAGAGAACAGAAAAGTTCTACATTTTGGACATCAACGGCAAGAAAGCATCAATTTCCATCGATAGGCAAAAATCTACCTACCTACTTAGTGATTACTTGGTTCAAGAGTCAAGTAATGAAGTTCGTGACGGCGTAGTGATTACACGCTCTAGTCGTCGTTCTTGTCCGGTTGTTCGTTTTGCTTCTTAATTGTCTTCACTATTCAGGGGGAGTATTTATGGCGAACTGAACTGACTTTAATCATAACCGCGAAATATACGTAATCGCAGATCTATAAATACTACCGAATTTTATTGTACATTCACATTACATTCGTTCATCTGTATAACCATAATTCAATAGTTCACGCAAATTTATCATATAACTCAGTTCTAAATAGCGACCTTCTGATGAGTTAAAAGTAATAAATAAGAATTGTGTGTGTTTTGATTATGGAGTTTACTGCTATTTCTGAAGTTCTCTGAACCCTTCAGGCTCAAATGCTCTTAGGAACAACGTTCTGTTTCAAGCTAATGTGAGGGTGTTCCCCCCCCCTACCCGATGAGAGCCTTAGATGTTAGGTACGATTAATTTCAGAATTCTTCGATATTTAAATTTTGAATCTCTTTCAATTTTCATATAATGCTTTCAAATTCTATTTCTTTTCATCATCAGTTTTGTTCTCAAATTTTCATTTATATAAAAAGAATTTTTTACGATACATGAATCTCTCTCTCTCTCTCTCTCTATATATATATATATATATATATATATGGGGGCGTCCACAATTAAAAACCATATTTTAAAGTAGCCTACAGGTGAAGCCAATCATCAGAAAAGTGTGAGATTTTGTGGACGACTTCATGAAGGGATAGCAATTCGCTTCGGGGGAAAAAAAGTAGTAGTATGTCGCCACCAGAGGGCGTTTTATTAAGAATTGACATATTTAGGCAAACGTTTATAATTTCAACAATTGTTAAATACTTCTACAATTGTTAAATGCTTCTACAATTGTTAAATGCTTCTACAATTGTTAAATGCTTCTACAATTGTTAAATGCTTCTACAATTGTTAAATGCTTCTACAATTGTTAAATGCTTCTACAATTGTTAAATGCTTCTACAATTGTTACTGGAACAAAACATGTTCCATATGATGGCAATCATTTTCAGATGCCATGCGAATTTGCAACTGACCGAAATGTGTGCGGGAAATGTTTAGCGCGTGGCGTGAAATGCTGCCTTCAAAGTCCGGTAAAGTTCTTGGATTGTCACGACTTACCGGACATTTCAAATGTCCCCAAAGCCAAAAATCACATAGATTAAGGTCCGGGGATCGGGGAGGCCATCGATTAGAGAAGTTCCGGCTGATGACACGTTCTTCTGCAAAATGTGTTTTAAGAACATTTTTAATACACACACTGCAATGTGTGGAGGAGTTCCGTTTTGCATAGTGATTGTGTCTGCAAGGCAGTGACGTGCTTGCAGAGCCGGAACAATTTCGTTCTGTAACAACGATCTCGTATACTTATCGTCATTGTGAGCAGCAAACACATTGAGAAATAAGATCTCTGCGAATGTTTTTAGGTTTTATAACAGCTGCTGCGTGAAATCATATAAATACACATGTTTACTACAGGTATTCAAAGTGAAACTCCCTCTGGTAGCGACATGTGCAACTAATTTTTCCCCCTGAAACAAACTCCCGTCCGCTTAATGAAGTGCACAAAATTTCACACTTTTCTGAAGACTGGTTTCGCCTGTAGGCTACTTTAAAATAGGGACTTTTAATTATGGACGCCCTATATTTATATATCTGGTCTCTCGAATGCCGGACGAGCACTCTGCCTCTAAGCAATGGAAGCAGATAGAATACTTTCTTCTCGTGGTGTATACAGGGTACATAGCAAACTGGGGTATGACATTTCACTAGCGGCGAACCGTTGATACTAGAGGTACACTTCTAATTAGAAAAGTTTCAAAATATTAATGACATGTCACATGTTTCATGAAATAAAAATAATTTTTTTTTTATACCGTCCCCGTGTGCCCCAAACCGAATTAGAAAGTTGGTACCCTGTCTCCTGATGCCAAAAAAACAATTACATGTTTCTAAGTAAAAAAAAAATCAGCTCCAAATGGGGGAGAACCGTTTGCCCAGGATAAAAATTTGGCGACAAAAAATTTCCCCGTGTTTTACTATATTACTTATGGCGTATACAAGTGTGTTTCCTGGGTCTCCTTCATTTTACTGACGCGGCTTATACAACGGAGTAATAACCAGTGCGGCTCGCGATACTGTTGTGATCGTTATGTTAGCCCTCGAACAGAAAGAAGTTAAAGAAGTTGGTCACCCCCTGACATATACGAACTAAAAACAATAGTGTCGTACTCACATTAAATATGATCGAAGTGAGTTAAAATTTGAATTTGTTTTTTCAAAATCCACTTTGAATATCACAAGTAAGAAAAATTGAGTTCTATAAAATTATCAGAATATGTTTCAGATACGCTGTCCATTAAGTTTCAATATTCAGTGTTGGTGTGTGTGTATTCTATTTCAATGAATTCCTCAAGTCGCATAAAAAACAATCACCGAATTTTTCGAAAAAAAATACATAATTCATGTGAATAATTTCGCTTTTGGGATCAGAAACGCAATTTTATATTCTTACTTTTACTTTTTAAAAGGAAAAAAAATCCTTTAAATTAAAAAAAATAAATGCATAAATGAAACCTATTTTTTAATGGAAAACGGTTTTCACAACGAGATTTTGTTCATTACTTATGCATGAGGAATGATAAGTTTCTTAAATGCATCGGATCATGTGCTTGAAAAAGCGTAAAGTATTTTTAATGTAGGAAAAGCACAGAGAAAATGAAATTATAAAACCTTTTTAAAGACAGTATATTTTAAGTTAATCATGATTGTGTGTAGATAAAATATTTGAACTATCATATTTTGGAATAGAAATGCTTCAAGAGAACGAAAAAAAAAAATGACTCTGAGACGATTCAATATAATAATTGTATTTTTTTTTTTCCAAGAAACATTATCAACCATATACAATACTGTATAAGACACTGATTTCGGAACATAAAATAAAAAATTAAATGGCACAACATTTTTTACTCAGATCACAAAAAACAAAATCGGATAAAACTCGTAATTTCTCACGAAATTTCACCAATTTCAATCCCACACGGAATAGAAATTTTCCCACATTCCTCTCGATTTTTTTTTTCTTAGACGTAGATATTTTTATTCGTATAGACAACGCATATTATACATATGTATACACACATACACGTGTCTCTTTTTATTCATTTTTCAGGATCAGAGACATCTCTCGAAGAAATTTCGATAAATTTCTTTCATTCACACACGAAAATAAGAATAATACGCTCTCGATTGGGCACATTACGAGAAAAAAAAAATTATCACGTGACCCGATGTCTTGGTTATGGTCAGTTATCATTGGTCGGAACTCGATTTTCAAAAAAAAAAAAAGAAAATTAACATTGAATTAAAAATAACTTTAATTTTTTTAAAATTATAAGAAAACATTTCCTATTTAATATTAATCAGTTTCCTTGTTATGTAAATTAGTCCGTTCAAAGTTTGGATCCTTGACTAATTACCACAACTGACAAAGATTTATTTGTTATCTCGGATCAGTGCTTGCATTATAAGGATCAGTTATTTTGTGTGTTTCTTGTGTTCTCGGGATCAATAAATATTATCTGAATTTCCAGATCTAGCAATTCATTTTGTATTTTATGTGATTAATTATTATCAGTTTGGCTCTTAAATAAGGCGATTAATTTTATTTAATTATTTATCACTGCATATCAATTTGTATTCACTTGCAACATTTTTTTTTTCTTAATTACAATGGCTCGTACGTAGTGAGTTGTATAATTTATCAGCATTTAGATCAGGTCACACGTTATACGGATTCAAATCCATTAGTTATACTGAACTAGTTGAATTGCCATCGGAACAGCTCATTTGTTATCGAATAATAGTTGTAATCCGAATAAATAGCTTTCATATTGATTTATCATTTTAGGTGTTTGCTATGGAATTCCCTAATTTGTAATCTGTAAGTACCTCATATACAGGGCAGATATTATCGACCGCCCAATAATTGCACACGTGATTCCTCGTGAAAAACTAATATGAAGAAGTGTTTTCCGTCTTTTTTTGATTTGACTAATAATTACGAAGTTATAACGCACTAAAAATTTATGATGTCAATTTCAAATCCTGCCCAATTCACCGAACGTGCACCAAACGTCTAACTAAGTGTTTTTCAGCTGATAGAAATGCTACAACCGTGAGAGTAATCAAGAAAGATAAAGCTGTGCATACAAGTTTTTTTTCCTTGTCCTTTTCCTCAAATTTTTCATTTAACAGTAAAGGGGCAAAAAATTGCCACATTTCGTCAAAAAAGAGTCGAACTCAGGAAAAAATTTTTTTTCAATAGATCTCGTTCGGCTAATGCTTTACAAATCTGTTGTCAATATAGTGGGGCGAAGGTAACATGCAATAACAAGGTTAACATCACTCTACACGAAGAGGAAAAAGCGCAAATCGTGAAAGAAAATAATAGAACTTTTCTTCTAACGGGGTTGTACCTTTCAGTTCATTGTGAATTAGCGGCAACTCAATGAAAGAGGAATTTTTTTCTTTTCTTTTTTGGGTGCTTGGCGCGTAACTGACACGTCACAAAATTTCAAAACATTATATCTCCCTTAATATTTATCCGATCTTAAAATGGAAAACAGTTTTCTATATTAGCTTCTCACAATTAATCACGGATGTGAGAATATTGAGCGGTCGATAGCACCCACCCTTTATAGTCGAACTCGGTTATACCACCATTGAAGATTGAAGAAAATTTTGTCGTTATAACTGAGGTTAAAGTCCTTAAGATCTTTCGACGAAAAACAGTCAGATGCAATCAAATACAGTGCATAATGTTGCTATTTTATTATGATGCGGGTGAACATATTTCATCAAGAATCTTGTATTTTACATGCTTTATTAGGACCAGTTTACTCATAGATCAGTCGATTAATTTTAATTATCACTGTTTGTTAACTTATATTCACTTACATCATTTTGTTTTTGATTTTAATGGCTCATGAATCTTGTGAGTTCTACGATTTTTATCAGAATTTGAATCAAGTCATACGTTATACGAATTCAAATCCACTTGTTATACGGATCTATTTGATTTGTAATCAGATGAACTCATTTGTTATCTAATAACAGTTGCAATGAGAATAAATTGTTTATATATTGTCTTATCATCAGCCAATATTTAGTATGGAATTCTCCAATTTGTAAATACTTCATATACAATCGATTTTGGTTATAACGACACCGAAGATTCCAATTAAATTAAAATTTTGTTCAAGTTTTATTTGAGATCTTCATATTTCCGATCAGATATTAGACATTATTCCACATTAAACACTGATATTTTTTCTGGGTAAAAAATTGTTACATAAAAAACACCCATAAAAATCCCTCAAGTCCCTTCATGTCAAACGTAAATTTTATCTCATTTAGGATAATTTATTAAGAAACTGATTTCTTAAAAAATATATTTATTAAAAAAAAAGAGTATTTTCTTATGAGAAAAATATTCCTTGAAAAAAGAGAGTAATTTTTTTTTCTCAAAAATTTATCGTTTAGGCTGGTTTAAGAATTAGCCGCAAGAGCAAAAATTTTACTTGATTGATACCATTAAATGTCAAAAATTTAGAAATCTTCCTTAACGAGAAACGCAAATTAATATCATTCACCGTAATCTATTAAAAATAGTAATTCCTTAAAACCTATTAACAATTTGTTATAAAAATTAATTCTTAAAAAATAATATAATTTATTTAAGAAGTAATTTCTAAAAAAAATAATAATTTATTTAACAGAGTAATTTTTTAAGAACAATAATAATTTATTTGAAAGAGTAATTCCTTAAAAAGTCAAAAAATATTAAATATAAATGATGGAGAGATTACTCGAAATACATTATTTGATTGTCAAAAAAAATTGTTTTTGCATCTTTAATGACGGACGCTTATTTTCCAATAAAAATATAAACATTTTCAAAATACATGAAAGCATGATAATAATACGATATAACTAAATTATTATCAAGATACTGACCATAAGTAAGACATGATCACAGAACAAAAATATTAGAAACAACATAATATAAATTATGGTATCACCGACATTTCGTTGAAAACTTACAATGGAAACAACAAAAATGAAAATAAAACAAATTCCGTAAGAATTACGGATACACACACACGTACACAAGAATTTACAAACACAAACAGTGCAACTATTTATATATTATAATACAGTGCCAAAGAGAAAACCTCCAAATTCATTTTTATATATTTAAATGCAGAGCTCCAATGCGGTTCACTGATTCATAAAATAAATAATTTCCCCTCCCAAATTTTTATTACTTTCGAAAATTTAAGTAATGTAAACTACTAATATTTCTTCGGATTTTGAAAGTGCCTTCACATGATGAAATTATTGGTAATTTTTGACGAACACTATCATTTGATAATTTCTCTAATCGAGCCATTAAATTGCATTTAAAATTTTATCATAAATGGTTCTACAATAGAGTTTGGGTCGTAACATATCAGCTATCATAAAACAAAAACGAGGCATCATTTCTTTATCTTAGCAACAGAGAATTTTATTTTTTTTGCGCTTATTTCAATGTGTGTTGCGCGAGACATCAATTCAATTTAATAAATCTCTATTCCATATCATAAATGGGACAGACATTGAAAAGTATATTGAATATGGCGTATCCCGGGATGTGCTGCTACTGAACCTAGCCTATTTTACAAGCACGATTCAGAACAAAAGCAAGGGCTATAGAACGTAGTCAGTCAACTTCAAATGTGTTTCAGCTGTATTCCTTTTCATCCCAACGCGGTTTGGGATACCTCCGCATGTTATATGCAATTATAGCATACCGCATTTTGAAACATTCCGTATAGAATGAGATAGTTCGTATATTTTAACTTTATACTGTGTATGTGCAACGTACTCTATCTCGTACAGTTATTTTTAGATGAATTTTAGCGCATCCCTTCATATACAATTCATCGAATGAATTATATTCAGCTAATCCCATGATGCTATTGATCTAATGAATTATAGTTAGTATATCCCACGATGAATTTAGGAGGATTTTTCGATGAAATTGGGAATTAATTTAATGAATTTCCAAACTTTAATTTTTAAGTTGCAGAATTGGATTGCCTATATAACGGTTTTAATTTTAGTTTATTCCCAGCATTCAGTTTTTTTCATAATTTTTATTTCCAGAATTCAGTTTTAGTTTTGCTTTATTTCCAGAATACTAGTTTTAATTTCCTTTTTTCCCCCCAGACATTAGTTATCTTTGATTTATTTACTTCATATTTAGTGTATCCTACACGATGCGATGAATCTAGTGAACGGGCGTGTGGTAGCACAGGTCGATAAGATACTCGCCTAAAGTACCAAATGATGTTTAGAGGTGTCGCGAGTTCCGCAAGGAGTCTCACATCGAGGGGCTAGCGCACCAACCTCTCGGTGATTATAAGAAAGGCTGCAGTTCGGAATCGGCAATAAATTGTAGGTCCCGGTCTAATTAGCTTTCATGTGCATAAAATGGCAAAAATGATCAAATGAATCTAGTGAACTGCATTTAGCGTTCCCCACAATGCAAATTTCTCTTGAATTTTGATTTAGCGTATTCCATTTCACGACATAATTTTTTTCGAGCGTTAGATTTGGCGTATCTCATCTACGATATAATTTCTCTTAAAAGTTAAATTTACCGCATCTCATGTCACGGTGAAACTTTTTGAAAGTTAGGTGTCACTAATTTAAAAAATTGTTTTGTATCCACAGCTTTCCACTGGCATAAGAAGGGACTAGCCACAAAGAAGTCAAATTTGCCTAATTTCATCACGTGAAGCACTGTTACGCATGGGAAATAATAATACACTTACTATTTCACATAAACAGAATTCAGAAAGAAAGGCTATTATTTTAAGATAGGAAAAAAAATGGATAGGCACATTGAACGGAGAACTAAAATTTAACAATGAAAATAATAAATTTTAATACTTCACACGTTGACATCACATTGTAGACATTTGATTGTGGAAACGGACAGTATACTCAGTATTGAAAAAAGAGGAAAAAGGATCATGAAATATACAGTGTTCTGTCAGAAGCATCAGCTATCATCTCACCATGTATGCAATGTTTATTTTTCATTGGAAGCAATGCGTATTTGATTCAATGTGCACACCGAGTTTAGCCTATACTTTGTTTTTTTTACAGCGGTATCACACTCTGTAAAATTCATTCACATAAAAAAATCTCACAAATCATTCTTTTTATATCAATGGTAATGTCCATACTTAAATCGAATAGCATTTATTTCCGTCCCGAGATTCACAATAAAATACATCGTAGTTATGCTGTACAGTAGCACATGTACACAAACACACACACACATACACACAGATACGCACACACACGCACACACACCGACATCGATGTGATCCAATAAATTAATTTTTATTATATCTCACTGGTTTCCTTTTTTTTCATATTTTATGTACAGCAGCCTCACACACACACACATCACTCGTGGTCCGCCATTTTCGTTTTCGTCACATTGGCGGAAATTGGTTCTTCGTAAGCAAGAACTTGGCGACTTGGCGTAGCTTTAAACCAACCAAATCACTGTTTTTATTTTTATTCGGTAACAGCAGCCAGCAGCTGAGAGCAGCAGCGGTAGGCAGCAAAACACGAAAGTTAATTAATTAATTATTTTTTTTGTATTTTCCATCATATATAATTATTTATCTGTTTGTTTTGACAAGAAAAATCTCATCTTTCACAAGGTGATTTTCTTTCTTCTTTTATTATTTTTGAAATGGGTTCACCTCCATAATAATGTTAGTAATAAATGAAAGACGAGACACGTAGAGATGAAAGCTCTGCTGTCTAAATGGTGGAGTCTGTGGCAAGTTAGACATGGCCCACAGCTCGATTTTGTACTGCTGACGCTGACCGCGTCTTCGTCCTTCGAACGAGCTTTGTTCGGTAATTGGTCCATTCCAGCTATTTGATTAGAAAACACAAATTTATTAGCATATTTATTAAGAAATAATTGTTATCGAAATTATTTTAAATCACTGTTCATAATTAAATCTGATTTTTCCTTTGTTTCTGGATGATAAAAAATTATAATTATTCATCATTTAAAGTAGATCAATGTTCCTAAAACAGGGCCATAACTAGGAATTTTGCTGCCCGGGGCAAACATGATTCAGCCGCCCTGTTTAAACATTATTTTTCTGCCCCCACAACTTCAAAATTCGATAATTTTATAACGGTGTTCTTCATCCCCACCTAAAATTGCTGCCCCCCTAAATTTTGCCGAAAGGGGCAGGTATCCCCTTGCCCCCGTCTAGTTCCGACCCTGCTAAAATCTCAACAGGTTCAGAATCCCGGAAAGCTTAAGAGGAGTTCGAATGCCTATCTTCTGTAATTTTAACTATATATGTGTAATTTTTCTAGAGTTCTATAAGACATAGAGCCCTTTTTTTATCTTCTAAAGTGACTTTGTCTTTAGTTCATGAAACATGGCAGATTTTTTTGTCATTAGTTTTTTACACAAATTTCTTTATTTTTAATCGTTTTTTGTTAAAAATATTGGGATAATTTTTTTTATTTCAAGCTCAGAAAAATAAGTACATATATTGCCAAATCCCTACGTTAGGAACTAGTCAATGGTAGGATAAACCACACGGTAAAACTGCACGACACTGTCTTAATTACATTAAATATTACATTAAATTTCAAACTTTCGGGAAATTGAGATCGGAAAAAAAAGTCATTAATATTCATCAAAGTTAAAATGATGCTGCAGTAATCTTCAGCACTGTATGACGCGTTGTGTGTCCTCTGCTGTTCAAACATGTCTTCTATTTTCCTTTTAACGAGAGTAATGGTCTTGATTATTTTTTTTTCAAGATCATTCGCGGCTTTTTCGGCTTTTCGGAGACGCACGTTTTCAAGCGTTTGTATTGCAGAAACCAGATTCTTCCCGGAACGACAAACCTAGTTTCTTCATACTTTTAACTCTAATTAACAGGCCATCATTGAATAAGCAAATTGATAAATAAATGCCACATTTTAGGGTCTGGAGCCTTACGAATGTTCTTTTAGGAATGATAGGCCAGATTACGCTAGTTAGCGATTCATTAGGATTTGGCGTTTTGTATTTTACATTTCTGAAGAAGTAGTGGATCAGCCAAATCCCTAAAAGTTGGCTGAATTGAAACTCCTTTAGGCAAATGGAAATGCTGCCTATGGTCATGAACAGTTTCATTCAAAACGCTAAATGCGTACAAGTGAATATTTACAACGCAAACTCACACGGCACCGCCACCGATTTCGGAGAAAAAAGGTTTCATGATGTTAAAAACAATGTTTTAGGTAACTCTTAGTTGAGCTAAAAAAAAGGAACAAAGCACCACTGTAAAGAAGAATAATCGAGAAAAATAAATGATTTTTTTCATGTACGGAATCTTCTTAAATCTGAAGAATCTAAACCATTGTTCTTCAAATGCTGGCCAGTGTCGGTCCGCAAAAAATTTCGCCCAATCTATGTAGCCGTTACATAATTCCCGACTTTAAAATAAAAAATGTTGAATCTATTTCTTCTTGCTGTCAATTGGTGTGCAAATTATTCCTTCTATTCATTATGTTCTACGAATAATTTTCACGTTTGATTATTTTTTGACGGTCCGCAAATTATTCTTTTTATTTATTTTTTTCTTTTTATGCGCGAATGCAATATTATTCTTATTCAAATTTTGATTGCCATATTTCACAGCAATAATAATTTTCAAAAAATTTTTCAAAAATATTTCTGTTAATTTAATTCATGTATATTTAGAGGAAATATCGCTGTATGCACTAACTATTGACTTGAAATTATCATTAAATTATTGATTTAAAAAAAATGAGAAGAATAATTTGCGGACCGTCAAACAATAAAATAAGTAAATTCTGGAAAATATACTTAGAGACCCGCAAAAAAAGTATATTAAAAGGAGGAATAACTTGCGGACCTTTTTTTTTATATATCTTTCGCCAATCCACAAATTATTATTTGTTTTTAATCAATAATTTTATTACAATTTCAAGTTAATAGTTAGTTCATATAGTCAGGGAAGGAATTACAGGGGTGGGGGCAGAGGGGGAACTGCCCCGTGCGTGAGTTTTAGGTGGAAACAAAGAACACCATTATGAAATTATCGGATTTTAAAGTTGTGGGGGCGGCAAAAATTATAGTTACGGCCCTGCATACAGAGATATTTCTCCGAAATTTACATGCAGTAAATTAATAGAAAAATTTTCGTAAATTATTTTTGGTGTGGAATATGGTCCTCAAAATATAAATAAGAATAATATTACATTCTCCCATAAAAATAAGAAAAAAATCAGCGTTATCAATTATATTCATGACATTAGGCTTCTGCCTCAAAAAATGGTATACATGAAAGGTCCCAAAAAGTCGTGTTTGCCCAGGACCCGAACTCATGAGGAACGGGCCCTTCATGTGTGATCCTCCCAGTATAAGCTGTTAATTTTGGATACCTTTGATTCGGACACACTGTATACATATATCATTATATTTACCGATGTTTTCGTGGGGTCGGGCCATTTCGTCCTCTATCGGAACCTCGTCGTAAGGAAGCTGCTGTTTGGTCAGCGGTGTGACCCTAGATGGGAAAAGCGGCCTGCGGTACCATCTGGGTGTTGTGCTTCCAGCCATCTGACCCGTCGCCATCGTCGGCCTCGAGGTCCCGACGCTGAATGGGTACGGGTGGTGCCTCGGTGGATACAACGAATTCTTATGGTAAGGCTTGTTGATGCTGCTGCTGCTACTACTGGAATCGTCCTCGATGTCGTCACCATCGTCTATCGTGCGACTCGTCGAAGACAGCGGGTACAGCCCGATCTCGGCTGTGACTTCCGGAGCTTGGGAAGCCGATGATTCTGGAATCGTCGGCTGGTTCCGACTGTTGCCTGATGGTGTAACTGGGATAGAAAAAGAAAAAGAATGTTAAAAATTAAGTTAAGAATCATTTATGATTACAAACAAGATTCTCGATTCCTTCACAAACTACTGCTTAAAGCAGGGGTTCTTTACCCATGGACCCGAAATTGGCTCACAGGGGCTTCCGAGATCGGGCTCTTGAACTATAGACCGCGACCCAGATTTAATTCCCTGAGGCTTCCGAGATGGGTCGCAGAAATCCACTAACAGCCAGGACTCATAAGTTATGGGCCTGGACCAATACTTGATTAGAAGGGGCTTCCGAGATGCAGTGGCGTCTAAAGTGTTTCGAAGCTGTGGTTGTTCATCTTGAGCACTATGTAGGAAATTCTGATTTCTGAATCAATTCTGGGTGCTCAGACCCATGCCACAAATCGCCGTGGGTACTCGAGCACCTACGGCACCACCCAGCTCCGACGCTATCGCTGGGATGGGTAGCATAAAACCATTAACAGCCAAGAATTCTTGAGCTATGGGTCACAACTCAAGCTTGATTCACAAGGGCTACCAAGATGAGTCGTAAAATTCACTTACATTCCTTTTACAAAGGCGCTTATTGAGTCGCTGACTTCACTAATACACAAATTAACAGTTCCCATGAGTCGCGAAGCTGATTTTGTTGCTAATTTTGGGTCGCGGCTTAAAAAAGGTTAAGAACCACTGGCTTGAAGGATGTAGATGTCCTCTCCACTTGCTAATGCAAGATATGAGCCAAGAACCATTCTATATTCTTCTATAGCTTAGTGGTTGCGCATTCGCCTGGCATACGATAGGGTGTGGGTTCGAGTCCCTGTCTAGACACGGAGATGGTTCTTTTTTATTCCAAAAAAAATATATTAGCATCCCTATAAATAGCCAATTTTCTGTAAATCTTGCATCGCTGAACGATTGCACAAAACTCTCAATTCCTTTACCAACTTGACGATTGCACTTGAAAGTGATTGATGATCTCTCAATCACTTTCGGAATGTTTACTTTGGTTACCGTGGTTCCCTAATAATGCGTTTCAGACATGCACATGTCTTTACAATTGTTTGTCACTTCTTTGATACTGACTGTATTCCTTTATAAAGGTTTGTTATTTTTTCAATCCTCTCTGTAATTTAAGAAAACCCGGGAAGCGCCGGGTAGTTTTGCTATAATTTTAGATCGAGGAAATAGTCATCGATTACTTCGATAACTAATTCTGGATGATTATACGACATTATCGATCACTTCGCCAACATCTTCTGAACGCATGTGCAAAATTCTCAATTTCTTCGCCAATTGGGTGATTATAAAAGATTTACTATTACTTTACCAACTATTGGTGGACGATTATGTTGGATTCCTGATTCCTTCATCAACTATCGCTTGACGATTGTGCAAGAGACTCGATTCCTTCGCCGACTATTTTGATTTCTTTTTCCTTTTTTTTTTTTTTTTTTGACGATTGCACGATGCTCCCGATTTCTTCGTCTACTACTGCTTGGACGATTATACAAGATTTTCGATTTATTTGCCAATTACTTCTCGACGGTTATACGAAATTCAGTTTCTTCGAGCAATAGAGTTGGTGAAGGAATCGGGAATCTTGGATAATTATCTACTAATAGTTGACGAAGCAATTTAGATTCCTGTGCAATCGGGATTAATCGTAAATCGAGCAGCGAGAATCGTCCAGCAATAATTGGAGAATTATTGCTGAACGATTCACGATTGCTCCATCATTTATGGCGAAAGTCAGTGCCTGTTGAATAGCTTCAGATATCATACTGTTTCCTAGGTTAAGAAAAATTGAGCACACAACGGTGTGCTAGAGTATTGTGTATACCGAACCGTCGTTACCTTTGTCAGAGCTGCAGCAGACTTTGAAGATGACTTTCATGTTGTGCGTAGCGCATCTGCCACCGACGAGTTGATGAAGCCCCTCTTTGTCACCGGTAGACGTCGCTGCAAATATTGATTTGAGAAGAACGTATAAGTCGAATTCAATGGCACAGAATTAACATTCTTGTGTGGGTTCCAAAAATTAATTCATACTTACAAACGAAGTAATAGTCATGTCCCGGTAAGAACTCGAGCCCACCAGGTTGTGGCGTGAATGACCGGAACGTGATGGTGAAATACCTAAGCTGGTGAGGATTATCACAAACAGCTATGATTCTCGGATTAGGGTTCGTAATCCGACATGAGTCGTATTCTTCTTTTGAAACCTGCAATTAATTAACACAATAATTTAGTAATTAGCATATGTATAAACATTATTATAGTATTCATCATTATTAAAGAACAAGAAATAAATCCGAATAATATTTCGAATCAATTGAATAACTAAACATTGCATATTGTTTGTTTCTCGAGTCTCTGACTATATTTTAATTTCCCTAAGTCTTCAAAATAATTAAAGTGCAATTAAAATAATTCTAGGAAAAATAATGAAATGAGATAGCCAATAATGTGTTTTTATGATTTATTCCGTATTTAAAAATAAGTAGTTCTTTTTAATTATTCAAATGAAGCGGGAAAAACAAGAAATTCAGAGCGGAGAACGAATCAATTGAGAAATGAAGTGCGTATGAATTAGAAAAATGGCAATTACTAATAATGATAATAATCCCGAAAAAAATATAAGATATTAAAATGATTGAAATAGAAGCAAAATGAAACATTGGGATATAAATAGGAAATAATACCTTACTAAGACAATTTATGAATAAGTAAGGAAAGGATAAATAATGCAAAAAGTGACACGTTACTAACAAAAAAAATAATAATATCTGGCATTTACATAGTAAAACTAAAAATATAAGCGAAATATTCTCTTTTTTGCCTTTTATTGTAGAAACAATATGATGATAGACTAATAAGTATTTCTATCTTTATTTTTTATATTGACTTTCGATTTTACTTTTTTCTGATATTACTATGTTTTGTTTCAGTTTTCAACTTGGTTATCAATACAGCTAGAATTATATGCAGTAAAAATTATATGCTCCAAAAATATGCAAACATGCACTTAAAAATAACAAAATATGTTTTAAAATCCCAAAATATGCATTACGAAAAAACCAATGTATCTACTAAAATATTCCTAAAAAGTTAAAAATGCCGAAATATGTACTAAAATGAGATAATATGCATTAAAAAAAATCACAAGTAGAAAAAGCAAACATGTGTCTAAAATACATATTTCCTATATCTTAGTTCATATTCATTTACAAAAAATATATATCCCCACATATGTATTTACTGCATTTGCAAATGAATACTAAGTATTTCTTATTTGGGTATTTTTAATTTCTAGTTTATTGTAGCTGCTCAGTAACGAAATAGCAGTAACATAAGAATTTCAACAGTGTTTCTAAAAAAAAAATTGACATATTTTTAGAAATACCCTTACAGAAAAACGGTTGATATTTGGAAAAAAATACAGTATTACAAATATCTCTATGAATTTACTAAATACTGCCTACGGGAAAAAACTGATGTTTAATAAATGTTATTACTGATGAAAATACATGTTATACAATATTTATTTGAAGAATTATAAAAAAAATGTAATTGAGCTTAAATATATATTTGTTACTACCAAAGCCCGAAATTCGCCACGGAGCCGGCAATTCGCGAATTCACCAATTTCGTTAAATATTCACCCCGTCAATGTCCGAATTAACTACCCGGCCAGTTTGCAAAGTGGCCGGTGATCCTTGGCCAAAGTCGATGACCAAAGACATGATTCGAGAACATCGTCATGTTGGCGTATTTTTTCATGACAATTATGCTCACGTAAGTTAGGGCAACCCATCAAACCGCAGTCATGTTGCAGTAGTCCTTTTTTTTCTCTCTCCAAAATCTGGCAGAAAAACTATATGTTTATATAATTATTTTTATAATTTTTTTTCTCAAATTTCACTTTTTTCTCTCTCGTCACATGGAGGTAATCAAATGCAGCTGTTATATGTAGACGCATCACACGTTGGCGATTAAAAAAAATGGATTTGGCTTTTACTGGGCTGTCTTGCATCAGCACAACGAGCTTTGGCCAGGGATCTCCAGCCACTTCGCGGAATGGCCAGCAAAAGTCAGAATCATTTCAGCATTTCTGACTTTGGCCAAAACGCTTGGCTAATTCGCGAAGCGGCCGGCCCCGTCGCGAATTTGTCGCATGTCGGGATTTGGCAGTAAAATATAAAAAACTTCAAAAATATGCATTTATATGAATTAACGCTAAAAAAGGCCAAAAAATGCAAGTTCATCTGCATGTATACATTTGCATATAATCCGAGCTCTAGTTATAACTGTATCTTTCAGCTATATTGCGTGAAAAAAACCATTTTAACTGCTTTCCTGTCTTTATTTCTTTGTATTATAATTTATTTACCCTTATATTTTCTTTATTTATTACGATTTTTGATTTCTCATTATTTATTTTTCCTAGTTTAGATTAATTAAATGTTCCGCTTAATTTCATTACTGGTTGTTCTCTTTATGTATCTATATTTTCGAAATTATATTTCGCATTTTTAAATGTTTTGAAAATTTTTCTTTATAATATCTTCAACTTTTTTTCTATATTATTAATGTTTTCCTCAATTTTCTTTTGTCCATTTTAAATGTTTTTTCCCTTTTTATCGAATAAATTTCGCTCTTCTTTTACTCTCATTGGTCTTTTTCATTGAAGATTTTCTTTTTAATTTTCAGTTTTTAATTTTTGATCTTTGATTTCAATTTGTTTTTGATTTTTCTTCTCATCTATTTCTAGCATTTTACATTTGATTTTATAAACTACATAAGTTTTACTTGATGTTTTTTGTTTTTTGTTTAGAGTTTCTTTATATTTTACATATTTTTTACCAGATGTTTTTCTTTTAAATGTTCTTTATTGTATACCGGGTGCCCCGTAAGTACTAATGCGGCCTTTATCTCATCAACCGTTTGTTGTAGATTACAATTTAAAAAAAGTTGGAAAGACGTTAAAAAATTACCCTGTACCAGTTTTGAGAGTGAAAACATAGTGTCTCCCAAAGTAAAACATGTATACTTTTATACGATCTCCCTTCTCCTCTAAATTCGAATTAGAAAGTTGTTGCCCTGTCTTTTCTGAGCCCAACGAAAAACAAACTCCATGTCACTAACTGCAATAACCACTGAGATATTTCATTCAAAAAATCTTAGAAAAGTTATGAGAGAACAGCAAAAACTAACGGACAACGCTCCTTCTCCTCGTTTTTGCTGTCCTTGCCCAACTTTTCCCGGAAATCTGAATTCAAACATCTCTGCGAATATTCAACTTAAAAAAATCGAAATTTTTGTTGTTAATCTCAGGAGAGACAGGGCAACGACTTATAATTGGAAGTTAGAGGACAGGGGACTGCATAAAAATCTAGATTTCTTTTTATATTGTTGCAAACTGAATTCTCACTCCCAAAACCGGTACAGGCACGCCAAAGTTTTGAACGCCTTCTCAGCGTTTTTTAAACTGGAATCATGCCTCTACGACGGACGGTTGATGAGAAAAGCACTTAAGGGTACCCTGTATATTTACCAAGATTTTTTTAATGTTATTTATTAATATTATTCACATTATTTCATTCCATTACATTTCCCCATTACTTAAAAAAAACAATGATTTTTTTCCCATAACGTTACAAAAAAATCTTTCCAATTATTCCTTATTTATTTAATGTAACTATTATTCAAATTCGGGTCTTTCCATCATTTTTTCCCCTATTTTTGTTTTATATTGCCTTTCTTATTCTTATACCTATAAGCCAAAACGACGTAATTATTTATTTTTCAATATTTATTTATTATTTTTTGAAATCTATCCAAATTTCGGATGATATAACGTAACCAGAGATATGAGCACAGGGACGGTTACAAGGGTTCGTGCTCCCCCACCCCCTTCTAGGGAAGAAATGTTTTTTTCGTGATTAAACAAATGACATCTATCATTACAAATGCCTGATGTAAATATTTTCAGATAAATAACTGTCAATCGCGAATAAAGGCTAATGCTGAACAGGGAGTGTGCTAAATCAGTCACACGATTAAAATAAACAAATAAAAAGAAAGTTTACGAGAAGAGTTTAAGGAGTAAATATTTCATTTGTGTTTTAGCAACGGGATAAATTTATGTGAAATTTTTAGACTAGTATTTTTACTACACGGTCTTGTGTAGAGGAAATATTCTATTGCTTTCTGTTTTTCTGTAGGCTATATCTCCATAATTTTGCATATCTTCACATTGTATGTTCATTTTATACATTTGTATGTTCATTTTATACATTTGTATGTTCATTTTATACATTTGTATGTTCATTTTATACATTTGTAGGTTCATTTTATACATTTGTATGTTCATTTTATACATTTGTATGTTAATATATTTTTGTATTCTAATATCTTTCTATCATTTGTATGTTAATATCTTTTTTTCTGCTTTTGCACTTTTGTTTTCTTTTATTTATTTATTGTTTTGCTTCCTCTTTTGTATTTTTATATATTTTTTCACGCTCTTTTATATTATATTCTGTTTTTTTGAATTATTATTTCTTTAATTCAATCTTATTTCAATCCATTCTCTTGTTTTAATTCATTCTGTTATTCTTATTCATTCTATTATTCTTATTCATTCTGTTATTCTTATTCATTCTGTTATTCTTATTCATTCTGTTATTCTTATTCATTCTGTTATTCTTATTCATTCTGTTATTCTTATTCATTCTGTTATTCTTATTCATTCTGTTATTCTTATTCATTCTGTTATTCTTATTCATTCTCTCAATTCAAATAATTCTCGTATTCAATTAATTCCCTCATTCTATTTTATTCATTTATTCAAATTCATTCTCTTATTTTGATCCATTCCCTTATTTTTATTCACTCCATTATTCTAATTCAATATATTGTTCTATTAATTGCCTAATTCTGATTAATTCTCCTATTCTATTTTTATTATGTTACTCTATGTAATAAATTCTCTCATTCTTATTTATTCCCTTATGCGAATTCATTCCCTCATTCCAGTATTGTGATTTTTTTCATTCGCTTATTGCAATTTTTTAACTTTTTTAATTATTATTTATATTTTTATATTTTCCTTATTCTATTTTATTTTTTTCATTCTAATCCATTCACTTATTCTACTTCATTCTCTTATTTTAATTCGTTCATTTATTCTAATTCATTCTCTTATTTTAATTCGTTCATTTATTCTAATTCATTCTCTTATTTTAATTCGTTCATTTATTCTACTTCATTCTGTTATATACTGATTTATTCATTTATTCTATTATTCTAATTCTTTATATTATTATAATTCGTCCATTTAGTCTTTTTTCTTCTTTTTTTCGTAAATATAATTTACAACCATTTTTTCATCTTTCTGTTATATTGACTCTTCCCATTTCGTATTTTCTACTTTTTTCCTAATTTTATTTAGGTTTTCCTTTCTTACCTCACTTGCAATTTTGCATATTATTTACCCTTTTCTCAATTCCTATTTGTTGACTGGCTGTCTGTTGAAATCTTTCACATGCTATATATTCAATTTTGTATTTTCACATTTTATCTACATATAATGTTCATATATCTCAAATATAAGTTTTACTTCATGTAATAAATACCAAGCATACAAAACACATTCCGAATACCCATTGATTCATTTTACATTAGTATAAAACCCATATATCATATTTATTACTATATTCAGATCCTAATATTTTCTAGCTCAAAAATAAACTTTCCGAAATCTACATACATTTGATGGATTTCTTGACTAATAAAATATAGTATTCGGTACTATGTTGTACTACCAAGTACTATATAACTCGAGGGTGCATAAACGCATGAGTAATATGTGAATAATATCCATTACATATCGACATCGTTACCATATCATTATACATTAAAAATACGAAAGGGAGAAATATATTCCCGTTGCATAGGGATTTCCAGATCATTTATTCTTGAATATTTCAATAGTTTTTCGGAAAACATCCTTTCGGAGACTTCTCCCATGTATTTTTTTGTTTTTCTGTTATTTATACAGATATTTTTATTGGCATTTTCGGGAGACATTTCTGCTTTTGCAAAGACGATACTTTATCAATATGTTTTTACTTCATTTCCTTTTCATCGGACATGAGAAAGAAAAAGTTAAGAAAATATATCTTAAGATATCGGATTTTCCTCCCTCTCTTATGGATTCTTCTTATTTTTTCCCCATCTAATATTATTGACAGTATCTGATGCCGCCGTATTTATAAATTTTTCTAGCATTTCGTTTAGGCATAAAATGAGAAGTGAATTATGTGTTTTTCTTCTTTTTTTTAGAAATAAAAGAGAAGTATTTGGAAGGTGTATTAGAAATATTAGGATTTCTTTCATTTTTTATTGGGGGGAAAATCGAAATAATATATCTCTCAACGTATCAATTCCATTGCTGTAATATAAAGTAAATTTTTTGTTATTTGTTACATTGAGCAAACTGTTTTTTGGGAAATGTTGATCAATGTATAGAAGGATATTGAGCTAGATATTTTTTATTGTCAATAGTATGTATATAAGATATAAGGGATCTAGAAATCGACACCCTACAATGTTGGTGTGAAGCTGGTATTGTTTCCTAATAAAAAAGTTCACGCACTGCGTGGTCAATAACATAAATTAGATCACCCTGTCAACGGTACACCAAATACGTTTCCATGTGCATTGTGTAAAAGAATGTGTCAAAGTAAGTTATTTGTGCTATTTGTGTCGCACGGGTCCTTTGAAATTGTTCGTCCACAGAACTATCTTTGCAACTGTTGACTTCGGAGGTATACTTTTAATTGCAAGAAGTTTTCAAATGACATGTGGCCAGTTTAATTTTAATTGCCTATTTCCTGTTTGTTAAGTAACTTTAGAATCAATCATGCATTTTTCCTCTAATACCAGCTGTATAAGTTTTGTCCGGAAATATTTTATGATATACACTGTCAAAAGCTTCGCGTAAATCTCGAAACATAACAAGGGTTCTTTTGGTTTTTTATATAGATCTGTATGTATTCACTGAATTTTAGAGCTGCCAAATGAAAAGTGAATTAAGTGTTTTCCTTTTAATATAAATAAAAGTGAAGTAGAGAGTGAATCCCGTTTTTATGAATACCGTTATAGCGAAAATCTCGTTTTAACGAACACTTTTCTAATACTTACAGATAAGTTAACATAGGAACAATGCAAAAACTTCGAATTCCCTTATAACAAAATTTTTCGTTGTAATGGCGTGATTTCTCCGCTCTCTTGGACTTCGTTATAACGGGATTCGAATGTATTTTGAAAGTGTATTAGAAATATTAGGATTTTTCTTTCATTTTTTTATTGGAGGAAAAATCGAAATAATACATCGCTCAAACTATCAATTCTATTGTTGTAATGTAAAATAACTTTTTTCTTTTACAGAGTGGATTGCCTTTTTTTGGAAAATGGACGATCAATATACAGAAAAATATTGAGCTAGGGATTTTTTTCCCCTCGATACCATATAAAGAATCTAGAAATCGACGACATACAATGTTCGAGTGATGTATTGTGTTGTTTGTATTGTTTCTGAGTGAAATATTTGAGTTGAACACGTTGCGTAGCCAATGAAATAAATTGGAGCACCTTGTCTCTCGATATTTAAAAGTAAAACAAACGTATTTTCATGTGTATTTCACAAAGCATGTGTTCCAGTGAATTTTTGTTACTTTTTTGTGTTACAAAAGCACAGGATCTTTGCCACGGTTCTTTGTTCAATTGTTCGTCCATGGGAATGTTTTTGCATCCATTGACTTTGGAGGTATACTTTGAGTTACAAAACGTTTTCAAATGACATGTGATTCCTTCAAATGTCTTAATTTGTGAGAAGTGTTATACAATCATATGTGTAAAAAAATAGAAAAATTAAAATCTTATATTCCTCGCGGGCGTTATATTCATAATTTTTTCTAGAATTTTGGTTAGGCGTGAAACGAGAAGTAAATTATCCTTTTCTTAGAAAGAAAAACGTAGTATTTGTTTTAAAAAGTATTTTGAAGGTACAATGACCATTTAGGCGGCAATGACAAGATATTTCGCCTCCATAAAAACCTCTTATTTTAGCATTGTCAAGTCCAGATGTTTTGTAAACTTGATATCTCAATAGAAAACTTTTCCACTATAACACATAGTTTTCACCTGCTGAAAATCGGACGAAAGTTTACTTCATTTAAAAAGATATGACATGATATATGGGAATAAGTGATATTTGATTGCCGCTTCAAGGGTTAAGATTTTAGGATTTCTTTCATTTTTTTTATTTGAGGAAAAACGAAATAATACATCTCTCAACGGTATCAATTCTATTGCCCCCCCCCCTTTTTTTAATATAAATTAATTGTTTTATTTTTTGTTTTATAAAGTGGATTGTTTTTTTCGGCAAATGCTATTGATCAATATATAGAAAAATATCGAGCTAGGGCTTTTTTCGTCGTCAGTAGTATAAAGGGGATATAGATTTCTATGCTATACCATTGTTCGTGTGGCGCTTGTATTTTTTCTGAGTGAAAAATCCCAGTTGAACACAGTGCGTGGTGAATACAACAAACTTGAGATCCCCGTCTCTCGTTCTTCAGTTTCCCTGAACGTACTTTCATAGGTGTTAGTTCCTTTTTAAGTTGGGAGTTAACATTAAAACTTTGATATTTTTGCACAACCAACTAGAAAAAAGTAGTATGAATTATGTATACCATAAAAAAAAAGCACCCGCAGGTCGTCAACCTTTCCCAAACACGAGCACTGCCGGTGCCCACCATTAAAAGAAGAGCACCTTCACTGTAAGTTTAACATACGAATAAATAAAATGACGATGATTTCAATCCCTGAATGCGATTCCTCCAATTGGAACGTTGATCATGTGCTTGCGAGCACGAAATCGGACACGAGCATCGAAAACACTGGGTACTTCTGGGAGCACCGTGGTGCTCGCGAGCAACGGGTTGAAGATGCCTGCTATAAAGTATAAAGTATGTATGAATATGAAATATGATTTATTTTCGTTTATTGCCAGGGAATGCTCATCAATGATGTATAGGAAGTGCATTAAAGTGATTACTACGATAACAAACAAGATTTGAGGAGTCTATGACAAGAAAGAAAGAGGATTTTCATAATTTGTTTTAATACTGTCATAGTCTATTTACCAAAGTCGCAGAGTCAGGAATCGAGTTTGATGTCAAATTGTCTCTGAAAATCCCGTAAATCATCGGATTAAAAAGGAAAGAGTAAGATAATTACATTGTATATGATGTAAGTCTCGGCCTCTTCGTCTCCTCCTTCGGGGCTCGTACCATGATGAGGGTAAACGGGACATATGATGTTTACTTGGTCGTATTCGAACGGCACGTTGCCTTTGTTCACGTCTATGATGTGATCGGTATTGTCGATCCGGAATCTGAAAGTAATAAGTATAATATGCAATTAACATCAGTTGTTAGAATTAATAAGGTTGCTGAAACTGTTATTACAGTCCACATTATTGGCAACTGACTTGCTTTCAAAATCTGTACTGGATTTATAAATATTTCACATCATTCGAGCAATCTGAGCTCATTCAAATCAATTCAACAAAGAATAGTTATTGAAGAATTGGTACGCGTGCCACACTGTTTACTACTTCCATACAGTGATGAGCGGTGCAAAAAAGGAATTTCAGAAATACAAGCTGAGTTGAAAGGGCAAAGACTGCATGAGTAAAAATTTGAATAAAATAAATTTGAATTGCTCATTACACACTAGTTTTCTCAAAACGGATAAATAATTTCAATTAAATCTATACATACCAAATTTATTTTCGGCATGGCTGCCTGCATGTTCTCAATACAAACCGACAAATTAGAAGCTAGTCTTTGTATATGTTAAGGTAAGTGTGATAAATGGTTATTTTACATACAAATCGGTTCATGATACATACTTACCAATCGTCTAAGTAAGTTCGATAAATTTATCACTTTTACTGGCGAATATGCGTAATACCCAAGCGTCGTTGATAAATAATGAAAACATTATCAATTTTAAAGGTGATAATGTATAATAACTAAGTGTCGTTGGTAAATTTGATAGATACTTGAAATTTATCTATTTTATCTGTGATTATGCACAATACCCCAGTGTTATCGGTGAATTTATGAATCCTAATTTACGAATGTTAGTATATTCATATATACTAACACCCGTAACACACACTACTCTGTAGCACCCGTTCTAGAGAACGTATAGCATTATAATTTAATTTGGTATATACGTTATATGGTCCACAGGGGAAAGTAAAATTTAATCGAAAAGTGCCATATTTTCACCTGGGGGTAAAAAATTGAACTATTTATTTTTATTTCACTAATCTATCTCTCACGGTCTCTTTAAGATATCCTAAAAATTTTGCTGTATTCGGAAAAGCAGTTTTTGAGGAAAAAATACTCAGAATACGAGAACTTCAATTATAAACACCCTGCGCTTGGGTTAAAGCATTTCGTCTGAATGGAACTTAAAACTCGTTCTATAGCTGCAGAATGTTGCCGAGTGTGAAATCGGAAGGTTTGTTTCATATATAAAATGAAGAAAAGAATTGGTGTTTCGAATGAAATATTTTTCCCTTCCCTTAGTCTAATTCAAGTCGGTAAAGAACGTGTATCCATTACATGTGAAATGTAATAGATAAAGATATAGAATATTTCTCTCTCTTCTGGGGTTTATATCTGCCGATGACAGGGAGGGGGAAGAAAAAAGCAAGAACGAGATGAGTGTGTTGTTTTACGGAATAATCCTGTGTTCGACAGGGTTGCAATATTGCGCCAGTGTTGCACATGGCAGAAAAGATAAACAATTGCAGCTGAGAAAAAATTCGCATGACAAGTGTTAATGTTGCCACCGCGAAAGTTATCGGTAGTGAATTCATATAATTGCACATTCCGATTGTAGGAACAGAAAAAAATATAAATAACGTGAGAATTTTATTGCCGTACAATTTTTTTTACAATTTTTATTGCTATCCGAGTTTGACAATTGATCTTCACGTTTTAAATTATTATATTTAATTGTATTAAAAGTATAAAATTCTATACATATATATATTTTAAACGCATATTTAGTCGGTGTTAATAAGTTATTAGTCGTTGGTACTTGTTATATATAAGCTTTATACCTTCCTTTTCCTTTGAATCTACAATAAATCTAGTTTTATTTATCACATATTTATACAGCAAAACACATCTCCAGGTATAATATCCTCATTAAATCATATCACCACTCTCTCTCTCTCTCTTCATTATACTCTATAACCATCACCGCAACAAACAACAAAAAAGAATAATACCGAATTTGATTAACGATCGCATATTTAACCTGTTATTTCGGAGCAATCCGCGGAAAAATCCTCGTTAATTCATAACGATAACATACCTTCATTACCAGAGAACAGGAGAAACTCGAACAAGAAGAAGAAGAGTAAGGATAGCCTTAATGAACATAGAATGAGAAGCTCGTTAAGGATTATATTTTTCCGTGTTTTCCAACATCCTGGGATTTTTTTTCTTCTTCTAAGTATTTATTATTATTATTATTATTTTTTATATTCCTTTCATTGTATCGAGAAGAAATATCTAGAAGTCCCGAAGCATCTCTCGTATAACAAGGGAAACGTCGTAATAACATCTGAGAATAACAATGAATCCTAACCATAAAAAAAAGTACTCTAGGAGATTTCTTCCATTTTTTCCCCTTTTTTTTTTCCGGAAAAAAATCTCTTTCTTTAGTGGAAAAAAAATAAAGTCAATCGGATTTTTAACGAAGACATTTTCTTTTATTCGTTTTTTTCTTTTCTTCAGCAATAATATCTAGCATAAGAAGACTAAGGAAGACTCCTTCTTTTTTACTTTAACGACCAATGTCTTCAACTGCTATCGTCCCTCCATAACTTGTGGCTAACAAGCAGTAAAGTAATAAGTGTTAGGAAATACGGAAAAGAAGGAGCAGGACTTATCCTCGGTCCATGTTTTTGTGCTTTCTCTTTGTCCCGTATGCACGGATATAACCCTAAAAAAATGTCATAGAAATGTTTGGGAGAACTTTTATTTTCCCCTGCAATTCTATGCGCAGAAAAGAGAAGTGCACATTCTGAGTTGGATAACTTGATACGCAAGTACGATGAGTAAGTATTTCAGCAAACGAGAGATAGTGGGAGATACTGATGCTGTCTGTATATGAGATTTAGTCCTTTTATTTGTACGAGGTCTTATAACGAGATACAGTCCGTGTAATGGGATCGCTTTGAGACTCGGGTTTTCTGATAAAAATAAACGAATGATAACTATATCCGTAAAAATTCCTGTTTGCAAGTACGTTGAGCATACATGTTGCTTGGACGAACGGGACTTATAGTTAACGGTATTGCTAAAACGGGGCAACTCTGTTTTTATTTCCCAATAATGGGTTATAAAAAATTTCCAATCGTTTCATTTCAACAACGGGACTTTTTTTTTACAAATTAAGATAAATTTAAAAAGATGTAAAATACGTTTCATTACGTTTCAATACGTTTAATCTGGTCAACCGAAAGAAACGGATCAAGAACTGAAGAAAAGGTTTTTTTTCCGTCAAACGTTTGCCTTCAATGTAGGAAGGCCATTGCAAAAGCAACTTCATGTGTGAATCGATCACAGCAAATATTTAAAAGTTATTTTCACATGTCCGGAAATGTTTGTCAACAAAGGGGTTTGGAAAAGGAGAGAACAACTTCTAGCCTCCTACATAGTCTTGCAGCTTGATATCAATAACTTATAGGGGAAAAAATAAGTTTGGTTATACTTTAGCTTCAAAATGCGCAGAAAAACTTTCCGACGAAAAAGATAACATTATAAGAAGTCCCGATAATTATAAACGTGTTTTTTTTCTATATTATGATATCAATCCGTTTTTTTTCTTTGCAAAAAATTGTAAAATTACCCAACAATATCATTATCAGTGATTCTAATAAGCGGCGTCGTCTGTAGTAGATATACAGGTATGTAAAAACTCAACACTAAAGTGGACGTAACTTCGGTTCTAAGCGCCATATAAACAAAACAAAGCCTCTTTTGGAATCACAAAGAATAGGGCTTTCATAAAAAATGAATCAATAAAATGATGCCTTAAACGTTTAGGGGTACCATAAACGAAGAGAACTCTGAATAACTTTAATTAGGTGCATTTTGAAGCGAAAAAAAATGAATTTATTTCACTGTACTCCAATAACATCACGAAAATGGACATCGGAGGTCTGATAGCCCCCACGCGCGTCCTCAAACACAAATTTTAGCGCGGGTTAAATGAAATTTTTAAGCGTTTGAGGAAAATCTTGTGTGAGACATACACGTTCTCTCATAATACTCGTGCTCAGAACTGACGTCAAGATGCAGTTACAAAGAGAAACCAGTGCCTGTTAACGAACGACTTCATGTCCACATAAGAGGTGTGTCCTAAGCCACTCGTCTTCGTCTGGAGGACATTAAATTCTGGAGAAAATGGAAAATCACGCAAGAACGGTTTTCCACACAGAAAATAAAAAGGAGACGTAGTTTCAAAATAAGGAAGTTTCCTGCGTTAAAGACATTGAGTAGGGGAAAAAAATAAAGAATGAGGAAATGCAAAGAGTTTTGCTTCCGCGGGTAAATCTTAATGCTTATACTTGCAAAGGGTGGAGACATTCTGCAGCAAAAGTGGAATCAATCATTGTCAAAAGCACGATCGTTCAGGATAAAGGCTCCATCTTCTTCGTTGAAGAGAAGATAAGAAAAAGAAGCAAAAACTCTTCCCAAGATGTTCTCAAATGGTAATTTACATAAGGAACCGTCCTAGCGGAAGTCCTTTTTGCTTAACGTCCTGCTGGAGAGAGAGAGAGAGAGAGAGAGAGAGAGACCCTCATAGAGAGTATTATAAAATAGACGGAGTTATACTAGTATTTGCGAAAGACCACCCGAGTAAAAGCTGATTCCAATGGAATTGCTTTACTGCTGGTTGGTTAAAGGAAAGCAGATCCAGACCTTCTTGGGTAACAGAGCGACGGGCGAGAGGACAGGACGCAGGGGGGTTTAATTAGAAAAATTTCCAAGTCGCTTAGTCATTTCTGACCCGTTTAACACGAGGACAAGCCTCCGTGTAGGATTTTCTTCTCTCGCGCACAGCCTCTGGAATAGAATGTATCCTTAGAAATAAGGAGGACGAAAAAAAGAGAGAGAGAGAGAGAAGAAATGGAATTCATTAAGCATGTTGCGAGACAATGTCGAGGGATTTCTCGAAGAGAACAGCCGTTCCTCGTAAGAAACATTGCCTACCAGAAGATTCTGAAGGAAGGGCTGGATGCTGGGTGGAGAGGGGGGGGGGAAAACGTCCGAAAAGGAATCAGGAAATTAAGCCTTCATAATTTTAAATAAGACTCGGGCACCACTTCATTCCGCCACGATGGATTTTGATGTATTAAGAACGCATACGCTTGTTGTATACTCTACTCCCCCATTACTGTAAGCACCCGAGAAGCCTCCCGCCGTATTAATCCTTGTTTTCCGCTTCCTGCAAGGACGCTGTTTCTCTCTCTAAAATACCCAAGACCATTTTGATTTAAATGGAATCGGGAGTGTTTTGAAATTCCTTGGGAAGCTTTTGTGTGGCTCTGGATACACTGAAATTATGGTTTTGCAGGGTTATCAAAAAGAGGAATTTTCTGAATGTCTAGTGTGTGATGATAGCTTGAGGTTATGAAATTGGAAGCAACTGAGATGTGTGTGCACATGAACGTAGCAGCCATTTTATTCCTTGTCCGGAGAAATGTTTGTTTCTGCTGGAGGATAGATCATCACGCTGTCTGATTCTATATGAGATTGCGTGGTGCTTTTGCCAATGATCAGGAAAGTCCAGTCATTTGAGATTTCTAATATTATATCAATTATAGTCCTGGTGTGGACCCCGTCAACTACAGGATGGTTAAAATGATGGTTAATAATGACAATAGGCTGGGATTGAGAAGAAGAAGCCTATATTTTAACTTAGTCACTTGAGCATTTTAACATAGTTGACTTGAGCGCCAACTCAAGTCACACAGCGTCAATAGTTTCAACGTCTCTTGCAACGTTGCATGCGATAAAAAAAATTCAAATTTAGTGTACACAGTCAGATTATAGATTAAATAGATATATTGTATACAGACACGGTCGAGCGCCATGGCTAAAATTGGCTAAAGCCCATAGAACCTGGGTCAGGTCAGGTTTCTTAACATTTTGTGTTCCCCGGATTCTTCATGCCAGCAAAATGAAGGCCACGAATCCCCTCAAATCTCTTCTAGAACATTAAAGGGGTCCATCATTGACACCTGGTCAAGAACACGGACCCAAAAGGTCCAAGCCCCCCGCCCCCTATAATTCTCAGCCCTCCCAATATTCCCTATAACTTCACGCCTATGCACCGGCCTGGAGAGAACATTGCATACTATCTTGAATGATTATTAAGTGCAACCGTGCAATGAGCTAATGCGTTTAAACAATTGGTCTCGTCGGTAGTAACAATCTCTACTCCCTCGCCTATGAGCGTCTTTTTACCAAGCGGTATTTTCGAGCATAAGAAAGGACCCACCAATCATCAAATTCTAATCGATACGAAGACGATCAGCCCTTTATTTTTACGGCGTAGTTCGACTGACTGAAGACAGTTCCTAACATGATAATAATCTTCAGAGTTATAAATTGAGGAGGACCGTATCTCGCCAGAGATCAGATATACTATTCGATTTCCCACAGCCAATCACGTGGTCCTCCCCCCCCCCCCACCTCGTTCTCCAATTCTCAACCAACCTCCATATATCCCATCCACACAAATACTTCCTCAGTTATCCGAACACAACACGCGTAGCATTTATCCCGTAACATCGTTAATCGACGAATGGTTTTCCTGAAACGAACTTATAATGACATCACGATCCTGTTACGATCGATACCGACGTGTACGATTTCCAGAAGGGCAATATATACGCCACTGATACTTAGCTGGAGGCCACTGTAACGAGGGCGTGTGGTTAGAGAGAGAGAGAGAGAGAGAGAGAGAGAGAGAGCGCGAGATGAGTTTCACCTGGAATATAGCATCTACTGCCCATCTTCCGATCCCTACCATGTTTTCGCTCGTATCATCTTGGAAAACTTCCTTAGCAGTGAGAGAGAGAGAAGAGAGAAGTTGTTTGTGGCCACCACGAAAGCACACTACAAGCTGTTGCCCACCGTTTTGGAAATTGCCCAACCCCTCACTTCTATCTCCTCCCGTTTTCTGGTAGGTAATGGCTACGTGATTGCAATGAGCAAACACATGAATTCAAGGGGAAAATCTGTTTCTATCATCAAGGATTCGATTCCTTGGTAGGATGCCACCACTGCGCGAATGAATACATATCTTGGGTTTTAGCTTACATCTATTCCGAGTAAGAAGTATATCTTCGATCGGGGGGGGGGGGTGGAAGCAACATCCATTCCGACAGGTATCCCCTCCCACCCCGTTGCTTACATGGACCATAAAAGCGGATAACTTAACGCTTGATGGTAGGGCTGGAATAATTCCCACGCGCGTTATAAACTTGGGAAAGCTCTACAGAAATCCAACTTCTGAGGTACGTATGTATGTATATATGCATTTCTAGGTATTCTGAAGAGGAAGGGGATAGTGCAATGATGGGATGCTGGAAGAGTGGATACACGAATCGTGTGTGATGTGCAGCTTTTGGGAATGTGATTCCGTACTGACACGGAATGGACTATAAAGCAGTATCTCTCAACCTTTATGAATTCAAGGACCCCTCGCCCCTAAAATGTCAGAAATAATTCAACGCATCACTAATTTTACGGTATGTAGACCTAGACGGAGAGGAGTTGCTGACATCACATACCCGCCCTCGCGAGAGAGAAGCAATCAGGCGAGGCCATACAACTTGTGGCCTAGACAACGGCGGACCTATGACTACTGAAGACCGATGCCAACAATCGAACTGATGTTGAAGCTGGCCAATCTAAAAACATGGATGACTGTGATTAGCTGATCTATTGCGATTCGAAATGTTATATTCATTGCATTTAGATTATTGACAATCATTAGATTTCGATTATTGACAATAATTCGATCAACTGACGATTACTAGATTCTTTATGAGAATGCCATCATCGTATAATCTTGTTTATGACTTTGATTGCCTATCGGCGTTTGTTGTTTCGATTTTAATTATCTATATATATAAAATTGATTTTCTGTCTTTGTGTGTCTGTCTGTGTGTGTGTGTGTGTGTGTATGTTCTCTATACAAATCTACAATTTTAGATCGATCGTCGCCAAATTTTGCATATATACCAAATGGGACCCGACTTGAACGATAGGCTACTTTAAAATTTCGTCAGAGCAGGGCAAATGCCCCAAATGGGCAAAAAACTTTCGGGCAACAATGGTTTTTGGACCTCAACAATCACTTTCCGAACGTTTACTTTGGTTACCGTGGTTCCCTAGCAATGCGTTTAAAACGTGTATATGCCTTTACAATGGTTTGTCATTTCTTCAGCGCTGTCAGTATATGTATAATATTTATGCCTTTATAATGGTTTGCCACTTTATTCAATTCTCCCAGTAATGAGAGCTTTTTGAATAGACACCATTATCAGCATCACTTTGAGGGTAAGGCAAAGGATGATCCCCCATAGAAATCAGTGTTAAAATTGCCGATTTTAATGTAGAAAATGCGGAAATTTGGTGGGGGGGGGGGTTTTTTCTGTCACATCAATAATTTAAAAAATTGTATTGAATTCTCGATTTTTCAAATATTGAGTTCGCTTATAGATATACGAAGCCCAGGAGGTTAAACATGAAGTAATTAGCCGGACCTACTTTTGAGTTGGATATTCGTGCAATATCATTGATTTCAACTTTTTATTTATATCTTCTCGAGCATGAAAATTAATGTCTCCGTACTGTCTTTTGATATTCAACTGCATAAATTCATAGTTTAGGATGTTTTAAAATGAATTATGGGCCCGTAAAGTACATCGAAGAAATTCCACAGCTTCTTTTGAAGTAGAAACAGGCAGAGATGGATAACTTGAAGTTCAAAGTGGGGAATCGAAATACCTAGCACCCTTAAAAAAAAGAAAAATATATATATTCATTTTTTTTTTACGTTTCTTCAAATCTAGATTTGTTTCTTTCATGAGTCGCGTAGGAAGTCGCCATATTGGTGAACTTGGACACGGTTTGCATGTCCCTCAAAGAAAGAGGGAGATACCACGTGATCCAAAAAAGCCTCATTGAAGAAAACCCGGGCAACGCCGGGTATTATAGCTAGTCTGTTATATGATCTCAGATTTATGATCGTTTTTATATATATCTTATTTTTGTTGCCATTGTCCGAGGCGACAATGTTTTGTTTTTATAATAAAGCTTTCCGGATACACCCATCCCTCGGGAACGCTTCGATATCTCTCTGAGATGGGAAGCGGGGTGTGTCCGGTCTTCAAAGGTCAAAGGTATGTAGTCACACCTAATGCTTTACTCGAACATATTGTGACGTATTAACACATTTACGTACAAGCGTTTCACAAAAAAAAGTTGGATGACGCGCAGTTGAACTTGCTGCCGCCGTGTGGGCATCGTGCTAGACTCTCGCGGTGAGGATTCAGGTCTGAACTCCATTGATGCACAGTGGTGGATGGCTGAAGTTTGTTTTCTGCGGTTTTCCAATTTCAAAGCGTGAATGCGAGCCGGTGTACCATTTGAAAAAAAATCTCTCTGCACAGAGCAGGCCGACCTTCAACATGATACAAAATAGCACAAAGAGATAAATATAAAAAAAAATTATTATAATTATTTACGCAAGGGGAAGGAAAGAAAGAAGGTGAGAAAAATGAGTTATCTCTCTCTTCTTTCTTCCTCTTGGATATTATCAACCACCCAATAATTGCACTAGTAATTCCTCGTGAAAAACTAACACAGAAAAGTCTTTTCCATATTATTTTGTAACGTGTGAGGTTTGTAACGGTCAGTTACGCGCCAAAACACCCAACGAAAAAAAATTTTCGTCACGCAGCGCGTTCCTGATAATTGAAAATGAACTGAAATATTCAATGCGGTTGGAAGCCAAGTTCACAGTTACTTTCTTTCACAACTGTCGCTATTTCCTCTTCGTGCAGAGAGATATTAACCTTGTTCATGCGCATTACCATCGCCCACTATATTGGCAAATTTGTAAGCAGATTTTTGAAATGTTAGCAATCGAAATCTATTGGAAAATCTGTCTTTACAAAATCAACACTTTTTTGTCGTAAGGGGCCATTCAAGTACTACGTAAGCAGATTTTTAGCCATTTTTGACCCCCCCCCTTCGCTTGTCAGCAAAGGTCAGCAAAACACTGACCCCCCCCCCCCCCCCTTGTCAGCAAAATTTCGTCAGCAGCTTAGAATATTTCATATCTTCAAAAAAGGGTGGGTGATGACATAAGCAACCTAAAAACTCCCCACTTCCCCCCATCATAAAAAGTCAGCAAATCCGAAACCCTTCCTCCCCCCTCGATGCTGACGTAATACTTGAATGACCCTAACGTGTTTTTTTCTCCTTTGTAGCGTTCATAGTGGTTCAATAAGTCAATGTCTTTCATTTTATTGGTGCGAGGGATCTGTGGCTTTCCATTTGTTGGTACCAGGGGCTCTGTGGCGTTCATCTAATTTGCACAGGAGGTCTGATTTTCATTTTTATTCTTTTTTTAAAGAAAGCCTAAACCCATAACTCATATTTTATTTGCATTGAAGGGGTCTGTGGCGTCTATTTTATTGGTGCAGGGGGGGGGGGGTGCATTGGAAAACTCCACAAACATGCGCGTTCACATTCCTCGAGGAACCTCTGAAATACAGGATACTGCATACGGGCCATTGGAAAACAAGCAGTCACAGTAGGGATAGAACCTTCAGAGCGGGATGTATGGTCACGGTATGTATAACAGGATCTCGATAATTATAGAACATAAGGAGATTGTATTTGATGGCATTTACTGGATTATGGTAAGATTATGTTATTTAGGAGAAAAATACAATTTTTCGGTATTACCATAAAATGACAAGATCTCTTGAGACACTGACCGCGTCCAACAGAAATCACGAATCTTCTAACATCGTTTTATGCATCAAATATTTGGTTCTGTAATCCAAGCCATTCAAGAGAAATTAAATTTTCCTATACATACTTCAATTCCGGCCCTACCCTGTATATAGTTGAATATTAAGCGACAGTCAACCAACAAACAATGGAAACTATAGGCATAAATCTGGATACCCATGAAGGGGTGGTGGTCGGACACAATAGGGCGTGGTATAAACTGGAAGAAGTCGTAAACTTGTCCACTCGTCCCTTGAGGGACGTCGTCGCTCCATCCCACGTATGGCTGACGTTCATGCATTCGGTGCTTTCAATTATTCATTCCACGTGTTTGAAAACTCACGTATACTGTATATCCGCGTCATACGCTGTGGTATTATTTATGCATTGCGCGGCGTACGATACAGGCTAAAGACATGAAATTATAATATGCCTTTCTATAATAGAGTAACATATACAGTGTATGGCGAGCGTGTAAATCAGCGCGTAACCTCTTTATATGAAGCTATAATGCGTAGCAAGCGTCTCCCTCTTTGTTTTAAAATAATTTTTGGATGATTTTTGGGTACCAACACTTCTATCTTCATAAGGAAGGAAATAATATGCAGTTATTATCCCTAACTATCTTTAATGAGCTGATGCATCAGCTTGGTGATGGCATAACAGCAACTCTGTGGTGATGAATTAATCTGCTTTTGTCAAGGTGATTTGGTTCGTAGATGCTAATTATTTTCCTTGATAAGCCTGAGAACAAATGGGACTTTAGACTGTAAAATACAAGAAATATCTTAAATAAGTGAATATTTTCTTAATATCTTATACTTTTGAGGATCCCTTGAGAGGATTAGGGGTTCCATGAGCAAATGTCAGGAAACCATCTATTGTTTTCACGTAACTTTGCACGACATCTTTCTTTAAAGAGGTCCCGGGCCTACATCTAATAAAAAGAGCTTGTCACCGGATTCCATATTATCCAGAAAAGGGGGTTCCTGGTTTTCATCTTATTGGAAAAGAGGGGTCCCAGATCTTCATCTTATTGGAAAAGAGGGGTCCCAGATCTTCATCTTATGCAAAAAGGGGTCTTTGACCTTCATTTTATTAGACTTGGTTTTCATGTGTGTGTTGTAACTAGAATTTTTGTGAGGTGTGAGGGAAAAACTAACATGATTTTGCTGCCCCTACCACTGTAAAATTCGATGATTTTATATAGCGATGCTTTTCCTCTCCAAAAAAATGTCGTCCGGGGTAGTTTCCCTCTTTGCCTCTCCCCCCCCCCCCCCAAGTTCGGCCTTGCTTCACATTAATGGAAAAGAAAGTCCATGACCTTCATCTTTATTGGCAAAATTAATCCACGGATTTCATTTCAATGGTAAAAAGTGTCCATGGCCTTCATTTCATTGAAAAAAGGAGGTCCTGACCTTTCTCTTATGGGCACCCCTGACCTTCATCTAATTGGCAAAGGGATTCGTTTTCCTTTATCTAATCAACACTACGGATCTGTGTAGTAATACAAAATGCTAAGAACATCGAAAAATAAAAATCAACACTTGTTGCTTCCAAGTCCCGTGATACTCACTGAAACATTTAGGAGTGTTCGATGCCATTGTCCGATTTCGTACTCGTCATTCAAGATGATTTTGCAATTAGGTGAAGTTATAGAGATTTATCTCGAATGTCTGAGCGAAACAAACATTACATTTTAATGAATCGGAGTTAACCAATATGTGTTGTAGAGCCTCTTGAGATCTTTATGATAACACATCCCGTATGGTGTTCAAAACATGACAGCCAGCATGATCGTGCCACAAAATCACTACTCATTACAGCATGCTGCATTGTTTAGTCATGATGGCTTTGTGTAGATTTCTCAATGTATAATTGTGCTGGCTGTTGATCGTTCTCCTAAAGATGTGTGATGCTTTTGGGGACTTTTCTAACGAATATAAGTGCATTGTGGATTCCTGAGAGATTGTTTTGTTTAATTTCGCCACACCATCAGATTTCGTTTCATCAGCTTTTTTGTTACACGCCTAAACCTCTTGCCTTTTATGAATGGGGACAGTCAGCGACCTACCTTCAATTCCTTATACTGTATTATTTAAGTCACGTGGATGTTTCATGAAGAATATCCAAAAAGATTGAAGTTTTATAAAGAATAAAAGTGACTGAAAACCATTTTCTAAAACTAAAATAAATCTGGAAAAGGGTAGGAATTGAGCTGTGATGGTTTCACACTTGTAAAATGGGAATTTGAGGAAAAATTTTTAAATACTGTATTTATTCAAAAAATTTAAATTAATAAAATTTTGCATCTTCCCCCCCCCCCTCTTATATCTAAGATTGGAACGATTTTTAATACTTTTTCATTAACAAAAATATAACTGGATCTATACTAAGATACAAGTAGTTCCTTAGTATGAAGTAGTTTTTATACTGAAACAGCCAAAATCTCAAAAGAAATATACAGTCGGCCCCCCCGTATTCGTGAGGGTTACGTTCCGGGGGTGACCGCGAATACGATAAATCCGCGAATAACCGAAACCATAGTTTTCTTCTTGTATATCTCGTTTATTGAACATCATGGGAAAGAGCAGGGTGACGCAGAGGATAGAACGAAATGTAAAAGAGGGTGCAGCGATTGTTGGCGATGTTTTCTGAAAGAACATTGTAATTTCTGTTTGTCGTATCTTCTTCATATGATCAAGTATGTTGTAATATGATGACAAGGCTTCCTCTACCAATTTTTCTAAATGTGAAGAGCGTACCATATGGGGATCTGTGCCATGAAAATAATCCATTGCTGATTTGAACGTGCGAAGCCTTTCCGCTATGTTACTCATGGTGAACCTGTCTTCTACTTCTTTGTCTTGATCTTCATCTGGTACCGCTTCAGTTTCAGGAGCAGTCAACCTGCATTAATTCCTCCTCGGTCAACACCTCTGAATTGCTATTAATTTAGCTGTTCGACTTCCTCTATATCCATATCATTGAACCCTTCTCAACACACCTGTTTCGCTAACGTGAAAATGTCTTTTATAGTATCTTCAATTTACTCTGTAGAAATGGTTGTATTCTTTAGTGCACATTGAGGCAAAAGATTAATCCAACCCAAGAGGACTGTTTCCCTCTTGGGGGCTGCCACGGCTCTGGTGATGACAGTAATGTCATTAGCGAGCCATTCTAAATACGCACAACTAAAATTTTGTAAACAAAACACATGAATGACGATTTTTGAGAGTTGAAAAAAAAATTCCAATAAAGGAAAAAAACCGCGAATACGGAAACCGCGAATATGGAAACAGCGAATACGGGGGGGCCGACTGTAGTTATATGATCGGAAAAAAAACGGAGAGAGAGAGTCAAGAATTTCAATCGTGGGTATTTCGACGAATTTGCATTCGAATTAAACGACGTTTCAGTGCCGCAAAGAAAACCACAAATTTAATTTCCTGGCACTTTTTTTTTTTTATCAGTTTGGGGCTTAATTCTATCTACCCAAGTTTTCTTTAAGAAGCTGAATCCTACTTTTGCATTTTTGTTAAACCATAATATTTTTTCATGAAAAATTTTAAGTTAAAAATCAATCAAAGCATTTTAATTTCTTCAGGATCCTCTCTTACGCCGGCATTATACTATAAAAGTTTGGTAAAAGTCCTTTTATAAAACTTGAAATATGCAGCCAATAAGGTCTCCGGTGGCATTTTCTAGAATTTAACCAATAACCTCATTGGTTAGATTTTTCAAGTTTTATAAAAGGTATTTTATCAAACTTTTACAGTGTAATACCGGCCTTAAAAATATCCCGAATTCAAGTCCATCATAGCACAGAACGCACAAATTAACGAATTGTTTCAGAAATGACTCGCTTACATAAAAATGACATGTTTTACAGAATTAATTGCTACTTTTTTATAGATAGCGCTACAGTCGACTTTTGTCTGTTAAGAGCATTCGGAAGTCATTTTTTTGCAGTAAAAGTTTTGAAACGCTGTAGCAGCTCAAACTATTCATCTGTTCCATAGAGACTTAGAAACAAGGTGAATTCAAATTCCACTCTTCGCTTGTGCCACGTCATTGAAACTAAGGAGATTATTTTCAATCGTCACGTGATTTGACCTAGTTTTGCGAAGGACAATATACAACCCATCCTTTAAGGACTGTGGACTTGTCCATCAAGACTGTGGTGTCAACTATCATGCAAACATTTAACTAATATTGTGAACCGGTGCATTTAAAATTCCAGGCCTGCCCGACGAACCACTTGAAAATGTAAAATTTTGTATCTATCATCGTTTGAAAGTGATGCCATTTCGAAGTTGGTGAAGTCCTTATTCAAACACCTAGTAACTCCACCAGCTTATGGACAAAACATCAGTTAAAACTCACATTCAACTTTTGTCAACCAAGTATGTATTATAAAAACGCGTTCAAATTAAACTGCTTCCGTGCATATAGCGCGGATTTTTGAAATGCCTGAGTAAATATTTATCAACGATGTTAATATCTCTTCTGAATATTTTCTTCAGGCATCTCAGGGAGATAAATTCTACTAAGAGTGCGTGTAAAAATCGTTCTTTCTTTCACATTTTTCTTTTCGATTGCATATTAACCCCTAGTAAGAGAAAGATGGCGACGGTGTGTGTGTGATCGGTAGAAATCTTCACCCACACCACACACACAACACCGTCCTCACAGTGTTTTTCCCCTCTGGTTATGAGTGAAAAGCGTTCTTTTTCAATTAATTCAATCACAGTTTTGTGAGGAAACACTGTATATATATACTACACTCCAAAGGTTTTCTCTCTTGTCTTCTAACTTCAACCAACCTAAATTGTGTTTTCTATCAAAGTAATTTCCTCCACACTACAGGGTAAGAAATTGCATATTCAATCTCTAGCGATAATATTCGTTTAGTTCTATTGCTTAAGGCTTGAAATGCTAATCATGTAAGAAGTTTGTCTCGTGTGTGTATATGCGCCTCTAAAACCTCCGTTATTTACTCTTTTTCGCCGCTAGTTCAGCTGTATGTTCAGATCACATTACGGGCTAACTGGGTTGAAAAAAGGGCTATTTATCCCGATTTTGTTTACGTAATTTTCGGGAAAGGAAAATATTCCAGAGAGAGAACCATAGATTTATATACTTCTCTTTTTTAATATCTATTAATATTTGAAGTGATATCTTTTGAAAGTTTCTCCTTTGAACTCCTTATAACTCGATCATTTTTGTCGCAACGTGGTCATTTTCTGCACACGAGGGATAATTAGGTGTGGGACCCGCAATTTATTGCCGATTCCAAACGGCAGGCTTGTTTTTATACTCATGGAGAGGTTGGTGCGCTAACCCCTCAATGGGGGACTCCCTGCGGTAGCAATTTTTTTGTTGCGGCCATGTCACCGTTTCTGTTGTACCCCTGTGTCAGGAAAGTTTTCTGACAAGGATGAACCGGGCATCGAACTCGCGACACCTCTAAGCATCCTTTGGTACTTTAGGCGAGTATATTATTGACCTGGGCTACCGCGTCCCCCTATAACTTCACCACCTAATGAACTACAACCACTACTAGGAAACTCACATTTAACAAAATATGTACAGTGTGTACAATAAACTTTTGAATAATTTAAATATTCATAAAAATTGTAGGAATTTGAATGCGGATTGTGAAAAAAGTTGAAATCTCATAAAGGGGGATTTTTCTATGATGCAGAAAAAAAATTAGTTCAAGTTCATGTCGATAGAGGACGCAACATAAACAGCGGTCGCTGTCAATATGCAAATCAGATTCCTATGAAATGCAGGGTGCATGATTAACAGCTCATTTCCGAATCATCCTCTGTTTACTACTTCACCAAACACCAACACCGGTCATATCGCAATTTACTGTCATTAATGAGTTCGGTTGGAAATGAAAGCGCCATCCATCAACGGTTACTTCAAGCTCATTAGAGAAATTATTTATGTTCTTCCCCGGGTTTAAACCTAGGAACGTGATGTCAACCTTCCCGGTGGTAGACGAGCATCTTAATACCACGCCACTCGGGCGTTACCCTCTGTTACTGGCGCTTACATGAGATATCCATAGTGATGGTTGACATTGGTAGGTAGAGCGCTATTGGTGAAGTTATCTTGCCTCAGCCACGAATCATCGGGTGGGAAAAAAAACCGTTACGAATGTAGAAGAGAGGTTCAAGTCTAATCACTCCTGCTGTACAGATTAACGCTTCCGCAAACTGCATTCAAATATAGCGATTTCTTTAATTTTTATGAATTTTCAAGCTACTTATGAATTTACGGAACATCTTGTACATCATTTAGTTCAGTCCAGTTTCGTTTCTTGTGCAACAGATATAACCCTTTAATCAAGTACGTATCAGGATAACGATCAAAGAAAGCTGCTTCAGTACATGCAGCGCCAATTTTAGAAACGCCTGAGTAAATATTTACAAATGGCATTAATGTCTCTTTCTGCTAAATATTTTCTTTAGGCGTTTCACAGAGATAAATTCCACTAAGAGCGGGTGTAAAAATTGTTTTCTTGTTGTCCTCATTTTTCTTTTTCGATTTCTTATTAACCCTTAGGAAGAGAAAGATGGCGACGGTGATCGGTAGAGATCTCCAACCCCCCCCCCCCCTCCCCACCACCACACACAACACCGTACTCACAGTGTTACCCGTCTGGTTCTGAGTGAAAAGCGTTCGTTTTCAATTAATTCAATCTCAGTTTTGTGAGAAACACTGTATATATACTACACTCCACAGGCTTTCTCATTCATCACAGCGCAACCGCTGGAGCGAGACATTTTGATGGAATGCCTTTGGGAAAGAGACTCTCTCTCTCTCTCTTATATATATAATATCTCGCTGGTCCTTTAACACACTTTCCTTTCTTGATACAGCAGCCTTATAATGTGAGAAAGCTGAGAAGTAAGAGGAGAAGAGAGAGAGAGAGAGTCCTCCACAGCTTCGCTCTGACTCTTTCTGACTCTCTCCGTCTCGTACACATATATATGTTCCTGTAGGCACGTGTCGTACACAATCTTAATTAGCTGACTTTAATGAGCTGCCACAGGCAATATGAGCGAGACTGCAAGGAACAAAAGCTACCAACTCTTATTGGATGTGTATGTACAGTATAGAGCGTGTGGTGCGGGTACGTGTGACTCTTCCTTAACACTTGTGCCGTCCTCTTGCTGTTTTCTTTTCTTCTAGGACGGCCTCTGAAGAGAAGAGAAAAGAGAGATATTTTCTGGATTTTATTTTTCCTCTCCCAAAGTTTCTTGGAGTGAAGAGAGGAAAGTTTTAGCAACAGTTGTGTTGTCCTCGATATCTTTCGACGTTTTGTTCGCTAGATGATTGGGTTTATCCTTCCGCATTATAAGATACAGATGCGGACAATAATGAATGGAAAAATTGTGTGTATTACGTCAAATTAAACCTTGGTGCGTATGAAATATTTCTTAGTGTTTGAATTATAATGGACGCAGTGGACCGTTCGGGGTGTTGAGCTGAAGTAATTGATGTTTTAACTCACGATTATGAGTATTTGTAATTTTGAATTTCATAACACGAGAGAAGGCTCAAATATGGGCTATGGTCTGCCGGGTGTTCCCGATCTCTACTGACAAAATGAGAGGAGTGATAGCACACGCCAAGACGAACAATTTTCGCATGGAACATAGGGTTGCAAATGACTTTTATGTTTAGCTCATGCTGGCATAGAATTTGTACCTCTGACACCAACAAATATATCCTCCTCCCCCACACAGACATAATAGTCTTAATTAGCTGACTCGAATGGGCTGCTACAGGCAATATGAGCGAGATAGCAAGGAACAAAAGCTACCAACTCTTATTGGATGTGTATGTACAGTATAAAGCATGTGGTGCGGGTACGTGTGGCTCTTCCTTAACACTTGTGCCGTGCTCTTGCCATTTTCTTTTCTTCCAGGATGGCTTCTGAAGAGAAGAGATATTTTCTGCGTTTTGTTTTCCCCTTAGCCAAAGTTTCTTGGTGTGAAGAGAGGAAAGTTTTAGCAGCAGTTCTGTATGTGTGTGTTATCCTCGATATCTTTCGACGTTTTGTTCGCTAGATGATCGGGTTTATCCTTCCGCATTATAAGATACTTTCTTCATTATAAGATACAGGTGAGGACAATAATAAATGGAAAGATTGTGTATTACGTAAAATTAAATTTTAATGCGCATGAAATATTTCTTCGTCTTTGAACTATAATGGATACCGGGGACTGTCGGTGGTGGGCTGAAGTATTTGATGTTTCAACTAACAATTTGATGTTTCAACTAACAATTTGATGTTTCAACTAACAATTTGATGTTTCAACTAACAATTTGATGTTTCAACTAACAATTTGATGTTTCAACTAACAATTTGATGTTTCAACTAACAATTTGATGTTTCAACTAACAATTTGATGTTTCAACTAACAATTTGATGTTTCAACTAACAATTTGATGTTTCAACTAACAATTTGATGTTTCAACTAACAATTTCATGTTTATAATTTTGACTTTTATAACATAAATATCTACATAATCATGTTTGTTTAAAAATATTAGGGCATTCCATAAGTTAAAGTATGCACTGTTCGTGAAATGCTCAAGTTGGAAAATTGACGAAGTGGTAAAAATTTTTCTTAATGCATATTTCAGTGTGTCATAAAATGTCAAATTACTTTTTTTCTTTTTTGTTTGAATAAACCAACGTCCTAAAACTTAGAGAGATATAGACGGCTTCTTTCTCAGCCAGAGATATCAAGGAAACAGTTATTTTCCGGATATTATGCTGAGGTGAGCTCGGAAAGAAAAGTCATCACGTCTCCGCCGGGACTCGAACCCAGGCCTCTTGCATGGAGGACGTGATGACTTTTCTTTCCGAGCTCACCTCAGCATAATATCCGGAAAATAACTGTTTCCTTGATATCTCTGGCTGAGAAAGAAGCCGTCTATATCTCTCTAAACCGTCCCACCCGGGGGCCATTTCCTGAAGTTAAGAGAGGCTACTAATGCCTCTACTTCAGCGCCTCACGACACAGTGCGTGAAATTAGGAAGGCAGAGTCATGTGTCTCCAGTGGTGTAGATGTAGCATGCTTGCCCGGTATGCAAGAGGCCTGGGTTCGAGTCCCGGCGGAGACGTGATGACTTTTCTTTCCGAGCTCACCTCAGCATAATATCCGGAAAATAACTGTTTAATTGATCCTAAAACTTGTTTCAAAAACTAGAACACGATGCTTTTTTTTTGTTAATTATAACATCCCAAAACTTGTTTGAAAAATTCAGAATGCCCTGAAACTTAATTCAAAATTTGGAACTCCTGACTTAAAACATTCACACGCGGATATTTTCATGTAAGAGGTCATTCAAGTATTACGTCAGCATCGAGGGGGGCGGAGGGGTTTCGGATTTGCTGACTTTTGATGATGGGGAGGGAGGGGGTTTGAAGGTCGCTTACGTCATCAACCACCCCTTTTTGAAGATATGAAATATTCTAAGCTGCTGACGAAATTTTGCTGACGGGGGGGAGGGGGTCAGTGTGCTGCTGACGAAATTTTGCTGACGGGGGGGAGGGGGTCAGTGTTTTGCTGACTTTTGCTGACAAGGGGGGAGGGGGTCAAAAATGGCTGAAAATCTGCTTGCATAACACCACTTGAATGGCCCCTAAGTGAATATCGACGTAGTTGAGAAGAAATGTGTGCATCTTTCCCGAATATAAATGTAGAACTTGAATTGTTCAAATTTAACATCACGGGTAAAAAGAGAAGACATTTCACATGTCAACAAACAAAAAAATTGCATATGTATTTGTTTCGGTAGTATGAGAAAACACGTATGAGAATACATTCTACTGCGCCCATCTTTCCCCTTGACCGGGAGTCTTGTGCATCAAGGCGTCCAATCAATAAGTCTCCGATACGTATCTTGATTGAACCTGAACTATAGTTCCAACTGTCGCTGTTGTGAAGCGATAGCAGCTGGCTTGCGTTTGGATAGCTTCCTTTTTTTTTTTTAGCATGGCACCATAATCTCTCGATAGAATTTTACGTGCCATCACCTGATATCGTGAAACCACCAAACTTTCAATGAAGCTCGATAGGCATGGCCGAATTCTTGATTAAACTGCATTTTGCATTTTCCATCTTCAAACAGTCTTCAGCTGCTCTAACAGTAAATAAAAAGCAGTTGATAAGAAGACTTCTCTGGGTGCAGAAGTAAATTAGATTCCCCCCAACCATTGATTCCAGAAGTTGAAAACTTGTATGGAGATGGCGATTTCATTTGCTATCACGATTTCGCCAATGCCAGAAAAGCTATATGAATGTTGCAGCAATTCATGTGGGTATACATAAATTATTGATGCGTACAACATTTACTCATGCAAGTCCATGCCCACAATGCATGAATAAAAATATTCATGTTGTTGTCAGTAAGGGAAGAAATGAAAACTTTTTATTCATTTTCTTCCCTAGATTCGACCCGCACACCAGACACCAACAGTCACGATGGTAGACGAGCATCTTACTACTGCACCATTTAACTGCTTTTCATTTTATACTGATGATATATCATTTATTTCCCCTATTTTAAATTGAAAATGACCGATTATGAATTTGTGTCTTACATGTTGGATTCCTTGGTTCCTTGGACGGGAAATATATATCCATAAAGCGTTTCCCGTCAGAAAATAGGAGTGAAATACTGTACATTATACCCTATTCCGTGAGAAGTTGTGTATAGCATTTGTGTTGTAGGATTTAGACGTCCACAAAAACAACATTTATATGAGCCCCCTAAAATGATCATTGTCTAAAATCGTACTTCCTGGAGTGCAACACTAAATGCAACATCTTATTCGTCGCATTTAGACAGGCCGCTACTGTCCAAGGGATTCAGAAAAGTGCCCTTTAACCGGAGGTTTCCACTACGAAGAATGTTCGTCGGGGAAGTTCTTCTGAATAAAGAAGTAAATATGATTCATACCGTTGAAGTACCCCTCGGTTACTTTCGCACCAGACTATTCGTTTAGTGAAAAAGTGGCTCCGAATAACATATTTCTCTTTCTTTCTCCCTGCCTTCAGTGGTTTTCAAGAGGTACGTACTAAAGTAAATTTTACAAATAACAGGCAGAAATTTTAATGCTAGGAATTCCACACACACGCAGCTCCCTTTTCATTTCATCAAATTTCATTAACTGTAGGTCAAAGATACTCGAACACAGTTTTTCTGCATCAAGAAATGAACGGGATGGCCGTTAGTTTTTGAACAGTTTTTTTTTAAAAGCTCAGCGTCTGCTACACTACTTGCGTACAGTAACTGAAATGACCTTAAATTTATTTGAAAAATAAAATAAAATGAGTTACAATCTTACAAGAAGAAGAACAAGTCGTAAAACAGCCATGAAAAGAGCCCAGAGAGACTGTCAAAGAAAGTGTCTGGCTGGTTTCCAAGAAATGATAGCAGGACAAACAGCAGCCACGAAAAGAACCTGACACGCTCCGAGGGGACTTAAATTTCCTTAAAGAGCAATAATTAAAAAAAAAAATAGTATAAAGTACAAGCTCGAAAATGGAAAATACTATTCCAGCTTCTAGAACTATTCACTTTGTGCATTAGATTTTGAGAAATACCCGACAAAAGATGCATAATGGGAAAATGGCTACAATTTTGTTTTTAAATAAAAATTTCAAGATTTTTAATGACAGTAACTTATGAGAAATTCATATTTGAATTTTTTTCACACTCATTTTCTAATGGGATCAAATACAATTGAATACCATACAATTACAACGTGTAAAATAAAGAATAAGCTGTAGAGATGGGAAATCGTCACGGACGTTTATGTCATGGTAATAACTGGCCAACCTAACGACGGCCCTGTCCATATTCCAAGGAATTTCTGACTGATAGGTCACCACCGGAGGAATGAGGACTAATAACTAAGAAAATTAAAGATTACTGCATGAAAAACATTATTTATTCATCAAGAGATTCATTTAAATAATAAATAAAAGTACGAAATATATGAATGAATTTATTTGCATGAATTGGTAAATATACCATAAAAAAATTATAATTTTTTCTTACGATAATTACCAAATTACAAAACAGCATGATAAAGTGAAATGAGTAATAAAGTGGATAACAAAATTATTTTCCATGTGCATATAAAACATTGGAAGATGATACTGTGTAGCTTTATTGAAGTCCCAACGAAGACATGAAGAGAAATAGACCGTCTTTCAAGAACGCAAAATGGTATAAAAAAATACCAGAGCTCCTTGGAGACCCATAAAATGGAGGGAAAGGTACCAGAGCTTTCTCGGCTCTCCAGCATGACCCAACCCACACGGGTAAAAGGCTTATATCCCGGGAGGGACAGAGCCTGAGAACATTCTCCAGAATCATCAATTAAGGAAAAGTATCAGTCTTATGAAATGAGGGGGGGGGGAAAAAGTACCACAGTTTCTAATGGCTCTAAAATGAAGTGAAAAGTACCAGAAGTTTCTAATGGCTCGTTAGACAGAGGAAAGGTACCAGAGGTTTCTGGAGACTCATATTTGGGAGTAAAAGTTCCAGAGATTTCTCAAGACCCATTCTCCATCACCCATGCGGGAAAGTACTAGAGCTTTCTCAAGACTCGTGAAATTGAGGAAAAGAGCCTTCAGGAGATATAAAATGGACGGGAAAAGTACCAGAGCTTTCTAATGATCAGTAAAATATATAGGAAAGGTACCAGCACCTACTCCAGACTCATAAAATGAGAAAGGGAAAAATACAAGAACATTTCAAGACTCATGAAATTGAGGCAAAAAGGAAAGAAAACGGAGGGAAAAAAACCAAAGCTTTTCAGGACTTATAAAGTGAAAAGAATTGCAACACAAGATCTATAAAGTCACAAAAAATTTGACAGAATTTTCTCTTAGCAATCTATATGTATGCATATTCAGGGTGCATAGCAAACGGGGAATATGACATTTTACTGGCGAACCGTGGATCCTAGAGGTATACTTCCAGTTAGGAAGTTTCCAAATAACGTGTAATACTTAGATATGTCATTCATATTTCAAGGTATATATATATAGTCTCCGTGTGCACCCACACCCGATAAGCAAATTGTTGCCCTGTCTCTCCTGATGCCAACAAAAAACATAACATGTTTCTAAGTGCAATATTCCCTGAGATATTCGAATTCAGAAAACGGAGAAAATTTGAGATAGAAACAGCGTTAGATGCAGGTAAAACGGTTTTTCCTATATACCCCCTTGAAACATAAATGACATATTCGAGTACTACATGTTATTCCGAAACTTTCTCCTACTTGAAGTATACCTCTAGGATCCACTGTTCGCTAGTAAAATGTCATACCCCCTGCTTGCTATACACCCTGTATGTGTGTGTATATATATATACTATAAGACTATCAATAATGTATGTTATGGAATTTATTTATATCTAAAAATATCAGGGAATTACAAATGAACTTATTTCCGGTAAATTTTGGCAAAAACAAAAATAAATAGATAATGTACCAAGAAAACTTTTCAGAAGAAAAAGTTGCTCAAAAAGAAAACCATAATAAAACTACATCACAGTCGTGCCTTTTCCCTAAAGGATACATAAAAAGGGAAAAGGAATTCCCGGAAAAGTGTTTAGTGTTAGGTCGGCAAGAACAAGAAGTAGGTTGAAGAGCGAGAAAGATCCTGTACTTGTTTCCAATATATATATATATATATATATAAGGAACCATCCAATGAAAGAGCCAAAATCTATTGCAAGGAAATCCCCTTCACACCCCCACGAAACACAAGAAATAGTCCTTAAGCGAAAGTAAAGGAAAGGAAATTAATTGCTTCGAGATTTCCTGTCAAAGGGATCTTTCTTTCCTTTTTTTTCCCCCCCGATTCGTCAGTCGAAAACTTACTGTGTTGTATTGTATAGTTCCCTTCCTTTCTGTTGGTTAGTCCATGGGGACATTCATGAGTTATTCTAGTTTGCAATGTTTCAAACTCTCACGAACACACTTGTGTTTATACTGGGTACATTAATCTTCTTCATACAACAGTTTCAAATTCGATCACGGTAAATATGATTAATGCTACGCAAAATTATGCTGCACGAGATTATGTATGCATTAACGATTCTTTTTTTAGTTAAGTGCAATTTGAATGATATGAGATTTCTGTTCATAAACGTGGTATGCACGGTGCAGTACACAATCGTGAGTAAGGATAGTTCTAAATGCTTTAGGCAGAATATGGAAAAGATTAAATTGTACTTTGATATACTTCGATAATTTCCCCCGGATTCGACGACTACTGAACTTCTCCAGTAAGGCTGTCCTCTCCCAGAGACACTAAATTCATCTAACGTAGCTTGGACACCAGGAGACTGGACGACTCGAGTTGCCCGTTCCGTTCTCCTTCATGCGACGCTACCAAGGCATTTTTATATTTGAAAGCAGTTTGCGAAAAAGTCATTCTCATGAAGAGAGAAGGGGCAGGAGGGGGGGGGGGTGAGTCACAAAAAAAAATGTTTAAACTTTTGTCGATTGAGGGTACTGCGCGGATGAAAATCGGGAGTGATTGGATCTGAACTTTCCTTCAGGCAACAACAATACGCCAACTTGGGCAATATGCCCAACGAGGTGGATCCGGTGGATCTTCAATCACTTCTGTGTCCGAAACCAGAGCCATAGTGTGCCTTCTCGGGCTAGATTTTTTCTTGGGGCTTCTATATATATTGAAAGGGGTTATTATTATGCAAAATCGAGTACATTTTTGTGGAGCCCCATTTGTCTGGCGATCCCGGGACAGTGGCTGCCCCAGGCTTGTTATAGGCCTCTTCGAAACGTTCGCGAAGCTTTAGATGAAGCAGTGGTGGCTGAGGTAAAGTACCTTGAATTGTGCATCCGCCAATGCCAACATCACAATAAAAATCTTATGCAAGCGCCAGCAACAGGAAAATTCAGAAATTAGCTGTTTTGATCGTACACCCTGCGCTTTATGACTCGCATATTTCCAGTGATTTACTTACGTGCAGTTCCCTCTTTTAACAGACATTTTAACTAATTTTTTTTCTGTACCAAAAGAAATTCCCTTTCACGAGAATAACTTTTCGGCAAAACAGCATTCAAATTTGTACCAATTCCAATAAATTTTCAAAGTATTTATGAGTTTATGGGTCATCCCGTATAATGCTCAAAGACTAAATCTCATTGTCAGAAAAAAGGAATCGATGAAAAACGCAAATTAATTTTATCCAGCTCACAATGTAATGATTGAATAGAAATAATAAATCTGAACAGAGAGACAATTGTCTAATCTAATTGACGCTTTTGATAACATAACACATATAGCGATTCCTAAAAGATAAGGCATTCGATGTAAAGACTGATTGGAATCCCCCTTAAAATCCACTCTTCATATCAGAAATGATAAAATATTACGAATATGCGTAAATAATTCCCCCAAACATTCGACTGCGTCATCATCACCACCACCACCACTACCAGTATCACGAGCCACTTTCCACGCCAAACCGCTCTTTGAAAACTTCATTACAACGAGCAAACATTTTATGACTCCCTGCCCCGGATTGCGTAAAGCCTGCTGATAGGATTGTCCCAAATTCCAGGGCTGTCCCGAGCAATTTCCGCCGGAAAATGTGTACACCAACAGAGAGAAATTCCCTCTCTCACACCGGAATGGAATTTAAACACAATCCGTTTACTCAATTTTGGCGTTAAAACATTTTTCTTGTATACACACACACACAGAGAGAAGATTATTTAGACGGTGAAAGGAATCGAGATGGAAGGCCGTGGGAAAAACTGCAAGAGACTCCACCATCGTCTTTTCTCTTATACCTTTTATATGGTTCGGGGGATAAAAGAATTATTGATAATGCATTTAAAGGGTTTATTCCCTCATCTAAGAATTGATAAAAGGAAAAGGAAAGAGGGCGAACTAAATTACGGGACATCAAAAGGAAAGTCACTTCCTTTAGCATTTAACCTCGAAATTTCCGAATTTCTTATTTTATTCTATCTCGTTTTCTAAGGGAAGGAAAATACCGGAAAATTTAAGAGTAACTAATCTGAAAAAAAAGGGGAAAAAATGTATGAAAGAATTCTATTTCTTATTTATTATTATTTTTTTTTTCCCCCCTACACTAATACTAAAACCTTCGTTTTTAGTATTTTTCTTTCTCCACGAAAGCCATTAGATTTCGAAGAGAAATTCGACTCTTTGGATTTTTTTTTCTTGGATCTTTGTTGAAGTTTACTTTTTTTCCCGTAAAGGTCAGTTCATTGTTACATATCGAGGTGGAATAAATACTATATTGAAAAAAAAGAGGTAGAAGATAATGATAAGTAGTGGTAGAGTACATCAGGTAGTAATAAATACCGTAAGGTTATGTAGGAAAAATTCTTTTACTGGGTTATTTTCTTCTTTCATTTATTACAAATTCTGTAATACATGAATAACAATGAACGAACTAACAATAGGTACAGATAACTGGATACCAAGCCAAGATAATTTGGGTAGGAAAATCGCATTCCTCTATGATGAATCTAACCACCAACCTCGCACTTTCCGGGCGCGTGTTCTACCATTAAACTACAGAGGATAGGCATTTTCCTTCGTAAAAACACCGTGTTCCTTTGGGATGAACGGGACTGCGTAATAGACGGCCTTCTAACTCAGCAGCAATTCGTAACGAAATTAGCCTCCAGATGGCGACATAGAACGAAACGATGAACCGCTCCACTAACTGTACGAACTGCACGAAGTGCTACCGAGTTAGGAGGCTGTCTATTGCGCAGTCCCGGCCACCCCAAAAGAACACAGTGTCTCAGGAAAGAAAATGCTTGTCCTTTGCAGTTTAATGGTAGAACACGCCCGGAAAGTGCGAGGTTGGTGGTTCGATCCCCCCCATAGAGGAGTGTGACCTTTCTTTCCAATTATCTTCGCTTGCTCACGGGTTCGAACCTCACTGGAGCTATAGTGTTGGTAAGTTTAAGTTGGTTTTCTGTGGATAGCAACTTCGAGTCGCGAATGTGAGCCTATTTCCCCGTTAAAAGGTCTTGCCACAGAGAGCATCAGGCTTACAAACGGTACAAATATCCAATCATTACACTTCACTTCTGAAATATAGATGACAACACTGAAAAATCAGACACAACATTAGATACACACTCAGACTGTTAGTTACAAACACTTAAACTTCACCGGCACAACTCACAAGGCAGTAAATTGCCCATAGCGATAGACCTGAGTTGTGCTCGGTTTGAAAGAAAGAAAAAGGTACTTCAACGATTTAATCTTTGAAGTACCTATTGTTACATTTGATCTGAAAGTTTGTAATTTTTTAATGGTGAAATTTTTACTGATTCTCTGTCTTTTTACTGATATTTCCTTTGCTGTTTCTTTCTAATTTTATTGATTGTTTGAATTGTGCACCTGTGAAGTTAGGGTCTACGGGCCTTGCACAGGTTCGTATATATATTAATTAAATAAAATGAAAATGAAATATTCATACGGTGTTAAGAGAGTGGCAGAAATAATTAAATGAAATGATTGATTCCCAAGGTTAAATATAGAAACAGATCAGCAAGAAAAGGGAAATTCAGCTGCTACAGTGACTCCCTAATAAAATGATAATTACAGAAAACATATAATTTCAAATACAGGGTGGACAAAAAGTCCGGAGAAACTTTAAAAAAAATGAAGAAAACCGGAAAAATAACGGAAATAAAACACGGTTTTTTTTTGTTTTTTTTTTTGCAGGGTTAGCTAGGTCACGGGAGTTTTTTTAAGACAGGAAAAAGAAAAGAAAAAACGCAGCCGATAGGTGGCGCTGGTACGAGCGACTGAAAATATGTAAATGAGACGGTTATAAGAACTTGCGGTCTTAATCCACAATCAGTTCACCATTGTAAACCGTGTACGTGGACCTGCTGCGCTCTGCCGTTGCTGGATTCGTGACTCGCTTGCAATGTGTGGTGGTGGTCACGTGGAAATGCTGTAATAAACGATTTGGAGGCATTCTGTTCTTTTCTTGCGTATCTATTCTTTGAAATGTGTACGTCAGCGCCACCTATCGGCTGTTTTTGTTTTTCCTGTCTTAAAAAAATTTCCGTGACCTTAGCGATGCTAACCCTGCAAACCGTTTTTTATTTCGGTTATTTTTCCATTTTTTATGAATTTTTAAAGTTTCGATGTGTGTGGACTTTTTGCCTACCCTGTATTTACGTAGCACGATTCTACTTAGTTCCGGGAAACAGATTGGATGCACCCTCCACTTCAATCGAAAAATATCAGTTTATAAATGTTTTGCATTTATCTATTGAACTGAGACAAATTTACTTTGTAAAAGTTTGGAAGAAAAAGTCCATCGAGATAATAAATAATTATAATTCTTGATTTTGGCGACTTTTTTTTTGCTATCACCGTGTTACATTCGTATTTGGCTATTAAAAAGTGGGAAAAATTAAAAATTCAAATTACCGATATCTCGAAGAATTTTTATCTAATGTTACGGAGTAAATTACTATCGGCGTTGTAGAAAGAAAATAACTTTACTAATTGGTGTTACACTCTTAAAAAGCATTACGATAAACATATTGGCATGAATCGAGAAACTATCCATACTTAGATAAGACAACCTTAACTATTTTTATGGGCAGTGTATAATATATTCTTAATTATTTTCGAGGTATAAGTTTTTATAATGTATTTTAGTTATAGTTGACATGAATATTTTTTATGGGCATCTTTTTTCAGTCACCTAGTGGCGAAATTTGTCTTCTTGTTTCCTTAATGTTTGTATTTTGTTTATTATGGCCGTTTAAAACCCAAGTCCTTATTTGCCCTATATATTTTGAACTGATGGTAAAAGAAATAATATTTTTAGTTAGAAAAACGTTCAAGAGTAACGTGATATGCCATTCATTTTACTAGGGGCCGTTTGTGTACCGAGCTATCAAGTTTAGCTTTTTTATATGGGCACCTTGTCCTGAAAATCCCAATTCGAAAGTTGTTTCCCTGTCTCTCATGTGCCCAACAAAAAAAATCCCATGTTTCCAAATGCAATTTTAACTGAGATGTCGCTGATCGAAAGTTAAGGTAACATAGAATATGGACAAATTTTAATAAAATGTAACTTTAAAGAATCATTCAAATTTTCTGTTTTTTTTTTCGCAAGTGCGTCGTTAATACCACTTGCTCTTTCCCTCCCTTTTTTTCGGCTCAGGGGAAATAGGGCAATCACTTTCTAATGAAATGTTAGGGAAAAATAATACCACAGTACATATACTGCCCCTAGAAAAAGAAATGGCATATTTCCGAAATGGGCATATTATTTGAATGCTTTTCTAATTAAAAATATGTTTGTATAACCAATGGTCCGAAACATAAAGGGTGCATAAGGACTTATTCTACATAATTATAAGGGATTGCCACCGTGAGCACGCTTTTAAAGAGAAGGGCTGAGGTCTCCACCCGAGAGAAAGGATTACCGGAACCCCTCAGAACATTTTGCTGAAATGACCTCAAACTTATTTTTAAACGTACTAAAAATAAGAATCAAAATATTGAGTTTGTTAAAATTTGAAAACAGTTACAGTAGAGAGATTCATAGCCAATGCGAAGAATATATTGCACAATCCTAGTCTATATAGCAATATGGCAAGCATTTCCAAATATTAAAAAGTGTCAAGAGAGTTTTGAGTCTGAAACTTTCAACTTTCGTGCTTTTCATGAGCACCGTGAGATTTTTCTAACGAACATAGAATAACCGTCTTCCAAACCATCAACTATTGCTCGATTCAACGAGATGCTGTTTCAAGTGTAGTTTTCGCAAGTTCGATACACGGTGTTGATCCAGAGTCGCAGTAGAAAAATTGCAGTTTCTCTCTTATTTCCCGAGAAAACTTTTCCCCTTTTCTTTAAAAGTTTTCCGTGGGAACAGCTTTAGCCACTTCCGGAATAGTAGCGGTAGATGTAGTACCTGGCACCAACATTGCCATCAATTGCTGCATCGGAGGCAACCCTGCCGAGCGTGAAAGATGAATGGTCGGGGGTTGTACCTCATCTTTCAAAGCCTCTTTTCAACGGCTGTGTGCAACAAAACAACAAGCGAAACAACCACATGCAAATACCACAACCCTACTTTACCCTTGCACAACCGGCCATTTATCCAGGAAACACCGCTTCTCCCAGGCACAGCCGTAAAACACCAAAAAACATCCGTCATCCAGTGAAACTCAATTGGAAGAAAAGTTCCCAGAAAAGGATATTTTCTTATTTCCTTTCTCTTTTATTTTGCTTCTTCTTAAAACTACATTTACCATTCCTTTTACCGTACCGTAAAATGCATAACTGGATTTAAGAGAACGATTCCTAATTTGAGAGTAGAAGTTTGGATACAATTAATTTCCTTGATGGTTGGGAATAGGAGGAGAGGAAAAAGACAATCCCAAATGCTTCTTTTCCTGGAAATAATAAGAAAAAGGTAAAAAAGAACCCGCAGGAAAAAAATCGATGATTCCTCGGTTTCCTCTTTCTGTATTCACTCCTATAATTATCGGACACGCAAAGGCCCTTTAGTTATAAAATGGAAGTTTTTCCGGAGAAATAAGAGGCCCCGAAGAAAAAGTTAAGCAATTACTGGGTAAGCGCTTATGTGTGTGTATGCGGCCCTTTAATGGATTCAGGAAGAACTTACGCTAAAAAGGAGAAAACTCCTCCCACGGCCATCCTCTTTGATCTTATAATCTGTGGAATTACTTAAATTCAAAGTGAAAGGATTCCTGGCTTCCTCTGGAAAATCCCTCCCTTATATAAAAGAGGATTTTGATGATGGCAAAAGATGTTATTATTATGTACGGAAAAATTTCCCTGATAACACTTTCCTGGAAGACTCTTCCACTGAAAATGACTGTGTGGATGCAAATCCGCATTTTATTTATATGAGTCTTTTTTTTGGAGTAAATAACTCTTTGGAGTGAATCGATGATTAATCCAATTTCAATAGACTTCAGAAATCCAATAAGTGATACTTTTTTGTGACTATTCCTTACGTGATAAGTGCTTCATGAATTATTTCCGATCATTTTTGCGTATTAGAATTATCTTTCGTTTTGTTAATTAATAAATGGATCACGCACGCGCACAGTTTTTGTTTATTAGAGTTTTTTATTATTGTAATCGAGTTATCTATATATACTGGAGTATGACATATAATTCGATTATATTTTTATTCATTATTGTTGTTATATTTCTTGTCACATGTGTGACGGTACATTTTTAAATAAGAAAATTATTATTTTAGATTTAGGTCGGCATTACACTTTTGTAAAAGCTCTTTGATAAAACATGGAAAATGCAACCAATAAGCGTATCGATTACATTCGAGCGAATATAATCAATACACTTATTGGGTGTTGTTTCTTCGTTTTGTAAAAGATCTTTTATAAAACTTTTATAGTTTAATCCCTGCCTTCGATAACATTCTTCGTGAGCGGACTGGGCTTTCTAGAAATTTAGAACTAACGTTTGTGAATGAATTATCTTATAGATTCATTTGTCATGCTTTGTATTTCAAAAAATATCTTTAGATATTTTGGATCCCCCTATCTTTAAAAAATGTATACAAGTGCACTGAACCAACAAAAGTTCAGTGCAGATCCAGTAAATGAAAATGTTTTAAAATTAACAAAAGAAAACTTTTAGAATTTATCTAAGATAATTTTTATGAATTAATAAATCATAATTATGAAATATTAATGACAAGGTTAAAGTGAAATTTTTTAGGAGTTAATTAAAATTGGGTTTAAGATTAAGTTAAGAACTAATGAAACAATTTTGAAGAATTAGTGAAAACTTTTTTAAGAAATAAAGAAATTTTTTTGATGTAACGGAAGGATTTTTTCTTTGGTACGAAAATAGTTCATAATTCTGTCAACAGAAGATGTTGCACAAAAGTGAATCATCAGAAATATATACAGGGTGAACGTAACATGTTCTGCGAAGTGAAAGAGAGTGATAGAAGTGCCCAATTGGAAACATGAAACAACCTTCCAACCCTATCCTATCTTGATCCGTGTCCGAGTTATGGTGGATAATCGATTAAGGAAAAAAAATGAGTCATGTCTGAAAAACCCGAATTTTGTGAAGTTTCTGCAAAACTTTTACACACACTAAGCACATATTTGGAAAGAGCAGAAATATTTCATAAAATGACACCCTTTTCACCGAAATATCGGATTTAGTGGCAAGCTACGAGCGGGAAGCTCTAAATTGAATTATTTCCAAAATTTTTAATCTCAGACTCCGCAAACACCCTTGCAGCTCAATCGGTGAAATTTACCAAAAACTTGTCCATTGTACGAGCCTTCAAAAGAGGTTTCTAAGGAAACTTTACAAATTAGGGTTTTTTTCAGAATCGATTATCCACCATAACTCGAAAATGATTCGAGATAGGACAGGGTGGATAGGGGGGGTTTCATTTTTTTCATTTTGGCTCATCGATCACCCCCTTCCGTTTGGCAGAACAGGTCACGTTCACCCTGTGCATCACAGTCCTAAAGAATGTACTGTGTTCAATTAACAGCTTATTTCTGAATTTTCCTGTTACTGGACGTTACATAAAGCTTTCATTGTGATGTTGCAGTGATGAATAGAGCAGTGATTTCTGAAGTTCTTTTACGTCAGTCACGAATCACCGGCTGAAGAATTACGAGCGTTCTGGGCACACAGAAGAGATTGAAGAAATGTTTAGGACCAGAATTCTATTGTTTGCTTCTGTGCAGCACCCTCTATTGACAAAATTTAAACCAATTGCTTTATTCTAAAAAAAGTCTTCGGTGAGAACAAATGTTTTTGCAAACCGCATTCAAAAATACCGATTCCTTCAAATTTAATGAATTTTTAAAGTATTTACGAATTTATGGTCCACCATATATTATGGGAGTTTATTCATTGCTCCTCTAGTGGCAGATGTTTGTACTCGTTTAGTTTGTTTTTATGCCGTTGCCATCAACTGTAACTTAACTTACTACAGGTAACACTTACTGTCGTCGAGCACCTCTATTTCGTGCCAACAGGCCGTTCCCACTACCCCCTTCCAGGTGTCAGTGCGTATGTGTGCCACGTGGCAGTAAAGTGAACTGAACTGTTTTTACTGCAGGGAAAGAAATTCTCATCAAATAATGAACGTTGATGACATGAGTCACACACATACATGCATAAACGTCCCTATGGCAGGATCTTTGTTGCGATGGAGGTTAGCTATACAGTACACAAGATTGCTTTTTGTTACTTGACATGATTGGTTGACTTAGGGTTTCCTGCGTTTCGTTTTGTTCAGGCTGACATCATGCCAATATTTGTGATGGTGTGTGTGTGACTTCCCCTGTATTCCATTGTTTTTTTTAATCATAGAATGACCAGCTGTTCTACGGTATGGCACCGAACATGACTCAGTATTTTATATGGAAAAAAATAATTAAAAGATTCTCATTCTGAATGACTGAAGTACAGGGTGACTATAATTTAAGTTCCCGTACTCTGAAGAGTTTTCCTTAAAAACTTTCCGGATATCTTGATGAGACCATGGGAGAGAAATTTATGGAATAAAAAAAAGTTCAATTTTGAGGCACCAGGTGAAATGCTGGCGCCTTTTCATTGCATTTACTCTCCCCCATTGTCCATATAGCGAATATATATACCAAGTTTCAAAGGAATACGTCTTTTGAAACTTGCAATAAAAAAAGCGCTAACCTGGTGGCCAAAAATTGAACCCATATTTTTATTGCATCTCTCCCCCATGGTCTCATTAAGATGTAAAAATTTGGCTGTGTTCGGATCAGTTGTTTTTTGAGGAAAAACGACTCAGAGTATGGGAACTCTAATTATAATCACCCTGTATTTCTCTTTTCGTGTGTACTTTTACTACGGGATTGCCATCATGATGGAATTATGTATAATTAAGAAAAAATATTTCTTCAAATACATACAACAAATTAGGGTATTTTTCAGACATAGACAATATAGTACCGGGATCCAGAGACCTTCACATTCAATTACTAGTACTAGTTTATGTAAGGTTGACCATATGACCCGTATTATTTGGGGTATTCCCGTTGAGCCAAATTTATGTAGCGAAATATTTTAAATCAATATTAATAAAACATATAAAATGATATAAACTGGCATCGAGTAGTGTCGGTGCACCCTGTAAAATAGGGCAAAAAATAGGATACTCGAGGAATATAATCGATTGAAGAATCAATTATTTTTGAACATCATTCCACTTCATCCTGCTGAGATCTTCGATTAATAACGCGAGGCACAAATGTGGAATCCAAAAAATAATTTCACAAATAGGAAAAGTAATTTCATAATTAACGAAAATAATTTCGAAACAAAAGTAAATGATTTCGGAATTTTTAAAAAGTAATTTCAGAAAATATTTAAAAAAATATTTTCCGAATTAATGAAACAAGTAATTTCAGAAAATATTTAAAAAAATATTTTCCGAATTAATGAAACAAATAATTTTCAGAAAAATTAAGAAAGGAGTAATTTCAAGAATCAAAGAAGGGAATTAATTCAGAATTAATAATTAATTTGTAATTAATAGAAAACTAATTCCAGAACAGAGAATATTTCACACAAAATTAATGGAAAGTATTAAAAATAATAATTCTCAGAAATACTAATTTAAATTATTATTAAAAATGAAAAGTAACAGTTTTTCAAAAACATATTAAAAAAAATATATATATATTTTCAAAATTAATGAAATAAATAATTCCAACATTTAAAGAATGGAATAATTTCGAGAATCAAAGAAAAAAAATGCCTCAGATGTAATTAGAATTAATGGAAAAATAATTTCAAAATCATTAAAGGAAATCATTTAAAATAATTTTGGAATTAATAGAAAAAAAATCAGAATAGATGAATGAAATTATTTCATAATTAATCGAAATTGATAATTAATAAAATAAATAATTTCAGAATAAAACCGTTTTATGGGGCCCCATCTGTTTAGACACCACTATACTATTAAGCTTTTGCGAATGTGAATTCCATCTTACACTTCCAAAGCAAGAGTTGGTGACCCGCGGGCTTCGTGAAAAATTTTAATTAGACCCGTAATGTCTGGAAAGTCGACGACGCTTGTATTAAGAAATATGAATTCCTCATGGTGAGAGAGAACCAACCGAAAATCCAGTAGTCAATTCCTTCTGGTCAAACCTCGAGCAATTTGGATCAGATTCTTATTCCTCCGAAGTTGATGCCAACGCCATCAGGGTAGTATATCCCCCCTTAATAGTTGTTTAACTTGATGAATATGCATGAAAACATCAAACACGAATTCACAGAATCTTCCACACAGAAGACCAAAACTTCCATCGCCTCTCTCTTCTTCTTGATAAGTTGAAGCACAAGCAAGCAAGCATTTTGCGAAGATTAAGCGCGACTTAAGTAGTGCCAGTAAGTTAAACCAAGAGGCAAACATCAATTGAGGAATCGGCTCCAGCTACGAGTTATCGGCAAATGGTCCTTTAATCAAGCGCTTTAAGTAACTCGCGGGGGGGCCATAATGAGGCTTTTAATAATTGCGGTGTGGGAGAAGGCAGAAATGGCAAGCAGTGCTGTACAGTGTACCGTCCTTTCCAACGCATACTCAGGATGGAAGTTTGGTGGCGGTGGCGAGACGACGAGAGTGTTCGTAGTAGTGGCACCGGGAGAGCAAATAGCGAACACGTCAGTGTTTACCAGTCGATTTTCTAAAAGGGTGGAATCGGGTGTTTGCCAACCCATCAACGGCAAAATGCATATTTTGCTTAACAGGCGCATGTATTGATTCGTTTTCACTCGAAGCTCTTCAAAACCCAAGGAAGTGATGGAGAGAGAGTCTCTACTATATCGCAAAGAGGAGATTGGACTCGGATCTTTCCCTCTCGATGAATGAGTGTCAGATACCAGATTGAAGTTATTGAAAGTTTCCAGCTTGTACTTTTGATCTTCGAGAGAGATTATTTCACTTGCGAGTGACTTTCTACAGGTTTTGATGTTGTAGCTTATTATTACTGGAACTGTTCGAGGCGATGATATGCTTGAGGCATAAACATACTGTAGGTATGTAGTCTACTAATGGACCTCGATTAACGAAATTTCGCTTATCCGAGATGCTTTCCATAAATTGATTACAAAATGGTGAAGTCACATGTTTGTTCTTTTTATGGGCAGTGTGTTCTATGGTACTGATTATTAGTTTTTACTTACGTATAATACAGTAAAATCCCCCTCAACGGTCAATAATAATTTCTCCTCGTGTAATAAAAGTATGCATTTGAAACCCCTGAGATTAACGGTTATCCCTTTTTAAGGACGAATTTTTTTATCCCGTCGGTATCCGGAAAAGAGAGGTTTTGCTGTAAATGCTTTTATATAAAGGGTTGCTGTATTTTGGTTGTATTTGGCATCCATATTTTTTTCTGAGCACCTTTCTTTCCAGTTTTTTTTTTTCAGCCACCTCGTTGGGCATTTTGCCTGTTGTGGCCGTGTTTGTATTTAACGTGACAGCAAACTGGCTCATCCATTACTCACACATGCTGGAGCAGGACCCCTAGGCTGTGATTTTTTTGTGGACCCCCAGATCACACTTTAACGGGCCCCTTTATGATGAACTTATTCCGTGAAAAAACAAAGAAATGATGAGAATCGTCTCGGGTCTCAGGGCTGGCACTCTGTTAGCCCTACCCTTGTGGGGGCCATGGGCTCACCTACATCCTCTCTCACTTGAGTGAGAGATTTGCACCAAATGTGCGGGCTATCCATAAAAAAATTCATGTTTCACCCTGTGCGGAAAATATTATGAGCAAAATATTTTATCAAAGACCATATTCTCTTCGCCCCATTTTTTTAACGGTTCTAAACGCTTATTATAATGATTCTTTTTCTAAGTGAAGACCTGAGTTACTATATATACAGTCGAACTTGCATAATTCGAAGTGCAAACTAACTGGAAAAGAGTTTGCATTATCCAAAACTTGAATTATCCCGTTAATCTATCCAGAATCAGTAAAATTACTACAAATTGCAGCTTAATTATTTAAGCGGCAATTAGAAATTACTAAACCCCCTTTCAAAATGCCATCTTTTTCATTACAGTTGGCTTCCTTCCGATTTTTATCAGTTGAAGTTTGGCATTGAGAAATCATTTTTGTAAAATTTCCTATACCTGTCAATGATAAAGCAAGAGGCTTTTATGGAGTCGAGATATCTCGTCATTGTCGCTTAAAGGGTTAATCACCAACATTCTCATAAGTGATAATAAGTATCAATTATAAAGTTTTTATCATCAGTTACGAAACTGTTTCCCAAATTTTAATAATTAATAATTATAATTGAGTTTGGCTACTACGTAATATTCCACTGTTCTGGAATCAGCATCATTGCAGAATTTCTTGACTATGCTCAAAGCCTGATTTACGGGAACAGTAGTTCATGATCATTCGTTACGAAGTTGATTACCGAATGGTGCTTATCATTCTTACGCTATCAAGGGAATATATTGACTTTGATTAACGTACTGCCCATCTGAACTTTCAGATACTTTACTTACGTACTCTTAGTGACGACAAAACGATTCAGGTTCTAAATGTTACACCTTTATCTATAGGTTGAAAAACATAATCGGTATTAAGCGATACACATTCTCTATGTGTGGACTCCAGCTGAACAATGTTAAAATGGACATTAAATTACAATCTGAATTTTTCAAAATTTTCCATGCCCTTAATAATGACAAAAAGATTCAGATTTTCAATGTTACACCTGCGTCTCTAAAGGACGAAAAGCGTAATTGGTATTACGTGGTGGTGGTACACAGTCTCGATGCACTCCTCCTCCTAACTAGATCATGGCCCGCCACTCTGTCTCAATGAACAGATTTTAGCAAGTGGTCGATGAAAACCTAGGCTGTGTTGGAAGTTGTGCATGTGTTAACATAACGGGAAGTCTGTTTCTTTGTAATGCTTTTTATGTGTAGTGCTGCCATTTGCCGTAAATGTTTCTAACCTTGAGCGTAGCGTACTCGATGCGCTCGGCTGAACAAAATTTAAATGGTCATTAAGTTGTCAAAGAAAGAGTAGAGAAAAACATAATTTTTAAAACTTTTTAATTTGTCTTTAAAAATTTGTTTCTCAACAACTTCATAGAGAAAAAAGGCTGGCTTTTTGTAGAATTTTTCCGAACTAAATTTGATCATACGATTCATCATCATCATGATTTTTTTCCCCGCTACTTCAAATTATCCAAAAACACGTTCGAATTAAACAGAAAATTTTAACAATAAATTAGATAAAAGACTCAAGCGGGAGTTCGTGAATGTTTGAATCATCGAAAATTCGAATTAACCAAGTTCTACTGTACATTGCGCATCTAATACAAATGGTCATAGTAAAGATATTGACCCTAATTAATTAATTGATTTTTCTCTAAAATGCCTTTCAAAAGGCATTTTGACACACAAGAAGCAACTTAGTTTTGGCTCAGGTGTAAAGAGGTTATGGAAGAAAATTTTCAATCCAAAAATGGCTTTCAATTTTAAAGGGTATCATACCTTTTACGATGGTGGAAATACCTCAAAAACTATGATGTAATAGAAATATCATTAAAAATATTATATTTAACCATTGATTTATTTCAAATTTGGTACGCATAGGTTGTGTTCGATTGTATATGTCAGTGTTTCTCAACATGTGGACCGCGGACTATTGGTGGTCTGTGACGTTCGCAATGGGGAGGGAGGGGGGGGGGGATCCGTGGGCAGATTTGATTATTGCCTTCCAAATAAATGAAAAATTATTGAATTTGGGAAATTGATAATCTTTTGGGTTACAAATAAAAACTGTATATTTATATAATTAGGTTTACCATACCTTGACAAGAAAAATATGAGAAATTGCGACCCTAAATACGGGCTACCCCCTAATAGCAGAAAAGGAATGTAATTTAGTATAAAACAGATAACTTTTGCTAAAATGGATGAAGGGTGGCGAAAGATAGGGTTTGGTGAACAAAAATGAATTAGACATAAAAACATTCAAATAACTAGATGGCCATATTTCATGGTCATCAAAAACGTTGCCAGAAGTCTGCAAAATTCCCTTTTGTTAAAATCACTGCAAAATTGAGCGAAAGGCGTTGGACCTGGCAGATATGTGAGCTGAATAGTTATACTTATAACGCTGGCGCATATCGAGAGAGGTCGTTTGAACACAGAATGCCTTAAAAACTAATAATGAAAATGTATGAATTGATCAATGGTTTCACCCACTAATTTTCTTTTAGCGTTACAACTCTATTTCTCTCATAAAAATATCACACCCATGCTCTGAAACAGCGGTTCTCAACCTTCTTTGATTCGCGGAGCCCTTTTCAGTATATAATTTCTACGGCGGAGCTCTGTTTGCCTCGAGGAGCCCTTTTTTGTACATAATTTTTATGGCAGAACCTTGTAGGTTTCTCTTATTTACTTATCTATCAAATTTACTGATTCATTTTATTTTCCTCGAGTCACCGTGGAGCCCCTGGGAGGTGCACAAGGAGCCCTTGGGGCTCCGCGAAGCACCGGTTGAGAGCCACTGCTCTAAAATATTAAAATCTTCAAAAATCGCAGGAAAAAGCTATGGGGTCACACAGACCCCTGCTCGTCTTTTTAGATATGGTCTTCCGAACCGTTTTGCTAGTGTTCATGAAAGAAAATCCAAAGGATTGATCAAAATTCATGAGTAGTGAAAGAATAAATCTCAGCGTTGATCAAATTTTAGAATTACTGAGAAAAACTTCAAAATTGATGAAAATTCATTTACAGTTTAATGAGAGAGGAAAAAAAATCTAGAATCCATGAAAATGCAGAATTATTTAGAGAAATAATTACAGAATTGATGAAGTCTGTTGAAGCATAGGCATCTTATTTACGACAAAGAAATATATTTTTGATGTATGTATGTTTCTTCACTTCTAATACCGTGAGTGCACCCCCCCCCGAAACCGCGGGGCCCTTTGCGACCGCACCTGTCGCACGACTCAGAGGGCGGTTCTGGTCCAAACGTATTTTTTCAATCGATCTCTGGTCCCGTATTTGCATGCGAAACGGACGGCATGACTCGGACAAAGTTAGAGCAGGGAAGACAGAAGTTTTGACGGGAAGAAACTGCGTTCTGATATCAAAGAGAGCAAGCAGCACGCTCTTCGAACCAAGCGCCTGATTATGTACTTGCTTACTTACTTGTAGGCACAACATTAGCGGTTTCGAATTAATGGTTATATGCGATGGTCTCGTGCCTTCCATTGCCAACACGATTCCACCCACCTTGCCATCATACCGGAGTTAGTTCACGGACCCGAATGAATGAACTGGAATCGCTTCCCTCGCATCTAACATATGCGTGTTCCGCAACCATCTATAACTGCACTGCATCCACAAATGCCTTGGACAGCTCCGGATCAGCGCTCGCTTGCTCTCCCCCAGATATGGGAATAGAAACACATGTTCCACCCTACCCTCAAGCAACACTGAGAGAGAGAGAGAGAAGTTCAAAAATAACAACAACGTAAGTGCTCGTGAAACAAACATAAAAATGCTAATTGTTGTTGTTCGCTCTCCTCGGCAGTGCTTGCATTGTTGTTGTTTGCTCGTAAATACTAGTTGTTGGAGGAAAGGTTGTTTTTCCACTCCATTTCCATATCGATTAATTATTCTCTCTCCCCCCCCCCCCCTCTCCCTTCCGAAAACAACTAGTATCTCAGGAAATACGAGATTTCACTAAAATTATGATTGACTTACGGTGGTCAATCAAATATGAAGTGGGCAACACAGTGAAATTCGCTATAACGAGATAGAACTTAGCGGTAACTAAGTAAACAATTTTATTAGTCCTTTTTATTGCATTTTGAATGAACTGAAGCCTATAAACTGCAATGTGTAATATAAAATGTATATATTTTTCTTTTATTTCACTCTTAAACCCCACTCGAACCCCATCGTCACCATAGTGGTGGCCGGCTGAAGTTGGTTTTATGCGGTTCCCAACTTCGAGTAGCAAATGAGGGCTGGTCTCCCCGTTAGAAAGCTTCGCCATAGTACAACATGCCTACAATGATACAACTATTCAATCATCACACTTCGCTCATAGTTGGAAAAACTGATGACAGATGGCGGCACTACACATAACAAGCACTACACACAAACAAACTTCCCTTCAGATTCACTACACGTGCCCGCGCATTCCAATATGCACCGCTTCGTTAAAAGTTCCGCAGAAGAATATGGACGAGGTGCATGCGTGGTTTAGTAGTAGCACAGATATCACAGGCTGCAAGAAACCAAAATTCGGAATAGCGCAATGTTTTCAGGAATAGAATTCGGGCATGTAAAGTCTACATGCTACAAGTGGCAAACTATGGTGGTGGAAAGACTCTGTGATATCTGTGGTACGCTGTCAATTACTTGAATAACTTAGTAGTCAGCTTTGTCTCCCTTTATTCGAACAACCCATGTACAGTGGACTCCAGTTTTTACTAATTTGAAGGAACTTGAGTAATTAGTTCTTAAAAGTTCTTGAATAGGGAAGACGCTGAGAAAAAAGTGTCATATTGTTGGAAATCACAGGAATATTTCCTAAAAAGTGTCGGTCCGTTAAATCGAGCGCCAACTGTAGTTTATACCTATGTTTTCCCTGCCAAGTAACAGATTTGTCGAAGACAGAATTGGGTTTTAGTTCATTCAAAATTGTCTAAAAGTGCCCAAGGCTGTTCTTAACTATCCAAAACTGCTTAAAAGTGTACTAGACTGGTTCAATTGTCCAATAGTGTCCCCAGTCCTTGAAGTACGAGAATAGCGTGTAGATTTTTTAATGAAATCTAAAGTTTTACTAGTTGATGGAAAAATTCGAAAAAAATCGAAAAGTCTCTAAAAGTGTAAAAACATTATTGAAGTTAGTCAATTCATATTAAACTTATGAGTATCAGTACATTTTCTTTCAATATATCGCATTAAAAGGCTGTCTAAACATAAATGTCAAAAATCTAGAACTGTTTAAAGGAGCCAGAAGCAGCCTTAACAGTTGTGTGTCAAAGTGTCCTCAGTGTCAAAATGTGACATGTAAACTCATAGATATCATTTTTACATACTACCGTTCTGAAAAACACAATTATACAAATTATACAAATCGAAAAGTCGGTCGTATTTTAAACTCTGTCAAAAAATGCCATTCGATTGATCTACTTCAGCTAGTGGTCAAATTGACATGAGTCAACTGAGTAAATATTGTTCGTAATTCATTTTCCAGATAGAGTATATGGACAGTTTCCGAGACCGACATTGCGATAAAAACTACGTAATACTATTGGTTTCAGTTTTTACCGTATGGTCCGAAAATTTACCAACCTTTTCCAAGGGGCTTAATATATTCGAAATGGAGAAAATATACAAATGATTCATTGAAGAAAGAAATCTATTTTTAGGTATTCTGATCCCGAAACTTAGGAGGAAAAAAAAATAGATAAGAAAGAGGAAAATTTTTCTTCCTAAAGTAAGAAAAATGAATATTTCCCAAGTCAGCAAAAGAGGAAAAAAAAAAAAAATAGTAAAAACTTTGACCAGGACTGAAAAAGGAATACAAATATGTATGCAAAATAGGCCCGAAAGAAATTTCTCAAAGAGCTACTTTGTAGGTAAAAAAATAGAATAAAATAGAAATTTTCTCTTGGAAATTGGTAGAAGTCCCACGAGAGTCCGCGCGCATTTTGGACTAAGAAATCCAACCGAAGATGTATATATATATGTCTGGAAAAATACGTAAAGTGAAAAATATCATTTTCTAAGTATGGAAAAGACTTTTCTGTTTCCATCTTATTTCTCACCGCTTATAACGCATTTTTTCTTTCAACTTCCATAAAAGTCCGCTATAAAAAAATTTATACAGACGGACTGTGTCCTGCTGATAACGTTTCGTAATAATCAAATAAGACTTTCTTCAGTGATAGTAAAAACTTCAGGAAATATATTGTGCATTTCTTTCAGGACGTCTCTCCAATGGGAATATTCGGGAATTTATATTGTGGAGTTTGACTTTCGGAAGATATTATTGGACACATTTGAAAGGTTGGAGGCAAGCTTCAAGGGTAAGACATTGGTTTTTACTGTATGAACCGTCTCAAGCCCATGTAGGTACCCAAATCGTATCTGGAGTGGTACAGATTCCATAAAGGGATTGAATGCTTCCAAGGACTTTGTAGTAATTGATAGCTGGCATTGATACGATAAATATGATCTTGTTCCTTGAGGAAAATTCGGGTGGAATCCTTCAGGAAAACCAATTTGTTCAAGTTATAAATGGCCAAAAACTCTGTGTGTTTAGACACAATTCAACCAAGGCTGCACCATAAAACCAGAAAAAAAAGTTTACCGGATATTTTTTGTTGCGATTCGTGATTATAAAAATGTATAATAGCCGATGGGTACGGTTTAGTTTAATGTGTTATGGAACTAACCACTCAATATATTGTTTTCTTTCTGGTCTATGTAGCCACACAGTGTAAAAACTCATTCAATGACCATTGTATAAACAAAGAAATGCAACTCTTACTAGCTGAATTTTCTACACGTTTTTTCGTCGCACGTGAACCCGTTGCAATAAATATGCATTCCATCCTAGTTTATATTCATTGCAGATCGACATCTCGCAAGAAGTATTGATTGCAGACTAAATTAATCGTGTTAATTTTGGAACGACTCAATTCGTCATAATTATACAGAACAGATAAACAATGAACTTGACTCGAACATATTCATCGTGGAATCGAACGTATTCATTGTGCATTCAGTTCTTCGTGGTTTCGAAATTTTTCAATTCCTCGTGGTTCCCAACGTATCATTGCGAGCTTAATTCATGATGAACTCGAAATTATTAATTGTGGATTCGAAAATTCATCGTGGACTCGAACGCATTCATTGCGAGTTAAATTCATAGTGAACTTGGAAGTATTTTGTGTAGGTTCAAATTCACCGTGGGCTCATACGCATTCATTGTGTGTTAAATTCATCGTGGACCCACACGCATTCATTGTGTGTTCAATTCATTGTGGACCCACACGCATTCATTGTGTGTTCAATTCATCGTCGACTCTAACGTATTGTTTGTTTAATTTATCCTAAAACATTATGAGTTATGAGTTTAATTTCTCGTTAAAAATATTCATAGTGGGTTCAATTCATTCAATTCATCGTTAAGAAAATCATTCACTGTGGGTTGAATTCATCGTGAAAAGTTTTTATAGAGAGTTTAATTCATCGCGATCTTACAGATCTTTTGCATATTGCGTAAGTAACCCAAATGAGGGTTTTGACGGCTGGCATCGTGATGTGAAGATAGTTCCGGGTCATGATCCATTATAATGGTCTTCCAAGACGTTTCATGCGTGTAGTCGTTGTCTTTGAACAGCTATAAAAAACACACCAAGTTTGCGTCAGCCACCACCGAAGGTACCCCTGCAATTATGGACGAAAAATCCCGAGAGTCAAAATCCAATAGACCACGGCCTTAGCCGAAAATTTTATTTATTTCTTAGAACCCGCAGCAACTCACTGAGATCTTACCAGATGTGGTCGGGTACTTTTCTGAATCAAATAGGTTTCAGAAGCAGAACTTGATCAAAATTCGGCGGATAAGATCAAACCTCGCCAACCATAGACATGGCAAGTGCCAAATGACAACTAAAGCTTCTATCAACATTTCAGTGCGAAATATTTTCTTTCCCGTCTGCCAATATTCCTGAGAACATATGCATACGCTATTTCTGATCGAGCAATCGATGGAAATCCCCCAGAAGCCAGATGACACTAGTCTTCCCTCGTGAGTTTTACTGTCATAATAACATCAATGGGGCCGAAGATAAGCAAAGTAATAATAAATAAATAAATCGAGTGACTATACAAGCGGATCTCCTCATCCTTCTTATTTTTCCTGACCACCACCACCATCATCAAAAGACGTCCGATTACTTCTGCGGCGGGAGTTTTGACACTATCGCAAACCAGAGGAATGACCATTATCCCTAAAGCCTTTTTTTTTTATCCCTCACTTTCTCCTTTTTTCAATGCCTTGTGGCGATAAATGCCACAAGCCCAATGAATGTTCCTCGGACGCGTATCGCCAATCCTTTTTTCTCTCCATCTATAAGGTCAGAATTCCCATGTCCATTACTATTATATATATCTATCTATTCCTTTCTCTTCCCTTGGTTCGTGCCTTATCATCGTGGCCACCACATGACAAAGAAAACAAACATATCGCTCCGGACAGTGGAGAATGACCGATGACATATATGGAAAAAAAAGGGGGGGGGGAAGGGAGATGGATAAAAATGAGGGACGGCTATCCGTGTCATATCTGGGTCATTGGGCAAGAAAAGAGAAGATTCTTATACATGTTTAATGCTCACGGACGATGGGCAGCAATATCATCGAATTCAGTTTATCTCGAAAGGAAAACCATTCCTCATAACGCTGGAGATAGGTCAATACCCGGGATCGGTCTTTGAAAAATGGGACCGTGGGACAGATAGCAGATTGACAGCAGAAACGTCGCTTATATATAATAGAGTTTTCTCCGGACTTTTTTTTTTCTGGAATGGGAAATGCTGCGTTAATAGTTTTTTTTTTTGTCCCGTCAGAGATTTGGTGTGAATGACGTTTATTGGGCTGTGATTCATCCGAAGATCGATTGAGAATTCTGTAGGGATATTAATGACAGAATATCCATAGATGTGATGTTTATGGAGTTGTGAAGGTTATATTTTTGTGGTTTTTGATATAATGCTGAAATGTAAACTTTAACGCTGACAGAAAGCTCACGAAGCGTGATTTCTTGGTGAAAAATGATATAAGGGGGTATCAAACTTTTCAACATGGTGAAAAACTATGTTCTAATAGAAATATCATTAAAAACACTATTCAACCATTGATTTACTTCAAATATTTTCAGCATAGTTTTGATTGTGCTTGATATCATATGCTAGTATAGAGTTTTACATACTTCTGATACTTAATTTTTTGTAAATTTTCCAAAAAAATGCATTCAAAGCAGCTTGCGTGCATAATCAAATGTCAGGATATCAATGCACCTGAATAAAAATAAATTCAAATTTTAAAGGAAACTGTTCAGTTTGTGAAATGAAGCAAAAATGACTGATTTCATTAAACTCAAGCTTATTTAAAATTAAAATTTCAAAAAAAAAATTGAAATTTAATTTTAAATAAAATTAAGTTAATGAAATCTCAAATTTTAGCTTCCTTTCATTTACCGAACCTTGTTCCTTTGTAATTTGAACTGATTTTTATTCAATCTGATTAATGTCATGGTATTTTGATTATGCGCAAAAGCCATTTTTAATGAATTTTTTTTTTGAAAATTTACAAAAAAAGGAATTAAGTGTCAGAGATATGTAAAACTTTATACTCTAGCATATGATAACACATACAATGAAGAATATTTAAAAATACTTTGAAATAAACCAATGGTTAAATGGTAATTTTAATGATATTTCTATACGAGCAGAGTTTGTCACCATGTTAAAAGGTATGAGACTCCTAAAACGGGGTACTTCTTACAATTTCATTTCCCATGGCCTCCTTAAGACTATATCTGCTTCTCTTGGCTTCCCGGTCCTTCTAACCTCGTCCCGTGAACTCGACCCTTTCTTCAAATTGATTTTTCTCAATAAATTTATAGTGAACAAAAATCTTAAATAACGCCGTGTCCGGAGTTAGTGAGCTTCCTTCTTGTCCTAGGTGTAAGATGCCTCAAAATTTTGTGGCTCAGAACAAGGTTGGAGGGGGCAGAGGCGAAAACCACCCCTTGGTGTAAAAGTTTGGGGAGGCTGACAAATTTTAAGGGGAACACTTAACATCTCACAGTGGACGACGGCAACAAGAACATCGCGGTTGCTCCCCGTCCCTCAGAATAGGTTTCATCAACACAGTTTTTCAGACAAATTATGTGTCTCAGATAAAAAAAAAAAATTAAACAAGATAACTTTATATCCACGACTACTAACTGAAAAATAATTGGTTGTCGATACTATCGAATCACACATACAAGGTGTCCCATAAATTTGCAAATAGTTTAAAAACTTATTAAAAAAGGAACAAATTGGTATATTGAATGAGGTTAGCAAAAAGCTCAATCTCACTCTCTATCGATGAAAATTTAAATTTTCGGACGGTACAAGAAAGCCAATCACTGGAACGTATTCATATCAGAGTCCGACAACATGCAGGGTATACTCATTTATTAATTTTCCTGCAAATGACGCATACGGGTATTTCTGGCCCTCTATCGACAAAAAAAATCAAACTATTTTTTTCTGCATCCAAAACACAGTCCCCGTTGTTAGAATAAGTTCTTTGAAGTCACATTCAAATATACCAATTCCCGAAGTTTTCAACTATTTACTAATTTATGGGAATATAAAACCCTGTATATAAAATTAAATTATTATTAAAATCAAAAGCAATATTCATGAAAAAGTCCTTCCAATTAGCTGCAAAAAATTTCTCTAAATTATACTTGCTCCAAAAACACTACTTTTTTTATTCAACAAAATATTTTACAGTTAAAACACTCTCTTAATTAAAAGAATGCAATTTCGTTAGCTTTTTAAATTAGTTTTTATTTAGGAATCTAATTTTGATACTTTTAAATTTCTTATGACTGGATTTTGGTGTTTTATCAAATTTAATCGTATAAAATATATGATAATTCGAAATTCATCATTACATGCAGATGCGACTTGGAGTAATATGAATTATACTACAAATTAGAAAACAAAAACATCGAAACTCATACAGCTTTAAAAATTGTTTCGAAATCCGCAAACTATTCAATGGAAATAAAATTTGTAAATATTTTTGGGTAAATTTCCGAAGTTTAATCTTAAATACGGGATCTTTTGTTGATTTCCCTTGTATTCGACGGCATTGAGGATCATGTGGAACTTATAGAACATAATAGAAATGAAATTTTCTTATCCTTCAAAGAATTGGTAGAAAGAACAAAATTTCAAAGAGAGGAAATTTCCAAATTGCCTAAAGGGGGGAAAAAAAGTTCTTTTTTATATTAAAGGATCTTGACGCTTTCTTATTCTCTTCTCTTGCTCCTGTTAATCTTTTAACACACATACACACGACTTTTTGGTGTTTTCGCTATCGCCTCACGTTCGGCTATAACACCAGAACTATAACACGAGCCCTAGATAGGCTAATTTAGGAAAGAAAGAAAAAAAAAAAGAATAGAATGAAGAAAAGGATGATAGGACTTGCGGCTCGTTTCGAGTAGGCCTTCCTCAGATACGTGGCCTCCAGAGCACGAGCCCCTTGGGAGTGATGTTAGGGCTTTTAAAAAAATTCCTACTTTTAAAAAAATGGCTTCCTTCAAGGGAGGAAAAAAAAAATTATCCTTGATTTTCTGGAGTTTTTTTAAGAAAAGGGAAGATAAAAAAAAAAATTCAATGACAATACTCTCGAAACCACGGAGTTTATCGTGGTTAACATTGTTGCATGGATCGCAAGAATCTTGTCTAAATCGTGCCGAGTTGGAAGATTTTTGCGCTTGAATAATAATGTCATTACGCGTGGAAACATCGCTTACTATTGTTTTTATTTAGAAGAGATGATTATATCCGTGAGCCGTTACTGACGGTTTTGCCTTTAAATACCGAATTTTTGTCTATCGTTTACGTGTTGTGCGAAAAATTGCGTATTTATTTGCGTTTATAGAAGAATGTCCTGTAATTTTGATGCACGAAGTTTCCGTTTATCCAAATAAGCTTTCGAGATTATTCGAGTAACTTTTTGGAGACACTGAGATCTTATTCAAGAAGTTGAATGCATCCCATTATTGAGACAGCTCCATTAATTGATGCAAATACCGTTGTTTTAAATTTTCTTCCGACATTATTATGGATGGAGCCCGAATTTTGTGGACTAAAAAGTGACGAAATATGCACTTGAAAATGCCGAAATATGCACTTAAAAATGCCAAAATGTGCACTTGAAAATGCCAAAATGTGCACTTGAAAATGCCAAAATATGCACTTGAAAATGCCAAAATATTCACTTGAAAATGCCAAAATATGCATTTAAAAATGCCAAAATATACTTTAAAAAATTCAAAATATGCGTAAAAAAGCGAAAATCTGCATTAAAAAGTCTCGAATAGTCAAAAATCCCAAAATATGTACCAAAAATGAAAAAAATATATGTAGATTTTTAAAATGCATATTTTCTATATTTCTTAGTGCATATTTATTTCAAAAACATATCCCCCACATATGTATATACTTCATAAATGCAAATAACTACAGCTGCTCAGTACCGAAATATCAGTAGCAGAAGGACTTTGACACATTTTGACATATATCTAGAAATAACTTTACGATAAAAGGTTGGTATTTGGAAAATACAGTATTACAAACATCTCTATTAATCCCCTAAATCCCACCAGCGGGGAAGAAAAATATGTCATGAAAATATTATAAGAAGTATTTCTGTTTGAAAAATTATAAAAAAAGTGATTGAGTTTAAATAAAGCTTGAAAATATGCATTTATTCTTAAAATACTTTGATTTTATGCATTTATAGGCATTAATGCTAAAAAGGACAAAATATGCAAATGCATATGCACATATGCATTTGCATATAATTCGAGCTCTAATTATGAATTTGCCAAGCTTGTATCAATAGTTATTTTTCAGTGATGTTCAGATTAAAATTGGCTTTATTTAAACGATTTCCGAATTCAGCAATGCACGGAGCATCATTGACTACTTTCAACAATGGTGAGAGCATTCAGTGCCGTCTTAACACATGGGCCCACCCGGGCACGGCCCGGGATCCTCAAGAGAAGAAGGGCCTCGCAAAAGTTATAATTTGTTGAAATTGTCGAGAGTTTACTTGATGGGGCCTCAGAAAAATCAGTTGGCCCGGGGCTCCCTGATGCTCTTAAGACGACCCTGAGACCATCGCTTTTACATTAAGGGATATCCACAACATTATGTACATTTGCTCATGCACTTATGCACATAATGCTCATATAGACGAATTCTTCCTTTGCCTTCATTTGACCGTAAAACAACAACGACAACAACACTAGGTGAGGGCACCAAAAATGCACACTTGCTCCTTGGGATAGAATAAGGAGTGGTTATTGGTCCATGTGACCCATGCGGAGACGCGCACAGGGCACCGCTCAAGAGATTCTGAATCCTAAGTGATTGGGTAAAAAAAAGTTTCATTGATTAAAAAAAAGTTGGAGAATATGATTTTTCTGTCCGCCCTGGAGGGGCGCCAAAACCGAGACGAAAGGGCGTTTTTTTCTGGAATTTGTTGAGATAAATTGTGAGGGAGGCAGGAAGAGCCAAAAGTAAGTTCCTAACGGGCAGATATTTTGTCTCGAGCCTCCCCTCGATAGCTTATATTCTTGTTTTTGTTATTACGGTCCCAGGCCCTGTCTCTTCCCTCAAGTTTTCACTACATCTTCGTCGCCGAAGTATGGCTCAAAAGCATGATGCTCCGTGAATTTTTCTACTAGAGTAGATTTTCAAACATTTCTGAGTTTTAACTAAAGTCTACTGTACGCTGCCGCCCTTACAACCTGCCGTCCGAGTGCACCGCACCCCTCGCTAAACCATAATATTTTGCATCATCATTTATTTTGATTAATTTTTAAAGTTTAGACGAACTTTTGACGCACGTTGAATTTGTATGCACATTTCTGGCCATGACTAGGGTGAAAATTATTTTGATACCGACTGCAGTATAACCTAAATTTCGTTCAACGACATCAATTATGGAAATCAAAGGTCTCAAAATGCGTTAATATACGCCTGACTTCATAAGATACATTATTTAGTTATTATAAAAACTCAATTAAATTGAAAAATCAGTTAATCTGATTGGTCACAATCCGATTTAAACAAGATTCAGTGCTATTCTGAAAATGGCAATTATACTGAACGATCTGCGTGATTATCGTACTACATTAACTGGATGTGTGATTACAGTCAAACCTCGTTAATGAGTCACTATTGGGAGAGAAAAAATGTGACTTAGTAAGCGGAGTGACTCGTTAAACGGAGTAAGCCATAGCTTGCCAATTCCTTCCTGAGGACAATTGGGACTTCCAAAAAAGTGATCCGGTAAGCGGAGTGACGTGTTAACCGGGTGACGCACTAACGAGGTTTCACTGTATTAACTTTCCAGAAAATATTCGATAAATAATGAAATATTTTTTTTTCCTTTGTTTTTCTCTTTCTTTTTTTGCGAGCCGTGCACCGTATAACGGGGACAAAAAATTAACAGTAGGCGACACGAGTTTATACTTCTCATATCCGACACTAGAGGGCGACACAAGTACGAGAAGTTCTCAATGCAGAGGAGGTGCTATCTAGCGTCCGAAAATTTGAAACTCACAGCTAGGTATTGATAAAAAGAAGTCATTTCGGTGGAAAAATAAATGGTCTCTGAAAAATTTTGAGCCAACAAAAATGGGACAACGACTCCTGCTGTACAAGCAATGACTTAAGGGACTGAATTATTGCCATAGTGGTGAATTCAACCACTGCCATTAACGGAAACACAACAATTCTCAATTATTCGTGTCCCTTTGTTAGAAAATGCGTAAAGAGTGGAAATAAAGCATACATTTGGGGTGGGGGGAGGTGAGATTTTCCTAAAAAGAAAAACAACAAATAAATACAAAGGCGGTCCATAAACCAACTCTTGGCTGACTCTTAGTATTCTCCTATTCAGGGGAGAAAGACTAAAGAAAAAAAAGACGTAGTAAGGACCAAGATTTTCTAACTGGGGGCGAAAATAACGAACAAGTGTACATTTTTCTTCGTGGGACATGTTTACTGGATAATTTTTGTTTTTGTATATAAAAGCCTTTTCCTAGAAGAATTTCTGGAATTCGGTGGTTTTGGGCCTAAAGAAATATGGAGGAGACAGAGTTGTAGTGGCTCTGGCGGATAGGGTATTCCCTGTTCATTTATTCTTTAATGTTTTGTTGTGTTGATAAAGTAATTTTTGCGTACATTTTTAAATTTTGCGGAGAAATAACTTTTCCATTATGGCCCTAAAATATCTCTGTAAGTGAAATAAATAGTTATTCAACAGCTCATATTTTGTCAGTTTATTCATAAGTTATCGCACAGAACGATCTACGTACTATACTGAGTTACTTATACGTATAGATTAATATATCTTGGCAATTATGAGTGTTTTTATTTATTTAGTATATAATTGTTTATATAGTTGTAAGTTATTAGTAGTTTAGTTGTTTGTTAGTATATTATTGTTTAGTATATTATTATTTAGTATTTATTGTTCTTATATCCTGATGAGTGATATAAGAACAATGCATGTTAGATAGGCATGATATTTTCACGTCGGATATTATTAGAATGACATGGTGAAAAACTTCCATGACGTGATGATAGGGACATTCACGAACGGAAGACTGACAGTTCTCCAGCCTGGAGATTACTACATTTTTTTCCTTAGGAAGGTAGGGTATTCTGGTCATTAGAAATTCTAGCTTATCAAGATTCTGGTCATTATAAATTCTAGCTTAGGAAGATTCTGGTCATTAGAAATTCTAGCTTAGGAAGATTCTGGTCATTAGAAATTCTAGCTTAAGAAGATTCTGGTCATTAGAAATTCTAGCTTAGGAAGATTCTGGTCATTAGAAATTCTAGCTTAGGAAGATTCTGGTCATTAGAAATTCTAGCTTAGGAAGATTCTAGTCACTGAAAGTAGAAAGATTAGGATTCTCGCTCAGGAAAATTTTGATCACTAAAATCAGAAATATTAGAATTTTGGCTAAGGAATATTGTGTTCACTGAAAATTTTGGCTTAGGAATATTGTGTTCACTGAAAATTTTGGCTTAGGAATATTGTACTCACTGAAAATTTTGGCTTAGGAAGATTCTGAATCTAAAATAGAAAGATTAGGAAGATTTTCTGGCTTATAATATAGGAAGATTCTACACTAAAAATTCTGGTGTGGGAAAATCCTGCTCACTGAAAACATTAGATGAGCTCACAACCTTATAGAGTGGACTTCTATGCCAGAGGCACTGTTATTGGTCACTGGCCCCCTATTCGAAAAAGTCTCTCCACAGAGAGCAGGCATACCTTGAACAAGACGCTAACATAACATGAAAGTTCAAGCATTTACCATCTTCGGTTCAAAATATGGAAGGGAGATGATAGCATGAGCAAAAAAAAAAAAAAAAACCACGCCTCTGACAACATATAAGCATGCTAGGGCCACGCACATACGCCCGCAACACATTCCAGCATGCACAATTATTAGAAATTCCGCAGAGGAATGTGAACGAGGTGCATCAACAGTTTAGTAGTAGTAGTAGTCTCTGCGACGTTCACTCACAAGTTCGAGCTCTAGGCACATGAGTTTTTTGGCGTAACCCAGCGTTCTTGCGGAATTGCAATTATGTACATAGTAAATGCAGCGCTCGATATCCAATGTCTACTTTCTTCACGAAGAGGGGTAGTAACTGGTAAATATCTGAAGACTGGCTAATGTGCGTAGGAAGCTAATGCTTTGGACTTTGGTAGTATCAAAATAGATTACGATATACGTTATGATATTTGCATATTGTACATTTACATATATAACAATTCGTCAAGTGTTAAATGTAACAACCATCATTCAAGAATTTACCAAGATGAGGAAGTAAATATGGAATGAATTCATTGGCCCTGAATATCCAGGACACGTTCTTTAGTTGATTTTGCGAGGTAAAGACGTTGGTCCCATGATGCATATCAACAATCCTCCAATGGGTAATATTACACATTTCGAAAAACTGAGCTAATCGAAAATGTTAGGCCTTAGTAGGAGGACACTAAATTACCACATTTGAGCAGCAAATGTTGGTAAGGTCAAGTCTTTTAATCTCTTTTACTGTAACTTCAGTCACGAGAACACCACGGACAGATCAAATTCTCCAAACACAAAAGGACAGTGGCGGTCTTTGTTGATCAACCATCGGTTACGGACGAACCTAGTTTCTCATCAGAGTCGTTTCGATGAAGACTACAGATACCTGATAGTAGTGACAGTTTTGGTTATTTCAGCCCTCTTTTTTTTAGTCTGTGTCAAAATATTCGTGTACAAACGTATTATGTACACTATCTAGACACGGGATCTTGTCGAGGACCGAACTAAGCCCATGAAGATAAGTATCTCTTGTTATGGCTCGACTGACAAGCATTTTAACAGATAAGTGTCACGTAGAATTATTTTTTTTTCCTTTCATTTAGCAGTGCCATCTGGGGCAAGCAATTAACGGAAAATCTTTTGGCATTCGTATTTTTGAAGATCTTTATCTAACGAGTGATGCAAGAGAGTAAGCGAAAAGATTTAAAAAGAGAACCTAGTAATTGAGCACTGAATCGTATCCTACGTATGTATCAATCAAAGCGCTATCTTACAGATGCATCGCTAGTTATGTCACAACGAAGAAAAAAATAAAGGGGATTATGAGAAAACACGTAATTTGCCACGAATTCCGAAACCAGATGAAATAAAGAAATTACAAGGTTAATAGAGACTAACCCATCGTTATATAGATCTGACAAGGCATCAAGATTGTGTATTAAATCCGATAATCGACTGTTTGAACGTCATACAATGCTTATTACAGTCTTCTCAATTGTTAAAGTATTAAATGCACCAAATGTTGATTGTTCGGAAGGTTCTAATTGTTAATTGTATGAAAGTCTCTTTAGTTGGTTCTTTTTATTGTTTGATTAGCTCCATCTGTTGATTATTTTGGTTGTTTGAATGTCCCTAACCGTTGCTTGAATGCATACAAATTGTTCGAATGACTCTGCCTGTTGGTTATATTTTGATTCTTTGAATGTATCCAACTGTTGATTGTTCTGGTGGTTTTGAATGGCTCTAAATGTTGAGTTTGTGGATGGATCCAAATGCTGATTGAATGGCTCTGGCTATTTTTCGCTTTGATTCTTTTAATGGTTCTAACCCCGTTACGATTCTTAGAATGGTTGTTGATGTTTAACAACTGATGATTGTTTTGGTTGTTTGAATGGATACAAATGGGTATTGTTTTGATTATTTGAATGACTCTATCTTTTAGCTATTTTGGTTTTTTGTGAATGGCTTCAACTGTTCATTGTCTTGATAGTTTGAACGGCTTCAACTGTTCATTGCTTCATTGTTTGAATGAGTTCAACTGTTCATTGTTTTGATTGTATGAATGTCTTCAGTTGTTCATTGATGTGATTGTTTAAATGGCTTCAACTATACATTGTTTAGACTGCTGGAATTGCTTCAACTGTTCGTTGTTTTGATTGTTTGAATCACTCTAACTGTTGGCTGTCGAGATGGTTCTATAGGTTGAATCATACGATGGCCTTGAATATCAATTATGTGGATGACTCCAACAATCGATGGCCAAAATGTCGATTACCAAGATCGTTTCGAAAGGGGATTATTATTGCAGTTCAGCTATTAACTTTCAGAATGCTTCAACAGCTAATTATTGATTAATTAATTATTCCTAAACTGATGATTGTAGAGATGGTAGTATCTTCTGTTTAGTGTTGAAACAACGCCGGTTTGTCATGCATTCAAATACACTGCTCAAAACAACTAGAGGGTATGTTTATTTATTCAAATTTATATGATTAACTCTTGTGACACAACTCTTTGTGAATACCTAACAATGTTCTTTGCCAATGTTTATTCAATTAAAATGTCAACACATCACTATTAAATAAAAACATTTTCCATAATTGTCTTGAGCAGTGTGTGGGCAAATGGCTGTGGACTTTTACTCAGATTCTCATTCGCATCTTCATGGTTGAATGTCAATGGAAAAACTTTGCCATTTAGGAAACATACATAGTCAGGCTTTTCTTTGCATGAGAGATATGGAATATTTTCTGCGTGTTGGATGAAACCAAAAACTATTGATGGAGTAGGAGGGATACATGTGACCTCAGCACTAAGAAGCTGAAGGATCAACCCTCAATTGCGTATATCGAGGCTTGGATGCTTAACAGTACAGCATCTATTTGTCAACACAGCAACATAGAAAATTACTTACGAGAAAAATCCATAGATGCAAGAAAAAAACTTACAAATTCCATTTTCGTTGAGAGAGAGAAGACAACAAATCCAATTTATCGTCCATCAATTAGATAATTACTAACCGATTACCGTTACCCAAAATTCGTCGATATGTCGTCCCGCAGTAGAAACTTATTACTAAAACGATTTCCCTCCTGAACTTCCATTTCTTGAACAAAAGCCGATTTTTAACAAATAATTATTAACAGATAATTAACTCATCGGTAATTCATTCATCAAGCAAGGTAGAGAGAGAGAGAGAGTGGAAAGAGGCTACTACTCCTCACTCCGTACCAAAAATAATTAGCTGAGCGGATGAAAACTATTAAAAACCCGTTCAGGACCGATTATCGCGCTTTAGTAGGGGGATACTTAAGATGGCCGTCAAGTCGTTCTAATTTCAGGAGTTATTTGGAAAAATTCCCTCGAGGATATTCTTCGATAAACCTGCAGATTAGTCAAGATCCTTTTTTCAATGTTGGCAGGTTCGAAAAATAATAATTAGTCGGGGAAAACACAGTATGAGATCAGAGCATGAATTTTATCACCAACAGCCTTTTGACCAGATTTTTGCGCCAACCCGATTGAGAATCACTGTTCTAGACGTTATTATGGAATCAAACCTCTTTAGGATGAACTTCAAAGCAGTGCCGTCTTAACGCATGGGCCAACCAGGGCACGGCCCGGGGGTCTCATAAAAATGAAATGTGTTTGAAATTTCCGAGAATTCTCCACGTAGGGGGCTCAGAAAAATCATTTGGCCCGGGGGCCCACGATGCTCTTAAGACGGTCCTGCTTCAAGGATCCTGAAATTTGGTTTCCCGTATCCTAATAAAATAAAGCAAATTTTTTTCGTGCACCTATCTGCAGGTTCGGTATATACCAAATGCGCTATAACTTAGATTCGACAAAATATGAATAAATTATGGTTTTGAATACCAACAATACACGGATTTACATTTTAAAATTGGGAAATACTCAAGATTACAGCATCCAATCTGAGACTCGAATTCGGGACATATAAATCCGGTCTTAGCTTCAATGTCCCACCTACTGACTAAGATTTACAGTAGTTGATGAATATATATTGAGAGAGAATGGTTCGGTTCAATCCTTATTCTGATATAACGCGGATAATTATCTCACCCAATCAGTTTGTAGAGATACGATGGGGAATGCATCATCCATCTTAACAAAAGGTACGGAAGACACAAGAATAGACATCCTGTGACACCTGAGTAATGACACGCGATACTGATTCTAATGAAGATGATGAATAACGACAAATTCGAGAGAGTTCTGGTGAGAATCATGGGGTATATCTAAACCCTTCCGTTATAATAATTATTATTATTCATAACACTCATCGGGCATAAATGAAACTCTTCCCGATGCGCATGATTTACGATTCACACCACCGCGATTACAATATTAATATTGCGATAATCGGACGAGTGACGATGAATATCGTTTGTCAAATCACACGATCGATACACAAACGATCTACGCGGACTGAGAGTCAAACACATGATCCGAATCGTAAACACTGGTGAATTGTTGATAATTCCAATAAACCAGTGTTATGCATATTAATTGGTGTTCAAAACTATATTACATAAGTCAATTTTAAACATGTCCGAAATAGACATTTTATCCTCATATTTATTTAAGGGCATTAGTAGTAGTAGTAATCCGAAAAGCATGGATACTTTTAACAAACGCCGGCCCTTAAAGCCTACCTACTCTATTCAATAAGTTTATTGTTTTCTCGCCCAAGAGCTCGCAGACCCCCTGAAGGCTCTCCAAGGACCCCTGGTTAAGAGAAACACTGAGTTCAACTAAGTAAATGACCTTTTCTGGGTCCCTCAAACGTGAATAGGAGTTTAATTTTTAAATAACAAGAATTACAAATAATGGGGGGAAAGAAAAAAGTGGGGTGGGGGGGTGTCCCGGGTAGCAAAATTTTTTGAAGGGATGCAAAAAAAAACCCATCTTTTTTGTTATATTTCACGGGAGGTGGAAGGGAGATGGGGGTGAAAGCCCTTTGGACAAAAGTTTTAGTTACGGGGAGCGGGAAAAGTTTCGTTACAACGAGGTCTTTCCTATAACGGTATTCGTTATAACGGAATTCCACTGTACTTCAAGGGTTTCGTTTCGCAGAATAACATGGAATGTCGTTACAAGTGTGTGTGTTCGGCTGCATAAAAAGCTTCATAAATATTCATGGCTGTCAATTTTGACGGTTTTTGGATTTAACAACAAAGAAAATCATATCTTTGAATTAATGCGTTTCCAAGGAAAAAAAAAAAATCAACGATAAAATACAGTAAAAGTCACAGGTAAGGACGGGAAAAGAACCAACAATGGATTTATTATCGTGGATCGTGTTGCGAGATTGGGTCACAATTGTCAGAACGTGCCGGGCCTTATTTGTAAAAAGGTCAACACGTTGTGGAAATTTTGGCACATGAAACTATTCAATCTCAGCTCTGAAAAGAGAGTTTTTTTTGAATGAAATAATGACAATGATAATAAATAGCAACAACAATGATAATTTTATGTTTCAGACGCACGAGAAAAAAGACAATAATTTTTGAGGGCTTATCTCGATGAAGGATGGACGAAAAAAAAGTGGCTAAAACAGAAGAATGTTTCAAGGGGGGAGAGGGGCGAAATACTGGAATAACCCGTAGAATCCAAATTTTGACCCTTGAAGACTGGTGTGTGTGTGTCTTAGTGCGATGTTTTCCACCTTATCTCAAAGGATGGGACATTAGAATCCTCTGCTTATGGTCTGAGCCAGATGATAGTTGGTGATGGTTCGAATGGCTTATAATGCTTGGTTCTTATGTCGGTACATGCCAACAATGTTAAGAGGAACAGAAAAAAATAAATAAATACTAAAAGGGGAGAAAGGGAAAAGAGTAATGCTCGGCGTTTTCGGATAATTTAATACGATGTGTGTTGGCTGAATATTTAGGCTGTCATCTGTGATTGAGTGTAATGGGCGCATGGGCTGATAAGAAAGGAAGAGTGGAGAAAAATAGAATTAAAAAAAAAATGGAGAGGCGCCCGGGAGTGAGATTGAGATTTATTTCTTCTGCTACTGCGCCCTTTTAAATGCACTTTGGTAGTGAAAAAAAAAAAAGAGGTGCATATATTACTTATAGTGGCGCCACCCACGGCGGTGTGCATAACTGTCAAGATATGTGGTCAACGATAATGTTCATACTAAACTTCGTTCAGGATCGCACTGAATTCCAATTTAAAATTTCATTATGAAAAAAATTATTTATTTGCATATATGACTACGATAGGTGTCCAAAAATGATGTCTCAGAATTCGGCATATTTCACTAATGCTCTTTGCGGTCTCTTAAGCCTTCTCGCCCTATACCCCTTGGATGACGACGTGGGAGATGTCATTAACACCCGTTGCAAATTTTAGTAGCTGTTTGTATAGTCTGTACCCCCATAAAATGTACTCGGGACTGGTCAGATTTTGAGATCTCGATGCAACAGCCCCTTAAACTCCCTGCAACACCCTCTGTTGGTAGAAAAAAAAATCTTCTGCACTCCCATATGGTAGAATTCAGGCAGGAAGAATGACAGGTTATGGCAAATGGTAGAATGACAGGCCACGCTGCCTTGCTGAATCCAGCATTCACGTTTACACTCTCAGATAAAGCTGGAAGGCTCGACACATATCTTCAATAAATCCATGGATTGATTGTCAATATCTCGGATGACACAATATCTTCATAAACGTGGGGGAGGGAATGTCTACTCTTGCCCCCCCCCCATGCCAACAAACAAATTGTGGGTGCCCAGAAAAAAAAGGGTGATTAGCTTAGCGCAGTCCCCCTATCGTCCACCGTATCTGTATTTGCCGATGCCTCGGGTAGGTCGGGAGGTGCACCCATGCGTTTTCTTTAATGAGTCCATGGACTGCCTACAATATCAAGGCGAACAGCGAATAATCTGCCAAATGAAAATGGGCGATAGTCGAGCCCAAGTGGACATGAAACAACCAACCCTGTACTATATCTAACCTTATTCGAGTTGTAGTGGAAAATGGATTATGGAAAAAAAATGCATCAAGTCTGGAAAAAGCCGAATTTGTGAAGTTTTTTGAAATAGCTAAACACAAGAGTAAGCATATATTTGGTAAAATCAGAAAACTCGTATATGGTGCCATCATATTCATCAGAATATCTGGATTTAATGGCGAAAGGTTTTTTAAACGTCAATTCCGCAAACACCCTTCTAGCTACAATCGGTCAAATTTACCAAAAACTTGTCCATGGCACCTGCTTTCGAAATAGCCTATAAAAAAACTACATCGGTGTTCTAATTCAGGAGAAATTTAGCCCTTTGTGCAATACATCATTGAACATTTAGTAGATTTTAGCGACAATTTTACACTTCATCAGTGTCTCAGTGCTTATAGCTCACCATTCAATCCAGATATCCTACTAGAGGTAATGTCACCACCTCCATCTTTGTTTAGAAGCATTTATTTTTGCAAAATCAAATTGTCGCCAAAATTTGCAACCGCTAATTCCAAATTTTTGTCAAATACCTACTTCAACGTACGCCGATTTCGGCTAGCGAAAGGCTAAATTTCTCTGTCTTTAACCAGAACACCGTTATAAATAGTTTATTGTGGGATTTTCCGAAATCTGGTGCAATGGATAAGTTTTTCGTAAACTTGACCGATTGTATCTAGAAGGGTGTTTACGGAATTGGCAATTAGAAATTTTAACGACAATTCAATTTTGAACTTCACCAATCTTTCAGAGCTCATAGCTCGCCATTAAATCCATATATTTCCGCGAAATTGGTGTCACCTCGTAGGACTTTTTCTTCTCTCTATCTAAATATGCGCTTCATTTGAGTTTAACTGTTTCAGAAACTTCACAAATTCGGTTTCTTTTCAGACTTGACGCATTTCGCTTCCACAATCCATTGTCTACTTCCATAATTCGAATACGGTTAGAGACAGGACAGGTTTTCTTTGGTGTTTTATGTTCCACTTGGGCTTGTCTATTAGCCATTTCCGTTTGGCGGATTACTCGCGTGTACACCGTGTATAAGTAGAACTCTGCATCAAAAGCTGTGTCAAAAGTGTTATTCTTATTCGTCCTGACACCTTTCTTCGTAGGTTGCACGGACAAAGATAGCTATGCTTTTCTAGTGATCCATGTTAGATACAGTCTTATCCGATTAATGTGGCATCGGTGAAAAAGCAACTGATGTAACATGGTGTCCTGAATATACATGGATTTGTTTGCAAATATAAACAAAATTAATTGAGATTAATTTTGTTATTCGTGAATGTGCGGAGTAGGGTAGAATTATAAAATGGATGCTCAGAATTACCGACACAGATAGCTTGCGTGCTTTCCAGAACCTACACAAGTGCTGGAACACAAAGTACGATTCATTACACAGAGAGAGCTTCTGGAATTGCAACGGATAATAACGAACCGAAATCGATGGAATCGAATCAGATTCGCTTCAGCTCATCGGTTTCCTTCTCCTTCCATCGATTTCCATTAAAACCCAGTTCGGTTTTCGACTCGTGGATCCCACTCGTGTCAAGTCCGTTCTTTTTTGCAGGTAATGCCAGAATGCTTGTGTGTATGCGTGTGTGATTGATACCTGATACTTCACTGATTCCCTTAACCCTACTGATATAACTTCTCCTCATTATTATCCTTGAGAAAAATTATTGTCAACCAATGAAGGTCATCATCAATGTCGTAAATTTATGAACCCATTGAGATAAAAATTTCGAGAGAGAGGTTGTGTCACCAAGGCTAAGCAAGTATCACCACGATAAGCAACAAGTGTAAGGTTACGCTCACCGATGACTATAGGGAATATTCCAGAAAATGAGATACGACCCCTGGCTCGAATTTCGTACAAAGCTATCGAGAAAGAGAAGGGTCGATTGATGAACGTTTCTCTATTGATTACACTACAGACGCGATTCCCGTAGTCGTACAGATATCTGAGTATCCGAGTATGGGTTCCGTTCACAATCCCGACAGACGAAATCCCGACAAGTCACAATCCCGACAGACGAAATCCCGACAGGTCAAAATCCCGACAGGGTCGAAATCCCGACAGGTCAAAATCCCGACAGGGTCGAAATCCCGACAAGTCAAAATCCCGACACGGTCAGAATCCCGACAGGGTCGAAATCCCGACAAGTCAAAATCCCGACACGGTCAGAATCCCGACAGGGTCGAAATCCCGACAGGTCAAAATCCCGACACGGTCAAAATCCCGACACTGTCGAATTTAAAAATTCAATTTCGCCGTATAAGCCGCACTTCGTGATTTCTGTCGGGATTTAAATTTCTCGCTCCGAGGGGCGTTGGGGCGACGATGAGAATGATAAATTGCGATCAAATAAATTTTTCAAATTTTAATTTCGCCGTATAAGCCGCACTTCGCGATTTCTGTCGGGATTTGAATTTCTCGCGGCGAGGGGCGTTGGGGCACCGATGAGAATGATAAATTGCGATCAAATAAATTTTTCAAATTTTAATTTCGCCGTATAAGCCGCACTTCGCGATTTCTGTCGGGATTTGAATTTCTCGTGGCGAGGGGCGTTGGGGCGCCGATGAGAATGATAAATTGCGATCAAATAAATTTTTCAAATTTTAATTTTGCCGTATAAGCCGCGCTTCGGGATTTGAATTTCTCGCGGCGAGGGGCGTTGGGGCGCCGATGAGAATGATAAATTGCTATCAAATAAATTTTAAAATTTCAATTTCGCCGTATAAGCCGCACTTCGCGATTTCTGTCGGGATTTGAATTTCTCGCGATGAAGGGCGTTGGGGTGACGATGAGAATGATAAATTACTATCAAATAAATTTTCAAATTTCAATTTCGCCGTATAAGCCGCACTTCGCGATTTCTGTCGGGATTTGAATTTCTCGCGGTGAGGGGCGTGGGGGCGCCGATGAGAATGATAAATTGCGATCAAATAAATTTTCAAATTTTAATTTCGCCGTATAAGCCGCACTTCGCGATTTCTGTCCGGATTTGAATTTCTTGCGGCAAGGGGCGTTGGAGTGACGATGAGAATGATAAATTGCGATCAAATAAATTTTTCAAATTTTAATTTCGCCGTATAAACCGCACTTCGCGATTTCTGTAGGGATTTGAATTTCTCGCGACGAGGGGCGTTGGGGCGCCGATGAGAATGATAAATTGCGATCAAATAAATTTTTCAAATTTTAATTTTGCCGTGTAAGCCGCGCTTCGGGATTTGAATTTCTTGCGGTGAGGGGCGTGGGGGCACCGATGAGAATGATAAATTGCGATCAAATAAATTTTCAAATTTTAATTTCGCCGTATAAGCCGCGCTTCGTGATTCCAGAGGCCTGAGTTAGGTCCGACCGTTCATCGCATACAAGTTCCAAGGAAAAATTGATATTCTTTGCCTTTGTAGTCTAGTGGGCTCACCCAGAAAGCTCGAGAACGTGGGTTTGATTCCTAGCAAGAGCACAGGTGAATTTTTCCTTCCTAACTTCATCTCGCATCAGCCAACCGTTGAAACCTTCGTATAGATAGCGGAAAGTGATATCATCCTCGGAAAATACAGTGTGTGCGGCTCAAAACAAAAAAATCTAAATTTTTCTTTGATTTCCCGTCCTTTAACTTCCAATTTGAAAGTTGTTGCATTGTCTCTCCTGATGCCAACAGAAAAATTGCATGTTTCTCAGTGCAATATTCGCTAAGATATTTGAATTCGAAAACTGGAGAAAAGTTATGAAAAGACAACAAAAACTAATCGACAACGCTCCTTCCCCAAATTTATGCTGTCCTTTCCACCTTTCCTTCGAATTTTGAATTCAAATATCTCGGCGAACATTGTACTTGTCAACTTAAATTTTTTTTGTTGGTCTCAGGAGATACGGTGCAGTCACTTTATAATTAGAAGTTTTAAAAATTTATATTTTTTTATTTTGTTACACACTGTGTTTTCACTCTCAAAACTGGTACAGGGTAATTTTTGAACGCCTTTTGAGCATTTTTTCAAACTGAAATCATCTCTACCACGGATGGTTGAAAAGACAATGGCCGTACTAACTCTTAAAGGACACCCTGTATGCAACTACACTACCACACAATTTGCATACTCTCTTCAAAGCCTTAAGACCAACTTAGAGATAGAATTTTAAGAAATTTTTTTGGGCGTCTCAACAGTATAAAATAAAACTACTGACAGAATTTTATGTTTATAGCTTCGTAGTGAGAAGGGGGGAATTGGGGATCCGGTCTCTTCGAAATGAGAGAAAATGATTGAAATAAGGTAAAACATGGCCAAATATATTATTTGACCACCTTGTCCCCCCCCCCCTCCCCCGAATGGAATTTCTAGATACGGGCCTGACCTTCAGTGGTTGCGGCTCGGCGATGAATCAGTGAATTAAGCTGTCAAGACATGTAATTTTATACATATGAATAAAAATATTTCTCTACTATTACATTGCTTTCGAAAACCTTGAAAATTTTAAATTAAGATCTTCATGAAACGGTCTAACTTTGTGCAGTATCATTTGACATTTTAAGTCTATTTGAAACTTGAGCGAGAAAGAATTTCGAAAAATTCTCAAAGAAAATAATAAGGAATAGCAGTATTTGTGGAGGATAGAAAAATCGATAAATGCCAGAAAAAGGCAACCCTGAATCCCTTGCTTTTCGCCAAGTTGGAAAAGTAAATGAATTTCCAAATTATTGATCTCCATTGATCATGGTATGCGCCACAAACCACTTGCAGCGACAAACGGAAATCCCGACAGAAATCGCGAAGTGCGGCTTATACGGCGAAATTAAAATTTGAAAAATTTATTTGATCGCAATTTATCATTCTCATCGGCGCCCCAACGCCCCTCGCCGCGAGAAATTCAAACCCCGACAGAAATCGCGAAGTGCGGCTTATACGGCGAAATTGAATTTTTAAATTCGACCGTGTCGGGATTTTGACCGTGTCGGGAATTTGACCCTGTCGGGATTTCGACTTGTCGGGATTTTGACCTGTCGGGATTTCGACCCTGTCGGGATTCTGACCGTGTCGGGATTTTGACTTGTCGGGATTTCGACCCTGTCGGGATTTTGACCTGTCGGGATTTCGTCTGTCGGGATTGTGACTTGTCGGGATTTCGTCTGTCGGGATTATGACCCACACCCATCTGAGTATAGTGTGGAGGACAAGAACGACGTTCTAATTCATCAAAAGAAATATGAAACCAGGTATGATCGATTGATGGTCGTTTCTTTTTTAGATGTAATCCATTCTCCGATTTACGTACAAGAAATAATTCCCACATTAACGCACAGGGTATCCCGATAAGTGTTAAATAGTTCAAAAATTCGTAAAAGAGTTGAAGGAATAAGTACGTATTTGATTGCAGTTTGCGAGAAAGTTATTTCCGCGAAGGTCTTTTTATTTTTACAAAAACAGAATTTGTTCGAATTTTCGTCGATAGAGGGCACGATAGCACGTAAGAAAATCACTGGTAATTGTACCTGGACCTCTCTTCAATTGCTGGTGTGTCCGAAACGTTCGTTAAGCTTTAGCCGGTGATTCGTGTCTGAGGTAAAGCAATTTCATTAATAGTGCTTTATGTAAACATCGCAATGAAAACCTTATGTAAGCGCCAGTGACAGGTAAATTCGGAAATGAGCTGTTATTTGTAAAAACAGCATTTAATAGGATTCTGATTTGCATATTTTCAGTGATTTGGTTTCGTGCAGCTCCCTTTATCGACAAAAAATTGAACTAATTGTTTTTGGGACTGAAAAAAATCCCTCTGTGAGAATAACTTTTTCGCAAACAGCATCCAAATATACGAAAATTTCTTCCATTTTTTATGAATTTTTTTAACTATTTATGAATGTATTGGACACCTGTATATGCACCATACGTGCAGTCGAATCCCGTTTTAACGAATACCGTTATAGCGAAAATCTCGTTTTAACGAACGCTTTTATAATCTCCCAAATAAGTTCACATAGGAATAATGCTAGGTAACCTGGAATTCCTTTAAATTTCGAAGTGATTCCTCCGGTCTCTTGGCGTTCGTTATAATGGGGTTCGACTGTATATCAACACTAATCGAAACGAGCTGGTACACTTTAGAATTATAATTTTCTTTTCATCCTCATTAGCATCAAACCGTTTATGCTTCAAAAAACGTCTAAAAACATGTGGGATACTTACGAACCACTAGAAGTATGTAGGGGGACTTGAGAATCTCTAAAAATGCGTAGGAGACTTTAATAATGTTAGAAATACGCGTAAAAAGTGTGACTACCATTTGAAATGCGCAGAAGGCGTTCGTATCCTTAGATATACGGGAGTTGTTCGTACAACTAGAAGTGCTAGGACGCTAGCGTATAGCTAATCTCCTCTGTAGCTTAGTGGCGAGAGCACTCGCATCGCGATGAGTTTGACCACCGATATATACAGCGACATCATTTCCAGTCCATCTCATGCAGTAAATTGCAATACAGCGATATGGCCAGAGTTGGCGTTTTGGGAGGTAGCGTATCGCTGGAAATTTGTGAAAAACATTAAAATATTCTTCTCTAGAAATTTTTATAAAGGTAAAAATTCTCGTAAATATTTGTTTTAGCGTAGCAATGTTTCGCTAGAAATTTATTTCGGGTGCATATATTCGCGTCTAAAATGAGTAGCAAGCTTGCGTATCGCTGGATTTTATCAAACGTACATATCCATCAACGTAGAAAGCTTGCGTTTTGCATTCTTCGAAATGCCTAGAAAACTAGCGTATCGCAGGAACTTTGTTGTTGGAATGCGTGGAAGGGTTGCTCACCACGAAAGAATATTATATGCGTGATTGACTGTATGAGTGACCAAGTGCGTAACTGCATGATTGATCAAGTTAGTGATCATATGAGTGACTGAGTGAGTGATCGTATGAGTGACTGAGTACGTGATCGTATGAGTGACTGAGTGAGTGATCATATGAGTGACTGAGTACGTGATCGTATGAGTGACTGAGTACGTGATCGTATGAGTGACTGAGTACGTGTTCGTATGAGTGACCGTATTAGTTACTGTGCTAGTGACGTGAGTGATGAAGTTAATAACCGTATGAGTGACGTGAGTGATCCATGACACTGTTCCAGTACACTCAAATGGGCCTGCAGCACATTTCCAGATCACTCAAGTGACCCACGGCACATTTCCAGCTCGCTAGAGTGTTTCGCGACGCAGTTGCAGAGCACTTAAGCGATCTACGAGATATTTACAGATCACTCAAGCGGCACATCTCCAGATCATTGAAGTAATCCTCAACACATACACAAATCACTCAAGTGAATTACGGTCCTGTTCCAGAAGACGCGCTGCGGGCCACTGGGCCAGTCTTCAAACCAATGGATTGGCCCGCACTCTCTGAAAGATTGATTTCCAGATTTTTTGCATTGTTCCTATGTGAACTTACGTGGGGGAATTAGAAAAGTGTTCGTTAAAACGAGATTTTCGCTATATGTATTCGTTAAACCGGGATTCGACTGTATATAGAGGTTTCTTGCCCGCGAGAGGCAGAAATACCGCATATCTGGCCCATCGACTGAAAAAGTTGTACACCTTTGTGTGTGTGTGTGGTCATCATTATTATAATATATTATTTATAATATACAGTCCAATCCCGTTTTAACGAATATCTCTCGTTGTAGTGAAAAATCTCGTTTTAACGAAAACTTTCCTAATCCCCCAGTTAAGTTTTCACTGGAACAATGCAAAAAAACCTGGAATTCCTTTATAACAAAATTTCGTTGCAACGAAGTGATTTCCAGGGTTTTTCTCTAGGAGTTTGTTATAACGGGATTAGACTGTATAATAATATATTATAATATATTATTTACTATTAATAAATCATCTTCACGCACAACTCTAGTTAACTAGAAACATTTAAGTGAGCTTCGTTGCACATACTTGGGGAAAAACGGGACCATTTCATAAGAAGCTCGGAACATCCAAAAAATAAGTGGGAATACAAAACTTCCCCCATATAAATACGAGCTGATATGGTCAACATAATCCGTATGAACACATACTCGCATAATATAAAAACGAGGGCCTGTCTCTAACATGCTTTGCGTTGTAATCATTAGCATTTCATTTTCGAGATATTGATTTTTCGGTTAATTACTCGGAGTGACAGACCGCAGTGAACGACTGTACATCACCGATAATGTTTATTAATGAATGTACACGCATATTCACGCATTCCTGTACACATTCAGTAGTATAAGTGCGACGAAACCGCTTCATAATGAGGTCGGGGCCACGGATAATAGTTTAGTGATAATCTTCGAAGAGGAGGAGGAGGATATAAGGAGCACCCCGCTCTCTCCCACTCTAAACGCATCTCTCCCGCGCACTAAATATTATGCGTGCGTCTCCCATGTGTGATGATTGCACGTGTTTTCCATATACTTTACGGTTTCCTGAACTCGAGGGTGCCGAATCCGGAGGTGTTTGTGTATGTATAACAACTCGTGGTGGCCACGGAATCCGACCGCTTGCAACGTTACGCCGCGATGAACACTCACAAAACCAGGATAATACATTTGTTGGATTATATATAAGCATTGGAGAAGGGTGGTGAGCCTTCGTCCACTGTTAATTTGAAGCGCAATGCGGCCGAATTAATGCAGGAGCGAGGCCTTTGGATTCTGGTGTTTAAAGGTGTTATCGCAACGCATTCCTTACACGTTGTTGGACACCAACCAAGCCGAGGGTTGGAAGGGAACTAATTTAAGGTAGCGGGAAGGAAGCCATCGCGTTCATTTGCTGTGTGTTGCATTCAGTAATTCTATGATTTAATGATATGCAAACATGTTCGAAAGTATTATTTACGGGATGAAAATACAATAGTTAGTTTAAACTAAAAATGTAAATCCAAATATATTTCCGACGGGTCAGAAGCTGCGTGAGAAATCACATTTCGGTTATCTTTTAGGGCTGGGTATTGTCCAGCATGCCCGGGCATGTAAAAATTCCGCTCGGACATGTATTTTTCTCAACCACATGCTCAACGCGGGCATGTAAAAAAAAACCAAAACACAGGGGGAAAATATTTGTTCTTTTTAAAAATTTTGAATTCCGTCAGACAAAGCCATAATTTGAATTCATTTAATGTAGTGCAATGCTCTTAATTTTTTGTATATACAGTATCTGCATATTTTCCATCAATAGATGGTTCATCAATATTGATGGCATATTTTCATCAATAGCAGCACATTCATTTGAATTCGTGGGAAAATATTTCTTAAAAGAGAAAACAAAGCAATGTTTTTTGGGCAAGCATTTCTAAGTTACATGCCCGATCAGGCATGTGGATTGTTTGAGATTTGTTCAGCCCTAGTGAGTGCATATTAAACGTCTACTATCCGAATTTGATGTTACTTGGTCTAGTAGAACGCTTCCACAATTCTCTGAGCCAGGAAAGTTTAATTTTGATAACGTTGTTATAATTTCTAGTGGCTGTGGTACAGTAGAATTTGGATAATTCAAACTTTGGATAATTCGGATTCTTTACGAAATCCTCCCTCGAGTTTTCTATCTAATTTAGTGATGAAATTTCTTGCTTAATTCGAACTTTTTTCGAATTTTTGGATAATTCGAATTTGGAGAAAAAGAATCATGACTTTTGTATGAGCAAATTTAATTTGGAAAAATTCTACAAGAAGCCGGATTTTGCTTTTCTCGATCAAGTTGTTAAATAACAAACTTTTAAAGACTAATAAAAGTTTGAAAATTCTGTTTTCCTCTTCTCTTTTTTTTATAAGTAATTTAGTGCCCATTTTAACATTGTTCAGCTGGAGTCTATAGAGAATGTGTACTACATAATACTGATTATGTTTTTCAACCTATGGATCAAGGTGCAACATTTAGAATCTGAATCTTTTTGTCATGATTAAGAGTACGGAAAGTACCTGAAATTTCAGATGGGGTAGTACGTTAATCAAAGTATATATCCTTAATAGCATAAGAATAAGCAAAATTTGGGAATCAGTTTCATAACGGATGATCACATGAACTGTTTCCGTAAATCAGACTTTGAACATGATCCTACAGTGATGCTGATTCCAGAACAGTGGAATAATGTATCATCTAAGTTCAATTACATGACGTAATTGCAAAGTAAAATTTGGGAAACAGTTTCTCAACTAGTAATAGGATGATAATCATCAATTATTGAAATTTCATGTAAATGTTGATGATTAAGTTGCATTTTGTAGCCGTTTCTCACAGATCCAGGGTAGATTAATTGATTAATTTGAACTTTTTTTACAGTGACTTTGCAATTGGAATTAATTAAATAAGTTCGACTGCATTTCGGTTGCATGCCATAGATGTCCTAAACATCGTTCATAAGTCAACATGTTCCTATCTGCCTGTTTGGAGTGCAAAAAGTGAAAATAAAACTACACGAACCTCTCGAAGTGTATAAACTGACTTAAGAATTGCAAAAAAAAACTAGCATCACACAGAATTTTTTCAAAATAATTTTTCTTATTCTTTTCTAGGAATCACATTTCAACAAGTTGTTGGTTCTTTCCAAGTCTCCAGGGGAAATTTTCCTATTTTTATTTGTATTTACTGCCTCGATATAAGGCACGTAGTTCCTAGAGGTCGATATATTGTGGTTCGGATGAGGCATAAAAAAAACTAAAAAAAAAAACGGTGAGAAAAGCCCGTATAATGCTTTTTCTTCGGATTTAACGCCACACGCGTTATAACATAAGCCGAAGAAAAATTGATCAGAGTTTCCGGGCACGTACCGCCATAAAAACTTCCGTCAAAAGAAGACCAAAAAAGAAAGACTCGGCAACACTAGTATGTGTGTGTGTGTTTTCTCTACAACAACAACTCTGTGAACAAAACTTTCCTATTCTTCTTGTTCTTTTATTTTGAATGAATAGCCTAAACAGGATATGATGAGGCGCATCATGTGTGGTTTATCCTCCTTCTTCTAACGGTATAATTTCATGGGCGTACGTTTCAAAATTCAAATCGAAACGAAAGACTCGGGAACTAAAACATATGCTAATTGATAGGCTACAACATACAGATGCGGAAGAAAACCGGTGGCACTTTCAATTTATGTAGTAGATTCCGGTCTACCAATCGGTTGAGAGTCAGACATCGTTTATAGTGGCCAGAGAATATTCATCAGAAAATTATTAGGGATATGGCATTTCGGAGAAGCAGTTGTAATAACTGTTTTGATTCCGTTTCATGGTGATTCGTTCGAAACCGAGTTGGATCTGAGCCAACTTTCTCTGGAAGAACCCTGCCTACTTCTTGTGCATGAGATGATACCGTCCAAGTGTATTTGGAAGAGGTTTCAAGGTGTAATTGTTAAAATATAATGATAATAATAATGATAATAATAATGATAATAATGATGATAATAATAATGATAATAATAATGATAATAATAATGATAATAATAATGATAATAATAATGATAATAATAATGATAATAATAATGATAATAGATATTTAGGTGTAATTTCAGGTCGGCTGAAGTTGATTTTCTGTAGTTCCCAAATTCTAGGCGCAAATGGCAGCCGATCTCTTTGCTAAAATGTCTCGCCACAGAGAGCAACAGAAATACAACGTCTTGAATAAACAGAAAATTCAAACACGATACTCCATATACGCACTTGGACTGTTAGGCATCCACATACACACTCTTGCGGCACAACTGAATTGGTAGTAAATTGCCCATGGCGATAGACGGGAGTTGGTCTCGATTTAAAAGAAAGGTGTAATTTTGCAAATAATTACAATAAAAACGACTATTACAGCATGGGTCTCATTAATATATCTCGAAAATTTGACTGCGTTCGGATGAGTACGGGAACTTTTAATTATAAACAACCTGTGCATTGGATACATTATTACTATCAACAGAACATAGTTGAAGTTCGAGATTCTCATAATTTTTTATCTTGAGCTAGTATAGAGGATATCGTACTCACTGGATATGACAGGGCCCCCAGGAAATACAGAATACTTACCTAGAACGAAGAAAGAAATATAGATTATACATGTTAATAAAAATACACAGCCACAAAAAATCGTACTATAAGTAATAAGATTCATTATATTAGTATCGGTGAATTAAAATTTTTCTCAGGTTAGAATTTTAATAGAATTATAAAAGGTATATATACAATTATATCCGATTATATATTTCACCTTTACCAATCAGAATTAGAATATATGATTCGACATTTTTTTATGAAATATCTAATCATCAAAATACAGGAAAATAAAACTATAATTATCTGATACATTTCACGCGTGTAATTATAAAAATCCAACTATTGATATGATTATAGTAAAAATATAGATTAGATTCCGCAGAATTTAAATTGGATCCGCATGTGATTCCGATAATTATATCAATCTTTAAATATATCTTTTTTTTTTGTATTAAGAAATTATTGGGAAAGTATAAGGGGGAGAAATTGATTATGAAGAGAGAGAAAAAAGTGAACCTCATTTCGTTTAAAATGAGTATAGATATAAGCGACACCTCATTTGCATAGATTGAGTTGCATCTGATGGACGGAGAACTGATAATGAGCTTTACAATGAAGAATAAAAATAGAGAAAAATTAAAAAAAATTGGGTGGAATGGCCTTGGCTTATTCAACATCCAAACTCTTCATGAACCACCTCTACCATCAGAGAGAGAGAAAAAAAGCTCTCCGACCCGCCACCGAAACTCACCGTTTCTTAATCGAATGAAAAATCAATCAAGAGCATTTTACCTTAATTACGAATTCAATAATTATATGTCTCTCTTTCACTCTCTCTCTCTCTCTCTCTTTCTCTCCCTCTCATTAGAGGGTCGATATCGGTAGGGATAGAGAAAGAAAGAGAGAGAGAGAGAGAGAACAGAGATAAGATATGGTGAGATATAAATGCTTTTTTATTCAATCAGGAATTTTTCAACCCATTTTTGACTGACGTGGCATTTGCGCACAACGCTTCGTTTATTTATTTATTTTTTTCAAATACTTTTCATCTACATTTTCGTATGAAATGAACATTTTTGGGAACTAAAAGGTCTAGTGAGTGTCATAGTATTTTTATTTTTTTTTAATTTTGCGGTGAAATTTGATTTTTTTATGATTTTATAATCATAAATACAGTTTAATTTTATATGATTTTTTAAAATAGAGAAAAATAGTTTTTTTCCACAATTTTTTTTGTCACGTGGTTTTCCAAGATCATAACTATTAATTATTTTGATTAAATGAAGATAATTAATTTACATCAATTCGAAAAGTTAATTAATTGGAAGTTTACATTAATTACAAAGGAAAACATGCTAAATTGATGTCCAATTTTTTGAAACTTCGAAAATATGTTACTTAACCCGCGAACACGCCCAAGGGGGTGTTTCGCACCCCACCCAAATATTCGAAATATTACGAAATTTCCTGTTTCTAAAGTCATATTTCAGTAAGAGAACATGTCAGACAAAATTCCCTGTTTTTTCCCTATTGAATGTAGCTATTGTTAAACACCCCCTTGCGCGTCCTGGTTCCTAGTGTTACGTTACTTGTATGAAAATGTCTCTCAATTTGAGTTATGAAAATGAGATCAAATGCTTATGAAAGTTAATGTTCATCAATAAATGAGCCAGATTGGCATGTGTCCTAGGAGTTCTCTGTTCAGAGAAAGATCTTGCGAAGATACCGTGGATGTTGTCGATGAAATGGGCGGTCCATTTTCTACTGCTAAAATTTCAAATAGATGGCCTATGAGAATATTTTTTGCATTGCTTACCATCGCTGCAAACAATGCAGGGGTGCTCTTTCAATATCAACGAAAGAACTGCGAAAAGAATTCAAGAAAACAAGGGTCTCTTTCATCTAGAAAGACCCTAGGCCTTCAACTAATCAGATCCCAAATAGTAAAAGAGTCCGCACTCCAACTAAAAGGGAGATTTTGAACAAATTTTTCAGCATCGAAACCATTTGCAAAACAGCTAACGATTTTATACAAACGTTGTTTCTATGTGCACGAGAAAAAGACGGAAAAATAAAAATGAGCTGCTCCAAGTACAAGCAAAAATATTTGTCAAAAATCTATCAATATATATCTATCTAATCACTATCAGCGCGGAGTGTGGAATAGTGTAAGTCTCATACCTAATAAATGCTGGTTTTTATAATTTCATAATTTCTTCCATTTTAATTGAATGTAGTTTTCAAGATATGTATTTACTAAAATTTAAATAAAAAACGTGTTTCAGAGTAAACTAACTAGTGGGTAGCAAAGCACACTGCCTTGAGCGCACTCGTGTTCCTCCCTGTAGCGCGCGTGCTCCCGATTTAAGTAGCCAGTCATCATAAATAAAAAAAATTGTGCGATTTGGTCACGAATTGTAAGAGCGATCAAAAATGAAATATTGTTGATTTTAAACATATTATGCTGTCTATTCATGGCGATTACATCAATTTCGTATAGGAATTGTTCTGGGCTCATGTAAACATTAACGCCGGTCTGCACAACCTCCGTTTCACGGGCCAAATAAGGCCTGCACAGAAGTTCTATCCGTCCCGTTACAGATGCTCGAATAGAAAAGAATAAATGCGCACAGCACGAGAAATGTCTTGGCGGACCACATTTCCTTCATAAAAATACGCGAAATCGGGATCCATTCAGGATATCGCCATTTATCGCAGAGAAATTGTCGAAGGCAAGTAAAGTTGCTGTAAACCAGTCAAAAAATGGTCAATGGCAAGTGAATTTGCCAAACAATTGTAAGAGGAAAGCTAAGGTGCAAATTTCAGGTTAGAAAATGTTTAAAAGCTAGTAAAATCGCCACATAATGCTGAAAATAAAATATTTTCAAAGGCAAGTTTAAAGGTGCCAATAACTTCTAAAAAAAATTTTCAAAGGCACTAATCTATAAATCATAAAAATTCGATTTCAAAAATTAAAGTGAGCCCCGTTGAAAATAAAGACAAAATAAGGACATTTTATACAAAAAGTTGCAATGATCAAAATTACGGTCCCGCAAAATACGGGTCATATGGTCACCTTATAAATATTCACGAGCTGATGGCCCGCTCTCTCTCTCTCTCTAACGACGGCAGCATTAAATCATATTTGGTCCGCGGACTGAAAAGGTGCACCCCTGCATAAACGTGTCCTTCGACATGTGTTATTATAGATAGGAATTTGAGTATTTCACATTAGGTGCCTCAGTTTCATAAACCCTTACTGCATGACTAAGTTTGGTCAGCTTCTGGTTGATCATGAATGCTTTGTGTGAGAAAGGATTCATTATCATTATACTATACGGTAGTTGCAGCAATACAATGACCCCACTGTAGCAGCATGAGCAATACCTGGTGATGCCTGAATATGACGAGGGTGCTTGTGAATCACATTGGTTGGAGGTTGTATCCAAGGATGGCAGGCGGGTGGGGGGGGGGGGTATGGACTGAACCTCGTTTTCGTGGTCATAGTTGTTTAGAGCAGTGGTTCTCAACCTTTTCAAGCCCGCGGCCCGGTTTCATTCATTTTTGCGAGTCGAAGGCCCGATCAAACACACGACCAATGGAAAATGAATGAAATGAGGAGCAATGAAGCGGCTAATCACTCGCGGCCCGGAACTGGGTCGTGGCCGGCGGTTGAGAAACACTGGTTTAGAGGATCTACAGCATAGAGATGTTTGATGTGTAGTCTCCAGCTTCGATGCACCTGTGATAAGTTAGCTCTTTGCAATATAGTCCATAATATAATCAAATCGATACTCAGGGTTTCTAATGAAAATAACCGAATGACTACATTAACCGTGATTCTAATAAGTGGCACCGACTGCCCTCGGGTGGCTCACCCAGTGTCTTTGAGCGGTAGTTTGACGATAACGACGAGTCTGCTCTCCTCTCTAGGCGAAACATTGGCGGAATTTGGTACGTTATTTTCGTCATAACATTCTGGTTATCAAGGTTATTGAAGCTATTTCGGTTACAAGTCCGGTGCGAATTAGGATTTTTATGCGATTTGTCAACTCGACAATCGCAAAAATAGTCTTATGAATGAAGGCCTCAAAATTATTACAAGCTATTCTGGTTGTTAAACGAGATTGATGACTGCTTAATTGTGTATCAAGCTTAATACTGCTTAATTGAGAGTCAAGCAGTGATTGACGATATAATATGTATCGGTATCATTTCCATTCATGCAACTGTGTGCGTCATCAAACAGCATTTTGAGTGAATTTCACAGCATTGCTATCTTTCAACAGAGGAAAGATGGACTTGACTTCATTATTTTAATAAAAATGAAATGGAGCCATTTACATAAACGGCCTGTGACCCCCCCATGTTTCCCCGTATTTTAAGCATGTTTAAGCGTATTTTATAGCAAAATTTGATGTATGTATCCGAGGTTGGGCAGAATTAGGCCTATGTGCGAAAATTTGATGGCGTAGCGTTATGAGAAAGCTTACCGTAATTATAGCCCTGTCTACCGACTATCAAAGACATGCATCGAACGGTGCTCGTCAAATTTTATTGAGTTCGTAAAACCCCTCCTTTGCAGGACACCGGCGGGAGAGGTAAATAATCCGCCCAGGGCCCAGGGAAAGGGGTGACCATATAAAAGAGGGCTTTTAATAGAAGAGTTAAAAAAACCGCAATTATTGTTTTGGTCGTAAAAGAGGAGTGACCGTTAAAAGGAGTTCTCTGTACCAAAAAAAAAAAAACGCGTGCGAGGTTGGGTGCCCCACAGGGTGCCCCGTAAGAGCTAATGCGGCCTTTATCTCATCAACCGTCCATCGTAGGAGTACGATTCCAATTATAAAAAAAAATTCTCATAGGCCTTCAAAACTTACCCTGTACCAATTTTGAGAGTGAAAATACAGTGTGTAAAAAAATTAAAAAAAAAATTAGTAGGTTCCCCTGTGCTCTAACTTCCAATTAGACAGTTGTTGCCCTATCTCTCCTGCTAGCAACAACAACAAAAAAAATCCACGTTTCCAAGTGCAATATTCACAGACATATTCAAATTCAGAAATTGGAGAAAACTTATAAAAGAATTACGTTAAATGCGGAAAAACCATTCTACTCTAGCGTTATTTATATAGTGTTACATTTAACGCTGTTTTTCCAAATTTCCTCCGTTTTTCGATTTGGAATTGTCTCAGTGAATATTGCTCTTAGAAACATGGAATTTTTTGTTGCCATCAGGAGAGACAGGAGCATAACTTTCTAACTCGAAGTTAGAGCATGGGGAGAAGGGGGGGGGGATCGCATAAAAATTTAGATTTTTTATTTTTTTTATACACACTGTATTTTTACTTTCAAAATTGGTACAGGACAATTTTTGAATGCCCGTTGAGCACTTTTTAAATTGGAATCATACGTCAACGACGGACGGTTGATGAAATAAACGCCGTGGTAACACTTTCAGGACACCCTGTATACATGCAAAACTACGAGAAGAAAAGTTGAAGGCCTATCTTGGGAAGGGGGGGGGACCTAAGTCATGTCATCAGTGGTTCGGCGTAAGTTCCAGGTGCTATCCTTCTGAGTCCGACTGGATCTCTGTGTAAACGCGTCTTGTCATTCTGGCAGTCTGTGTGACAGTTAGGTTCCATGCACATGGAATCTATGATTTTTTTCTTTGTTAAGTTTTGCACGTCTGTGTATACATAGAATATATGTTTGATTTTATACGTTATATGTTGCACATATTTCTACGTTTTTGTACTATATTTGTGCGTATACACGTTAATTTGAATCTCATAATTGAATGTATGTCGTCAATGGTTCCTCTAAGGAGCACACAAAAATACACCTCCCTCCCCCGAAATCCTTATAGAACCTGATTATTTTCATTATTCTTGACCTCCTACATGGCTTTGAAATTGTACATGAATGCACATACATGACTATGGGTCATTTAGATCCCATGATAGGGGATTCCCAAATATTTCTTTTTCCTCCTCGTATTTCAAAATTTTATCCGTACCAACCACTCCCTATGGGGCAATCAGCTAAAATCGCGTAAGTGGCAGCACCTGGTCTTGCTCGGTCTGTTTTGTTCAGTACCAAATGAAAATACTTCAAGATTTATAGTACTTATGGCTAAAATTACCAATCAACGCGATAAATCTTTTGGAAAATAAACTATTACGCACAAAGAGCGTACAATAGAAATAAAGCATGATCTTCACGCAGTAGGTACAAGATCTACTATCAGGTATTCGGATTTAACTAAGAGATAGGACAAGACAAGGTGGCTCCGACAGAACACTCTCTTCTACCCTCTCGATCATGGCACTCGTCTGAGCAAAAGAAAGTGAGAAGCAGCATTTAGGGACCCCGAAGAAGAATTTCACTCATAAATCCAGGTGTCAGTCCGTATAAGAGGATGTCGAGGATCGTCAAAGAAGAAGACGAGGAAGGACATCTCTTCTCCACTCATCTCTTCCAGAGAATGGCAATGTCCTTATCCAATCTTGAGCAAGAACTTTTTTTTGCGATGGTATTTTAAGATCATATAATGCGAGATTTATATTTTAGATTTTTTTTTCATTCTCAAATGAAAAACTGCCGCACTGGAAATGTCACCTCGGCATGCACTTGGGGGGGGGGGGGGGGAGAAATCTCAGTGATATCACGGGCATGCGCAGTTTGTTGAATTGAATTTTTTTCTTGAAATTTACATTATATCCCTCCGTCGGAAGCAAAAGAGAAATAAGCAAGAGGAAATAATTTGTAGACCCTTCAGATGCAGAACATCTAATAAGTATGTTTGCTAGAAAATCTAGATGTAATTATTCCATGGTCAAGGAAACAAAGCGAAATTATCCCAGAGAAATTATCTGTCAGCACATGGAGATAAAGATAAATTTTCTCAATGCACACGAAAGCAAAAAATAAATAAAATAAAAATCAGCTGAATACCCATAGAAACAAAGATAAATCTGCTGAATTCCCATGTAAACCAAGTGACATTGTTTCATGGCTCATATATATAAAGATAAGTTTCTTCCAAAAATTCAGTGTTGCCCGGCACATATGGAAACGACAGAAAATCAGCTGAACTTACGAAAATCACCTCAATACTCGTACAAAAAATGGAAATCAGCTCAACGCTTATGCAAACAAAAGAAAATCTCATCAACGCTCATGAAAAAGGAGGGAAATCGGCTCAAAAGAAAATTGGTATCAGCTTCTCATGAAAACAAAAGAAAATCATCTCCTCAATGCACATGAAAGCAAAGGAAAATCATCTAAACGTTAATGACAAACAAATTGTAATCAGAACAACGCTGATGGAAACAAAGGAAATTCAGATCAACGCTCATGGAAAAGGAGGGGAATCGGCTCAACGTTTCTTTAAACAAAGAAAAATCAGCTCGGTGCTCATGGAAACAAAGGAAAATCAGCTTTCACTGCTCATGGAAACAAAGTGTAAATAGATCGACGCCTATGGAAACAAAGGAAAATCATATCTACTCTCATAGAAACAAAAAAATCAGATCGACGCTCATAGAAAAAAATGAAAATCGGATTAGGTGCGAAAGACCCGTTTCGCGAATTATTTTTAATTATTTTATGCCATATTCAAGCAATTCAAGACAGTAGAATATTTCGTCTGCAATTTATTTGGAAAAAAATTGTTCTTGGATAGAAACTTGCTTAACGCCATGGAAATATAGAATATTATTTTTGGGTAACCCATCAAACAACCGAGCCACGCAAAAAACACAAGTCCATATGTTTTTAAACTCAATACGTTTGAACAGTAATTTCTCATAGCAATCGTAAATACAAGGCTCACTTATATTCGTGTAATTAGATCGAAACATAAATATGTAAAATAATCGGCCAGACCTAACCGAACAGGAGATATTCGACTGAACACCTACAAAACCACGGAATGTTTGGAGAATACCCACGAGACACCTTAAACATGTCGTTTAACTTCACGGAACTCGTGAAGTAATTAATTAAGCAGGAAGGGATGCTTGCAATCCGGTTAATCACACTTCACGCGCAGCCCTTGAAGTATTCGGACAAGCTTCGTTGAATCATCTAAGCATCGCAGATATTTTTTTAGATCACTAAGAAATTGATTTAAAGTTGTGAAGAATTAACCGTTGAAAATAGACAAAATATCCTTGAAAGTATGGGGTAGACATGCTTCAAATAAGACTGGGCTTAATTGATTTCCCAAGAGACACTAATTTATTGAAGATTATAACTTTGGAAGAATTTCATCATTGCGTAGATAGTGATGGGATTGAAGAAATTCGGTGATCTTACAGAAACATATATAAAGTATGAAAGTTTGTCGTTTATGGCACAGTCATCGTGTAATATGGATTATTACACAGCAGAACTACAAAAAAAAAAAAACACGTTTTGAAATATTTTTAAGTTTTCATAACTGAGCCTTATACAATGAAACTCCTTTAGACGGCCACTCGGCGTTCCGCAAAAAAAGTGACCAACTACGGAAGTGACCGCCGAATGGGAGTTGTATAACAGGAAAAACACATTGCAGGGGGCGTGTCGAAATAACGGTTTTCAATGCCTCGAAAAATTATGTTTAATTTATTTGCAAGCCCAAAAAATAGATACATATACAGTGAAAAGACACTGCAACGATACTCGTTATAACGATAAATCCCTCTCTACAGCGGTATTTTTACAAATCTTGTTTGGAACAGCCTATAGTCTGTAATGTTAAACTTCTCTAGATACAACGATATCCTTTACGATGATAAAGGATATAACAATATTTTTAGGACGATTTTGAAAACATTTCAGCGTTTATTTTTATTTATTTTTCTGCTCGAAATTCAGTATATATTTTTTAACTCATCTCACATGCTTCAGTTCTTCCCGAGAACGCCTAATGATATTGGTATTGGGCATCATCACCTGATCACCGAAAGTGTTTGGTATCGCTACTTTTTTGCGTGCGATATACCAAAGTGCATTGCAATAAACCCATTTACAAGGGCAATACACGCACATCTAACTGAATTTCTATTACCAACTAATCAATTAAAATATTTTGCAGCGAATGAATACTCAAAAGTGAATTTTTTCACTATCTAATCAATTTATTAATCTGTGTTATTCTGGATCTGTTCTTTCTTTACAGCAAGTACATGTTCTTCCCTCACATTTCTTGTATACTCCCCCACTGTTATTCTACTGAATCTCTGCGGGCGAAAAAATGAAGAATGTATCTGCTAAGCCAAAACTTCCACATTCTTTACCTATTCAGTAAAGATCATATGTTATTTGTCCGGTTTACCCTGTCACCCCGAGAGCAAATTTTTAAACCGTCTTATCAGCCAGCAGCAACCATATAGCATTAGCCTTTGTCATCCTATTTACAAATGTTTTCAACCTGATAGTGAACAGCAAATCCGATTGATCCGAAGTATTTATGCTGATGTATAAAGATTATATGATTATACAAAGAGAACACTACCAGCTCTGAATGCATTGAGTGCACTGAATGCGTTTCCATAGAGTGTATATGGTAGTTCATGGCAAATCTGTGTAAATAAGCTTTTTGTGTTTATTCTTTGGTACATAATTATACTTCATTATATTTCATTTTTCTTTTATGTTAATCTTGATTGAATCGTGCTCAATATGGTTTTTTTATTTTTTTTTCTATTATTTCCACAGATTGTATATAATAGTGCATAGCTAATAGGGCAAATTATACAAATACAAATACAGCGCCACAACAGGCAAAATGCCCAACGAGGTGGCTGAGAAAAAGATGCCCATAAAAATATGGATGTCTTATATTTCAAAAATACCCAAATATACACAAATTAGCGTGTATTTAATCTTTTTGTATGGTTTATATATTTGATTTCATTTTTCTCTTAGTTAATCCTGATTGTACGTATCCTCAATGCCTTCTGATGGATTGTTTCCATAGAATGTATATAATTTTTTCATTTGTTGAATAAATAGAAGATGCTCTCCGACACGACCCAGCCTCCTAGGAGGTGAAGAGAGGAAGTCGTCTTGCACAACAGCTCCTGGGCGCGTGAGCGGTCATCAATCAATCTGAATGCATTGGGAGGGGAAAAAAAACCCTCACATTTTCAACTCTTATCCATGGTGAAGTGGCCGCGGACAAGTTGACCGCTGACCGCATGCAAAGGTGGCCGCGGAATAGAGGTGTTTTTGTATTATGTCTATGGAGACTATTGTCCGTTCCGAGAAAAACTGTCCGCGAAGGGAAGGTGGCCGCTTATGGAACTTTCACTGTATTATTTACAAATACAAATACAACGCCACAACAGGCAAAATGCCCAACGAGGTGGCTGATAAAAAGATGCCCATAAAAATATGGATGTCATATATTTCAAAAATACAGCAACCCAATTAAATAAAAATGCAATTAACACAAATTATAAACAATATATACACATGATAAAATATTATACAATGCCCATAAAGAATACTTATGGTTGTCTTATTCTAAGAATGGATAGCTTCTCGATTTATCCCAACATGTTTATCGTATTTCTTTTTAAACGTGTCAATTGTGTTACAATTTACTACCTCCGGGGGTAAGCTATTCCATTTAATAACAACCCTATTAGAGAAAAATTCCCTGCGACACCATAACCTTGCATTGTCCCTCACCAATCGATACTGGTGTCCCCTTGTAAAAGCAGTTGATTGGCGGTGTACTAAAAGTTCATGGTCCATCCTATCCATCCCATTGAAAATTTTGAACACTTCGATCATATCTCCTCGACACCGTGCTGCACCTTTACAGTGCTGATTTCAAAAATATATAATCCATTTTTTTCCACTGTTTTCTCACAAAACGATTCATAACTTTGGAATTTTATTTTTATTTTATACCGCCTCATAAATACATACTTTAAATACTACTACTTTAATACTAAAAATTTTTATATCCTAACTCTGTCATCATGATGATAGGCCCTAAAATCACCATAAAACTAATGAAATATCTTTTTGCAATGATTTATTATATTTGTTCATAGCGTATATGCACATAGAAGCAAAGGAAAATTATTTCAATGCACACGAAAGCAACGTTAATGACAAACAAATGGTAATCAGAACAACGCTCATTGAAATAAAGCAATTGTTTAAAATGGAAAATTAATTTCATTAATTCCGTTTCAATGTGATCCGTATGCTACTTATGGCATTACTATTGAAATTTAATTCCCACTTTCTCTCAAAAACTAGTGATGGAATATTTTAACTATTTTTCCAGTAATTAGCATCAAGGAAAAAAAACGATAAGAAACACAGAAACACTAACTATTTTTTAAGAAAGCTTTTTCATCCCAAACTTGTGTTACTTGTTTCGAAATTAGTGAAACCAGTCAGTGGCATTTTTATAGGTGGGCCTGAAGTGCCTAAGCCCACGGCTCTAAAAGGGATCTCAAATTATTGAAAAATCAGTTAATCAGTTCCAGAAATTATTTCTTATGCATCTATTCTAAATTAGATATATTTTTATTTTTTCTGGAATCATTAATCTTATTGATTTTCAATTATTTTTCTCACTATAATTTTAGATTATTCCTCTCATCAATTCTTGTACATAACATCACAACCCTTCTTTTGATAATTTTGGAACTATTTTTCTTTCTTTTCTTGTGTTTAACTGTTTTTTTTTCCGGAATCACCCTTTTTCATTCGTTCTGGAACTATAAATTTCTTTCATTAATTCTGGAATTATATTTCAATAATTTCGGAACTACTTTTGATCATGTCTGAACTATATTTTCATCAATTCTGAACTGTTTTTCATCAATTTTGGACTTACATATTTCTTTGATTAATGCTGGAATTACATATTTCTTTCATTAATTCTGGAATTACACATTTCTTTGATTAGTTCTGGAAATTACACATTTCTTTCATTAATTCTAGAATTATATTCCTCCATTTCGGAACTACTTTTCATCATGTCTGAACTATATTTTCATCAATTCTGAACTGTTTTTCATAAATTTTGGAATTACACATTTCTTTCATTAATTCTGGAATTACACATTTCTTTCATTAATTCTAGAATTATATTTCATCTATTTCGGAACTACTTTTGATCATGTCTGAACTACATTTTCATCAATTCTGAACTGTTTTCATCAATTTTGGAATTACATATTTCTTTCATTAATTCCGGAGATTACGTAAATCCTCATTAATTTCAAGTTTCCTTCAATCCGAAATTTTCGTGAATTTCTGTTCAGTGTACATATTTTTTTTAAAAGAAATTTTCAGAATTTCCGTGTGTTATGCAATTTTATGCCGGCATTGAACATGGTTCAGAGGATCCTAATAAAAAAATCAGGGTCCCAAAAAATATTTTTATGTATCCGAAAACGACAAGATGCCCGAAACCAGTGGCTGCAAACGGATTTATTACCGGGTAGTAAGTTTTCCTATGATTTAACCACTGGCCTGGTCTTTGATCTCTGGTGAATTTATAATGGATTTTTGCTTGCCGTGAAATGCTGTGGATGTATTGTGTTTTTTTACGAAAAGTGATTGCTTTGGGAAACGCGTGCGTTCGAGAAGTGCTGCTATCTTCGAAATTCGGAAATCAAAAGAGATCGACAGGTTCTTGTTAGTGCGTATTATGCAGCCAAGACTCACTAGTAAACGCACCCTAACCTTCAAATATACAAGTGACTAGTACGTCACTAGTAAAAATATTTTATGATTTTTTTGACTAAAGTGCAATTTGCCAAAAATATTCTTTAACAATAGTGGTTAATATTATCAAAGATATTTATATTTGAAAAATTATCTTTATCACAAATCGACGTCCGCAGTAACGCATTAAAATGTATAGGCTAAGCCCGTCAATAAGGGGTTATTAAAGCATTTCGTCGGCATCGTGGGGATTTGCTTTTGATGGGGAGGAGGGGGGTTTGAAGTTTGCTTACGTCATCAGTCACCCTTTTTGAAGATATGAAATGTTGTAAGCTGCTGACAAGGGGGAGGGGATCAAAAATGGCTAAAAATCTGCTTACGTAATACTTGAATGGCCCGTAATTCCGAGCCCTCTGAATATTTCCAATAACTTTACGCTTTTGCCTACAGCCGGGGAGTCTAACTATGAGTTACGATCCAAACTTGAGTCGCAAGAGCTTCCGAGATCGGTCGTACGAATCCACTCACAGTCCAATCATAAATGCAAATATTGTGTCACCGGTTTCACACTAATTGCAAAACACATGCAATCCCATGGGTCGCGAAGCTGATCTTGTTGTTGATTTTGGGTCGCGGCTGATAAAGGTTAAGAACCCCTGTGCTAAGCTCATAGAGGAAACTAACACTATCTCAATGAAGAGTAGATCTCAGGTATTGCGATCGTTTTCGTTCAGAGTATAATTTTCATTTTATTTTGATGCCTGATTTATTCCAGTAGCCTTGTTAATATTGGTCCTCTATCAGTGTTCAATATGAAAACTACACTGACGGTGTTGAACAGCAATTGAGGTTTTCCTCGCTCAATCGAATACCCCACTATCGGGTATTATGTGCTGATCTTGTTGGTGAGACCGGATGTGTGGATGAACGTCAAGATGAACTCACAAACCGACGACGGACACGTAAAATGACTGATCAATACTCGAAAATATTTTGAATCCATACAAGCACTTCCTGTTGGTACCTTCATGCACAGTGTAATTCGCGTAGCCAGTGCATTCTTACCAAATGGGCCTACGTGGGATTTGGTTCTTTGATTTTTTGAGAGGAAGAACATGAATTCGATGTTATTCTATTCAAGCAACGGCATCCAAAGAACAGTTTTTACCGAAGTTCTATTTCCACCCATACCCAAAACCGCTCTTAAGGATGTGCTATAGGTACGATCGCACCGAGCCTCGTCGTTCGGGGGACGCGCATTTAAGGTAACAATAATTTCTTTCTTAAATTCTGAATTTTAATCGATTTTGTAAATCTGCATTTTTATGGCTTCTGGAATTCTGGATTTTCAAATGGAAAGGAATTATTCTGGAATTCTTTCTTTCATAAATTCTGAATTTCCACCATGTGTGAAATTGTTCTTTTAATAAATTTTAAATTTTCATCAATTCTGGTATTCTGAAGCTCTTTCTTTCATATGTTGTGAATTTTTGTAATTCTGAATTTCCACCAACTGTGAAATTATTTCTTGCATTTTTCCTGAATTTTCATGGGTTTTCATTTTCTGAATATTTTCGATTCACCTCTCTCACAGAAGGAAAAAAAAAACTATCTCTGGGGACCCCGCTATAATTTTCGTAGCAGGGCCGCGTGTCTAGATGTCGTGACTCAAGAGACTCCCATTAATGAAATATCTGGATCCCGGCCCAGCCGCCGAAATCTTTAGGCGACCCTGAAACTGGTGGCTAAAAAAATGAATTTATTATAGAAATGTATATAAGTGGATTTATACGACCTGTCTCTTGAGGCCCCTGGGACATAAGCATTGGCCACCACCTATATGTGAAGAACACCTGGCCTACACAAAATTTACTCCAACTTGGAAGAACCAGATCACGGACATACCATACGCCAGAGGTATTGCCCGTACCCAAATGTGACCCTCGCAATTTTTTCGCTGTGACCCCGCCGGAATGTTTTATAAAATATCCGAAAAATTGTATAGCACGCAATCCACTAAGATATATTTATACTGTAGTATTTATAATTTGTGAGATATGCTTTTGAGATTCACCAATAGTATTGCGCACTCGATATATTGCCCCAGTTCATCTCAACAACTTGAAGGATTCGGGGCCCCTGGAGTCTCAAGAAGGAATACTCGGCTTTCAAGAATAACAGAATTCATAGAAATGTTGGCAAACTATTTATTGAAAGAAATAATTTCAGAATTTTTGAAAGAAATAATTTAAGAATTTTTGAAAGAAATAATTTCAAAATGAGTGTAAGAAATAATTTCAGAATTAGTGTAAGAAATGATTTCAGAATTAGTGTAAGAAATGATTTCAGAATTAGTGTAAGAAATGATTTCAGAATTAGTGTAAGAAATAATTTCAGAATTAGTGTAAGAAAGCGAGCGATCTGTAAATTTGCTCTTGGGGGTCATTTAACTCATCTGTAAATATGCCGCGGGTCACTTAACTGATCTGGACCAGCGTCCCAGGTCACCAAGTGATCGGGGATTGAGCCGCAGACCACTTAAGTGTTCTGGAACTGTGCTACAGGTCACTAAAGTGATCTGTAAATGTGCCACGAGCGTCTTAAGTAATTTGGGAACATGTCACCGGCCAACTGGCTCAACCCCATGGCCCGTGGAGTCATCTGATGCAGCCCATGACTTCAGACTTACATTTGCAGAACTGAACACTAAAATGACCTGCAATGCATTTGGCCGGTGACATATTCCCAAATTACTTAAGTCGCTCGTGGCACATTTACTGATCACTTTAGTGACCTGTGGCACACTTCCAGAACACATAAGTGGTCTGCGGCACATTCCCCGATCACTTAAGTGACCTGGGATGCTGACCCGCTGCATATTTACAGATCAGTTAAATGACCCCAAGAAAATTTGCGGATTACTCAAGTGACCCGACCACATCCAGCGATCATCACTTGAGGCACCCGCAATGCAGCTCTACATCACTTAGATCGTCCGCCGCACATTCTCAGATCACTCAAGTTGCCCACTGCACATTTTGACTGATCACTTAAGCATCCCGTGGCACATTTCCAGATAAATTAAGTTGCCCGTGACTCGTTTTCAAACCAATGAACCAATGAAGTGGTCCGCACTCTTCAAAATGGCGAGGACCTCCGTTCTACAGTATTGGGGGGGTTCTTGGGAATCTGGATTCCATCTCGCAATTCTGAATACTGCAATATGAATCGGTAACCCACGGGCTTTGTGGGAATTTTTATTTGTGTCCGCAATGTCTGAAACGTAGAATACCTTGTCATACGCTTTACAAACACGTGGCGCCATCTATAAGTGAGCAAAATCTCTCCTCGAACTTAAATAAATAAAATAAACGTCTTTTTTACGATTCAGTTTGAAGCCGAAACGAAATAGGATTAAAGAAACAAGAAAATCATATAAAAAATAATAACTTATCACTTTCTTCTTTTATATATTACGCAGAATTTTATTCATTTTTTCCCCCTCCCACGGTTACAGCGCATGCAACAGGAACAGCACATATACCGCCGGCCACCGCACCGTTATTCCGGGGTCAGATACGTGATCTACTAGCATCTGCAGGTCACGATTCGCAGTAAAAAGAAGAGAAACACCACCCCTAAACGTCTTTCTTTTCTTATACGGTGGACATTGGCTATAGGATCGGCATCATGAAAGCTCGGAGCGGAATGGATCCGGAATATGTGACGTCACTGGACCACGCGAACTGGCATTTTGTGAAAATCTTGAACGCAAAAATCCAAACAAAAAAAAGAGCAAAATATTGTCTTTATTTTTCTTTTTTCAAAGAAAAAAGTTTCTTCAGTTAGCCGTGGGAATGTGTTTTGAGATGGATGTTGTGAATTTTATCATGATAATCGTGCGTTTAGATTCTTCGAGAGTTACAAAAGAAGCAAGTATGTAATGCGTAGATTAAAAAACAAAGTACCTTGGAGGACAATGTGCATGTATTACAGTAATTATTGCGTCTATCTTGTGTTTAGCGTTTTTTAGCCTTATTTCTTCTTCTAGTCCGAGATTTTAAAATAGGTATTTTGGTTTTTTAATCGATATGTTTCGAACACTTGCTATAACCGAGAGTAAAAGTAAGCATTCTTGTCAAATCATTTAAGAGGGGATGTCGTTTTTGAATAGAACAGGGCTCTCTGCCAAGTGAACTGTCAAAAAGCATTGATGAATGAAGCTTAGCCGAAAACTAAATTGGTGATAAATCGATAATTGCCGTAATGAAATTTGTTGTATGAGTGAATTATTGTTAGAAGTAATAGTAACTTAGCGAGTTTAGATGATTTCTTTTTCTCGCGTTTTTTGTTTTCTTAAAATTATGATTAGTTTATTATTTTTATTTACTTTTTCGTGTTTGGAAATCAACTGGACAATAATTGCATCCACCAGTATGGATCGATAACGAGCTCTTGGATGGATTTTCTTTGTTTTTTTGCAATGCGCGTTTTGTTAATGTGATGAATAAAATTGAATTGAATAGTGTATTATTGCTGAAAAATGCTTGGACCAAGTGTATTACTGTGAAAAAATTGTTTACCAAGTGGTAGAAGCAAGTTTGATTAAGCTTTGCTAACCAAACTATAGTTAGAAGTAAGCTTCGCTAAGAAAAAAAATTGCGTTGGAAAAACCTTCGGAAAGAATATTACGTTATAAATAGACCTGAAAGTGAATATTTTTTAAAGAAATCATGGCCAAGTGTATTGGTGTTGGAGGAAAACATCGTCAAGTTTATTATTGTTGAAAGAAAGCATGGCGTAGCGTATCTTTGTTGGAAGATAGCATGGTAAAGTGTATTATTGTTGGAAGAAAGCGTGACTAATCTTATTGTTAAATTAGTCTGTCAAAGAAACTGTTATACGGGTGAAGCTTTGTTAAATGAACTAATGGAAATCTTCGCTGACTCAAATCGTGCAGCGTTGAAATGCTAGCAGTAAAAAATGCAATAGAAAAGATCTTTGTCGAATCGATTGAGGATGTTTTGCGAGGTAAATTATTGTTTGAAGAATGCTTTTCCAAGTCACTATTACGGAACAAGATATTGACATCAATCGATATCGGTAAATTTCAGCCCGATCAGAAATTATTCCACAAAAAATAATACTAAACTATAACAATTTAGAATGCACTTAACAATGGCCCATGTCCGTACATTTTCCACGACAATGGCATCCCATTACCTACACAGCGTGTCGCTCCTATTCAAACTATCTTACTTCACTGGCCCAACGATTTCCAAGTTACGCTGTTCTCTTAAGATAGCCGATTATATACGAAGCACGCTACATTATAAGATAAGTAATTGTTTGCGTTGGACGTCAATAGCTCCTTATTCATAAACATGCCATGGACATGGTTCACAAATAAACGATGAGGAAGATATCGACATGTTACAACCTCACCACTGGACCAACATAACGGATGACATCATTCCAATCGGAATTTTTCGGAGGAAAAATCCTATCCGGGGGGGAAAGAGCAAAAATTTTCGTCATTCCACCATCCAGGAACGTCAAGAATGTGTCCCCTATCCATCCGGAAAATCCAATCTTCAATCCTGAAATGGCGCTGTACATCGATGTCTTCCAATCCCCCCCGTCTCCAACCTTTTGGATGATGACATCGGTGAGAGACTCGATTGGAACTCCACGAGTCCGTAGTGTCATGTCTGGAACACGTACTCCCGGACCTCATCCTTCCCGAGACTTTGGCATTGCCCCCCGACCGAAATCCGCTTCGACGGATATTTGAAGACATAATTAACGCTGCTTGACAAGCTTTATGGCATCTCTCGTTTATTGGATTGTTTCGAAAACGGCACTAACTGGGGTTCAAGTCACATTCTCTTCGTTTCTCCTTGTTTTTTTTTTACTTATTTGTCTCCTCTTTACAAAGTAGGGCTCAGAGTCTCTGGGAGAAGTAGCAAATCGTTCGTGCAAAGCGTGGTCTCTTGATGAAGATGATGATGTCACCGAGACTGACATTCCCTGACGCTATTTTATTTCCACTTTTTTGGTCAGAATAGATTTCGAAAGAAATGAGAGTCAATCGGTGAAGACATGAACAGCAGCGTAAAATACGGGCAAGGAAGTACAGTACAGTCGAATCCCGTTTTAACGAATACCATTATAGCAAAAATCTCGTTTTAACGAACACATTTCTTATCCCCCAAATAAGTTTACATAGGAAAAATGCTAGGTAACCATTATAACAAAATTTCGTTTTAACGAAGTGATTCCTCCGGCATTCGTTGGTCTCTTGGCATTCGTTATAACGGGATTCGACTGTATATACTCGTGTATAAGCCGAGTTCTTTGTTCAGAATTTCTATGATATATTGGGACAGTTGGCTTATACAGTAGAACCTCTCAATAACGGACACCCATGGGACCAAAACTTTTGTCCGCTAACGGGGAGTATCTGCTATTGGGGAGGTTTGATATACAATAGAACCTCGTTTATACGACTTTCACATTTATACGACGTTTGGATTCGGTCGCAATCGGTCCCTATATGTTACTGTGTGTAAAAGTGATACAGCGGTGGTTACGCATTATCGTCAATCGTTCGATAAAACAATTTTGATTAAATTTCACGACATTGATCAGTTTTATCCGTGATTATTAAAGTCCTATTCCACGGGACCGGAGATCAGAAAAGTGTCCGTGAACGAGAGGTGTCCGCTAACTGGGAGTGTCCGTTAAGTGAGGTACCACAGAAAGGGTCAACTTTTGAGGACAAAAATTCAACAAGAGTTTTATACCATATACAGTATAATATAATTTATTGTTTCACTCTACGAATTACATTATTTTTCCGAATACAGTCGGCCCCGCTCAATCGGATATCAACAATTAGAGTGCACAATACTCGATTATATTAAGCGGGGACAATTCAATTGCCATTTCTCAATCTTAGTATAGTTTGTATATCGAGAACTGATAAAGGGTCAATATAAATAGAGCTTCTCGAATAAATCAGATTTCAAAAACGAAATGAAAATTATATTTAATTACAAAGATCGGAATACAAGATTTTTACTTTTCATTACGATAGTTAGCGTCCTCTATCGGCTCAACAGAGAACAAGAATAAAATAATCAAATGTACGCATTGAAGACAACTCGAATATTTGGAGGTCAGTACCTACTGTCAAATTCATTTTTCTTAACCTATTAATACATTTTCTACAAATTTAAATGTTTGATTCAATATAAACATTACGTGTATAGTGGTTGATGTGTGAAACGTTATATCAGATTAAGCGGAAATTGTCAAAACAAGCGGGGATATTTTAACATTGTATCTATGGGAGAAATTTTGGTGCCAGATGATTTTAAAGCGGGCTATCTACGTGTTATCCGATTAAGCGGGACCGACTGTATATTCGGGGCGATTTATACGAAAAAAAAAGAGAAAGAAAGAAAACTAAAACTAAACGAGGGATTATTTTTCTAACTATCTGCATATCTAACACCACTACCACATACAGAACGAAATTGAATTCACAATCAATTTCAATTTAGATAAAACTATTGATTGACGTAAAAAATGAAATAAGAAATGATAATTTCGCCAAACTAAAAAAAAAAAAAAAAAAAGCAAGAAATTACAATTTCATATTCACGTAACCCCAATTCACTCCCCCTTTTCACGTGTAAAAAAAAAACACATACTCTCATCTCTTATCACCGAAACCAATTCATTCCAAAGATTTCCCCAAAGGTGGGCCGCACGCAGCGATCGAACACCTTAAGAAACTGAGATAACCACCGTCTCCATAGAAAAGGATGAAAAAAAAGGGGGGGGGGAAGAGAAAGATAACCACAGATGATAACCGAGGAAATAAAGAATGAAGATGAAAGAAAAAAAATATATATATAAATCGTAGGTGATAAATCTCCGCCTTAAGCTTTAAAAGAAAAAAAAATGTATTTTCTTACATTTTTTATTTTTCCTTCTCTTACGTACGTCCATTTCTTTTGAAGTGAAAGTAATATTTCTTGGGCCGCCTCGGTTATAACCACCTTGGCTACACATTCCTTATATCAGTGAGAAGAAGAAGAAAGAGGTGAAAAGCTGAAATCAATATCAATCCTTTTTTCTTTTTTTTTTGCCTTTCATTCTTCTTTCTCAGTATTTCACTTTCACTTTTGAAAAAGAAAAAAAGTGAAGAAAGAAAGCAGCTATTCATTCATGAATGAATGAGAATGGGAGTGAGAATAAATACCAGATCTCACATATGAGAATAACAATCATTAATTCCCACTGGTATTCGCAATACTCCTATGTATAATGATAGTAATAGAAGGAAATTCAACATCTATAATAAAGTGTATTCGATCTTTTAGGATCAAACAAGTTGAACGAACTTATCAGATCTCGACACTGATGGAATATGAGTTCCTGCTCTCTCCCCCTCACCCCCCCCCCCCCACCAAAGTCTAGGTTCGTACGTATCTCGAGAAATGAAGATGGATCGGATGGATGATCTTCTTTTAAGTAGATCACTCTTCACTCTCTGAATTCTGTTCATGTCTCGCCCACCTTTGAATTAGAGCCCTTATTTTTTGAGATAAGATCGATCTCTGTCCAGTTGAATTATTATAAAAATTAGAAATGGGGAGGTTACTGTGAGTAGGTCTTGAAATGTGCCCGAAAAACTGTCATTATTGCCTTCTGGAGTAGCGTGTTTTGGGGATAGTTTCACGCCTGAGGTTCATGTCAATGTGTGTTTGAAGATGTTGACGATGTCTGGGTGGGATGGACGTGAAGAAAGGTCAACGAGGTCTGATGTCGAAAAATATGTTAAGCGGTGAATTTTGGTGGAATCTGTCTAATCTTCGATGCACCCTGTCCTGGAGGTTGAACGACATGGTTACACCTTGAAAGCTGTATCAAATACATCCGACTATGGAGAGAGTATATTCATCGTTAATATAATTGCCGCAGATCTTTTGCAACGGAAGCCGATTCCAAACAAAATAGGTTTACTCCATACATTATTCTCTTATGATTATTAATGCAGATCGTAATGTGAGGATGTTCAGGTTTTTTTTTTTAGATTCAGAGTCGTTCAAACTGAGGTGGATGTTTTTTCAGGCACTCATGAAAATCAGAGGTACACATCAAATGTCATCATGAGAAGCGGTTATTTCACTCTAATAATGTAGAAATGAAGAAAGCTTATGCCGTTCTCAGGAAATGGTTTTCATATTTAATGACAGAGTATACATCTTATATTCTAATTGATGGAATAAGAGACATATTATGACATCTAAAAAATTCCTAAAATAAAGCTTAGGCCCCTCCAAATGAATTCCAAAAGTTCTTCCAATCAAAAAACAATAACTTAAAGAAGTAACGGATGTGTGAATTAAGCCGTGTTAATGTCTTCGGTCCCTGGATTGACACCGTTATTGCTGTAGATACTAGAATGGAAACAAACAGCATCAAAAGACCATCCATGACTTCTAGGCCAACTCTGCCAACTCTCCCTATGGAGAGAAACTGAACAATCAATCAAAGAATCCTGTCTTTCTTGATCATAGTTAATGATGCGAAAATTGGACAAGTAGTTCATCAAAGTGTCAATCTCAAACTCTATTTTTGGTTAATTTTTTCCCCTACTACTATTTCTATGTAAATGTCACTCCGTTGAAGTCAAAAGTGAAGTTTATTGACATTTGCCTCTACGGGAATCACACTTATTGACGTTATAGCGGATTTTTCATAATAACAGAGTTCATTATGGCCGAATTAGATTTTATATCAAGGAATATCTGTCTCAGAAGTTACAACAGACATCATAGACTAATAATAATAACTTTTTCACCCAGCAATAAACCACGAGAAAAGCTTCTCCTCTTCAAATACCATACGTGAAATGTCCCTTTCACGTAGACCCATGACCATACATAAATTTCAAGGAATAGGAAGATGGATTCCTCTTTTCCTCGTTTTTTTTCCCTTGCATGGTATTCGAAGAAGAGATTCCGTAAGTAGCTTTACCTGTAACCGGCTTCTGAGACGATAAGACATTATTCTTTTCTCTCTCTTGCATATGAATATCCGAAGAAATGATGAATCACGAGGGACATTATCCATCATAAAAATAAATGTAATTCGCAGATATTCTACTGCTAACATTACATTCTAATATCTATTATCGCGGTTATTACAAAAGGGGATTTCTGGGGAAAATAATGGAGAAGTATGACTTCGTCAGGCTCATAACAACTTTTCATGGTGTCGTTTCTTTCCGTAAAATTATCCGTCGAAATTTCATGAATGGTCAGGTTACCAACTTTCTATCTGACAGTGACTGGGGTGTACCACCTTGTATTCATTGACGAGAATCGACTTCTTTAGCCGACTTTAAAGAAGAAAATACATTTTATATACATTTTATTTACGAAATTTTAATTGGTTAATCCATTGTTAAACCAATTTTTTCGCAGACGGTATTATCAAGTCCTGCTTCTTCTTCAAACCAAGCAAGACCCCAGTCCATCGTTATTGGGCAATTTACTACTGTTTTACCCTTTCAAGGAATGAGCGAGTTAGTTGTGCCGGTAGCGTTTCTGTGTGCGTGCATCTATCCAATACTCCTTGTACGTATCTGATACCGATACCGTGTGGTTGGGAAGTTTGTGCTGCCACCAATATTTCAAATTGTGAATGAAATGTGATGTTTCAATATCTGGTTTACTGTAGGGTTATTTTCTCATGTAATGGTACTTTTCAACTGAGAGATTGTATTATTAAGACCGGCTGTCTATATATATATATGTGTGTGTGTGTGTATATATATATATACACACACTACACACACGGGGGGTGGGAAATGCTGTACCGAAAAAGTTCTTGGAAAGTGAATTAATACCCAAATTAGCTTCACGTACTAATTATAAATACTAAATAAACATTCGCGTGCCATACTTAATCTCATGGTGAGTGACCACATGTGGACATCCCCTGTCCTAACTAGACCTAACATCGAATCTCGCACATTCTTCAAGGAAAAAGGTAGTAGTACGCCCGAGGTTAGAATCCCATATCCGACATGGTCTTATTTAAAATCATCTCTAAATAGTGAGTCCAAGTGTTATAAAAACTCGAGTTGATGAAAAATTCTGCAGAAAGACGACTTCGAGAGTGACAAATCCTGAAAAAAATGTTTTTAATCCCTTGGATCATTGAAATCGATCTAAAAAAAAACCACTAGATTCTATAATCGATATAAATATTGAAATATCTATAAAAAGAAGTTATCAATACTTTCATCCTACTTATTCAAATACCAGAAAAAAAATTGAACAATTCATTTTTTTTAAATGGTATTTTCGATACGCCGTTTTTATTTCATTCCTCTCTCAAAAAAGAGAGATTTCCCCTTGAGTTTTTATCTCCATTCGCGCTGAAAAGTCGAGAAATCAAATGGTTAAAAGTGTGTATAGGTTTTTACTCTCTCTCACTCAGGGTAAACGGCGGACCTCCAAGAGTAAGTGGGGGACGTGGGGCGCAAGTAACCTATAAAAACCTTTTTTAAACCGCATACATATGTAAGGATACATTTATCGACTCGGTTCTACCATTTCAATCCATTAGTCTCGGATCTCGCCTCTCACTTCGAACATTTCTCCTTTAGCAGGATGAAAAAAAAATAATAAAATAAAAATTGGAGAGGAAAAAGGCGATAAAGTCCGCTTTTAAAAATGAAAATTTATGAGCTTGTGCTCGTACTACGAACACTCGCAAACTAAAAGAGTTTTCCGAAGAACGAGAAAGAGAAATCGCGGTTGTTTACAAGGAACAGATTAAAACATTTTTCAAGATCTCTCTCTCTCTCTCCGTCTTTAAGCTTTAAGAGACTTTTCCCCTTGCTTTCGCTGTAAAATGTTCGAGAAACTTTCTGTAAATTATTCAAGGTGAAAATAGAGGAGGGGAAATGATTTCTTATTTTGTAATTTTCTAACATTTGGCTCTTTTGAAAGATGAAATTGGAAAATCGACTCTTCACGTACATGTGTAATTCAAATGTAGTAGCGAAAATCTAGATGGTTTTTGTGAAACGAATCACAGACATGAACGCGCTAAATTTGTGGAATGTTATCTGCTTTTAAGGCTACTGAAAAAAGTGATTAATAATTAGATTAGGTAACATTAAAGATGAAATGGAACGTTTATTACGAACCGGTGAATGTACTTAATGTAATGAGTTAATGAACAAATTGCTACAACCTCGAAAATGATGTACAAGAATTAAGGGGGTTGGTGCACAATTTTGGCTTTCCTACGGGAAAAATCTCCTTCATTTAAGGAACATTTAAAATTTTTCTGTTCACTTTAGGCACAAATTTTTATTAAATACTATGTGCGTGTGAACAATTTACAATTCTATTAAATTTATTAAATGGTACGGATATTTTTATATAATTTAACTGGAGCATTTAGGATTTTAATTATTGAATTTTTTTTCTCGAATCACAAATTCAATAACACGCAACTTTTTCGAAAATCACGGAATTTCGCTCATACTTCGTACCATAAAATTTCTTTAAATAATTTTAATGAAAAAACCTCTCGTGAAAGTACGTAATACTTTAGTTTTGAGAGACACGAATTTTTCAGACATTTGAATAAGTGGTATTTGAAAAATATTCCTTATCTGACAAGAAACTCAGTTTTGAGAAAATTGTATTTTAATGGAAAACATTAGCATATACAATGCCTGCCAGCAGTTTATACCAAAACATGTTAAAAAATACTTCCAGTGAAGGTAGAACAGAAACTCGATCACAGTTAGACGCAGAAAAATTTACAGTATTTGGAAATTGGAAATTCGAAAATGTATTTTTTTTTAAATTTGCGTGCACCAACCCCCTTGAAGATTCAGTATATTTTAGATAATGACGTCTCTAATGAAGCAAATTATCTAACAATGAGTTTGCTTGAAGAAAAAAAAGTGTATAATACACAAACAAGTCAACATCCATAAATGGTCGTTTATAAGCAACAATTTATCGTTTATTATAATGAGCTGATATTTAATTTAATGGTATCAAATATTTCGATGGTTAAGTTCTCGAAACTTGATTAACGGCCGTATTCACCGACAGAGTAAAAACTATAATCGCAGGTTAAAGGATTAGAGATGGGCACGGTTAAAATCCTGAATTCAACCAATCCGTCTCGATCTCCAATCCTTTCACCTGCGATTGTAGTTTAAGCTCGGTCGGTGAATACGGCCGTTAATGTGAAGAAATAAGTAATGAGAGGCTATAGAAAGAATAGTAATAAGTTTTTAAGATTAAAAGACACAATTTTATTTTTTTTCGTGATTATGGGGCCCCCAAACCACGGAGCTCGATGAAGCTGCACATGTTGAACAACCCGGTGAGGCCGGCTCTGATCATAAAAAGTAGACACAATGAAAACTCCAATTTACAACAAATCAAATTTAAATGAACAAAAGCACTGGGACAACCTAAACCAAATCTCTCAGGGCCGTCATTTCAAATTTGCCTGGGGGGGAGGGGACAAAGCACATGTACTCAATATATATATATATATATATATACCATTTTTAGTGTATTTTCAAAAGTCAGCCCCCACCCCCTAAATGACGGGCCTGAACCGAATAATAACTGTAAACTGCTTGAATCAAAGGGGGGTGGTGAGGGCAGTACATAGTTCGAAAGTATCTAAGAAGATCAAAATGATTCAAAAAGGTGATAGAAGAGGATAAGAAAGGAGATAAAAAAGCACTTTTAGAAGAGTTGAAAAGGTTTTTGATGGAAATGGAGACGCCGCTGAGATGTTTGTTTGACGTACATTAACCATTAGAAGCTCAAAAAGAAACAAAAAAAATCTCGTTAATTCCGCGCAATATTTCAGTGAAAGGGTAGGAATAGTCGTTGAATAAATATCAATTGAAATATTTAAGTTTTTTTCTTCTTTGAGTGTTTTGTAATTTTGTTAAAAAATGAAATAATCATGAAACCAAACAACGTTGGTTCCGTATCAATGCAAGCGTCGAAAGCTCCCGAATTATCTATGTATATAAAATTAAATGTCCTGACTCACAACTGATTCACTGATTAATCATCGCCGAGCCGAAACCACTGAAGCTATAAATATGAGATTTGGTAAGTACCTATATTTCATGACGTAAAGACTCACTAAGAAGGGGATTTTTGGAAATTCGACACCTAAGAGGGGGGGGGGGGTGCATAAGGGGTTCAAAGGTAACAGGTAAATCACGTCGAGTCGAAACAGCAGAAGATATAAACATGAAATTCGGTCAGTATTTTTATCTAGGGTCTCACAAAAAAGGAGATTTTTCAAAATTCACCCTTTAAGGGAGTCATAAGGGGGATTCAAAGTTTACACGCCGCCAAGTCGAAATCACTGAAGAAAACACGAAATCTGGTCAGTAGTTTTATTTTAAAATGTAAAGACTCACTATGGTGGTTGTTTTTTTTTTTTTTTTTGTCGAAATTTGACCCGTAAGGGGGATTTAAAGGCTATGTAGAGAAATAACGCCAAGCCGAAACCACTGAAGCTATGGATATGAAATTTGGTCAGTATTTTCATTTTGCAATGTAGAGACACACTAAGACGGGATTTCTGACGATTCAACCCCAAGGGTGTCATGAGGGGTTCAAAAGTTTATACGAAGAAATCATCGCTGAGCAATTTTCAGATTACCAAAACCACGCGAATGTAGCCGCGAGTTACAGCTAGTGCTACATAAAACGTTAGTAGGATGGCGGTTATTAAAAAGTCACAAAAAAGGGGTTTACTTTAACAATTTTATATTCATAGAACTAAACTAAATATTTTGTTTAGAGCTTCTATCAATATTATAGATATTTTATACCATCAAACTTAAAATGACGAAAATCCAAATTTTTTGAATATCCATGGAAAACAATTTTTGTGAAACAGGAGGTAACATTGACTCTACTAAATTCATACGAAATTCAACAAAAATAATTTAATGTTTATAACAATACTAGATTTTGGGACCCCCATATCAATATTTCACTGCCGGAATAATTATATAAATATTATAATACGTTTATGCTTCGAAAAATCCCTTTCTCCATTCATTTTTGATATCATTATTTATTTAGAATGATCAAATAAAACAGTGAGATTCGATCCATATAAATAATATTTTTATCTTAATTTATACCAGCTATTATATACGTGAATACTAATATCACATCTGCGGAAAAGAATATCTAATTCAGGCAAACAAAACACGATCAAGATCTAAAAATAAATCGTATTCGGAATCAATCATGAAAATTGAATCCACGAATAAAAATGATATTTAAATTCCACACACACACACAAAAAAGAAATATTATTTAATTAGATATTTGGGAATTCCGGGAATTCCATGACATCTAATAAGAATTTGAGACCTGGAGGAAAAAGAAAAAAATGGGTAAAGAAAAACGTTGTTGTTGTTATTATTATTATTATTAATAAGCGGTTTGAGAAATTGGGATGCGATGAAATAACTGGAAAAACGAACAAAAAAAAAAATTGAATGTTTTTTCTTTTTTGCATCTTTGGCCCGGAGCTAAAAGGAAAAAGCCTTTTGTGAAAAATTAGCATTTAATTAAATAACTGAAGTAAAGGGAAAAAGTATCTATAAGGAAAGAAAATCTCCTTTTCTTGTATAAAGGGGATTATTTGATTCGTGTTTCTTTCACTGTTATTTGAAACTGATCATTCATAGAAATTTGATCCTGGAAATCATTATTTTGTTCATCTTTTGACAGACTGGATAGTGATTTTCTAGCAATGTACTTTACGTCGGGTAAAAAAGTGTGTATAGATTACGGTAAATGTGATAATTCTCGTTATTATGTATAATAATCGGTTATTATGATTAATCGTAGAGTAGTTTAGTAAGTTTGATAAATTTCTCTAATTTATCGATTTCATTGGCGATTATGTATTGCACCCAAGCGTCGTCGGTAATTTAAATAATTACTAAAAATTATCACTTTCACCGGTGGTTATGCATAATACCCATGAGTCGCGTCATTGATAACATAATAAATCGCACTGTAGTGTATACCATACACGATAATGCATACTGGGAGGGGGGGGGTATTGATTATAATTTACATTATATCAGGTTATGATCGTAAAATTTGTTATCATTGTACCGGGTCAGACTATATCCATCATACATACTAGACTCATTTGTAATTTTTTCATATTTATCAAATTCACTAAATACACTAGTGTATTTTGCATAATCGCCGGTATAAAAGTGGTTATTCATAATGAAAAATTATCAGTATTTATAAAATTTACCAACGACGATTGGGTATTATGCGTATTTTTCGGAGAAAAAGTGATAATTTTTTTTTTAGTATTTATCAATCTTACCAACGACGTTTGAGTGTTATGCATATTCAAAGGGAAAAGTGATAAATTTGTCGAACTAATAATAATCTAGATGGAAAAACATGGTCAGAAAACCCATTATACCAATTTATTTTCTGAATTTTTCGGGTATGTTAGAATGTGCACCGTTTAGTGTCATTTCAGTACTAAATATAGTTTATTGTACTAAGTACGATAAACTTTTTATATAGGAAGAGTCGATGCCTTGTTGGCGTCATTTTTTCCGAGAACTGCTGAAATTTTACGTGTTTCGACAGCTTCAGCATCAATTTACATCTGTTTTGGTAAAAAAACAAACAAAAAACAATACGTTTTTGTTAAAGTAAACCATACACATGATTAAAACCATCTATAACAACGGTGCATAAAATCCGGCCCATGGGTAAAATGCGGCAAGACAAGGAGTTGCATCCGGCCCGCGAATGGTGTTTCGGCAGAAAAGTGTGAATACACGCAACGCGATAAAAACGTAGACGGACCATATTTCCTTCGAAAACGCACGGGAAATCGGGATTCATCCGGGATATCACAGAGTATCACAAAAGAAAAATGTCAAAGGCAAGTGAAACTGTTAATTGCATCTTAAAAAAATTGTCTAAGGAAAGTAAAGCCATAGCAAAAAAAATAATTGTCCAAGGCAAGTAAAGCTATTACAATCAATTGCAATCTAAAATGGAAAAAAAAATTCCAAGTCAAGTAAAGTTGCCAATTACAGCGAAAAAACATTGTCAAAGGGAAACAAAGTTGCCAATCATGGACAAAAAATTGTCAAAGCCTGAAGTGTTGTTAAAGTTATTGACAGACGAACAGTGCACTTGTACAACACCGAAATTTATCAACTTTTTTTTAAAATATTAACATACCATTATTCTACCTTGATTGAAGTCAATTAGCTCTATTCTTATTTTACATATGTGTGTGACGAATCGGTAATTATACGTAATAATCGGTTATTATGCATACTCATCAGTCGTCTCGGTAAGTACGATAAATGCATCACTTTTACCGGAGATTATGCATGGTACCGAAGTGTCGATGATAAATTTGATAAATACTTAAAATTTGTCGCCTTTACCTGTAATTATGCATAATACCCTAGAGTAAATGGTGAAATTGATGAATATGACAAAAAAATCCAAATGAGTTTAGCACGTGTGATGAATATATAGTCGGACCCCGATATTATGATACAACTTTTGCGATCGTACCCCGATATAATTATACATGTATAAATTATCATGTATAGCATACCATATAGTACAATTTATCATGTTTACCAGTGATGCGACGCTTGGGTATTATACGTAATCGCCGGTAAGCGAGATACTTTTTTAATTTACCAACGACGCTTGAGTACTATGCATAATCACCGATAAAAGTAATTAATTTAGGAAAATTTATTGAATTCACCAACGATGCTTGGGCACTATGCATAGTTGCCGGTAAAAGCGATAACGCTAGAGAAATGTATCTGTCTTACCGAAATGCTTTTTAAGTATGCATAATAACCGAACATTTACCGTAACATATACACTAGGGTGGATCGAAAAGTATACGAAACAATTTTTTTTTCGAAATTACTTTTGGCTTGGGGTGGGAAAGTTGTCTTGGGTGTATTAGTTTGCATAATTTTTTTATTGAATTCCATTCATATCTTCTGGAGGCCCAAGTGCCCCAAAAATAGTTAAAAATTCACACTTTTATGAAAATGTATTAACAATTGTAAATTAATGAAAAATATTTATAAATTTTGCAGAGTATTCAGGTATTAAAGTATAAACTTATAAATAATAATAATTTTATAATAATACATGAAGTATAAATTTAAAAATAAAAAGCAATAAATCATAAAATCTATAAAAACTGTACTTATATAATTGCTTTTTTAATTGTATTAATTTGAAGATTTACATATTTGTTGTAATGCTTTTTGGTATTAAAATGTTTGATATTGCTTCTTGATTTTATCCTATTCAATATGAACCCGTGTCTCTTCTCCACAAACACTTTCCGACACCTCAGACACTAGGCGAATGCATCTTTCAACTGCTTGGGAATGGCATGAATATTTTCACCATTCCTTCCTACTTTTACTATACTATATAATTTTATACATTTAATAATAAAAAATAAATGATTTTTCATTCTCTATTTTCCCTGTGAAATCGATTATTTAACTCATTTTTTCATTTTTTTAATTTAAAATTTGCATAAAAATCGATTTTTGGCAAATATTCAAGTGTCTTGGGGCACCGGAGGAAATTAATTGAAGTTGAAAAAATTTGCATTTATGCTAGTATACTTAAAAGACATCTTTTTGCACCTGAAGCCGATTCTTTTATCCACATTTCGATTTTTCGATCCATCCTAATATACGCTCTGAAAATGATTTTAAGCCTGCTTAATTCGTTTTATGTTTATTATAATCAGTTGTCAACTCTATAAAGCCAAAAATATACGTCAACGGGACCAGAAAAATCCAAGAATATAGCGTATCTATGCAATGTTAAATATTGAATGGAATATTTTTGTTTCAGGTATTCATTTTCTCTATTATTATTAATAAATACATTCTCCATGTGTTAAGATGCGTGTTATAAACTTCCGCTTTATGTCATCCCATTTAAAAATGTATTACTGATTTTAACATGCGTGTATATGATTTTTATCACCAAAGACAATTAGTTTAAAGAAACGCCGATGATTGTCATCATCAGGAGTTGCCGAAGTTGTTTTGAAGGTATGACTCCGAACATAGCCTTCATATACAGGGTGATTCTAAATTCATGGGGTAAACTTTAAAAGGTGATATAAGACAGTTAAAAGAAAGCGCTTTTGATCACAGAATGAGTGGTCGAATGGCAATAGCAGAGGTGGTAGATGGTGTTTTTAGGGAGTGCACAACAGCACGTCACCAAAAACAAATATCTCATTTTTTCAAGGGATTTGCTGCGATATGTGCTGTCAACTATTTGAGGGTACATATGCATTTTCGGATTGGATTGGAGTTTATTTTATATTGGTGCAAGAACCATTGAGGTTATGCTGCGAAAAATAATGGTCAAGCGGTATAATGCCTTGTGGTTGAATTCGCGTTACCTAGGTTGCACCATGAGAAGACCGAGTAGCACATTCTATGACCAAAAAATGCTTGTTTAGGAGTCTTGCATCCCCTTTTAAAGTTTATTCTATGAATTTAGAATCACCCTGTTGGATCGGATAGGCACGTTCATAAAGGTGTATATCAGAGGTGAACAACTTCCATCCCGAAAAATAGAGGCTTTCATAAAAGTGATAAATCTCGTCAAAAGCCGGTGAAAGGGTTAAAAAAATTATGAAGAGAAATTGAGCTTGTAATTTTTACGTACATCATTCAGGGGGCAATATATTTCTCCCGATTCGTAAGATATTCTTTCAGCATTTCCAATCAGTCTGCCTGATTCTTATTATTATATTTTAAATCATATTCTAGAAATAGTCATGCCATCAACATCCGGATTCGAATGTTGAATAACAAGACTCATCTTTCTTCTTTTTTTTTTAAAAAAGAATACAATTCAAAATTATTTTAATAGCCTGATGCCAAATCAAAACAGAAACTGTCAGTCAAAATATTCAGCATTCGTGAATATTGTTTGTTTCTGGCTTCCTATATTCTCGTCCGATTATTATTCTGCTGTTCATCATAGTTATCATGATGAGCCCTATCATTTGATCGATCAGGATCTTGTTATCGCATCATAATCATCATCGTAATCGTTGAGCGGATGCCATGACATAAACATTGATGGACAAACGGAATGGATTTACGATTCCAAAACTCGTTTGAAGAAACAATAAAAAATAAATCTACAACAACAAGATTGTTTTGATAACAATAATTATTTTCCCGTATTTAAAATTGTACGTTTCATATATATATATTTGTTTTTCTTCTGGGAATGAATATACTCATCGATATTTTTTGAAAACAATTTTTTCAGTCATTTCGGATTTTAATATTAACAAAAAAAGGGTCATTTTTAAATATTTTTTCAACTATGTACTGTTATTATTATTAACTTCTTGAAATGTTCGAGTATTATAAAATATTTAAGTATACGCTGATATGAAATAGTACACTCAGAGTGGTCATTTCTCTGAACCGATTTCGAGGAATATCATTTTTTCTCTCTCTGATCAATGGTTCATTCGTTCTGAGTATGTTTAGAGTCCTAAGGTCAGATGACAGTTCCAAGTAATTACAAGTTGATTTCAGATTTCAGTGGTTTTATTGCTGGAGTCGTCAGTATTTAGCTCGTTTATACTTGAGAATGACGATGACATCATGTCATGTTACTTTGAACTCATTCCGAGAGAACCGGCATTTGGTTCTGATGTTCGAATCTCCGATAATCGCGAGAATAAACATCAGTATTGATTTTCATGTCATAGTATTGATTTTGATTCTATCTTTCCAAAAATTCATCTTCGCAATAGCCAGTTGTCAAAACCTTCGTATGGTAGCGGAGAGTGACGTCATCCTTGCATAAGTCGCCACCAGGTGGCAGCGTCAGCAGTTGTGAGCGTGGTCTGAGTCGATTCCGGCCGTCCATGTACGGTCCCGTTCAGTGCACACGAGCTCCAAGGAGGGATTGAGAGATTCGTTGCCTTTGTAGTCTAGTGGTCTAGCAGGCTCACCCGGAAAGCGAGCGGAGAGTGACGTCATCATAAGTCGCCATCTGGTGGCAGCGTCAGCAGTTGTGAGCATGGCCTGAGTCAATTCCGGCCATCCATGTACGGTCCCATTTAGTGCGCATGAGCTCCAAGGAGGGATTGAGAGATTCGTTGCCTTTGTAGCCTAGTGGTCTAGGGCGTTCACCCGGAAAATGAAAGGACGGGGGTTCGATTTCCCGCAAAGGTAGTTGAATTTTCTCTCTTTCCAAAAATTCATCTTCGCAACAGCCAGTTGTTAAAAACCTTCGAATGATTTTGAATTCATTCCAATTCACTTACACTGATACAGTTGAAATGATTGCTCAGTCGCTGGTCCGTGGAAAGCAGAACGGACTCATCCGCAATATTGGTCCTCTATTACTTCCATTGGTCTTCATCAGCAAAAAATCCGAATTTTCATAATTCTTCTTTGATAAATCCGAATTGGAAAATTTCGGAGTCGAAAAGCATGAAATTTTCGCTTTTTTTGTGGCAAATTAAGTTCTAATAAACAGCGATAACAGTAACCAGCGTTACCAAGGCGAACATTATGTCGGACTGATCAGTCTTGTGTTTGAAGGAGCTCTACCTTAGGTCAATCTAGTTGCCTCAGGCTCTACTTATTTTATTTTGCGCAATGATATTATTCCGATACAGGTGAAATATTCGTGTTTTATTATTATCATTTAAAATTCACTGACGTTTGAAATGATACAGATAACTCACTTATTTCATTCAATTATTGGGGGCTATTGCCTGAAAACAAGTAGTAGCAGTACGGAAGTCAGGTAGTCTTTTGTGATGATTGTATTTGTTACGGTAAATGTGATAAATAGGTTATTATGCATACTTACCAATCTTTTTTGGTGGGTTTAATACATTTATTTATTCTTAGCTACCTCGTTAGGAATTTTGCCTGTTGTGGCGTTGTATTTGTATCAGTTTTACCGGTGAACATTCATAATACCCAAGCGTCGGTGAAATCGATATAATGATACCCGAGCGTTGGTAAATTTGATAAATACTTGAAATTTATCTCCTTTATCTGTGATTATGCATAATATGGCATGCCGGTTGATGAGGGGATAAGTACGGTATGAATCTAGGGCCGAATATGCCCGCAAAATGTTTCCTTTCTGGTTGTCTGCCCGCTTCTAAAAAGCTTTGCCCATCACCACTCTAGTGTAATTGGTGAATTTGATAAATATGCGTAAAATTAGAAATGAGTCTAGTACGAGCGATGAATATAATCGGATCTCGATATAATGATAACAAATTTTATGATCGCACCCTGATATGATACCAAATTTACTAACGACACTTGGTTATTATGCGGTTATAATCACCAGTGAAAGTGATAAATTTATGAATATTTATCAAACTTACTGGAATGCTTGTTACGTATGCATAATGACAAGTTATCATGTATAATAATCGCATTTATCACATTAACCGTAACATATCTATAAATCAGGGGCCACAACCTACAATTCCCTCAGCATTTTTACCGCGGGGTCGACCCTCAGGGGGGAAGGAGGGTTCCCTTTGCCCCGCGAAAAGTTTTCCGGTAGATACACAACACGTCTATGAAATACAAAGCTGCCATCTGTAACTGGTGTATTGCCAATGATGGGTAATGAAACACCCGTGTAAATCGCATCGGATTAAAATATAATACACGACAGAAAAATGAAAAGGTATGGGTGGACAAATAAGTGCGATGAATATTACCTACTATGAAACCTCTCATAGCGGACGCTCCCTGTTAGCGGGCACCTTCCTTTAACAGAGACTTTTTCGAATTCCATAAACGGGCTTCAACGCTTTCGACAGACACTCCCGTTAACAGACAAAATTATTGATCCTACTGGTGTCTGTTACTGAGACGTTCCACTCTGCAATCATTATATGACTATTAGTATAATGTTATTATTATGAAGTCAGTGACCATTAATTTGAATATATGGCTATTGATTGATCATTCATGATAATTGTAGTCATAATTATAAAAAACAAATGAAAGTTATGAAAATAATCTTAATCTGTGGTTTCAGTAAAGAAAAACATCAGTGAAAAAAAAAAATTCAAAATCAAAATTCCTTGAAAATACGTAAAAAACGGTATTCGGGAGACAAAAAATTATCGTAATGTTCTTTAATGAAGGGCATGTGATAACCTTGGATCAGGCATCTTCAACCCGGTGCTCCTTGAACCACCCAGAATGCTCAATGCTTATGCCCGATTTCGTGCTCGTGAGCACTTGATCAACAATTCCAATTACTAAACACCTTCTACACATTGTATTCAAGGATTGAAATCATCCTGATTTCATGCGTTCGTATGTCAAACTTGCTGTAAAGATGCTCTTCTTTTGATGATGATTACAGACAGTGCTCGGGACTAGAATAAGGTTTAAGACCTCTGTCTTAGATGGTAGTTTCTGGCCCGCGAGTGGTATTAATATGGCGCGCATATCTGGCCCGCTGACTGAAGAGGTTGTACACCCCTGCAGATCAACATAATCAGTTTTGATGTCGATTCTTGATGGCCAGACCCCTAATTTGCTCCTAGGCGATATGCATGGTTTAGCCACCCTTCTCTCATTGTAGTCTAATTTTTTTGAGACCATTCATCAACCAAATTTGCTGTCTTGGGCTATAGTCCGCTGGGCCACCGCCACTATTAATCCCTGCAAATTCGTCTGCCACTAAATCCTTTTTTCGGAAACTCACATACTTGCACATCTTATTAGACTTTTTTTGCAATCCCTGACTTAGCCGCTCACTTTTCAGGTCGTTCTTTGGATCATTCACATACTTACATTCAATTTCAGTCACTCTTTTTGTCGCTCACTGACCTCGTCCTTTGCTCTCTAGAACATTCTTTGGTCGCTCACCCACCTGGTCTCTTGCTCCCTAGAACATTCTTTGGTCGCTCACCGACCTGGTCTCTTGCTCCCTAGAATATTCTTAGTCACTTATACACGCCCTAAATCACTCTTTTTGGTCACTCACTGACCTGGTCCGTTGTTCTTTAGGTCACTGCCAAGCTCGCAAAATCCTTAGGTCAGTCCCATGCTCACAAAATCTCTAGGTTACTCCCGTGCTTATAAAATCAGTAGTTCAGTTTGATTTGATGTCTCTTGATCTCTAGGTTACTAGTTTGTTCCCTCACGTGTTTGCACAACTTATTTGTCATTCATGAGCTTGCAAACTCTTTAGGAAAGGCAACTCTTTTGATTCCTCACTGACCTGGCCACTCGCTCTCTAACTGACCTCATCTCTTGCTCTATTTATCACTCTTCTGTTTATTCATGTCCTCCTTGAAAACTTCGTAGGTTTCTCATTTAGTTTTGTTATTAATTAAGTGCATTCAGCTCATCCAGAAACAGAAAAATGAAAAAAAAAGTAGCGGTAGAATTCAATTATTTAGGCAGTAAAAATTATTCAAAATTATAATAACTGGCTACGCATCGCCTCTTGCGGTTCCTGGCGATATCTTTTGAGTGACCCATAATAATTCCGCCGGAAATTATTTATAACTTTGTGCATGTTTAAAATGAGTAGAAGCAGTAGTAATTTTTAAATTTTTTTTGAAGACGTGACCTTCGGACCCTTGTTAGACCGAGACGGATTTAAGGAATTACCATCCGTGAGCGATGTAAATTTTGCCAAACTTCTCCCATTTTACAGATTTACTTAACCAATCGTTCCTTAAATGTTCCACCCAGGGCATCATCCCGCTTAACCCCCCCCCCTCCACCTTCCTGAATACGCTTGTGGCGATATGCCCGGGTTGTTTGGGACAATTTCAATTTCTTTAGTTGTTGTCGACTATAAGATAATTCTTGGCAGTATTACGCATCTTATACATTTCTGTTTTATCATGGTATAAGGAAACGACTTTCTAAAAAAAAAAGTCTTAACCAACCCACCAATCAGCACTCTCGACTTGCAAACTTTAAATCCCAGAGGTGAAATTTCCCAGGCTTGTTGTAATAGAGTACGTAAAAGAACTCCGTATATAACGACCGCAACTCCTCAATAACTCGTGAGTTCCACGGAAGAAAATGTGCCGGCAAAAGTTCCGATGTGAGAAAGTGTACCACGGCACTATGTATGCATGTATTCATGTAATAAAGGCAAGAGGACATGCAACTAGCTGTTCGTTTATGATACCCTCGGTGCAAAACACGAAAGTATATGGAGATCCGTGCTTCCATACTGCATTTATCTGAAAACAGAAAAAAAGAAAGCAAAAGAAGTCCTGAAACTAGCGCCTGGAGAATTTCTCAGGGAGTTTGTTGTTGTTGTTTTGGACTTCGTGCTGGGCTTTTGGCTTAAAGTATTCAAACCCTGTGTGCGTGCTTTGATATAGTATAAACACATATTTTGTCCTCATTTTTTCCGATATGTGTCCACGTTTTTTTTGGCTTTCTCATGAAATGTTTAAGATATTATATGAAGAAATAACTTACTCCACATAGAATAATAGATTTGTGGAAACGATAAAATTTGGTCTCTTCATTCACATGAAAATAAGAAATATTTGCTGAATAAATTTTTCAGAAAAAAATATTGTTGCTTGGGTGAATTCTTATTGAAGGTCCATCGACCACCCGCTTTCCCTTGGGGTACGTTTTTCTTTAAAATAATAATTTTGCATAAAAAGAATGTAGTTTTAGTTTGAATGGGGAATAAAATTAAGAAAATGAATGTTATTTCACATGAATACTTTGCCAAAAAAGTTATAGTGTTAATTTAATTTGTGATATTATAATATTTTCAGTATTTCTGATCGACTTTGTACAATAGAAACAACTGCTTGTATCGACATGTTCAGATTATTGCTATGATACCGCTCTGTTCAACGAACTAAAAGTTTTTGAATACTATGGAAACTTTTTGTGTTAAAAATACACACATTCTTCGTGAAAATACTTGACTTTCTCAATTCACAACCATATATATCGAAAAGTTTCGGACACTTAGTTTTCAGTCAATTGCACGATTCAAAATACAGTAGGAAAGTTTCACAGAAATATTAGAAAAAAAATTCTTGAGAAATGAAGTTTCTTATGAAGGGAAAAAAGATGAAAAGAAATCCTTCTGTAATGAATAAGTTAATACCACCAGATAAGTTTGATAAAAGATCGAGAAAAACAACCAATGAGCCTATTGGTTATATTCGCTCGAATGTAACCGATATGATCATTGGTTGCACTTGTAAAATTTCACAAAATAATTTTTCTATAAGTGTTACAGTGTGATGCCGGTCTAAGAGCATTGAATTCGCTTCGCTTAACTGACGATAACTTTGCTTCTATTTATTGCAGGGATGGAAATGAAAGACTTTTGTATTGACCGACATTTGTAAATGACCGACATATTTGTGAGCATTGCTTATCAAATGAGTAGTACTGTTGAGAGCATTGTTCATATAAAATGACCAATGTAGTTGAAAGCATTGCTTAAAAAGCTATCGATACTGTTGAGAGCATTTCTTGTAACATGAATCAATACTGCGGAGAACACCGTTTTAAAGTGACGTTCATATCTTGAAATGTTATTGGTAAAACAACCATTTCCATTAAAAAAACCATTGCAATGATAACCATTTTCTTCGAAAGAAACAGAACTATTAAATGAATTTCGGAAGAAATTTGAAATATTAAAACTTGATTAAAATTGTAAAAATCTAAATCATTTGAAAACTAATGTAAAATATATTCTCAATTTTTCTGAGACAAAAAATATGAAAAAAAATGATGATTATATATTGCTCAGAGTTCGAAAACCCATTGTTATTGAACGTACATGTATACAGGACACGTATTCTTGTTATCAGGCACGTACGATATATGCTAAAGGGCAATGATATATTTTAAAAAAAGCCCGAGCAGTTTTTCAGACTTTTACGAGTGTATTGAATTTAGAGTGGGGGGGGGGGAATGAACAATTTTTATTATTACATACATAAGCTCCCCCGATGTCATTTTATAATCTCGAGTGTGAACCTGAATTTATTTTCTCTCTATATCACCCCAATGATAATTTTATTTATTTTTTCCTTTTCAGTCTCGAAACACATCATTTTTTTTTTCTCCCTTCCAAACTGAATATTTTTCGTTATCACAGTAGAGGGAGGAGGGCCCACCAGACAGAAAACAAATGAGGCCGGAGGGGGCCCAAGGCGCCCTCTGGCTTATCGGCGCCGCTTACCAAAAAACTACTTATTCATTGCTGACAGCTTAAATAGGTGGTCAGGGCCGTCATATTAAATTACAACGCGTTAAGATGCGTTATAAAGAAACAAAAAAAAAAAAAGAAAATTAGAAGGTACATTTTTCAGAGAAGAACAGCAACAGCCAATAGAAAGTGGTTTCTTAGATATTCGATTTGTTTATTATATACAAAGTATTCGAGAGTTTCATAAGTAAAATTGTTTGAATTCTTTTAGATAGTATTTTATCTAATCTTTAAATGCATGTCTATTTATTGTAGAATTTTTCTATCAACTACATAGTTCTTTTTGAGGGGAAGGGGATCTCATACCTTTTAACTAGTGAAAATGTGGCCTAGTAGAAATATTTTTAAAATTACTATTTAACCACTGGTTTATTTCTAAATTTTTACACGTATTTTCGATTGTATATTATATTCCATTTGCAAGTATAAAATTCCACACATCTCTAACATTCACTTTTTTGCAAATTTTCAAAAAAAAAGCACTAAAAACCGCTTTCGTACAAGATAAAATAGCATGACATCGACGCAATTGAAGAAACATTAATTCAAAATAAAAAAAGTTGTTCAGTTCATGAAATGAAGCAAAAGATTGAAATTTCGTTCACTTAATATTATTTGAAATTGAATTTAAATAATTTAAATAAAAAAATATATACTTTTTTAAAATTTAATTTCAATTTCGGAAAAGATCAGTCAATGAAATCTCATTATTTCTCTTCATTTCACTAAATAAACCATTTCTTTTATTTTGAATCAATCTCTATTCAATTACAATTGATGACATACTAAGTTATCATGCGTGCAAGCTATTTTCAATGCATGTTTTTGAAAATTTTCAAAAAAAATAAGTAATAGACAAATGCGAAACTTTATACTGGTATAGGATAGCATATCGAATCAAAAATGTGTGAAAAATTATTTCAGATAAATTAATAGTTTGATATAATTGTTAATAATGTTTCTACTAGAAAATAGAAGAAATATACATAACTTTATAATGTACACCATGTAAAAAGGTACGAGTCCCCTTGAAATATTTTTGACTTATCACAAAAGATGATTTGGATCTAAAAAATCCGAAAATAATCGTGTTATTTTTGAATAACTGAAAGCATTGTTCACATTGTAATATGAATGATTTTATGAATTGATTTTCACCAAGAATGAATAAAAAAGTTTATATAAAATACATAATAATTTTTAGCAGTTTGTAACAATAACTACACACAACTCGATTTAAACTTAAAAAAAATAAACGCTGCAAAAATTTTTAACTTACATGTTGTAGTTATTTGTCGTAATCAGTTGAAAATGTATAATAGCATGAGTTTTTAGGTGAAGCACTAATTAAATTGCAAATAATTTCTAAAACTATAAAAGTATTCTGTCTTTACATTAATTTTTGAGTGGGAATAAACTTTCATATACACTTTCATATAATTTATTTTTCTTATTATTTTTATTCTATTCTATTACGTATTTTATTTGAAATGCTAAAGAAAAGTTAATTTTTTTAAATTCATTATTTCAAATAATTTTATTCATTATTTTCTCGAAACTACCAATTCTATTCACGTTTCTTTTAGAATTTTTGATGTGTTCTTGTTCACTTTTTTTAACATTATTATAGATTTATTTGTCGTAAATTTTATTAAATTAACTATAAACATTTATTAGACGTTTTATTGGCTTTACAAAGCATTAGAATGTCGCCTTCAAGTTGGAAATATTTCAGAAATGTTTTGATTATATTTGGACACGTAATTCTAAAACTATCTAAACATATATGAAGTTTTGGAAAAATTATATTTTATTAAAAACTACAAAATTATATTTTTTGTTAAAACTGAAAATTATACTTAAAAAAATTGTAAATCATATTAAGAATAAAAATTGAAAATTATATTTATAGTAAAATATAACGTATATGATTATGTAAATATTTTGCAACGTTAAACTTTTCAAATAAAGAAGATTGAATTTTAACAACACTAAGCGAGAAAAAAAGAGAGAAAGTTTTAGTGACACATAAACTCATAATAGTTTGCGTAGGTAAAAAAATATGATACAATGTAACGTGATTTGTAATCGTGGAAAAGTTCTATCGAATGCAATAAATATGCTTTTGAATTTCATAATTTTCGTAGAAAACTAAAAATTATAGTTCGTAAATCTATAGTTAAATAGTTATTTAAATATTATATTATTTTATTAAATATAAAAATTATAGTTAATAAATACAGAAAATTATAGTTAATAAATACAGAAAATTATAGTTAATAAATACAGAAAATTATAGTTAATAAATACAGAAAATTATAGTTAATAAATACAGAAAATTATAGTTAATAAATACAGAAAATTATAGTTAATAAATACAGAAAATTATAGTTAATAAATACAGAAAATTATAGCTAATAAATATAGAAAATTATTAAGCATTATTACAATAAATAGGCCTTTGAATTTCATAATTTGCGTAGAAAATCGAAAATTTTTACATTTCATAGAAAATGAAATTATGGAACAGAATATTTTCATGAAGCTTTTCATTCAGTTTCTTCATCTTCAGATAACAAATCCGAGTCTTCATTTTTTGATGAAAGATCAACAAAATAACAAGAAAAAAAAAAATGTAGCACAGAATATCAATGTTTTCCCTTTTCTTTGCGACATATTGAATGGCTTTAGAAAAGGAGTTGGCGCTCCATTTTATTTGTCAAACACGAAAATTATTTTTTCGATATTTTGTCCGAAAAATGGAAAAATAATGATATCCTCAAATACACATTAACTTTCCTTCGTATTTTTCGTTTTTGTACGTAGATAGCACACATACAAAAAAAAAATACTTTACATAATCACAACTAAATATTTTCGAAACGTTGTTTCATATCTGTATCTATTTTTTTTCCTCATAGGGTTGAAGGGAAACAGACACTACTGTATTAAAAAACAATTTTATTATTCTACTTGCTTATAATATATATTTCCGGATGAAGTCTGCTTCTGGGGATTTTCTGTTTTAAAAAAAAACGGGAAATCACTGTTTTTTTTGCCGTTTTTGTTATTTTATGTTTCTCCTTTCATTTTGATTCATGTCTTTGTTTTTGAATGAATATTTCTGATGATGAAACGGATTGAAGTATTTTTTCCATCGAGAACTTGTCCCGGATATTCTACTGTGTCATCCTTCAACATCAACATGGAATAAGATTGCGACCGTGATAAATCGTTACGGTTGGAATATACTCCACAGCATTATGTATATGAAACAAAACATAGGATTGATTTTCTTGTTTTTTATGTAGCTCAACTGAATGTGAATTAAGATAAATTCCGAGCAACTCCTGAAGATACTGAATGTTGTGTTTAATAACGTTTAAATAGCAGTGGTCACGTATGAATGAAGATTGCATGAAGTAAAATATAAACAAATCATTTCCCAAGAAAGAGGTAATTTTTCAAGACGTTATCTTAGCACTTAAAAATTGGAAAATTAAATCGAGTTTCAATCACCCATACTTCAGTGAATATTCATTACGGTGTCACAGAAGTTCCTTCCAGTGTAATACAGATTAGAAAATTTAATTAATAATTGCCAATAAATTACGGACTGATCAGAGGCCGTTTAAAATTTTAAGTTTTCATATTGCTTCCTAATATTATTTTGCAGAGATGTCAGTATAAAAGATTTATGCTCTTTTTGCTAATATTTTTTCATATTTTACTTCAATTAAAAAAAAAAATCAACCGCATACCTTTTATTTATATCAGACAGTCTGCGAGAAATATCCTGGATATATGTAACAGTAAATGTGATGTGATAAATTCTGTAATTTTGTATAATCACCGAGCATTTTGGTAGGCTTGATAAATTTTATTAAATTTATCACTTATTTTAATTTTATTTTAGCTGTTTTAAACGCAATACATGTAGGGGGGCGGGTGCAAAGAGATATGCGGCGGGATGTCACGAGGGGTGGGGGTCGGTGGCTGGTCTCCCGGGAGCGAGGGACACTTCTTTCTAGGTTTTCACCAGCATGGCCCAAGTCTTTGACCACCTGCTTCAGGGGTGCACGCGCCCTTCATCCATTTTGGAGCAGCTAACTTTCATTTTTGGAGCAGGTTTTTTTTTCTTTTGAAAATGGAGCAGAACTAAAAACTAACTATAACTGCAATATAAGGAATAATTTTTCTGTGAAATGCCAAAAGTTTTGCCAAAAATGGTTGGAACGAATAACGTGAGTGGCCACTGAATTTGGCTAGTCTAGTCGCCACTGGTTAGTAGGCAAATTCCTTAATTTTCACCTCTACGCATACGAGATCGTTATAACCAAGTTTCACAATTTCGCTGGGACACCCTGTATACTAGATCGTAGGGCATCATCCTTAGGCAGATTCGTGCGTCAATTAAAAAACATTAGAACCAACTCAGAACTAACCTGACTCCCACATCACTTAAGATTACGGTGTTCTTGAAAAGTTTCATATTGTTGAAATATAATAATTACTTACTTCCCCTAATTAATAAACTTTCCCCCCATTGACTTCCCTTCAGAAAGCCTTCTTCTTCCTTTCCATCGCCGTCATAATTACGTAGTAATAAATTGGTTTTTGTTAGGATATAAATTTTAATGAAGCGATGCACCAGCCAATCAGAGGAGAGAGATCTGGAAGGATGTATGTTGACAGAAATCTGAGAGAAGATCGCAGGGAGGAAGACGAAGAAGAATATGGAATGTATGAGGTAAAGGGGGTGGTGGTGATTTTTTAAACGTAAAAGACGTTCTTTTCGGGAAAAGATGCGTGTCGATAATTTGGGAGAGATTCATCCATCTTGTCGACATGGACGGAATACTGGAATTAAGTCTGACATTGAACGATGCGGAGCTTATAAATGTGACGATGTGTTGACTTTTCATACCGTTCCTCACGTGTGTATTCATATCATAAGAAACCACAAAAATATTACGGAAAACACGAGTTGCTCCAGGAATAGAGAGAGATTAATGAAGTTGATGAAAGAGAGGACATCGCCCCCCCCCCTCACGCTTGGAATATTCATGAATTCCATGTATAGGTATACTATGTACTTTTAGATTCTGTATCGCAAGCTATAAAATTACTTACTTTGACCGTTTATTCAAGGAGATAACAGGAAACTGGAAAGTGTACTTACCTGTAAAATAAGAATAAAAATGTTATAATATCGTATCTATAATATACAAGTATAATATCTATAAGGTAAACGAATACTTTCTGTTATAGAAACTTCAAAACAAACATGCTTTAAGGGGTGCCATGGCTCCCTAAAGTCAATTTTAAAGAGAACTAAACTAAAAATTCATTCACTTAATTGCAAATGAAATAGAAACAGTTTCGTGTCGATCAAGTAATTTGTTCTTTCAAAATAAAATAAACAATCAAGCACTATAATGAATTATAGTGTAAATACATAGCCGCTGTGGTGATCGAGTGGTTATGAAGACGGTCTTCTGTGGTTCCCAACTTTGAGGCACGCATGCGAGCCGATATCTCGGCCGTTAAAAACTCTCGCCACAGAGAGAGCAGCAGGCTTACAACGGTAAAATCTTTAATCATTATTACACTTCACTCATAGAAAAACTGATAGCACCGCCACACATAACAAGCATTTCACCGAACCAACGTTTACGTTACGTACATTCCAATATGTACCAATTCGTTGCGGACAACAGTGGGACAAAAAAAAAAATCGTCCCTAAAACAGGGGTGACCGTTAATCAGGAGTTCAAAGTATATACTTTTAATGTACGGGGAAAATTATAATTTGGCCGTAAAAAATGGTCTACCGCATCTGAGGGTTGTTCGTTAAGAGTGGTTTTACTGTAACCTATAGTCCATTCCATTCATTTCGTTGGAAATTCCAAACACTTGAATCATATCTCTCAAAATAGGGGGAGATTCTTCCAAAGTAACAGCACCTAGTTAAGATCTCCGAACATTTACGGCATACATACTTCAGTCCAGGACGAACTATGCTTCGGAAAACTGGAAGGACCACTTTAGGAGAAAGTGAAGACACCTATTTAAGAATGAAGCTAAGCATTCTATTTGTATTTTTTTACTAGCGCGGAATAATGTTCGAAAAACCTAAGCTGCCCGTAAATGAAAATTTCCAAAATCGGTGAGCCTAGTTTCATTCGTAATAACTTCACCATTCAGCTCGTAAGTGAAACGTGTTTTGTTCGAATCGAAATGAGAAACCGTGCGCTTTTCAAAGCAGAGTCCATTCTTTTGCCTATTCTGCAATCATACCTAAGTTGCTCCAAAGCTGCATAAAGTAAAAGCTAACATTATTTTTCCCTTATAATGATTATTGAGTAAGACGCATCAAGTACAGAAATTACCCATACATGGAGTTCAGCATTTGATTTCTCATGATTCTGATCAATCATGAAATTTCTCAGTATTCATTTATCCAGTGATCCCATACATTAAAGAAACTTTCCCTATAACTATACTTTACTGATACAAACTGTTCTAAAATATGACAGGTCTCCAAATATAAAAATAGATCACGAAAATATTTCCTGGATCATGTTTAACGAACCGTATTTAACTGATTGGTTTTCTTGATATCTTTGAATACGAAATCCAGTTCTTAGTCAACCATGAGGCAGTCTAGTTATCAATCAATTGAGGACAAATAATAAATCACGTTGATAAACATCAAGAAAACATTTCCACGGGAAGCGTTGAATAGTCATACAGACAGTGCAATTCATGTCCGAATATTGCTACATCAAAAACACATTTGTAAATCAGAGCTTGATTGTACGAACATAAGAATGTAGGTCTAAAGACGTCTGTAAATAAAACTGCATGATCGGGCCCAACGCTAAATTATGTGACTACTACTACTATTACTAAAACGCATATGCGCTTAGTAAATAACCCTCTGAAAGACTTCTAACAAATTGGTACAATGAAAATTCACCGTGTGTTTTGTGTTGCCTAACATGAAATTTGTTTCCCCGGAACGCTTGCTATGTGGTTTACAAAAGTTCTGCCATCTGTGAATTTGGAAGCAGACAACTCACCAATTCATTTTTGCCTGTTCATATTACGCGTATTTTACATTTATCGACTGTAAAAAGAATCCAAATATAGAGTCTCTTCAAAGGTTACTTCGCTGTATCTATTTAAGTATTTACGGGTTAAATGTGTTTTAATCTATATATTCTGATTCTATATTCACTCACTATTTTAATAACCAGCTATCGCCTACTTCAAAAAATATATCTGCTTCCGGTCCGCTGAGATTTGGTACGAGAGAGTAACCGCAAGTATTCTACTTGTGCTGCCATAAGTCATAACGAAATGGCTGATTTGGCAACGAACCCGGCTATGGAATTTGAACCTCCTTTGCTATATCCAGCTGAGAGTTAGTAGATTTCGTATCTGTTTCTGTGATACAAGACGTTTTATGACTGAAATGGCAAGGTATCGCGGAAATATACAGGAAAAACATGATAAAAGCTATTAGAGATTCAAGATTGTTTATGTTTATAATACAGGCGTACCTCAATCTCTCCCACTCTTGGTGTAACGTCAAACATTGGGTTCGAATGGACACAGTTTCATTACTGAGATGACTTAGTAAAGATTAATTTCAATTTTCCAATTATTTTGGCAAGGATACATAAAAACTGATTTCGATATACAGGGTGTGAAGTTAACTCCTTAGACACCCCTTTATATTTTGAACCGTTGGTTATAGAAGCATACTTTCAATTAGAAAAAGTATCCAAACAGCATGTTCATCTCAGATATGTATGTAATTTATTTTACTAGGGGCCCTGTATGTATCGAGGTAGAGGTACAAAATTTAATTTTTTTTATACAGTCTCCGTGTGCCCAAAACTCAATTAGAAAGTTGTTGTCTTATCTCCTGATCCCAACAAAAAAAAAAAATTCCACGTTTCTAGGTGCAACATTCACTGAAATATTCGAAAACGGGGGAAATTCGGGAAAGAAACAGCGTTAAATGCGGACGGAATGGTTTTACCGCATTTAAAAAATGCTTTATTTTCTCAAATTTCATCCGTTTTCCAATATCTCAGTATTGCTCTTAGGGGCAGTTCAAGTATTACGTAAGCAAATTTTTAGCAATTTTTGACCCCCCTCCTCCACCCCTTGTCAGCAAAATTTCGTCATCACCTCTGCTCCCTCTGAATCCAACTCATATTTTCATAAAGGGTGGTTGATGACATAAGCATTATCCAAACTTCTCTCCCCCCCCCGTCATCAAAAGTCAGCAAATCGGAAACCCCCCGCCCATCGATGATGACGTAATACTTGAACGGCCCCTTAGAAAAAATATTCACTGAGATATTTGAATCAACAAGGGATTTTTTTTTTTGGATCAGAAGAGACAGCAGGGCCGCAACTAGATGCTTTGTCACCCGGGGTGAGTGCGCATTTTGACTCCCCCTTGTAATGTTGAAGGAGAGGTTTCAGAATGAAATTTGCACCCTCTCGGGTCTAGTGCCCGGGGCACGAGAACCGAATGCTCCCTCTTAGTTGCGGCGCTGAGAGACAGCGCAATATTTTTCTAATTGGAAGTTAAAAGACAGTGGAACCATATAAAAAATTAAATTTTGCATCCATATACGGCCCCAGTGAAATAAATGGCTTTTCTGTGAGATGGAGACACATGTTACTTGAATACTTTTTCTAATTGAATGCATGCTTCTATAATCAACGGTTCAGAAAATAAAGGTGTGTCGTCTAAGGACAACTTTACACCCAGCATATGTTATAACTAGAGCCCGGATTATATGCATATGTGCATATGTATTTGCACATTTTGGCCTTTTTTGGTATTAACGCATATAAATGCATAAAATCAAAGAATTTTCAGTATAAGTGCATAAGGCTATTTCTAGAGATATGTCAAAGTGTTAATTTTTTTTATAAATAGTATCGGAATTCTTTTCTTGCTGATATTTCCGTTATGGAGAAGCTACCACAAACTGAAAATCAAAGAATGGCTGAACAAAAAATGCGTAAAAATTATATATATATGAGGATATGAGGGGACATTTTTTGTAAATGAATACGTATGCATAGCTGCCAAGTCTCCCGAATTTTTCGGGAATCTCCCGAATTTTAGCTTCATCGCTCGACCTCCCGAAAAGTTCTTAAATCTCCCGAATTTTTACGAAAATCACAAAAATGCCTAATTGTCCCTAAAAATTCCCTACTTCGTTAAAAAAATCCCCGCTTATGAAAACAATCCCTAAGGAATTTCTTGTAGGGCATGAAGCCTCTTTTTTTCCCTTTCGAAATGACGTCACACGTCGTAAATGGGGAAATTCCCTTTTTAAGGAAGTTTTACAAACCCTCTGATGGTAACAAGAAAGTTGTTTGTCTTATCGTGCAGGGAAATGGCTTAGCAGCCAATAGTCCTGGATAATAATCGAAGATTCTAGTGACGCGCATATGGTCGAAATTTCTTTGGTTGAAGTACGTACGTGCGATATAACAAAGCATGAATAATGATAAGCAAAAACATATTTAATCAATTTTAAAGATAATTATTCCGATGAATTTCCTTTCATCAAACGTTCCAGAAGAGGGCCGACTTTTCCTTTTCGTACAAGTTGTGTTACGGAAATAAACATCGGTCATGGAAAGACTGCCATCATCACTCGTGAAATGAAAAAAAAAAACATCAAGCAAGTGTCACAAAAAGTCAGTGTTCTTCAAAAATTGACGGTGTTTTCCTTCATCTTCCGATGATTTTGGGGCCATTCGCGCAGAATGTTTGTTCACAGCGTTTCTGATTGAACACAATATTTATTTTTACATCATTGAAGTTTTGGCCTCCAATTTCACTTGTTTTTTGATTAGGAATTTTTTTTTTTACTTCCATGTGTGTAAAAAAATCCCTATTTTAATTTGACTTCAGTAGGGATTTTATTCCCTACGCTTTAACTTTTATGTTTGGAAAATCCCTATTTTATTTGGAAAAATCCCTATTGTATTTATTAGGGAGTGGTTTTAGCATAAAATACGGGTTTGCGCGAAAATCTCCCGAATTTTCATTTTCAAAAGATGCCTTTTAAAACACATTCTGCTGCTTTTTTTTGCATGGTGCTTTTTTAGTGCATATAAACCGAGCTCTAGTTATAACCATTTCTGACTGCACATACGAGTGCGTGTAGTGAAACCTGACGAAGTTTTTTGTTTCTCTGTAATGCTTGTTATGTGTAGTGCTGCCATCTGCCACCAGTTTTTTCTAACTATGAGTGAAGTGATATGATTTATCGTTGTAGGACTGTTGCTCTCTGTGGCGAGACTTTTTAACGGGGAGATCGGCTCCCATTTACGCCTTGAAGTTGGGAACCACAGAAAACCAACTTCAGCCGACCACACAACTTCCCTCGCGCTCTAAATGGTCGACAACACATATCGCAGTGAATGTGTCGGAAAAATATGGTGTTTGCTTTTGGTGAAATGATGTTGTGGACTCTAAAAACGCCTCTTGAAGTTTTTATCATGGATTTATAATCACCATGTATTTATTCCGAGGTCTTACTGTGCACACTAATCATAGTACAAAATTATTAATTTTTTTTTTAACAACACTTCACTCGCTTGCGACACTTTATGCATAAATATATTGACAGAAAGAGGGAAACAAAATTCTGAAAAGCACGTGTCGGACGCTTTTTGTTTTCGTTTTCAATGTTCATTCCTGCCAATAAAACGTCTCCGGCTATTCCAACCCGTTTAAGATCAATGACAGAACTCTTAAGGCCGAAACACACTACACCGACGTGACGTGATTTCACGTCATGTCAGAGATATTGTGAATGCCGATTCTAAAAATTCTATGACGTGAGAATTCCACATCATGTAATTTCCGTGAATCAGAATACAGGTGACAGCATTAGCAAGAACATGAAACATGCACAACTCGGACAATATAAATGCGTTAGGGGGCCACACTTTCAACACACATTCTGACTTGAATGATCTGGAACTGCCCCACGGGTCACTCAAGTGATATTTGAATATGCAGTGGGCCACTTGAGTGACCTGGCAATGTGTGCCACGCGGATCACTAGAGCGGTCTGCAAATGTGTCACGGGTCATTCAAGTGATTTCTAAATATGCCTCACTGAAGTGATATGGAATATTCCGCATTCCAGTCTAATGATTTCTGTAAATATGCCGTGAGTGATTTTTGAATGTGCCGTTTATTTCATTTTTAGAAAACTAAGTTTCAAATCAAGGGCCACATCAGATGACTCTGAGGGCAACATTTGGCTGGCGGTCCATGGTTTTAACATGTACTATTTTTTGAGGTATACGTACGGTTAAGTAGTAGTGGATAGATAGATAGAACCGCTCACAACCCCGGACTGATGCAAAGCACCTTTCTTCCGTTACCTCAAAAGAGGCAGACTTGTGTCGATAACTCATTGCTGAAGACACTTTGTGCCTTAACATGAAAGGGCTTCAATATAAGACGGCCTTGAATTTAATGTATTAAGTAGTAACAGTATATCAAGGTCTGACTGTACATGCAAACCATAGCAACGAAAGTATTGATAAATTCTCACTGGCCCTTCACATGTTTAAGACACATCATGCATTTCAAATAGTGACAGAAGCAGTAAAAAAAAAAGTTCTGAAACCCAGGTGTCGAAGACTTTTTTTCATTTCCAATGTCCATTCCCGCCAATAAAACGTCTCCGGCTATTCCGAACCATTTAAGAATAAGGACGGAAGAAAAAATCCAAGTAAAAGAAAACTGGGACGGTCAACTGGAACATACGTCAAGTCTTCAAAACTGCAGAAACAAGAAAAATACTGGAAGTGGAAGGAGAGAAAAGAAGGATTGTTTCTAGGAAAATCGTTTCCATCCTCACTCGAGAGAAAACGGACATCCATCACTAGGAAAACGACGACCCGACCACCCTTAAAGATCCTAGTGGAAATAAAAATCGCAGAGGATATATAGGGGAAAAGCAATGGAACTTTTTCCTCAGAAAAGTATAGGGCTTTTCCACTGTACTCTCTTTTTTTTTCTCCACTCCTCTCATCTATTCGTCGATCCAGGCGTTTGAAGTACAAGGTGGTAGTGGTGGTGGTGGTATATAAACCGAGCATTTTCAAAAACCTTATTCCTTACCGTTTCCTTGCGGGAAGAAAGAGAACTTCTCTTACAAGCCATGAGTGCTGCTTGTGGACGATAGGTTCAAGGGATAATCAATCAACCTTCCATTTAAACGGACGTAAAAGCACACACATACACGCGTGTACACTCACTTACACCTTCCACAAGTACTGGGTTGGGGGGAAACTTGAAGACAGAAAACGGGAAAATGGCATATATACTCCCACCAATCACGAAAGCAGATGTCGAATCTCCTGTTCGAGAAACTGCTCAAGAAAAGAAGGGAGTAAGGATAGGGAATAGAGAGGAGAGAGAGAGAGAACCTCTCGAATCATTATACCGCCAACAATTTCCTTTCCGGAGAAGACGAGAAAAAAAATGGAATTTTTGGCATAAAAAAAAATTACGGAGGTTACGCCACTTTCGCTGTTGTAATCGGTGCCCTGTTGCATTGTTTTTATTTGTTGGGAAATTGTCCAATATTGCGCTAGAAACGACATTTTTCAAAGAGTTTAACGTTTTTCTAGCAATTTTGGAAAAAAGGATGGAAGATACTTGAAGATGATCGAGAAAGTCTGGCTCTGGATTTCATATCTGAAATAAATATTTTGGGAACTTATTGTCCACGAACGACCAAAAAACTATTGAATATCGAACTCGTGTAATTGATATATGGTTTCTGTTCTATCTATCTACAAATTTCAACAACGTTCGATCCAATCTCCGGCTTTGAGTATTATTTCTTCTATGTTTCCATTATTATTTTTCTCAAAATATCTTTCCCGTTGATCGTCATCCTTCATCTTTTGATGGAAATCACCAATCAACATGGCATGATTTTTGCTACCAAGGTTTCTATTGAGATTATCCACAAAATTTTGGAATTTTCGCTCACTAGTGCGATTTGCAGTGAGTAAATTCCATACGCAAGAAACTCGTCGATCTGTCAGTGACGGGTAGGACTGTGGATACCGAGGCTTTGGGCTTAGCCAAAAAAACCAACTGCAACTATTAGAAGTAAAAAAATATCACGTGAGCTCTACACAGTCCAGTAAGATTTGCCACATAAATATTACTCACATTCAATACTTCAGAAAAGTAATGGACTAAAAATTTCTGCAAAACTTTGGCTCATTACAATATGACACTAATAGATATAAAATAGTGGAGCCTAGATATCCTTCTTCCTATAAAATTTCACATATTTAATTACTTCACTAGCTTCCCGCCATTACCGATTACTTTTGTGCCTATCTAGCTGTTACCCAACACGTACACCTTTTAGAGTACGCGTGACACTAGTCGGAAATCTCAGATGTAAGACAAAGATAATGACAACTTTTTAGGAAAATCTGCTCTATCATTTTCCTGGCTTTCCTTGACAAAAATTCCTGGAGAAAGAGATATAATTAAAAATTTCAATCTTCCAAATATTTCTTGATTTGTAGTTCATTTTCTTCATGCAAATTTCCCCTTTGATATTTATGAAATATTTACATATATTTCTCTGAGTTTTACTAACTATCTTGCACTTCACATTTTACCTGAGATTTCCTGATCGATTTTCCTCTACCCGTCTTACTAGTTCGCTGGGAACCATGTAAATTTTCCTCGCAAAACATCAAAGGAAAATTAGAAATTTTTCCGATATCTCTGTCAAAAGCGTTGACCTTGAGAGCAACACATTTCCATCGACAACCATTATAACTTTTCGACAAGAAATTTTTGACACCATTGCTGTTATAGAGCGACAAATTATACATCTTCCAATGCAAGTAAATTTGGGCAATTCATTTGCATATATTTATATTTTATGATACACAGCTTTATAGAGCAGAGGGTTTTGCTGCATAGACCGTTTGTGGCGATAGACAGGGACGCCGGCCAATAAGATCAAGGCCACGGACTTCAAACAAAAATATCAGCACGTAATAATACAAAAACAATAAGTTGATTGTTTTCTCATGCAAGCTCGGATAGACCTCCCTGAAACCTCCCCGAGAACCACCAAGTAGTCTGTGGATACTCTAACCCACTGCTTTAAAGGGCAACATATTTGCCAGTAATAGGTCACTCTCGGACAGTCATTATCAAATTAGATAACGTCGTTATTCATACCGATATTCTTTTGAGCTATTAGAAACACACACACAAAAAGTAATCATAACAAATTCCTCTGAACCCCGTAAAAATCTGAAATAGTATTTTTTAAGATGACCTTCATATTTACTGAGAGGATGAATCATCGATTTCATCATACCACTTATTTTTTACGAGTATTCGAGTACAGAAATTAAAAATTCGATATAATAATTCATCTATAACTTGAAAAACAGACCTGAAAGGTCAATTGTCCAGGCAGAGAGGAGAGAGAGAGAGAGAGAGACTAATTAAATAAAAAATAATTAAATCTCAAATACACGTTCATCACGGAAAACGGCTATTCAATTTCCCATAATAGCCACATACACGGCTAACACAAACAAACATGCACCAGCAAAAAGCATACAATCCAAAAAAAAATATACAAGAAAATAATTACTACGTCCATTATAATTACATCGTATAATAAGGAAAACCGACCTCGTATACGAATGTATATGCGTGGGTATAATACACCACGCAGCACAATTCCATATTTAATATCAATAATTTCCCTAAGAACATCAAACGCTCTAATTAGAGCGAAAGACACACACACACACACACGTACACGGAAAGGTAATTTACTACAATTTATACTGGGAAAAGTGAAAAAATAAATAAGAGAAAGTAGAGACTAAAAAGAGCGGCTAAAAATCCTTGTTCCATTTCCTTTTAATTAATATCTTGTCGAGTATGTAGAGATGCAGGGCATGCGACGGAGGAATGTAGAGCAAGAGTGGGGCACACATAGGCCCTCTTATTTAACAGTTTTCCATGCATGGAATTCCTAAAGACGGAAATAATTAACTAACCTAGGGATTTCTTCTCTTTATTATTATTATTTTAATTTTTTTTTTCGTATTCTTAGTCTTCTCTCCTCGAATTCCCCCCACTTTTAAGGTCTCAAATTTGAGTAACCTAATTAAACTAGAGCTTTTAAAACTACACGAAAAAATGAAGAAATATTAAAAATAAAAATACAAATTTGCTTCGCTTCCATCTTCACTAATTTGAGGCAACCTCTTTTGCTTTTAAGGACGTATAATTAATTTGGAAGGTGGTGGTGGTTATGAAGGGTGTGTGGGGATAGAGAGAGAGGTTCTCATAGTGTTCGAGACTTTTCTAGAGGATGCAAATGAGAACATTTAGAATATTTTTATTTGTAATTTTTCTGAAAATGTTTCTTGAAAAGAATATTTTTCTTAAGGAAAAATTACTCGTTTATCAATTTGAGAATGGAATAAAAACACTTGAGGAACACTTTCTCGTGTGTGAAATTTTAAACTCGAGAATGAACTTTGAACAAAGATTTGGTTTTTGAATTGAAATTTTAAAGTTTATATGCTATGGAGGGATTTTTTTTTTCTTTTGAAATATGTGCGTGTGTGGGAGAGTCATGTTGCAACAATGTCTTATTTTAATGATGCTGAGAATGCTTTTTTTTTTTTTAAGATTTTGTGATTAAAATATTGGTATATCAATTTGAGAGAGATAAGGTTATTTTCCACAAAAATACAAAAAAAAAAAATTATAAATTATTTTTCAAAGTTTTGGTTTATGTCAGTTTTTTTCCTTTTCTATATTAAATTTTTGTGTTTATTCTTCTAGGGCATATGTTTTATTTTCAAAATATTATGTGTCCTACACTGGAATTTTATATGAAATTGTAATCACGTTTCATTATTCATTTTTGTTACTTGTTCGTGTTTTTCTTTGGATAATTTTGCTTATCATTCTTAAACACACACACATTTAGCATAAAACCTTTAAGTTTTTTTACGCTTCATTTTAATGCCCGATGGTGTTGGAAATTCGTGTTTCTTTTTTGTTTTTTCTTGTGATTTGAGAAATAAATTGACACACGTCATTTTGAAAAAATCTAAGGTGTCTAATCTGACTGTGTATGACAGATTTTCCCCCAACCTTTCCATTGTCGAGGGCCCCTGTAGGGAAGTTCAATATCGAGCCACCCCTTTCCCTCCCCTAAAATCCAAAATGCATTTTTTTATAATCTGTTTTAATAATTTGCATATCATAAAAAATAAAAACAAAATGACAACTTCATAGAAAGTAGACGTATCATTCATGCAATGGTACGAGTAATTCAAAATGATCCTGCGTACCCAGTACCATACACTCAAGGAACCCCAAGGGTCTGCAGACCACAAGATGAAAAACACTGATGTATGATAAGATTCTCAAGATTCCATATTATCACATTTCATAACATAATAACATTTAACAATAATCTCTGATTTCTTTTTGGGGTTCTACTGAAATTCTCTCTCAAAATTGGTTAAAATAAATAATTTTCAATATCGCTATCTTTGTGAATTTTCCATAAATTATCAAAAATGTATTTATATTGGCTAAAAGAAGTTGCAGGAAAAATTTGCCATTTGTAAAAATTTTTGGACAGACCCCCAAATATAGAAAAAAAAAGTTTTACATTTTTCATAATAAATGCGTTTTCACATACTGTAACTATTTTATCTCTCATTACTTTTGCAGACAATTTTTAATATTTTAACATTAAGTTTTAGAGTGTGAACCGTAAAATTTTCAACCTTTCCGGACATTCTTCATAGAATGTGGTATATAACAGAATTCCAAATGTTTGCTTGCTTAGTTATAGAGTGCTAGCGTAAGAAAAAATTCTGAACAAGAAAATCATGAAACGTTCATGTTTATAGATTCCATGAGAAATATTTTGTGGCATCTCGCCCAATCTCGAGGCAATTCGGTTGAAGCCTGTCGAATTTCTAAGCATCCGATGAACCCTGTATAATCTCTACACACCAGGGGCGGATCTAGGGATGTGTAACGATGCGGCCGCAAGGGGCAACTGAATAGAAGGGTCACCAAATCAGGAGTAAAGGAAGAAAATAACTGCATAAAAAAAAATCAAAAGAAATGTAATGTCTACAAAATTGAAACTGAATGTGTTCGATAGAATTATTCGCAAAGAAAAATAATTTTCGATGCGAGTTTTGGGGTCGTTTTATAGGTGCGGCTTATACGCCGGAGCCAAAATGATATCTAGCGCGGAAAAACTTACGAAAGAATTCGTCTAAAAAGAAATTATTATTAAAAAGAATTATTTCATTCTAGTTGGAAATGCGGAATTCCTGAATTATTTATTTTTAGATGAAAAAATGCAGGATCAAAATTAAGAATTTATGAGTGAAATTATTACTATTATACTGTAATACTATTATTACTGTAATGCGAGTGCGACCAGACCTGTCGCGCACCCCTAAAGACGCTTCTGCTTTGATGGCACACTATTAACCGAAGTCAAACTTTCGAAAATAACATCTTCATCATTACGTTCAATATAATTCATCCACATAATGCGGCCCAAACCAACACCCCCTAAAGAAGATGAGTGTCTCTCTCAAAAAATACTCTTTTTTTAGGGGGTGTTGCTCAAACCGTTGGCCGTTTCCACGGCATCATCCGGTGCCACTGCCCATCCTTTGTGCGTCACTGCTAGCAAACCAAATCTAATTTGGAAGACACTCGTAATCTTGAACCATAGAAAAGAATCCTACAAATTACTCATCCATAAATTAAAACAAGTATTTCGCTGGAATGTAATATCATATAGAAAAAACCTTTAAATTAAAAATGAAATGTTTTATAATGTCCGCAAGAAAAAGGGTTCGCAATTTGTGATATTTTTCGGATTTAAGGAAAACGGAAAATAAAAATACGAAAGTTATTTATATTCTGGATAAGAAATATTTGTCGTCATCCTTTTAAAGGAAAGTGTCTTTCGAAAAATAATATATATTTAAAAAAGAAAGAATATATATATATATATATATATATATTAGGGGGAGAGAGAGAGTGTAAAGAAAAAATGTTGCAAAATAAAAATATTGTTTTCTAGCGTCTCCGCAAATTACTAATTTAAAAACAAATTTCGTCGCGATCAATATCCGCTTTTTTAGATGCAAAGACGTAAATTTTTGTTATTTTTTTTATCATTTTTCCTCCTAGTATACTTCATTTCATAAATGAATAGAATCTTGTTTTTTCCCCCAGCTTTTAACATAAATAGAGATTCCCCCCAAATGTGTATGTATATATATATATCCAGTGAAGAAATTACTAGAAAACTATTTTCTGCGAATTTTTCATGTATTTTAGAAAGAAAAATTATTGAAATTTAAGAAAAAAAAAAATCTTAAATTAAACACGTTTTTTTCTTTCCTCAATTTATTTAGTTTTTTCTTATTTTATGGAAGCAATTTGTGTTTTAAATAATTTCGTGTTGTTTTATAGACTGGCAGATTTCTCATTTATTAAGAAAGTCGTCTGAATATATTATGACATTTAAATTTTTGACATGTTCTCGGGGAATTTGTTAGTCCTTAAAACGCACGTATTAGTGATTTGATTTTTTTCTTAATTAATGTGGTTTTGAAAATATATTTTCGATGCGTTCAAGTGGTTCTGTTTTTTATTATAAATTGTGTTGTTTTCTTTAATTCTAAAAGCTAAATTCGTTATTGGAGTGGTAATAATCTGTATCTTGAATTCATAGTGCACGTAATAATTAAGGACATTTCTGCCACTTGGACAGTATAATTTCATTTGTCATATCGTGAAGATCGTACGGATTCATTTAATTTGTACAATTTATATAATCTTGCATCCAAAATTTGCAAAGTAATAGAAATTACAAGATCACTATATATAAGGGAAACGATTACATTTTTCGCTCTAATACAGTCGACTTCGATTACAACATAATCCCCCCCCCCCGGTGATGCTAGATGTTTTTATGTCATAACCAAGGTCTTCAGATTAGCTCATGTAACATTTGTACGTATGCATAAATTGCATTATTGAGATTGTCCTAAAAAAAGCTTATGCCGCACGTAATTAAATTAAATATAGCATAAATGTAGTTTTTGGTTGATATCTAGTGAGGAATTTTGAAAACTGATTGGAGTACAGTACACATGCAGGATATATGAAAGATATATACAATTTTGTTAATGTTATTGATTTTTTTCTAAGTTGTATATTATTTAAGTTCAAGTGTGTTGAGTTTCATGTTAAAATGCTAGCATTTGCACAATAAATGAGAAAAAAAGTGTAACTGATGTTCATGAATTTTAGTTGTCTTCGATCATTATGATTTTGTGTAGTGAAGTAGAGATTTGATGCTGTTAGAACGCGGTGCGGATTTTTGCTTTTACCGATCACAGTAATCATTTATTATTGGCATGTACCAAGTAGCAGCAATAAATTTTCGGCAATAAATTCCGTAACTATAGAAAATTCCCACGGCCATTTGTGAAAAAAAAAAGATAACTAGCAGAATACGTGTCATGTATATGTTGGTTTATATATTAAAAAAAAGAAAAGAAAAAGAAAGTCAACTGTAATCGTCACTTTACTTGGCTTGATAACTTTTGGAGATATCCCGTATTTTTATTAAAGAATTATGGCCAGCCTAAGTACAGGGTAGGCAAAACGTCCGTGAAAACTTTAAAAATGAACAAAAACCGGAAAAATAATCGAATTAAAAAACGGTTTGCAAGGTTAGTCGTGGCTAGGTCATAGGAATTTTTTGACAGGAAAAAATAAAAATACGACCGCTAGGTGGTGCTGACGCACACAAGTCAAAGAAAAGATACGCAAATAACGAACATAATGCCTTCAAATCGTTTATTACAGCAGTATGTGTGTCCACATGACAACCACCACCAAAGGGGATAACAAATTGCAAGCGAGTCACAAATCTAGCAACGGCACAGTGCAGCAGGCCCACATACACGGTTTACAACGGTGAACTGGTTGTGGATTTGGAGAGCAAGTTCTTATAATCGTGTCATTTGCATATTTCCACCGAAGTTGCTCACACCAGCGTCACCTATCGGCTGTTTTTGAGTTATTTTTTCCTGCATTAAAAAAAATTCCTGTGACCTAGCGATGCTAACCCTGCAAACAGTTTTTTAATTCGGTTATTTTTTCGGTTTTTAATTGTTTCTACGGACTTTTTCCCACCCGGTATTTATTGTGTTGTGTGTATTGATACTTTTATATCGGAATATTTTTTCTGTGCCAGATTGACGATTACAAGATTTTTAAATTATAGATTTCAGGATTTTCATATCAAGATCTATCAGTAAATATCATCAGTATGCTTCTATTGGATCCAGGAGAGTCGAATGACTCCTCAGACAATATATTAAATAAATGGCTAAATGTAGTGATTAAAGTATGCTAAAGTACTCTTCAGAATTTCAAGATTATCAGATTGAATGAAGACCAGCAAACTAACAGGTGGCAAAGCTTACTCTTTAGGCTCTCAGAGTAGGTGCAGAAATATGTTACGACTTACTTTCGACCAGGTGATGTAGATACGGCCGATGGTTGCAGTATTAATCACTTAGCTGTTTCTTGTAGATGTCAAGTGGTTAAATATAGGTGGTTGCCATGTCAAACTAATCTTACTTATTAAATAAAATTAAAACTTAGTTATTAGTCCAGTCTTGGATAACATTCCCACCGCAATGATATTACGTCTGTTAGGCCTATTGAAAATGATTTCACGGAATGTCGAGCCTTTGCGGAAAACCATGTTACTCGACTTCAGTTATCATCTAGATTTAATAAACTTTACCTCAGCTTAAAATCACTGACCTCACTCGACCTCTTTCTTCATGCGAGGCATTGCATTTGAATTTACGCCACTTTTGATCTCTCCAACTCTATGTTACTCGGGCGGGGAGAAGAATACTTAAAAATATATGAGTGCAGGCGTTAAACAACAAGTGGAGTCTTTTCAACTCCCTTGGAGAAAGATTCTCTCTCTTACAGTCAGTCGTTCATAAATTCACACAGTATATACATTTTAACGGGTGGTGTCTTATCGCCCTCGAGTTGTTCACACCAGGAAAAGCGAAGAAGTTTGTTTTCCACCCCCCCTCCTCCCCCGACTCCTTCTTGAAGTCTTAGGAAAAGGTCAGACCTTCTTGTCAGGGCGTATCTCTTTCCTAGAGAGAGAGAGAGAGAGTGGAAAGGCCATATAGTAAGTAATTACTGCGAGCCGTTTATTGCATTTTCGTAACATTTTAACCTGTTCAGAGCTGTAAAATCTCCGCGAATTTCGGAGCCGTGAAAATATTCTTCATGGCTTTTGGAATAGCATAATAAAGTTACTGGCATTGTTCCGTGGAAAAATTTCCGTTCCTTGCTGTTCTCATTTTAGTTGAATTATTTTCTCAATGAATGTGTGTGTGTGTGTGTGCGCGCGCGCACCTAAAACTGATTCCACAAATGTAGCACTACGCCGCTTTGAGCAGCACAAAAAAAACCAAAAAAAAACCCCGGTTTTTGACGGTGAAAATCATCTCAGCAATACCTGAAAAACCGGTTTTTATGATTAAACAAGTTAAAATCCATCACGCTTATGGTGGATTCGTAAACGATTAACGGCGCGCGACCGGACATGGACAGGCGCAAGCTTGGGGATAGGGTGCATATAAATGCGAGGAATACCTTTAAGCTAGGAAGGTGCCTCTTGCTGCCACCTTATAGAATAAAAAGAAACTATATCGGTTATAGTTCTTGAAATAAAATCGTTATTGGTTTTAAATCGATGTGCAACATGAAAACATTAAATTTATGGTATAAGCTATATTATATTTTCATGCTGCATACCTGTGTCAATTTTATGCGCAGTCCCAGACACATCGGCGAGACACAGAAAAAAACAACCCTTGCCCCTACGAAATTGGCCACTCTCAACCAAATCAATCAACATCACATCAACTTGAAAATACCAATTACTATATTTCTATGCGTACTGCAAAATCACTTTTTGTGACGCCGAAAAATATGGTAACTGTTTTTTTTTGCATGAAATAAAGCTCGATATGCAGCATAAAAATAAAAAAATGAAAAATATATATATAGTTTCTGACTGCTTGTTATTTTATTTTGTGCTGCACATTGATTTATAACCAACAACTATTTCACTTATAGAATTATAAGAGATTGTTTTCCATTTATTAGGTAGATGGCAGTACAAGTCCTAGCTTGAACCAATACAATAGCTATGCGTATTTTTCTTCTATGAGTTACTTATCCAGGCCCAGTGAATGTGATTCGTCATACGTAGGATCTCCAGAGGGAGCATTTACTTTCTTAATGTGTAAAAAAATTATATCCTGCCCCGGGGATCACCATTAAAATCTCGCGAATAGCAATTTGGTGCCACTGGGTCTTATAACAAGTGATTCACGTTAAAGGAAAAACATTGGAATATTATTTAATTATTTATTGAATTTGTGTTCTATACAAAAGTTATCAGCCCACGTGAAAGCTAATAGCATTCGAACTCATTCATCAATGGTTCAAGGCAACATAATTTACTCTTCTGGCACATACAAATGTTTCTTTAACAAGCGCCGTTTGTTCGCTTACGGCTACACTGAAGTTATAAAAAAAAAAACAAGCAAACCTAAAGGAAAAAACTCCAGCCTATGGGGCCCAGGTACAGTATATGAAGGTCCATGATCGCACCGGGCTGTTAAATATTAGGACTTTAAAAATGTATTCTCAAATACTCTGCCTACATATTTGCATTATGGCTGCCGAAGAGGCATTCCTGTGAAATGTCACATTTTGTATTTAGATCATTCGAATCTTCTGCCTCAACATGCCAACTTCATCTTCTTACTTGCCTCACAAGTCTTCTCCTCCCTTCTTTTGAAATCCCAAGCTGCGGTCTCCGGCCCTTATGTGCCACTGGGCGTACGTGAAATTTTTCTCCCTGGTCATTGCGTTCAGCTATCCATTTTTAGTCAAATAGCTTGTGAGTTACGTCGACTTGAAGCTGTCTTTATAGGGAGAACGATGCGAGTGATTTGATGCTTGCGAGCACGGGGCAAGGGACCGCGTCGGGGACGTATCGAAAATAATGCATGCCCGGGCAAGATTTCTATATGCTCCGGCCGTGTCGGGCAGTAGATTTGTCCAGTCCCGGCTCTTTCCGTAATATGCCCTGTCCTTGAGTATATCTTTTGGTCACTCATACGCTTTAACACCGTTTCGGTCACTCACATTGTTTCACACTGTTTCGGTCACTCACATTGTTTCACACTGTTTCGGTCACTCACATTGTTTCACACTATTTTGGTCACTCATAAGCTTAACATTTTCTTGGCCATACATACTGTACTTGCATGCTCTGTAATTACTCTGTAATTAAGTTACTCTTGTGGCGACTAACATACTTGCACAATACTTAGGTCACTTTTTTTTTCTAGCTGACCTAGTCTCCTGCTTTCTAGCCAAAGACATATTTATGGTTTTTCTGCCCTTTTCCCAACCTCTTTAATTTTCTTGACTATTCATTCATCAAATTTGCCGAAGTGGGCTATAAGTCCGCTTAGCCTTCCTGTAATGCACCTCTGAGCTGAAGGCAAAAACATAAACAGAATGTTTTCCAAATGATTGCACTCAGATTTCGAGTATAGAAATGAGGAATAGCAAGTATACAATACTTGCACGCTAAGATAATCCAAAAAAAACTGCAAATAGCCTTTTAATGATTAGTGCCAATTAAACTAAATGCAATGGATGCGAAACACAAACATAGGATTAATTTTCGATTCCCCCCCCCCCCTCCTCTCTCTCGCTATAGGATTTACTCTAATTTTCTTTCGAAATCAAAAAAAAATTGTAATCGCTGAAAACGTTTGATTCAAATTATAAAATTTCAAAATAAAGAAAATGCAAAGAGCATTTTTCGTCTCTGAGGAGACAATGAAGGGGAATTTTCAGAGAGAATGAGGGAGAGAGAGAGAGAGAGGGGAATGTTACGGAGAAATGGGACTCGGGTAAAAAGGTAATTAGCAAGTACTCAACTTACAGCCGAATCGATAAGATAATCCCTCATCTCTCGCTAAATTCACCCACTTCCTGGCATAGTGCGTACGTACAGTACATATGTACAGCATTTATAGGTATGTACATATATATATCCCTCGCGTGTCTTCGTCGTCATCGCAAACGACTAGGGTAGAAACTCCAATCTCTACCTACCTACCCCTTTGCTCTCTCTTTTATCAAGGGCTTTGAGCTTAACAAAAGGCTCAAAAAACAGCAAGAAAGAGAGGAAAAACCCTGGAACAATGTTCTCCGATTCCACTTAAAACCCCGTTTTAGTTGGGAAAAAGAGAGGTATTCTTTTTCGTTAACCTTAAACTTCTCTTAATGAAGTCTTTCCGGTATTACCATGACCCAACAAAGCATTGGATGGGAAACAATGGCATAGGCCTCTCTCTTCTTCTTTCTCTCTGCTAGGAATTTAATCCTGGGTTTAAAAGGGAGCCGTGTGTTGGAGGCTTGCAGACATGCAAAAGGTCTATCCAACCAACTATCCTCCACCAACCCCCATGATTACGCACATGCGCACGAATGTTTCTGTATCCCAATCTCTCAGATTCCTCATCCACGGAATGACCAACAACTCCGTTCCGGTGTTCCAAAGCGGATATCGTTAGGGGTAGTTGGCGTGTTCCATACTCTTACCCCCAGCCTCACCACCAGCTCATTCTAAATCCGTAATTTTAAAATACAAATCCCAAATTAGCTTAATGAGCGCCATCATTAACGTATGCGAAATATTAGAAATTCTTGGTGAATATTTGATGGAGGACATGCAAATTATATCCGCCTTATGCCGTATTAGTTTCGTTATATGGGGGGGGGGATATTTCGGGCATTCGAGATTATTATTATGCTTATAGAGCGCGGGCTTCCTTTAGCTTCAATTTTCCCTAGTAATTATGGAGTTCGTTTGTTTCGAGACTATAGGCCAGTATCTCTCGGTATCCAGTATACTGGTAATCAAATTGAACTGGTCATTTGTACACACATTTTGATTAACTTTATGGCGTATCTTTGCGTCGCTTTAGTCGGAATTCTATCAAATCGAGTGGTAATTTTTGAATTTAATTGAGGATACATTGAGATATACTCTTAATAAGACTAATACAAGCGAGAGAGATCAAAGTAGAATCGACGTTTTCATCTAATAGATATGTAGCTGATAGTCGAAGCTTCCTGAGAGAGAACCATAATTACTCGAAGAAACAGCTCTCGTTCATGCTCTCGCAAATGAGTAGTTAAGTATTCATACCATCGGTACTTATAAGGAAAACTTCGAAACCAATCGATATCTTGCGCTGAATCTAAATCACTCACTATAAAATTTTGTCGATGAAATTTCCTAGAATTAAATTACCGTCGGTGAGTTTTTAGCGATGAATTTTCCCCACATGCTAAAATTTACGTATAATTGAGATTACGTGTCTTTGTCAAATCTATGCTTGACACCACTGTTTTGTCAGTTGTCGATCTCTCGAACACTCATGCATATTTGTGTTCGAATGGGACTGGGGGAGCCTTTTTAGTTAAAATAAATTTTGAAAATTGAATTTAAAAAAAAAAAAAAAAGCAATGTATCCAAGTTTTTGCAGAATGTAGTTCTGAAATTCACGATTAAATATAAAACGTGGTCGAAATAGGCGTTTGTGGCGAAACAGGAATTTTTACCAAAACGTTTGAAAATATGAAAAAAGACACTTATATATCGCATTTTTCCTAAACTCTCTCTCTCTCTCTCTCTCTTCCGGGCTTTAAATAATAATCTGAATGCCACCGACAGTATTGCGTTTTAATAATAACTGACTGAATAATTTTATTAATTTAGAATGCAATTTTTTGAATTTGCCTAAAGACCACTTCTCTCATCTCCACGTATCATGCCTAAAAGTGGACTACAGTTGGAGAAATATTACTACTGGATAGCATCAATCTAATGTGGTGAAGAAAACCTTGAAAAAAAAGCCATAGATATAAGAATATTACATTGTCCTATAACTTGGCCGAATAAGTTTTTTTATTTGATTTGAACATTTATTTGGGAAATCGTTATTAGGATCGTGACAGCATCTTACCACCGCGCCACTCGGGGTTTCTTCATTTACGGGGAACGCGAAAGTCATGTTGAAATCCAAGAACCATTGCTGCCCGACCTTTTTTTCCCCCCATTTCGGGAATTTTCCCAGGTCTGACAAACTTACAAAATAGCCAGTTGGTTCATTCGGGTCCTGTTTGGTATATATGAAAAATTTGGTGACGATAGGTCTGATACTGTATACTTGCACTGAAAAATCCAATTATATACCCATATAGCTTTCATTTGTTATTTTTTTGCCTATTCGACATCCAGCCTCTTCAGCCTATATTCTCACAAGTGCCATGCGTGACAACACGTGATAATATGAACTAAAGCTTTTCGGAGACCATACCTATCGCCACGAAGATATAAAAAATATAAACCATTCAAATATTTATCTGTTTAAAGAATGAGCCTCATCGGCCTATATGTACTATAAACTGAATTTACTACTACAAGGGATATACACTATAATTAATTCTCGTTTTATTTGCACTTTATTTAACAAAAAAATATAAAAATATTGCTAGATTTTTGGGGATATTTTTCATTTTACTCTTCCGCGTAAGCGTTGCAAGAAAGAAAGACAAAATAAATAAAAATGAAATATTCTCTCTCTTCTTGATACTTTTATAATTTAAAATGTCGTGGAAATTCCTGAGTGTTTCCCTCCTTTTTTTTAATTTCTTCGTGAAAACATCTTTCGGGATATATTTTTACAAACTGACAAGTAGAAATATTTCAACGAATTTATTCGTGATATGATGAACTGCAAATGCTTAAAAATACACCTTGGAAAATCCCACATCACGAGTGCCAAAATAATCAAAAAAAACATGACGCAAATGTTGAAACGGGGAAAATATTTTTTTTTCTCGAAAAATGATATACAATGATAATAAAATTGCAATAAAGCCTTGAAAACAAATAAAAAATATATAGTTTTTCTATAAATAAAGTTTTGGAGATTTGTTTAAGTATCAATAAATTTTCTTTTAATTTTTTCATATAAATAAACATATCTTTGTAGTTAAAAAAAAAGGAAAAATCCATTCTTACATGGTTCTAAGAACTGCCAAAAGAATTCCAAGAAATATAAATGATAATTACAGAATAGTTACAGAATTGCAGAATAGTTACAGAGATAGTTACAGAATTGCAGAATAGTTACAGAGATAGTTACAGAATTGCAGAATAGTTACAGAATTGCAGAATAGTTACAGAATTGCAGAATAGTTACAGAATTGCAGAATAGTTACAGAGATAGTTACAGAATAAAAAAGTGATGCAAACATGAAGCTGACGTGACTACAAACTGGAGAAAACAATTGTTTGCTTAAAAATAGCACAACCGTCATAATAAAATTACAATAAAGCCTTACAAATGTAAGGGGAATTAGTTTCAGAAATAGCTTCAAATTTTTAAATTTGAAAAGTGGAAAGCTGAGGTGAATAGAACTGAACTTGATGAAGAGGAGGAGAAAATAAGAAATAAATTTTCTAAATACTAATCTAAGGCCAGGATTACACTATAAAAGTTTCATAAAAGTTCATTTATAAAACTTGAAAAATTTAACCAATAAGGTTACCGGTTTCATTCGAGCAAAAACAACCAATGCTCTAATTGGCTGCATTTTTCAAGTTTTATAAATTAAATTTTATGAAACTTTTATAGTGGAATCTCGGCCTTAGTCCCATTTCTACCTGCAATTAGCAACAAAACCAAGTAAAAAATAATAATGCAGTCCACGTTTGTTATAACTACCCTGATTGTTCCGATGAAAATTGACGTTATTTCGGGAGTCCGTTATATCGAACGCTTCAAAAAATTAGTTTCTCTCTTAACATAGTTAAACGAAATTTAAATTTTTGTGATTATGGAAGTGGTACAAGTAAAAATACATCAGGTTAAAAAATAAAATAAAATCGTAATTATTAATTACATTTCAAGCGCCAAATTCTCCGATGTTAAAAGTAAAAACCCAAACACAATTTCGCAAACGAAAAAAAACACAGATTTTGAACATTTCTTTGCTTGAAAGTGGCAGGTCAGAGCTGAACTGAGACGTTGTATTGGATCAAATGGTTTTTATTGGGCGTTATATTGAATGAAAAACAACATGGGAGGAATAGGAAAAAAAATTGACTTATCATACTGGTCGTTATAATGGAATGATCGTAATAACGTGAGGTCGTTACAACGAGCGTCGGTGGTAATTCAATTTATAAAATCAAGTCTCAGAGATTTTGAAATATCAAATCTCAATTTCTTTTTATTGAAAGGAAACTATCCTTATATTAAAAAAAAAAGTTATAAAAATTTTTGCACGGTTCTACGAATTTCCCAAAATACTCCAAGAAATATGAATAATAATAGGATATATTGTTATGAAATAAAAAATATATTTTTTCATCTTTATTCTTTTGTGAAGAAATTGTGAACTGAATGTGTCATCTCAAACGAAATTCATATTTAAAAAAATGAGAAAGTAACGCCCATTCTGGAAGCTGTTATGTCATATGTTATGTATGGCAAAGGAGTTCTCCCGCTCTTGCCAGTCCATTGAAAGGATATTTCTTTGGACTCTGACCTGAACACAACACGCTGTGTTTGGCCCAGTTCCTTGAGAGAGTCCCTTTCAAAAACCGTTCTTTTCTCATATATATTGTTGGATTCAGTCTTCTATACCCTAAATTTTCTGATGTTAAGACATTTTTTTCTATTCGTTTCCATTGAACGAAGACGAAGAGGTCACCGTAGTCTTCAGGGGGTCCTTTTTTTTTGACAATGAAAGCAGAAAAAAAAAACAGGGGGCCCATACGAGAAAGTTATTTCACAGAATTTTTTTTTTTTGTATATGAATATATTCTGACAATTGGCTGCACCTTCTCTGTCTCGGGTAAATATGCTGACCTGAATTTCAAGTGGGTTTTCCACCAGCAGCGATACAATATGGGATTCAACCCTTTGTATTTACATACATTTATTCCATGACAGGGTCAGAATGTCATATTTTTCCCCGCTATTTGTATGCCTTGGGATCCGTGTGAAAATGTGATGGGAAATATGTAATTCACGTCATGAGATGGCGGCGGCATTGATAAAGACATTGTTCCAACAAGTTATAGATTTCTTATGATAAAAAAGTGTTTTTTTTTAAACGGTGAATCGGGACCACCTGGGAAAAGGGTTCCGCTAATCACAGCGTCATTGTTATATATGTTTGATTATAATGAAACGAACATATTCTCTTCTGTGATTATAGAAGAGATAAGTCATTAATAATGTTAATTATAGGCAATGTCTTCTTCACTACTGATCCCATTAAGCCAAAACAAACATTTTTCCCAAATTGTTGAAAATTTTATTCATTTCCAAAATGTTAATTTCTAATAATTAAGAAAAAAATAATTTCAAATAGTTTGACTTTTTTTTATTCCTTTTAATCTTATACATATATATTTAATTTTTATTAATTTATTGATTTTAGAAAATCAATATTTATTCATTTAAAATTTCATTTTTTGTTCACTTAGAAATTTAATTTTTATTCACTTTTACATTTCATATGTTATACGTTTAAAAATTTCAATTTTGACTATTTTTTTGTTCACTTAAATATTTAATGTTTATTAATCCTTGTTCATATAAAAATTTACTTTTCAATTTTTGTTCACTTCCATTTTTATCAATTTATATTCATTTAAAGAAATTTAATATTTATTAATTTTTTTATTCATTTAAAAGTTCTTAATCTTGAATTTTTATTCGCTTCTCAAAAAATTTTATTTTTATTCTTTTGAGAAAATTCATTCTCCTTCAAATTTTTACTCCTTCAGTTTTATTTACTTTTTTTTGTTTCTATGAAGCCATATTGCCCCTTGTAGCTTTGATATAATTAGTTGGCTTTCTTTACACGTATCAACATGTGCAAACACAACCAACATTACCATTCGGAATCACCATCCTGGACCATAGTTACGTTCATTCAATCAAGTACTTAATTGGCGGATCATCATTCTCATCAATACGAGCTTGGGATTGTACATAATCACCGTTAAATATGATAAATTCTCGATTTATGATCAAAAAATAATAAGTTACAGTTTTGAGAAAAAAAAATCAAGTTTGCTTGATTTTACTGTTCGTTATCGAGAGTGCCCGCTAACGGGGAGTGAAATACATTAAAGACCTAATCTCCACTGAACCGGTAATCAGAAAAGTGTCCGTTTACGACAGGCATTTTCAACCAGTTGCTCGCGAGCCTCACGGTGCTCCCTGAAGCACCCAGAGTGCTCGATGATCGTGAGCACTTGATCAACGTACCAATTGAGCACCTTGTACTAATTGTATTCAAGGACTGAAATCATCCTGATTTCATACATTTGTATTTTAAACTTGCCGTGAGGATGCTCTTCTTTTGAGGATCAGTACAGGCAGTGAAGGAAACATTTTATTTTCTGGATATTATTGAACTCGGAAAGAAAAGTCTGTCTCCACCGAGACTCTCGAACCTAGGTCCTCTTGCATACCGGGCAAGCATGCTGCCATCTACACCACTGGAGACACGACCCTGCCTTCCTTATTTCATACACTGTGGTGTGAGGCACTGAAGTAGAGACATTAGTAGCCTCTCTTAACTTCAGAAATTGGCCCCCAGGTGGAACGGTTTAGAGAGATAGATGGCTTTTTCTCAGCCCAAGATATCAAGGAAACATTTCATTTTCTGGATATTATGCTGAGGTGAACTCGGAAAGAAATGTGTAAAAGTATGCAAGACGTCCTGGGTTCGAGAGAATCCCGGCGGTGACAAGATGACTTTTCTTTCCCAGTTCACCTCAGCATAATATCCAGAAAATAAAATGTTTCCTTGAAAGCCATATACCTCTCTAGTACAAGCAGTGCTCGTGACTGGAAAAACTTTGAAGATTTCTGGTTTATGGGGACGCTCAGTTAGTGGAGGTTCCACCATATGACTTTCGAAAGTTGAAACGGGCTCTTGGATGTAAGCCATAAGCAGAAAATATGGTCCAAAGGAAGGCGGGGGTCATGGTAAAAAAAAACAAAAAACTTTAAAAAACACTGCTAAAACTCCTCAAACACAATATCCATTGAGGAATGAAAGTGTATTTAATGTAACGTTGCAGTCACACACCACATGGAACGATCGGAATAGAAAATGATTGATATAACACGCGTAAGATATACAGAGCACCAGTTTTTCCGGTGCTTATTTAACGTCTATAAAATTTTTACTCAAAAAAAGGAAATAAATAAATATATACAGTATATATATATATATGTACGTATATATTTTTATTATCGATGCTGATACACCGAGAGTCATTCGACAAGATTCTCAGCTGTTTGTGCATTATCGTTTCGCAGTCGATTTAATGTCTCTTCCGCGTGCGGTATACGGCTACGGGGTGTTGATTTTCGGCCATTAAAATACTACACGGTCTGTCATTTGTTATAGATTTCCAATATCTTCGGCAATCATATCCACACATGGCCCTTATTTTTATACGTACATATATTTATATAAACATTGATATCCCGCCGTATATTCAGAAAAATTTCTAATAAATTTTCGCGAAATATATTTTGCCCTCAGCGCGATACCGATGATTTTAAGCGGGAATAGTTTTCTACTTCTGTGTTATGACTTTGTGTATGTTCGTCATAACGATAGCCATTTTCACTTTATTTTTCAGTGATTAAGGCACCGATGTGGAACAGAAAGTGCGATGGTGGATATATACTAGATGCTTGTTTGTTTTTTTTACTCTGGAACAATTTACGGAATTCATTGAACTGGGAAATTGTCCCGACTTCTGAACGAAGATTGATCGATGTCTTTTTTATTTGATGCATTCTCTATGCTTCTCTTTCTCAATATCTGCTTTCGCTTTGGATGCATCGTCATCATCATCATGTATTGTTGATGATATCCAACCGCATTTTTTGAATAAAAAGAATACAAAATATGAATTTCTTCGATGGATTTCTCATTTGAAAACATGGAATTCAGCCGAAACGTTATGTATATTGAGTGGTTTATACTTTCCCACTGGACACTGACTATTGACTACTTGGTTTCAAGAAAATATTTTGTTTATACGGATTCGGAAGGCTCATGCCTTTTCATTATACAGTAATATCTGTCTAACAAGGGAAGGGTCCCAATGTGCTCAAAAAAGTTTTGCAAAAATTACCACTGGTTCTACTCATTCAAATATGCACAAAAATATAAACAAATCCGGCGGAATTATTAGGGGACGATCAAAAAGAATGTAAATATTAATATTTTGGACGTCATTATGCATTTGGAAGCCAAGAATGAATTGAAAAATCTGCCACTCTAGAGTGCTAGAGTGACGTCAATCAAGCAACCCTAATCAGGTATAGCACAGACAAAGAGAGAGAGAAAAAAACCAATAAGTTCCTAGAACAGGAACTGCTACTTTCGTTATTGAGCAGCTATAACAAACTGAAAATTAAAAAATGCCTGAATAAAACATATGTTGAACTTATTTGCATATGCGGTATATAAACTGAAGAGCCAAAAAAACTGGTACAGGCATGCGTATGCAAATAAAGAGATATGGAACCCATCAGAGTACGGCGCTGCGGTCGGCAACGCCTATATGACACAACAAGTGTCTGGCATAGTTGTTAGATCGGTTGCTGCTGATAAAATGGCAGGTTATCGAGATTTAAGTGAGTTTGAACGTGGTGTTACAGTCGGCGCACGAGAGATGGGACATAGCATCTCCGAGGTAGCGATGAAATTTGGATTTTCACGTAAGACCATTTCACGAGTGGACCGTGAATATCGGGAATCCGGTAAAAAATTAAATCTACGACATCGCTGCGGCCGGAAAAAGATCATGCAAGAACGGGACGACTGACGAGAATCATTAAACGTGACAGACGTGCAACCCTGATACGTCTAGATACGACTCTGACAGGTACGTAATCATCCTGTCTGATCACCTGCACCCATTCATGTCCATTGTGCATTCTGGACTTGGACAATTTCAGCACGACAATGCGACACCCCACACGTCCAGAATTGCTACAAAGTGGCTCCAGGAACACTCTTCTGACTTTAGACACTTCCGCTGGCCACCAAAATCCCCAGACATGAACATTATTGAACATATCTGGGATGCCTTGCAACGTGCTGTACAGAAGAGATCTCCACCCCCCTCTTGCTCCTACGGATTTATGGACAGCCCTGCAGGATTCATGGTGTCAATTACCTCCAGCACTACTTCAGACATTAGTCGAGTCCATGCCACGTCGTGTTGCGGCACTTCTGCGGGCTCGCGGGGGCCGTACACGATATTAGGCAGGTGTATAAGTTTTTTTGGCCCTTCAGTGTATATATGAGGGGATATTTTTTTGTAAATGAAAAATACATACGCACTAAGAAATAGAAAAGATGCATTTTAAAAACGCATTTGCTTTTTTTGCGTGGTGATTTTTTTAATGCATATTAAGGGGTGCTTAATGCACATTTTGTATTTTAAGTGCACATTTTGTATTGTAAGTGATTATTTTAGCATTTTTATTGATTACTTTTTCATTTTTAAGTGATTATTTTTGCATTTTTGAGTGATTATTTTTGCATTTTTAAGTGATTATTTTTGCATTTTTAAGTGATTATTTTTGCATTTTTAAGTGCATAATTGCATATTTTTAGAGTGTATTTTGCCACTTTTTTTAGTGCATATAATCGGGGCTCTACCTTGTACGAATTGCATTCAAGGACCGAAATCATCTTGATTTCATGCATCCGCATGTCAAACTTACCGTAAACATGCTCTTCTCTTGATGATCGGCACAGGTAGTGGTCATGATTGGGAAAGGTTGAAGACCTAGGACAAAGAAGCTGGGGGAAAGAAAGGAAAAGAAGTCTTTTATAGATATTGCCAAGACGTGTGAAAGTCGATGAGTAGCCAACTGTTTACTGAAATTTTTAAATTTTTTTGCGGCTCTAATAATTAAAATAAGTGAAATAAATGTACCTAATTTTTTTTTCATAATTTTTTGAGGACGACACCTTGGGACCCATTTCTTGTAAGTTGGACACCTATGGTTTCATTATAATCTGTCCAGAGGGTTGTCCAAGATATAGCGATACCATATTTTGTGGACGTTCTGTGCAATTCTCGTCCAATATAGGCACGTGTCCAAACTAAAAGGTTTTACTGTCATCTGTAATTCGACAGATCATTCGATCATTTTTGTAGCCCCACATATTTTTCACACGAGGGCTAATTATATCGGAACCTACAATTTATTGCCAATTCCGAACAGCAGGCTTGTTTTTTATACTCAACCCCTAGATAGGAGACTCCCCGCGTTAGCAATTGTTACCTGCGATCACATGTCACCGTTTTTTGTTTCTTGTTTTTTTTTTTTGTACCCCTGTGTCAGGAAATGTTTCTGACAAGGACGGACCAGGTGTATATAGTGTGACATATATAGGACTAAGTGATTCAGAAAGCAAATTAGCCCAATGCTGAGAGAGAAAATCAACAGACACGAAATTTCAAACTGTAATTATAATTATCATATATGTTTTTATGTTTTCGGAGATTTCAAAATAGTTAATTGATAATTATAATTATCATATATGTTTTTATGTTTTCGGAGATTTCAAAATAGTTAATTGATAATTATAATTATCATATATGTTTTTATGTTTTCGGAGATTTCAAAATAGTTAATTGATAATTATAATTATCATATATGTTTTTATGTTTTCGGAGATTTCAAAATAGTTAATTGATAATTATAATTATCATATATGATGATAATAATTATCATATATCTTTTTATGTTTTCGGAGATTTCAGAATAGTTGGCGATTTCTTTTGTTTTTATTGCCTAATCATGGCGAGGTTGATTCATGCATTTTTGGGTTTTTCAGCATAAAAACAATTGCAAACGAAATTATTCGACATCCCGTCGAAATTATATTTTCGTTTCCGTATTTTGATCGATGTTTCGTTCTTTCGCAAATCTTCAGTTTCATTCCCTTCTTTTTTTAAATGCTTGATACCTGAGCTTGAGAATTCCCATGCTCTTTGGCAATTGTTATTATTATCATCACTATTATTGCATTCAAAACTTTCAATGTGTTTCGCGATTTTTTTTTTTGACATTGCATCAAGCCATGGCGTTTGCGCTTATTATTATTATTTTTTTGCACTTTTCTTTTATTCGAAACGTTTGCGTCATCTGTGGGATAAAAACAAAAATAAACTAAAATAATTTAATGTACTGAAAATAAATTTAATATTACTAGAAACCAATTCTAAATTTCCCCATAAATTTTAATTAATTACATATTTCAATAAATTTTTAAATACTTCATCTAATAAATGTAATGGTTGATGTATATTTACAGGCATTTTTTACATATTAATAAAGCAAAATTAATTATCAGGTTCTAATCCAGCGCACCCATGTTTAATATATTGTCTCTGTGGGAGAAACTTTGCTTCCTGAGAATTCGATTTAGCGCGACCGACTGTATTTCAAACGACCAATGTCATTTGAAACATCATGGTTTGATCGTTTTTGTCACACTACGGTCATTTTCTGCACACGCGGGCTAATTTGACCGAGACCTACAATTTATTAACGATTTCGAACGGCAGGCTTGCTTTTTTATACTCATCGGGTATAAAACATTATGACATCAACTTCATCCGATCCGTTCAAGCTTCCCTTACACATCTTTCACTCTCATCCATGATTATCACGAGACTCAAAGGAAAGAATATCTTTTGTCGAATTCATATTGATGCCCTAACGCGACAAAAATATTTATATTCATTGATCTCATCTTTTTATCTCGAGACTTTCACTAAAAAATTTCCTGGATAGGAGAACTGAAATGATTATTTTAGAGAATACACTACATATCTACGAGAGAAAAAAAAATCTTTTATCAAGGACAAATAATGAATATTTTGTTTTCGAACTTTAATTTCTTAATTTTCAAGTTCCGTTATTACTTCAATTATATACGATATGAATATTATAACGTTGTTTTATTGACTCTCATATAGAAGTAGTCTGCGCTCTATAGACATATCTGTCATTTACGGGAGACGTCTAGACACATAAAACTCTCCATCGCAGAAAAGTGTATAAATTACGCCGGAGCAGTAAAGTTTTTCGGAAAATTATATGCATGTTTGATTGTCTCACGAGAATGCAAATGTTCAGGAGGGATTGGTTAAAAAACATTTAATAGGAATATTTTGCATAATATTTTACAAATCCTTACGGGATTCTTCAAATACGTAAATAAATAAACGAATAATCTTAAGACACATTCTCGAATTTCTTGAAAAATCGTAAAATCTCGAAAAAAAATTAAATCTTTCGAAATAAATTTTCCCTCGATATATATCCGTAATTTTTTCCTTTCTTCCTTCCCAGCTTATTAATTTTCGAGAATTTTCTTGCGCAATTTTGCGAAAGCAAGTAAACGACGCGTTGCATCTCCTAAAAATCCCTTCAAAACAAATATTTTTAATCATAAATCTTCAAAATGAAGGCCACCCCCCCTTTCCCTTTCACTAATTGGAGAGAGAGAGAGAGAGAAACACGCCTCGACGGGAGAATGCTCTAGCACACGGATAAAGTAACTAATTAAAGGGAGTAAAAATATACAAGGTGGTTGGCAGAGATATATCGAAACGTAGAAATATTTGAAAAACAGCTTTAAAACATATTGGACAAGAGTTAAAAAAAAAAGAAAAAACATTTAACGAGCACCCTGATCGTTTAAACAAGCTTGGATACCTGTATAATTTCTTTTCATAATGACAAATCAATACGGAAAACACGAATTTTATTGCGATGGTGGCGCTATCTACTTTCCGAATAATGACGATGACTCGACATCTTCGTCCCGCATTTATAAATTCAAATACAGTCGACGTTGTTTATTAGAATCACGGAAAATGTTATCAGTTTTTTTGGAAAAGGACGGGACGGACCGATTTCATAACATGGGAAAAATTTGTTTGCAGTTATTGGGACGTCGGATAGTGTTATCATTTTTTTTTCCCGTCAAAATTATTATTTTTTGCGTATTTTGTAGATAAAGTTTATTCAAAATTATAAATTTTTTTCGTTTAAGTTGTCATTATGAGGATGCATGAAACTAGATATAACATATTGTAAACATTTTGTGTGTTGTTAACTTTTCTTTTACTCAAAATAAAGTGTTCTGGAATCGGCCACGAAACTGGGCTGGAAGAGATCTTGGCAACGGGATAAGTCTAGTAGAAAAGTTCATTCATGTTATTAGAAACCCAGAATCCCGATGGAATCACGTGAAACGGTGTGGACTGTATATGCAGTGATACCATTACGGTATTTTTTTTTTCTCAGTCCTGTCCGTTATACTAATTATACATAGAACCATGATTTGATTTTACGCAAACACTCGTGTATTTACGTATCAATTAGAGGCCCGTCCTGGAGAATTAAATTGGACTAGTTCCAGCCAAATGGAACGGGCGTATTAAGTTCTGAGTAATGCAATGATTCGCACCTATGGGATATGTCTGTGATCCTCCCCGAATGCGAATGGCAGTGTAATATGTATCCGGTGTGATTTGAGACATGTTTCTACTGTCCCGAATCTGTTTAAGCACAAAGACTCTGGGATGAAATTCTAAATATCGGTGAATAAGGAAGAATTTTTTCATCACCATAAAGCCCATTACACTCATTCTTGATAATTCAGCACCAATGAAAATTTCCGATCGGATGCGAGCTTCACGTTTTCTTCTACGTGCAGTGTTATGAAATTCTGCTCTTCATTCATATATGCTATTGCGAAAATATACGGATGAAGAGAAATTTTCTTCATTAAAAAAAATCAGTGCCGAGTTCTTTCGCACTCTTTGACCTGGACTCTTTTTCAATGACTTTTTCATCTTAAATTTCTTTTGAATTCTTTGGCTTCGACTTCTTTTGATTCCTTTCTGATTCTTTTGAATTGGACTTCTCTTGATTTTTCTGTATTGGACTACTTTTTTTTTTGGATTTGGACTTCTTTTGATTTTTCTGACTTGGGCTTTCTTCGGTTTTCTGACTTGGACACCTTTTGGGTTCATTAGTTCAGTTTTAATTCTTGGTATTTCTCATTTAGACTTCTCCGGCTTGGGTCTCTTTTTTTTTTTTTTTTTTTGGCTTTTCTGAGTTATACATCATTGACTTTGACATCGTTTAGCTTCTCTATCTGGAATTACTTTAATCGGTTCTAAGGCCTGCTGAGCATGTCTATCACCGATTTCTAATGCTTTTAAATCTCCACTGCTATTTGGCGCCATTATTTACTTCAGTGGCTCCCAAAGTGTCGTACGCGTACTACTTAGGAGGAATAGTATGTGTCCGATAATAAGCCTCTATCACCCAACATGGAGCCGTGGATGCCAATCTTTAACAGAAATAATAGCAAAACTTTGGAATGTTTGAAGACCATACCAATGCTATCAAGTCCCATGATTGTTTAATCCTTTCAGCATCAATCCCGAGATATCTCGTCAAATTTGGCCTGCTTTATTTCAGCCACCCCGAAATATCTCGGCTTCTAAAAACACTTTGAAGTTGCTTTAACAGTAAACATGTTTTCAATCCCTCCCCCCACCAATCAACTGACAGTGGGCGGAGCCAGCTCTTGTTGAAGGTTAGATAAGAGGAGCGAGAAATATTCTGTGTGTTTTCTTCCCCTTTTCTTTCAGCTCTGTAAAGAAATGTACGCTCAGTATAAATAATGCAAACAATTTTTCCCCAAAAAACGAATATATTTGTCTTCCTAGAAAGCCATACATGTTATGGCAGATGTTTTTGTACCATTGTGAAGGAAATAAAATAGATGGGCTGAGTAACTTTGCTGAGTGTGGGTGGGGGGAGGGGGGAGGAAAACAGTTATCAGCTGGCAATCGGAAAAAAATAATAATTCTTCTTGTAAATAGGTGGCAATTTATGAAGATTTCGCAATTTTAAATGTGGCAGTAATAAATGCGGATCAGGAAAATTTAAAAAATCGCTTAAAGCGTCAATGAACTCCTGGTCATTTTAGGAGGGTGACTCAACCAGCTGGGCTAATACTCTAAATTAAATAAATAAATATATATATATATATACAGTCAAATCCCGTTTTAACGAATACCTTTATAGCAAAAATCTCGTTTTAACGAATACCTTTATAGCAAAAATCTCGTTTTAACGAATACCTTTATAGCAAAAATCTCGTTTTAACGAATACCTTTATAGCAAAAATCTCGTTTTAACGAACACTTTTCTAATTCCGCAAATAAGTTTACATAGGAGCGATGCTAGGTAACCCGGAATTCCTTTATAAATGAATTTCGTTATAACGAGGTGATTCCTCCGGTCTCACTGGATTCGACTGCATATAAATCAAATCTATTATCCGAATAGATACCGAATTTTAACTTCGAAACCATCGATCTTTTCCACATCTTGAAAATACAGAATTTTTCTTTAGTTCTTCTTTTACCCTGTAGAAAATACTTCAGCTGTTATTCAAGGAAAGGAATCCGGAAGAAAAAAAAAAAGAACGCGAAACTCCGATCACCTCTATGTAGAATCAGTTCAAATTTAGAAAATCCTGAACACAATTTGCATTGAATGAGATCAATATAGAAATGGTGAATTTCGGAACGTTTTCATTGTATCCTCAATCTTTTCTTGGAAGCAGGGGAAGGAAAAAAAAGGAAATGCTCCCGATTTCTCCTCTGGGAAAAGTCCTGATTGTCAGAGAAAACAACGTTATCCTTTTTTTTTTTTAAATGATCTTTTTTTTTAGTATTGATGTAGGAAACGGGGCAGAAACTTTTTTTTTTCGTCTTGCCTTGTCTTTTCTGACTCAAGTGAGATGTGATTTCGTTTCTTGTGATTTTCTCCTTTTTTTTTCTTTTGTCCACTTTGACAAGACGAGGGTTTTTGGACACAAGTTTGCTTTTAAGGACCGAATGTTTCTTATTATACGAAACGTAACGTAGAGATCTAATAAAAATAAAATATATAAACACAAATAAAAACACCTGCCCGAAAGAGCGAATTTTCTAAATCAAGGCGCTAAGGCTCGCCCCCCCCCCCGAAAAAAAGGAAAGAAAATCGCAACAACATTACTGTGAAGTTGTCCAATCCGATTACCTAATTGACAACATTGGTTCGCAATCGAATCTATTGCTTTAAATACCTTCTTTTATTTCTCCGGATCGAAGCATTTATATTCTTCTCTTCGATTAAACTGAGAAATATCTTTCTTACACTCTTGGTTTTATACAGCTATGTCGTCAGTGCACGTGTAACATGCCGAATACAGTAGAATTACCCCTAACGGACACTCCCTGTTACTCCTAACGGACACTCCCTGTTAACGTACACTTTTCTGATTCCCAGTCCCGTAGAATAAGGCTTTGATGTGCAGTACTTCACTCTCCGTTAGCGAAGTCTCGATAAAGGACAGTAAAATCGGACACTCTATTTTTTTTTCCAAATTCTGATTTATTTATTTTTTGGTCATAAACCGAGAATTTATCGTATTCAACTATGATTATGTGTCATCTCCCAAGTTCGTACTGGTAAATATGATAAATTGTCAATTAATTGCTTGAATAACTTGTTATAACTACGGTCCAGGATGGGAATTTGAATGTTAATGTTGGATCTGTTTGTTGATACGTGTAAAGAAAGCCAACATTACGAGACCCATAATGGTGTCGCGAGAATGTTTTTATCTTCTTTTTCTCTAGATTTCTGTACTTCATCTATATCTAACCAAGAATGTAGCAGCTTATCGTTGGCTAACCCAGATCATAGCCGTTTAGCTTTGTCTTATCAACTCTTTCACATTTATCTTCGTTTTACCAGGACTTATACAGTTTATCTTTGTCTTACCAAAGTTTTTACAGTTTATCTTTGTCTTACCAAAGTTTTTACAGTTTATCTTTGTTTTACCAAAAGTTTTACAGTTTATCTTATTTTTTTCTTTTTATCAACGTTTTTACAGTTTATATTCTTAGGCTAAAGAATTTATAGTTTATTATCTTCAGCCAACATTTAACTCAGTTTTTTCAATTTATTTCAGAACTGGACAAAATTTTCTGCAGTTTATCTTCCCAGCCCATTTCAACCAAGATTGTTGCATTTTGTTCCCCTTTGGGCCAAAGTTCAAGATGTAACTCTTCTTAGAGTAGGTTTTATTCAGTTTATTATGGCTTTATAGTGAAAATGTCACAGATGATCTTTTCTCACCAATCTTTCTAATAACCATAAAATACCACCGTATAGAATGTAAGATAACATATAATTTATTTTACGATAAATTTAAAATACTGCATTGCACAATTTCCAAAAAAAAAATTCTCCAGCAATGAATGTTGTCGTATGTGAGTCTAATATAATCCAATAGAAGCTATTGACAGGACTTTCGGATCCAATATTTATAGGATACAAAATGATTCCGGGAAAGAGGAAAATGACTCGATATTTCCGTATATATATATATATATATATATATACTCATATGGATATACGTACCAAAGGGGAAGGAGGAATACGTCCTCTGTACTCTCAAGAAGAAAAATAGTCCCCGTCGATTATGTTTGGGGTGGGAGAAAGTAAGAAATGCGTATGCATATCCGATTTTTTCCAATTTGCCTATTTCTTTCCTCCCAAATACCAGAATCTCCCCACTAAGAAATTTATCTCATTTCCTCTTTTTCCAGCATTTTTGGCTGTATTTTGTTGTTGTTGTGAGAACTTTTTTCCCCCCTGATATCGTTACTCCACCCTTATGTTGTCGCTGTTGATGCTTGCAAATTGAAATATCGCGAATTTCGCTATATATATATATATATCGAAGGGGAAAAGAAATAAATTGCCCTAAATTTTATTTCATTTCAGAAATTTCTGATAAGAAACCGATATTGGGGGAGACACATTTCACTCTCTACTCTGATTTCTTCTCTTCCATTCGATCAACATACATATTATTCTTTTCTTAGGATCGAAATATCGAGATCATGCTGTGTGTTGACATCGAGCATGATACTATTGTGACCATCTTGGAAGCCGAATTTCATCCTGATTTTGTTTTTGATCTTATTATCGATCTACGATGTGTTCTGCTTGAAAAGATGCAACTAAGAAAGGACGTTTTATTATTATTATTAAATTAGGATCTTTCGCACACCTTACACGTTCAGATATAGTCGGTCCCGCTCAATCGGATAATTAATGAACGGATAAAACCCTCCGTTACCAAAAATTTCTTCTATGGAGATATTAACGTTTGCTGCTTGATGTAGAATTTTTTTGCTTAATTGTATATCAACAAGTCAACTGCTAATATACATCAACCACTATACCTGTAATGTTTTTATTGAATGAAGCATTGGGAATGAATAGAAAACATATTACTAAGAGATAAGAGTAGGTATTGGCCTCCAAGTATTCAAATTTTATTAATACGTACATTTGATTATTTTATTTTTGTCCTCTGTTGAGCCAATAGAAGGCGCTAACTCTCCTAATGTAAAGGAAATATCTTAGGCATTGTAATTAAATATAATTTTCGTTTCATTTTTGATGTCCAATTTATTCCAGAAGTTTTATAAATATCGATCCTTCATCAGTTTTTAATGTACAAACTATACTAAAGTTATAAAATGGAAATTTAGTTGTTCCCGCTTAATCGGGTATTATGAGCTGGAATCGTTGATATCCGATTAAGCGAAGCCGACTGTGTGTCAAAATTTAAGTGTACCCTTCATAAAAATCTTCTGATTGTATTGCTATGGACACGCATAATCTACAGATAATTATCATTCTACCATATTAAAAAGTTTTTCTAGGGGGCCAAACTTCTGTCGCTGTGGTGTGGTGTCGAGTGTTCCGTTCCGCTGTTGTGGCCGAGTGGTCATAGTGACGGACTCGCATCCGGGTTCGAACCCCACCGTCACCACAGTGTGGAGGTCGGCTGAAGTTAGTTTCCTGTGGTTCCCAACTTCGAGGGGCAAATGCGAGCCAATCTCCCCATTAAAAAAGTCTCGCCAAAGAGAGCAACAGGCCTATAACGATAAATTATTCAATCATTACACTTGACTCATAGTTAGAAAAGCTGGTGGCAGATGGCAGCACTACACATAAAAAGCATTACTCAACACAAACGTCAGGTTTCACTACACGTACACGCACGTTCCAACATGTACCAATTCGTTAGTGGTTCCGCAAGGGAACATGGATGAGGTGCATGTGTGGTTTAGTAGTAGTTAGGAGACCAAACTTCAAATAAACCTTCTGTAATCATAAAGGACCATCTAAAAATTTTCTTCCATCAAAGACAGCTTTATTTTTTTAGCTCATCAGATCAGCTATCTTTTAATCTCAAAGCGGAGATCATTTTCCCGATTACCAAGACCGCTAAAAACTTTTAGAGCATCAAGGAAACATTATCTATCAATCATTTTAGACCATAAATCTTTTGGAATCCCCTCTTTGCCATTATTATGAACTTACTAGTTCTTCAAATCATAACGACCTTTTTCAAAATCGCATACGTGGGTTAAATCTAATTGTCATCTCAGTAATAGATACTTTTGAACTTTCGCCAAGTACTTTTCTGTAGTGACGTATTGGTCCATTGGGACCAATCACGAGACGCTAAATTACTCTATTATACTTGGTACATGATCTGGGAATGCAAACTTTGTTTATACGCCAGCAGCCAGTGGGTCAGAGGTTGAAGAATAGTCCGTTACAGCCCATAGGTAAAAAACCTTTCATCTGAGGGCTCTTTTTCCTAAGAAAAGCATAGGAAGTGGTCGCAACTCGATAAAGGTTGAATACCAGAAACTAAAGCTCATTTTCTGATACACAAGGTTCGCACAAATGAATGGCACAATTAATGGTTTTCAAAACTATTATAAATGATATAATCTGTTCTACACAAAAATAAAGATAAACATTCAATTTCTTTTTCAGCATCACTTAATAGTTAGCAGTACCCACCACTTCCGTAGAACGCAGTGGCTGAAATTGGCTGAACCATTCTTTTTTTCTCAGTTACAAATTTCTAAATGCACGCTACAGAGAGGGGGAGAGAGAGAGTAGCGAAAACAACCCTTTCACATATTCTAATAAACATTAATTCTCTCATTGTCACTATTTTTAATTTCAGGTACTGTGTTCCACGGAAGTGTTGCCATCTATTGAGCGGTGTTGAGGAAAATTTAAATGTTTTTCTTCATCTTTATGTATCACGGATTTATATTATGTGTAATAGTTTTGAAAATATACATTTTTAAAATCGTGCCATTCATTTGCGCAAACCCGGTATACAGTAGAACCTATCAATAACGGACACCAATGGGCCAAATATTTTGTACGCTGATGGGAAGGTACGATATACAGCGGAACCTCATTCATACGACTTTCACATTTATACGATTTTTGGCTTCGGGGTAGCAATTCGTTCCTCTACACTTTAATATTACAATGTATATGACATGAATGTCGCTCTTCACTTGTCAATATAAGATATACGGAAGACTGGATGTTGTGAAGATATTTATTATTTGAGAGGTTAATTTATTTTAAGGAAGGAAAAACTCATCTCTGCCTCTACCGGGAGTCAAACCCGGGTCCCTCGATTGCCAGACGAGTGCACGTCTGGCAATCGAGGGACCCGGGTTTGACTCCCGGTAGAGGCAGAGATGAGTTTTTTCCTTCCTTAAAAAATGGCATCTCAAATAATAAATATCTTCACAACATCCAGTCTTCCGTATATCTTGTACACTGTATATGTTACTGTAAAAGTGATGCACAGGGGAGTTATGCATATTCGTCAATCGTCTCGATAAAGAAAGTTTGATCAAATTTCACTACATTTATCACTTTTATCGACGATTATGCATACATTCCCTAATAAGGATAGAAAGTCCGATAAATATGAAAAAAATTATAATATGTATTTCTTTTCTTCACTAAACTAATTAATTATTTTCAACCGTACATTATGTGCACACTACACGTATTTTGAGATAAAAATTGAATTACAATGAAATAAGGGTGAAGAAGTAAGAACCATTCGTACCACCGTTATCAGTCATGTAATGTTGGCTTCCTCCCCACCTTTCAACAAACAAAATCATTATTATATTCGAATTCACCATCCTGGACCATAGTTAATCAAGTAATTAATTGACCAGTCATCATACTTAATGAGTTATACCAATAAGAGCTTGGGATGACACTTGATATTAGGTCGGATATGATAAATTCTCAGTTCATGACCAAAAATTAGAGTTCGGAAAAAATTAAGAGTTTGCATGATTTTACTGACCGCTATCGAGAGTGCCCGCTAACGGGGAGTAAAATACATTAAAGCCCTATTCCACGGGATCGGGGATCAGAAAAGTATCCGTTAATGGGAGATGTTCATTAACGGGGGGGGGGGAGAGTGTAACTTTCCACTTTATTAAATTTCCTATTTAACTTGATAGAAATGCAGTGTTTCACCCTTTAAAATTCTTAGACATTCTTTCACAAATAATGAATAACGCTGAATATTAATATTTGAACCATCCTATTGTGTTGCTCTCTGTTATCTACCGGAAAAAACCAATTTAATTAAATAATTGCCTCGGAAAAATTTAATCATCAAACATTAACATACATTTATTCAAGAAAAAACAATATCTTAATTAGGAGATTATAAATGATACGATAACAATACGGTAACTATTATCAAGACACTAAATCTTGTCACCATTACCTTAAAAACAAACGATAAGAAATAGGGATTAATACCGTTTTTTTAAACGAAATTCATTCTTATAAATCTTTTATTCAATAATAAAAGATTCCACAAAAAAAAAAAGGGGGTAATAGCAATAACAATAATAATGATAATAAATGACTTTTTATTGTCACGGGTCTTTCTTTCAGCTTAAAATAAGTCTTGTTTGGAACCTTGAAAAAGGAAATGAAGTAATCTTAGACGCGTAAGTAAAAAAAAAAAACTCTAATTTTCCTCATTTTCTTTTTTCATTCAATGATGAAAGGCGTTTGTATGTTAAACAATAGCTAAGAAAACAATAGATGTTTTTTTCCTGAAAAAAAGAGAAAAAACGTTCTTCTTCTCCAGTGTTTGTGCATAAAAATGTAAAAAAAAAAAAAATGCAATTTTTTGCTCTTCCATCTTCCGTCCAATATCAAAAGCGTGATCTTGAAAGAAAAGGCAACCATGACGAAATAAGACAAGTGGTGTTAGAAACAACGAAAGAAAAATTAAGAATAATAACGTAAAAAAAAAAAATGAAGGAAAAAAAAAAATTCACCACCAGTAATTAATTTTGCTCTTAACATCATTAACTTCAAAATTAAACAACAAGAAGAAAGAAAGAAAGAAAGAAAGAAAGAAAGAATTTCGACGTGAAGAGAACTAGAATAGAATAAATTATGGCCGGAATTTTTATTTATTTATTCTTCATTTTGCTTTTATTCATTTCTGTGAAAGAAAAAAGTTTTTTTTTTTCCTTTCACGGGAAAGGTCAGCTTATTTTTTTTTACGAGTCAGCTGAAATGCCTCGTTTGAATGAATGATGAGCGTGGTACTTACTAATTATTTAATAAATAAATGACTAGTCGTAATGAAAGAAGTATTAATCAACTGGTTATATGAAGGAGTTTTTATTTGGCCTTAAGCGGAAAAAAAAAGAGGTTTTAATTTCAATTAATTTTCAATTTTTTTTTAATAGTCTGTAAGACTCATCATATTTGAATAACAGCTCATTAGGATATTTTTTTTTTAAATAATTATTAATAGTATAGATCGTTTTAAAGATGTTATACTGTCGTTATTTTCTATTGTAGAGACTATTTTTCTTCGATCGCTGGTCCGCAAACATTTTTCCTAATCCATTTAGACAATGCATAATTTTAGATTTTTAATTTTAATATTTTTTTTTTGTGGGTCTGCAAATTATTTCTCGCATTCATTCATTTTCTGTTGGTCCGCAAATTACGTATTTTATTTAGAGTATTTATTTTTTGCAGGTCTGAAAATGATTTCTTCCATTTAATCTCTCTTTTGCTGTTCCTCAAATTATTTTTGCTATTTACGGTACTTAATTTTGCCTGTCCTCAAAATATTTCTTTTATTTAGGTTCTTAACATTTTTCTCCAAGGAAATTAATCCGGACAGCCAGTTACTTGGGGAATTCAGCTATTTTTATCACTTGCTGTTGATTTAATAATAATAATAATAACGCGATCATCACGTATTCCCAAGAGATCTTTACGATCTGTCCAGGGAATTTGTTAGTTTTAGTAGACATCCATGCACGAACTGAGATTCGAACCCAGACCTGCATAGTAAGAAGCTAGCTACCTAACCACTGGACTGCCAGGCGGTATTAAGTGTTTTGAAATTTAATAACTAACAATATTTATGTGAAAGAAAATTATTGTGAACACTCTCCCACAAAACTTTTTGTGACCCTTCCTTAACGTTGCAGCCGAGGTGCCGTCACAACCGAGATTTACTGTATCTGTATTTATTTGTGTAAGCGAAATCGGCAGAAACTATTTCTAAGAATGTGACCTTTGCAGTGTCAATTGGTATTCCCACAAGAAATTCATTTCTTCAGTTCCGGTAGATTCCGATACATCTAGAATTATAACGAAGTGTAAAGATTCCATATAACGAAGGTGAAGTTTCATTTCATCCAAAACTATTGAAGATAAGTAATGAAAAGAAAAATTGTTTCATTTTTCGTTACAAAACGATGCTGGGGGAAAAAAAATGCAATATCAGAGAATTTTTCTCTTAATTTTTTTTTTCTCGATATCGATTTGCATCCATTTGATTCTTTCTCTTGGAAAATAAAATGGAAGAAAAATATGAGGCTTCGTTATGAATGTAAAAAAATCAATATTTCCCTTCGTTTCACTTTCTGAACATTACTTTTATTCTCGAGTTTTTTTTCCCCCACCATTTCTTTTGTATTCATCTGTCCGAATTTTTCAGATATTCTTCGGAAATTGAAGGAAAAAATAATGAATGGAAATTTAATAACAAGTTCGAGAACTTTCGGTGATGAGTCCGTTGAAGAAGAATTGAGATAAACACGGTGACCGTGAATTTTCTGTGATATTGATCGGGGGGGGGGGGGTTGCACTGTAAAAACTTCGGGCTGCAGGTCAGATGCGGCATGCTAATTGGTCCTGGATGGAACTAATTGGCCTGCCAGAAAGATGTTCTGGCAGGAAAGTATCAACACACAAACGACACAATACAGTTATCCCTAAAATTACCATAGAAATACGGAAAATCCATATCCATAATCGACATCGCCAATTATCGCCAAAAAAATTGACAGAAGTGTTGCCATTCATAGCAAAGAGATTGTCGAGTTTTTCCATCAAAAGCGACGAGATTATCAAAAGTGTTGTCAGTTGTTACAAAAAGATTGTCAAACTTTAGTTGTCAACTATAAAAAAGAATTGTTAAATTCAATTAAAGTTGCCAATTGTAGAAAAAATTGTGAAAATCAAATTTTCAATTTTTGAAAAAATATATCCGAGGTAATAAAAGTTGCCAATTATTGGCAAAAAATTGTCAGAGGTAAATAAAGTTGCTGAATCTTCCTAAAATTGATGGGAAAATAGAGCAGGGGGGGGGGGAGAATAGGAACTACTGTAAGAAAGTTGCGATGAATCAGAATATAATCCCTGATTTTGATAAAAAATAAAAATTAAAGTCATCTTCGTTTGAAATGCATGGAATAAACGGGACACCATGGAAAAGTCATATAGAAAAATACGGAAATGGAACGTAAAATATACCGTATATATTGTCAGCAAATGCGAAACCTCCCTCTCCCTCCTTCCCCTTGGGTGCTCACGTAATAATTAAATTACCCATAATTCAACAACTAACTCATGTTTAAACCTTCCCCCTCCACATAAAAAATGCACCGCTAAATTTTCTAAGAACGAGATTCTCAGATAATTCACATGTTAGACATCAGACCCTATCTCGGGTTATCAATTTCCACATGATTTCAATAAATACACATTTTTTTATCGTTGGTTAAACCACATACATCCAATGCTTTTTAACGTTGCGCCACCAATTTATGGTCCCGTAAAACGCCAGGGAAAAAAAAAATAATAAACAGGGTGAGAATACCCTGGAATGCTGGGGAATGGTTGGTGTGAGGAGTTGGAGATTCAGATCCCAGAAGCCCGAGAACATCTCGCAAATCCCATAAAACCCCATTCTCTCATTTATCAGGATATTTTTTTTTTCCTGGGATTCATACCAAAGACCTAAAAAAGAAAGAAGTTATATATAAATTCTCGGATGGAGGTTCTAGGATTCAACTAAGAATCTACCATCCGTATGGATGGGGTGGTGTGGAGCAAAATATCGTAGACATGGATAAAATCCCTTGCCAGATAGCGAGATGCCATCACTTCTGTGACAAATCCCTACCAAAATTCCCAGGGTTTTTTCTCCCCCCCCCCGACACCCCCCATCCTACCTCTTTTCTTTGGTAGCTGTATACATCACACAGTACTCTGTTTCAATCCTCAAAGAGGTCTGTCGTGTTTTTCCTTTTTCACTCCCGGGTGAATTTGTGTTAGCGGCTTCGAAATAAAATGGCGAGGAATCACAATTTAAGCTTTTCCTTGGAAATCTGTTTTTCTTTTTTTTGGCAAAAAAAGGGGGATCTAGAATAGGTATTTCTTCATTTCTAAGAATTCCCATGAAAATACTGAATGTAGGAAGAGAAATGTATACGAGATGGTAGGGAGTAACCACAACTCATATGTATGTGTATTCTGACTGTATATATCTAGTTGATTTAGTTTCTGGTGTGTGTGGATTCTGTTTTTACTATCTGAACTACCGATCTACGGATCTATTTTCATGGACTAGATGGGTTTAGTGTTAGGTTTTGATTTTTCGGGAAGCCGTATATGAGAAGAAACAATTTAAATATTATGTACGTGCAGTGGCGTATTTACGGGGGGGGGGGTTGGGGAGTATCCATCGGTGGTCGCCCCAGGGTCGGTGTCTTCTGACGTTCTGTGCGAAGATTCCAACACATGGACCATCATGGTGGAACACGAGTATCTCGGGCACGAGTGGCGTAGTCACTAGCTCTGACGTATCAATAAATAATGGTTTTGCCGGAGATGCCCTGGACCTCCACCCTTCGGGGGTGGGGGGGATCGAGGAGCTTACGTTGCTTCTTGCGACAGCGCCTGGGTGTCTCGCGGTTTTCCCAGTCACTAGCTCACCCTACTGGCTGTCAGCTGTTGAAAGCCTCCCGTCTCATCCCTGAAGATATTGAAGTGAAACTTCGGAAGCTCTAGGGAGGGTGTGAATTTTCAAATGCATGTGAAAAATGTGAAACGGAAATGACGTCACCTTTCCTTTCTTTCAATGACAAAAAGTGAAACGGGGAAAAAACGGAAGTTTTCCTTTCACTCAGAAAAACCGGTCCCGTAAACGGAATTACGTTGGGGGGGGGGGGGGGAACGTGATGTCTAAGAAACTCCGGGCACGTACGGTTTGAATAAAAACAAAGTGTGGTTGATGTAAAGGTTCTCTATCGGTCCTCACGAGCACGATAGACCACACAGAATATGAACGATCGAAACAAAAATTAATGAAAATTAAAATTTAATTTAATTAACAAATTATATTATTTATGAATTTCTATGATTCTCGATTTTTCGTATTTCACTCGATGAAATATGTTCTTCCTACAAAGAAGCGGCTTTGTGCGCATGATTTTCGATAGTGTGACTGATTCATCTCGGAATAACGAATCGATTGGTCAAATTTCTGAATGTAGATAATTTTACTTGCCTTTGAAAAAAAAAATTTTTGGCTAAAATTAGCAATTTAACTTGCATCTGACAATTTTTGGCGATAATTTGCGATATCCCGTATCGATCCCACTTTTCTGTTTCCTATATTTTTATGAAGGAAATAGCCTAGATATTTATTGTATTGTGTGTGTATGTGGAATTCTTTCCGTATTGAAAGACAATTTATTGTCATTTCTTCACATGAATAAAATACAATACAAATGAATAACACAAAAAAGAACACAACACATAAACTACACACTACTGAGTACAAGGGTATCATCCATGGGCAGATCCATGGAAATCATAGTAATATTTTCTCATGGTGTGGATATTCTCTCATCGTTTTACATATACATGTAGCCTATATGTTACTGCCAAAGACCAGGCCACTTCGTGAACTGGTCAGCCTAGCTGACCCGGCCAATGTCCGAAATTCGGGCTACCGCCGGGCTTTGGTTGGCTGGCGTTTTTTTTTTGTGTGATAGTTTTGACCATTTATAATTAGCCATAGATAATAATAGTTATTATGGTTAGCTATGGCAACCATAACGATCAAAGAAATCTGAGTATCGTTACCTTAGTGGTCCATATATATGGATATATAGGGATCGACGTAGCCAAAGAATTGCGAAAGCTCGAATTTCGGACATTAGCCAGATCAATTAAGCCGGCCAGTTCACGAAGTGGCCAACTTCGGGCTTTGAAAGTAACATATGCACGCACGCACGCACGCACGCGCGCGCGCGCGCGCACACACACACACACACTATGTATTGGGTTTTTGTATACTTTTCTACCGGAACACGTTTAGATTCCTGCATCTGGCCCCCGGGCTGTACTTTGCCCATCACTAAACTAGATCAACGCTCCATTCTCTGGAACTATCTTTTCACCATAGTATAACAGAAGTGAAAGCCCCCATTCTTCTATCACTATTTAACACGTCCAGTAAGCTTGACATCATCCAGTATCCTTAATATGAATCATTCCTCGATATATCTTTCACCGATCCTTAGAAAGCAAATAATCGAACTCTGAAAAGTCATAGGCAAACATGGATCAGAAGTCTGCATGGAAGTATCTTACAGAAATCAGTGCCCAGCAAAGATGCTTTCACTCACACAGGGAATACGTCTCTTCCTTCCGGAAGGACTGGGATGCAGCATTTCGGCCCCGTACCTCATCACTGAGCCCGTTTCGATCACGATGGAAGCAGGAAGAGGGTGGGAAAAAAAGGCGGAAGAGGAAATGTATTTCCAACGAGGGAGGAAGAGGGTCCCAGGGTATAACCGGGAAGTCCATCACCATCCTTTGCTCAAGGGGTTCCTCCCACCGACGTTTCCCAACACATGAGCTGAATCATAAAAATTTGGGTAAGAGTTTTGTTCTCCCTACTGAGAAGCTAATGGTTTCATCATTTTTGGCTTCCATTCCTTCCTCTGATTCATGCGAATTCTGCCATCTGAAGGGTCACTGAAGGGTCTGATAATACTTTATTCGAATTATATTGCGCGTATTTGATTGGTGCTTGAGGACGTTGGTAATAAGAATGAAATCGAATTTAAGGGACAAAGCATTCGATTCTTTAGGATAAAGACTGCAATTTTTGGGAAAAGGACTGCAATTTTTGGGAAAAGGACTGCAATTTTTGGGAAAAGGACTGCAGTCAAATTTTTGTGGAAAAGACCGCAGTAAAATTTTGGGGATGAAGACTGCGATCAATTTTCAAGAATAAACACTGTGTAATCGAATTCTAAGGATAAAGACTAATGTTTTTTAGGATAAAAACTTCAATAACACTTTCACGATAAAGAGTGCAATCACGTTTTGAGGATATAAACTCTAATAAATTTTTTGGTAAAAAACCGACTGCAACCGAACTTTCAAAATAACAACTGCAATTGAATGTTCAGAATAAAGACTGCAAACGAATATCGAGAATAAAGACTGCAATCGAATATCTAGAATAAAGACTGCAATCGAATATCTAGAATGAAAACTGCAATTGAATGTTCAGAATAAAGACTGCAATCGAATATCTAGAATAAAGACTGCAATCGAATATCTAGAATGAAAACTGCAATTGAATGTTCAGAATAAAGACTGCAATCGAATATCTAGAATAAAGACTGCAATCGAATATCTAGAATAAAGACTGCAATCGAATATCTAGAATAAAGACTGCAATCGAATATCTAGAATAAAGACTGCAATCGAATATCTAGAATAAAGACTGCAATCGAATATCTAGAATAAAGACTGCAATCGAATATCTAGAATAAAGACTGCAATCGAATATCTAGAATGAAAACTGCAATTGAATGTTCAGAATAAAGACTGCAATCGAATATCTAGAATAAAGACTGCAATCGAATATCTAGAATAAAGACTGCAATCGAATATCTAGAATAAAGACTGCAATCGAATATCTAGAATAAAGACTGCAATCGAATATCTAGAATAAAGACTGCAATCGAATATCTAGAATAAATACTGCAATCGAATATCTAGAATAAAGACTGCAATCGAATATCTAGAATGAAAACTGCAATTGAATGTTCAGAATAAAGACTGCAATCGAATATCTAGAATAAAGACTGCAATCGAATATCTAGAATAAAGACTGCAATCGAATATCTAGAATAAAGACTGCAATCGAATATCTAGAATGAAAACTGCAATTGAATGTTCAGAATAAAGACTGCAATCGAATATCTAGAATAAAGACTGCAATCGAATATCTAGAATAAAGACTGCAATCGAATATCTAGAATAAAGACTGCAATCGAATATCTAGAATAAAGACTGCAATCGAATATCTAGAATGAAAACTGCAATCGAATATCTAGAATGAAAACTGCAATCGAATATCTAGAATAAAGACTGCAATCGAATATCTAGAATAAAGACTGCAATCGAATATCTAGAATGAAAACTGCAATTGAATGTTCAGAATAAAGACTGCAATCGAATATCTAGAATAAAGACTGCAATCGAATATCTAGAATAAAGACTGCAATCGAATATCTAGAATAAAGACTGCAATCGAATATCTAGAATAAAGACTGCAATCGAATATCTAGAATAAAGACTGCAATCGAATATCTAGAATAAAGACTGCAATCGAATATCTAGAATGAAAACTGCAATTGAATGTTCAGAATAAAGACTGCAATCGAATATCTAGAATAAAGACTGCAATCGAATATCTAGAATAAAGACTGCAATCGAATATCTAGAATAAAGACTGCAATCGAATATCTAGAATAAAGACTGCAATCGAATATCTAGAATAAAGACTGCAATCGAATATCTAGAATAAAGACTGCAATCGAATATCTAGAATAAAGACTGCAATCGAATATCTAGAATAAAGACTGCAATCGAATATCTAGAATGAAAACTGCAATTGAATGTTCAGAATAAAGACTGCAATCGAATATCTAGAATAAAGACTGCAATCGAATATCTAGAATAAAGACTGCAATCGAATATCTAGAATAAAGACTGCAATCGAATATCTAGAATAAAGACTGCAATCGAATATCTAGAATAAAGACTGCAATCGAATATCTAGAATAAATACTGCAATCGAATATCTAGAATGAAAACTGCAATTGAATGTTCAGAATAAAGACTGCAATCGAATATCTAGAATAAAGACTGCAATCGAATATCTAGAATAAAGACTGCAATCGAATATCTAGAATGAAAACTGCAATTGAATGTTCAGAATAAAGACTGCAATCGAATATCTAGAATAAAGACTGCAATCGAATATCTAGAATAAAGACTGCAATCGAATATCTAGAATAAAGACTGCAATCGAATATCTAGAATAAATACTGCAATCGAATATCTAGAATAAAGACTGCAATCGAATATCTAGAATGAAAACTGCAATTGAATGTTCAGAATAAAGACTGCAATCGAATATCTAGAATAAAGACTGCAATCGAATATCTAGAATAAAGACTGCAATCGAATATCTAGAATAAAGACTGCAATCGAATATCTAGAATAAAGACTGCAATCGAATATCTAGAATAAAGACTGCAATCGAATATCTAGAATAAAGACTGCAATCGAATATCTAGAATAAAGACTGCAATCGAATATCTAGAATAAAGACTGCAATCGAATATCTAGAATAAAGACTGCAATCGAATGACTTGAAATTTTAAGAATAAAGACTTAAATGTTTAAGAATAAAGACAAAATTTTAAGAAAAGAGACGGCAATCAATTTTTTGTCTTTAAGGATCAGAAATGACTTTTAGAGCAATTATTATTTATTCAATCGTATGATTAGTGTAATGATTATACGTGCGGATTTGACAAGACTACTCGGAGTTGGCCTATAATTGTTTCTAACATTTTTCACGTTTATTTAGGATCGGTAGTTGATTTCTTCAGGATCAACGACCAATGATCGTGAATTTCTGTGATTCTCACGATTTTGCTGCTAATACCAAGTGCATACCATGCACTTGGTATTAGCAAGGTGTGGGCTGACAAGGCTCCAGCCTTGGGGCCCGGGAGGTTTTAATCATTTTTTTTTCACGCTATAAATTAATCATAAAGGGGGCCCTGTGAAAGTCTGGTCGGGGGGCCCCTAAAAGATCCCAGCCTAGGGGCCCTGTTTCAGGATGTAGGGGCCATGACCAAGTGCCATTACAGTAAAAAAAGAAAAGAAAACTCGCTGCAGCATTCGGAGATTACAAAAAAGTTCTAAAATCTCTCCGGAATTTCCGGCAGTGGTGCATAATCAAGCTGCACTTGGTTCGTTCCACATGAGGCCCCTACTGACATAAATTATCATGGAAGCCCTAGTAAGCGATTTTATTGGCAATCCGAGAAGTTCCAATTACGCAGCTTTGAATTCCAAAGAGTCTTTTGTTATGATAAAATAACTCGAGTGCATAGCAACGTGCCATTAGAATGTTCTGGAAATCTCTCATGATAAAAATTCGAATGGCGAATGTATTGTCTCCTCAACGATCTCGATTAATGCAGTGTTTGAGTCAACTGGACGTGGAAATTAATGTTGTGTTTGTTAATCCGACCGGACTTTTGAAAAAATACCACTTAGTATACAGTCAATAAACGAATCGTGTCCTGTAACCCGTGGGTTCTTGACATTTGGCGTTTCACGGTTCCCGTATGCTTACACAATGAAGCCCCCCCCCCTCCCCTTCGCCTCTCTAGATTCGGTCCTATGTGTGAGTATCCTTGTTTCGTGATTATAAGTGAAAACCAACGTCACCCAGTGCATTTCAACGCATTTGCCGTGCCCTGGGGCCGAGACAAAAAAAAATCTTCCGTAAAAGAAGGGGGTGGTGACCGTTAATCAGGGGTTTCAAATGCATAATTTCATTTTTAAGGGGAGATTATTACATGGCCGTAAGAGAAGGGTGACCGTTGAGAGAGGATTGCCTGTAATTCTTCTCGTCTTCATAATTTTGTATCCACTATTACTCTTTTCAGACTATAAACAGCAAAGAATTTGACCTCCTCCGCCGAAGAGTGATTAGTCGAAGTCTTTTAGAAGGCGCCAGATTTCCCGATTAGCGGCAGCAGGAGGGGGAGGAGAGGGGGGGGGGTGCGGGGTATTCAATTAATATAAGGCCGTGTGGTGCATCCTCATCTCGTTTTATGAGGATCGTCCAATTGCATCATCGACGGTAGAAAAGAGGTAAAAGTGTTACGAGGAGCGATGGGATAAAAATAATGGCTTCCAATGATTGGAGGGAGGAGAGATAGTCTATACACACACTTACACACGCACACAGACCAATAACTTTCTGGAAGAAAAGGGGGGGGGGAGAGGCTTCGGAAGCCAACTCTGTGAGGCCATTCTTCACCCCTTTTACCACCCTTAATTCTTCACCAATCTACCTTCTCGCCACCACCAAAAGCCCTTGCCACGAAACAACATAAGTTATCGAAATAACCGAAGTTATTGCTGCGTCAAACGCAACTCGAGTAATATAAGGACGAATGATGATGATGGGCGTGAGAGAAGGGTGGGTGGGGGGGGGGGAATATAAATCCGCCAAACGAAAATTTTTACGGGATTTATGGTCCCAGGCAGTTGCAGCTACGGCAGTGTTATAGCGAGAAATACACTCTTCTGCGAAAATGAAGGAACATAGATCTCCCGCGTACCTTTTATTCGGGCGCGTTTATTGGTTTGAAGACTTCGAGAGTTTATACATGCCTTATGCGTGCATTATTCCCAAGAATACTTACAAAAACGTTTATGGCCCTGTCAGAACTCGAAAATTCTTCTTTCCTTGTTGAAACAGAACTTACTGCTTCGATACTTCATCGGGATTCATCCTCAGATACTATTACTACTTCACTACACACCAATTCTGGTCATATCGCTATACCGTAATTTAGTGCCGTTAACGAGTTCGGTTCGAAAAAGCGCCATTTATTGGTTCAAGTTCGTTAGGAAAAAATATCTTGTTCTTTACATTCTTCCCTCGGTTCGCAGCTGAAGTCAGGATGGCCGAGCAGTCTAATACTGAGGTTCAGACCGCAGTCTGGACCTCACTTCGGACACAAAACCTTCCCTTTTTTCAGAAAGTTTATCTCTTGGCTGGTTTCCTAGCATGGTGCAGGTCTTTGACCACCTGCTTATATCTCTTCGTTGAGACAGAACTACGGGCCATGTTCTGGTTAAGAAAAGGAGGTTCGCACCTGGGACCTGACGGCAATACTTACGGTGGTAAATGAGCATCTTACTACCACGCCACTGTGTAACGGTGGTTCTTAAACTATTCCAGCCAATGCCCCCCCCCTTTCCACTATATTTTCTTCTCATGCCCCCCACGATCAAATGCCCATGGCCCCCACCCTAATCCAAGAGAGAGAGAGAGAGACCCTGTCTCTAGTTATTGAATTGAATTTCATCAAAACAGAATTTATGATGAACAAAAGTTTTATAAATAAGGGTGATCTCTGGAACCTTAAGCAGGAACGGGTCCAGCAGATGGGTGATCATCCCTTTTCCAGAGCCAAATTATATGAGAAAAATAATTCTATGTAAAATACGATACGATCCAATGAACCTATACAATAAATCGATCCTCTCAACACATCACCCAGGGTCTGCACCTACCCTATGCTAAAGTTCAGTGAGCTTCCTTGTTGTGGGGTGTTACACCTTCCTTGTGTAATTATGCATGGCCGTCTCGACTTTATGGGTTCTCAGGCAAAGCGATGTTCTGCCACACCCTTCCTACTCAGCTGGAAGTTGCAACTTACATGTTCACATACTTATATGAGGCCCTGGGTCATGCCCACATGTGTATGTGGGTTAATATGGACCTGGATCTATCGGCAGCTCTGGTGGATTCTGGAAAAGTCACATTTTTTCCCACCATATTTCACTTGAGAGCTGTACTTCTACAAAGTTATTTGTGCTCCCCCCCCCCCATTTCACTACTTGTCGTGGTTCCTCTTTCATCTGATTTTAATCCGTGCCCCAACCACCTGACTGCGGGGGGGGGGGAAAGGTGTCACGTGCCTCGAGTTTGAGAACCACTGCTGTGTCAGGATGTACACTACATGCCAATAATTGTTCAGAATATCTCCATACATCGACATCCAATCCTCAGGTGTTACGAATTTCAAGCTGGTGTGATCTCGAATCACTGGTTTTTCTCCTATCAACGTGGCTCTGGATTGGTATGTCCCGCACACAGTACACACTAAGATGCCTATATAACAGAACGTTTCTTATCATTGGGAATTTGAATTCAAAAAACAGAGTAAATGTGAGGGGGTGGGGCTGCGTTAAATGCGGGTAAAACGGTTTTTCTGCATTTAGAGCATTTTTTAAAAACTTTCCTCCCATTTTTCAAATTCGAATATCTCAGTGAATATTGCACTTGGAAAAGTCAATTTTTTTTTCTCGCAGCAAAAGTCAGGGCAACAACTTTCTAACTGGATTTTTGGGCATACGGGGAATTTTATAAAAAGCTAATTTTTTTTAATAACTACACAACCCCTTGAAACATGAATGACATATCTGAGTACTACATGTTATTTGGATACTTTTTATAATTGGAAGCATGCCTCTAGGATCAAGGGTTTGTCAGTAAAATGCCTGTCACGTATGCACCCTGTATATTTTTACGCACAGATTCAAATCATCCGTCGCCATCTATCATCAACAACGAAGAAAAAGAGCAAAAATCCTAGGAATTTAAATGACAATTTCAATCGCTATGGGTGTTCCACGTCTTGTTCAAAAATTCCAAAAAGTATTCCATGAAAAAAATATTGGAATTCCGTTAGTTCAAAATTTAAATTTAAAAAAAAATCCCTGAAAAGGAAGTCATTTATCCCCATGAGAAGGGAAAAACGCGTCTCTCTCCTCTTCCCCCCCCCCTCCATCTCAAGATCCACAATTCAACTTCAAAAAGCTCATTGTGATTTTTATTAATCTTATGGATACAATGAAACGGGAATCTTTCCCTCTCCAAATTGAAGTAATTTCAAGAGGGGGAGAGAGAAATTTCATATTTGACATCCCTTTTACACAGGAAGAGAATACGCCATGGCTATGTATGTACGTATCCCGGTCTGGTATTTATCCAACGATAATTGAGGATACATTTAAACTGGATGAAAGGAAATTCAGAAGAGAGATAGAGATTAATATAAATGACATCGTGATGATAGGATGCAATCATTTCTCCCGATTCCGAGCACTGCAGGATCCAAACCCACCATCTCTCCTTGAAGTTGTCCCCCGGGTAAAACGCCATTACTAAACATGGATATTTATTCTCAGGAAATTGACCCTAAAAAGAGGAATGATAACGTTTTCCCTATCATCCATATCCATGTAGGAGTAATATGATGAATCAGATTATCGGAAGAAAGAAAGAGTGTTGGGGGGGGGGGGTTCATCCATATATAAGATGTCACCTTGAAGAATCATCTTCATCCACATGCCGGGTGCGGCTAGTGCTTGGAAGAAGTTGACAACCGTACGAAGTGATCGTCACGAGAATAGATTGTGGGTGAGGGTTCAAGAGGTGCGTGTGTGTGTGTGTATACAAAGTTCATATTTACATCAAGTCAGTAGTGCGAAGCCTTGGGTGTGAATTGTCGAAAGTTCAAGAGAACACTATCACTGTGTTCGGAAAGTGCCACATGTTACTCCACACAGTAACACCCATCCCAGCTGATACCTTAGATTAGCGTTTCCCAAAGTGGGCAATATCACCACCTGGTGGGCGATGGAATGGTTCAAGGGGGCGATAGAACCTACCGATTTAACATAGGCTTCTATGGGTTTACTTGAGTTCGAAGGCGATGAGAGCAAAAATTTTCTGATGAAGGGGGCGATGGAACAAAAAGTTTGGGAGACTATGCATTAGATGCTTCCGAGAACTCCTGACAAAAAATAAGAATGGATTGTGCGGTTTGGTACAAATTATAAGAGAGGGGGGGGGCTGTGTGACTGTGTAGCATGATGGCATGCTCGGGACAAGAAAGTATGTGATCCTTGTCTGCGCAGCGGTTTGCAGACCCACTGCTATGATTTGCCGTTCTAGACTGGGACCCTTACCTGAAAACCTATACCAATGCTTTGAGTAGGGGGGGGGGGAGAGTCAGGTTATAAGCATTAAGTAAGCACGAGGCTGAATAGCATGATGGCATGACCGGAAGAAAAAAATTCGGGATCCTAGTCTGTCACAGCGATTGGCTGTGGCAAACCACAACTACGGTTAGGAACCAAACCCACCATATCTCCTTTAATTTCTTCTTTGGTGTAAAAAATCGCATTACAGTAAGCATGAATTTATTCCCAGAAGCTGACTCTAAAAAAGAGGAATAATAACGTTTTCGTTATCATCGATACCCACGTAGGAGCAATATGATAAATCAGATAATCGGAAGAAAGATAGCGTGGGCCTCCGTATAAGATGCCACCTTGAAGAATCGTCTTCATCAACATGCCGGGGGCGGCTATTGCTTGGAAGAAACTGACAGCATATTGTGCGAAATGATCGTCATGGGAATAGATTGTGGGTGTGGGGTCAAGAGGCGCGTGTGTGTGTGTTGTGTGTGTGTAAAGTTCGTATTTAAGTCAAGCCAGTTGTACGAAGGCTTGGGTGTGAAATATCCAAAGTCCAAGGAAATACTATCACTGTGGTTTTTTTAGTCACCTTTTTTGTTTTTACTTCTACCACCGTGAAGGTTGCCGTCACGACTGTCTCATGTTCGAACCCGAGGGAGGATAAAGATAAGGCATTTTCCCTACCGAGCTTGAGGCGACCTCCGATAGACAGCGCCTTCATTTCCAACCCATCTCATTAATGGCAGTAAATTGAATTATAGCGATATGACCAGACTTGGTGTTTAGTGAAGTAGTATCACTATGTTTCGGAAGTAGTACATGTTTCTACACGCAAATCACTGCTGAAATATGTGAGATGCTTTCGAGCACTCCAAACAAAAAATGGAGATAGTTTTCCTGTTTGGGTGCCAATCGATTGAGAGCCTGTGTGTGTGTTCATCTTTGTCCGCCACAGCAGTTGGCAGACCTATAGCTATGATACAGAGTTCTAGAGTGATGTAGTCTTCGACCCTTATCTGGAAACCTTGACTTGTGCTTTAGGTAAAGGTACTAAGCTAGAAGCAGCAAGTAAGCACTAGCCTGTACAGCATAATCTCATGTCCGGGAGAAAAAAGTGTGTGATCCAGAGGTTGGTAGACTCACAACTATATTATTCGGAGCGCTAGAGTGGCGTTCTAGCGTGGAACCTTATCGGGAAAACTTAATTAGTGTTTTTCAGGGAAGAAGAAAGTTCATGATCCTTATCTGCCACAGAGACTGTCAGACCCGCAGCTATGATTTGGAATTCTAGATTTGCGTTCTAACCTGCAGCCCTCACCTTAAAACCTTGATCAGTGTCTCAGGAAAGGTTGCCAGGGTATAAGGATCGGATAAGCTAAAGCTAAGCTATACAGCACGGGGGTGGCCACTGGGCAACCTTTTTCTATTCCGTGCAGCAATCACGATTTTTTCGGTGCGGGTGCAGTTCTACGAATTTCAACTCACAGACACGTTCGGCTGTCCTGTTATTTTCGTAAAAAAATATAAATGTTTAGTTTGTCAGTCTTGATTTCTAAACTGTTTTTATTTTTGAGCCATAAATTCGATTATCGCAGTGCAGATCGTGTATGTACATATACCGATAGAAGTTTTTTAAAGTATTTTTGTCACTTTGTCATTTGATCATTTTTGTTGCGCCACGGTCATTTTCTGTGCACGAGGGCTAATTAGACCGGGACCTACAATTTATTGCCGATTCTGAACGGCAGGCTTGTTTTTTATACTCATCGAGAGGTTGATGCGCTAACCTCTCGATGGGGGAACTCCCTGCGGTAACAATTTTTCGCTGCGGTCAAGTCTACGTTTTTTGTTTTTTGTTGTACCCATGTGTCAGGGAAGTTTTCTGACAAGGACGAACCGGGTATCGAACTCGCAACACCTCTAAACATCCTTTGGTACTTTAGGCGAGCATCTTATCGACCGGGCTACCGTGCCCGAAAAACAGTTGCATGTCAGAAGTGGGAAGTAGTATATACACTGACATAACATGATTATAACATTGCAACCATGAATATTTGTATGAGCACATAATATTTGCTCCCAGTACGTATTGTATTTATAGGTAATGTTTATGTGTATATTCCCAATTATGTAAAAAAGGGAAACTTGTGCTATGCAAATAATATATTAGTAATTCAAATGTGAATGCCCAGCACTGTGAATGGAGGCTCTTTTTGATTATTCCCGTCGCAGTGGAGGCTCTATGTGTTTTCATCTGTGTGTGTGTATATTGCATATTCTGTGCAAAGAAAGGTAAACAAAACTGCCCAGCACTTTGGACGGAGGCTTTGTTTCTTCGTTTCCCGTCACAGTGGAGGTGCTGTATATATTTTTTGTCTACATTGCGTAGCCATTCTCAAATCTCTCCGACTTCAACATGTCAACTTCTTTCTTGCCCACAAGTCTTTTCCACACTTTTTTCGAAATCCCAGGCTGCGGTCTCTTCGGCCCTTATGTGCCACTGGGAGCACGTGCAGTTTTTCTCCCTAATCATTGGGTTCAGCTATACATTTTAGTCAAATGACTTGTGCGTTGCATCTAGTTGATGACTGCCTTCATAGGGAGAATGACGCTAGTGATTCGATACTTGCGAGCACGGGAAGCCACCACTATAAATCTTTGCTAAATTTTCCGACCTAACTCTGCCTCTTTTGAGGTAACGGAAGGAAGTTGCTTGCATCATGCATCAGTCCGGGGTTGTGAGCGGTTCTATCTATCGATAGAAGTTCATCTTACCTACAAAATATTGGGCATAGACACCGGAACCTGGGCCGTCTGTCCCCTATAAACTTTGTAAAAAAAGCCTAGCTCCCACCCTCCAAGAATTCTTGGCTTCTGGTTTGGCAGCCTACAAGACCATTATTCATAAGGACTGTTTGAAAGTTGGAGAGACTTCAAGTCATCAACCAATCCCCGCTTGATGACATATCTTACAGAAGAGATCTTTAGGATGGTAGAACTCAACTGCAAAAACTGGTATTACTAAAATTTACTTTAAGAGATATAAAATATTCATATATATATATTTATTGACACAAATTTACTTTAAAATACAATTACTTAGAAAAAAAGTACTCATGAGCAACGTACTTTGAGGAAGTAGATATATTTCAAACAGTGTAAAACCGATATGAGTAATTTGTCAAGGTTCCAAAATGTGTGGAATTTGGAAACAATAGCCTCAAAGTTATGGAAATTCATGCACTAATTACAAACTAGACGGCAGCACTTATGATTGCATCTACGGATGCAACCATATTCTACACTCCAAAACTTCGCAGTCATTGACTGCAGTTCTGTAGGGGGATGCACTGAACTAGTTCTGTAGCCCTCTACAGAACTAGTTCAGTGCGTCCCTTATAGTAAGGGAAGGGTGCCCATACAGTCGCGAAAGAACCACATCTAGCCATATTTATGTCCCCCCCCCACAACGTAGGTGAGTATTGGAACGGTAATGGATATGTTTTATGGTATCTTAAAGAGTGTAAATGTAACTGCAGCAAAGGTGGCCCTGAACCTTATTATTTTAACCCTTCAGCCGGCATAGCAAAAATAACTAACCCCCCTTCGCTCCCGTAAAAAGCTTACCTTTTTATTTTATAGATTTGACTTTTCTTCCTATTTTCTGCTGGTGCAAAGAGCAGGCGCAACAGGAGGGCAAGGGGGCAGTAGTCCTCCCGTTCAGTGAAAAAGTTGTTATTATATATTGGCAGGAGCAGAGGTGAACATTCACACCCCTTCCGTTCATTTTTCATACCAAAGGTGATTACTCCCTCCGTTCAAGGAGTCTTAATCCGCTTATGGTGCAAAGTAATAGGGATAGAGAATCTTCTCCAATGAGAAATCAGTTTCACGTAATATGTATTTTCAAAGAAATTTCACATCAGTTGATTGAAACAACCATAGCCGACCAAACTTATCTATGTGACAGCTTATCTCTCCAAAGTACTTCAAATTTATATTGATTATGACAGATATCCGATACATTTCAATAGTTTATCTCTCAATTTTTCTTGTAATACTCATCTGAATGTGTATTGGAACCTTCTGATAACAGATGATATCCCTGATAAATATTTCCTTATTCTGGTTGATTTACCCCGTCGGGGTTAATTTTAATTCTGATAATTTTTCTGACGATTATCACTGGTCATTTTGAAAGATAACACTGATATCCTCCTTCCATAGTGATTCTAAAGTTATTTCTATCACCGATTATCTATTTTCATTGTTATTCGGATAAATTCCTTTGTATAAATTCAAAATAACCTCTTTTATTTCCACATGATTCTTCTTCGAATGTTCATTATTAGTGATGAACGTTTCTTCAAATTCACTCTGCTTATCTTTGGTAATCCCTTTGAATTATCACTGATCAGGAATCTCTATTTCTCATGCATTTTACCTTACTTTTAAAAGGTTATCGCTGTCTAAATGATTTCTTTCCCACTTATCATGCATAAAATTATGTCTTAAATAATGCAATATTGGCATCTAAACACGCTGTAAATGTTTATCTTCATAACTATTTATCTGCCTCTTATCTCTAAAACACTTTTTGGAAATTCTCCATTGATTATTCTTGAAGCTACAGTGACTATAGGTGATATGGTTGATGAGTTTTCTTCCCTATCTTCTCAAACTTATCGCTTTTTGTTTCATATCATTAATCAGTTATGTCTGTTCTTCAAGCTTAAGAGCTGGTTATGCTGGGGACTTAATAAATATTATCATAATTAACTGAATAATTATCAATACCTCAACAGTGTGAGACACGAGAATTATTCTCTATCAGAACAAAATATAAGTTGTATGTGTTAAATAATTAACGTTTGAAAAATCCCTTTCAAAGGCTTTTATGGAAATATTTATACGAGACTTTTGTTCAAATGTTTTTAAAAATGAAAAAAATGGCAAGAAAAGTACGAAATATTGACAAAGGTTAGCTTCATTGCTGAGGCTTCACGTTATTTACGGCATCAATGAGTCTACAGTCAAATATATCAAGAAATAAGAAAGTAAAATTCGATCAGTCTCGTTGCTGTAGGGAACTTATTTGCAACTATACAGGCTGTTTCAAATTGTTTGCGAAGTGGATATCCCTGTAACCATTGACTCTTTACAAACCTTCGTACAAAAAGTTTTCAAATAACGTGCAGTTACTTAAAATCTGAAAATTTATTTTAGAGATCGCACACATAAGAAAAGGAAAGAATCAATTTTTTATACAGTCCCCGTGTGATCGAAAACCCAATTACAAAATTGTTTCCCTGTCTCACCCAATGCCAAAAAAAATTCCAAGCTCCTAATATTCACTGAGATATTCGAATTAAAAAAACTGAGGAAATTTTGAAATTGCGTTAAATGCGGGTAAAACGGTTTTTCCGTGGAATTTTTTTGTCTTCTTTCTAATTGGGTTTTTGAGCGCACACGGGGACTGTATAAAAAATTGGTTCTTTCATTTTCTTATGTATACGATCCCTAAAATAAAGTTTCAGATTAAAATTTAGATAATAAGTAACTGCACGTTATTTGAATACTTTTTGTAAGTGAAAGGAGGTTTGTAAAGTCAACGGTTACAGAGATATCCACTTCGCAAACAATTTGGGACAGCCGGTATAGCCCTAGATCAGCATGTCTCTAATGTAGAAAGTGTTGTTTCTCCGTGAGTGTGTGTGATAAAAAAAAGATACGCAAGTTACGCGCAATACATAACTTGCATATCGTAATGCAGTGTATCTCAAAGTGTGCGTCGCGCCTCATAGGGGCGTCGACAACATTTGTCGGGACTTCGCGGCGAGATGGAGATATTGATCTCTGTGCCTATTTATGCATCGTAGTGGTTATTATTTGAGGGAAAGTATCTACCAAACTATTTTGGGGGGGGGGGGGTAGGGGGCGCATATGAACCATGACTTCGACAAGGGAACCGCGGGTGACAAAGGTTTGAGAACCACTGCCTTAATCCATAACCAAAATAAATGAATATTAATAATATTCCGCAATCGAGAAAAATTCAGAATTCACGGTATAAAAAATTCCAGGATAACGAATTACAAATACAAATACAAATACAACGCCACAACAGGCAAATTGCCCAACGAGGTGGCTGACTTAAGAACATCACGGATCCCCGAGCCATTTTTTGGAGGCCCCACCTACTACTGCTACACCACACATGCACCCCACCGCCCGTGGAACCCCCCCAACAAACCCCAACGAATCGGTACCTGCGGGAATGTGCGTGTACGTGTAGTGCAACCTGACGTAAAGTTTGTTTCTGTGTAATGCTTGTTATGTGTAGTGCTGTCATCTGCCCCCAGTTTTTCTAACTATGAGTGAAGTGTTATGGTTGAATGATTTGCCGTTGTAGGACTGTTGCTCTCTGTGGCGAGACTTTTTAATGGGGAGATCGGCTCGCATTTGCGCCTTGAAGTTGGGAACCACAGAAAACCAACTTCAGCCGACCACCACTGTGGGGTTCGAACCCGGATCCTCGCAATCAGAATTAATGCAAGAAATAATTTTAGAATTGATGAAAATTGAAAATTAACGGTACCAAAAATTCCAGAATTGATGATAATTCAAATAATAGTGTGAAACATCTTCGACATGCAACATCGACATGAAAACATCACCATGCATATGATACTGTATGATAGACACCAAGGATCTTCGGGGGATGTCGAGAATTTCCAATCCATCTCAGTAAGACCGCGGAAATCAATAAACCCTGAAGTGTATGCACATATTTTGAGACATACACATGTATGTAGATGTCGTGACATGCCTTCCTGCTGGAGACAATCTCCGAGTGAAGAAATATATTTTTTCCGAGCATATACTCAGCGTGTATTGAACCCAGATGCATCCATCCTTTCTCCGATCCCATCAGCGATTCGATCAGCTTTGAGTGATGCGTCACAACGAATTTGGGAAGCCATGTCTCTTACCTCCGTCACAAGAAAAAAGTAATATTATACATATACGTATATAAATATATATTCAGTTCCGTCGTGGAAGAGAGGGTTAAAGGATATAGAAAGGGGATACTTGATGGAATTTGATAGCTGATGTCGTTCGACGAGAGCAAAATGTCATCTAGCAAATTGAGTAGTAAACTCAAGATTGAGTTGTTTTCTTCCTTTTTTTCCATAGAAAAAAAGTTTGAGGTTAACTCTTCTTTATTTCCGCTAAACATGGTTCTTAACCTTTTTCTGAGATGTCACAACATGGCGAATTCATATTCCTCGAATCAATCATTTTCTATAAAAAGACAATACAGCAATTTTTGTATACTGCACCGATTGTATTGTCTCTCGAAGTTATGGGGATACGTCTCTTCTGAGATGTCAGTTTATCGCAGGAGGGCACAGCCTCCGGTCCACGGGCCAAATGCTGCCTGCGAATAACATCCATCTGACCCTCGAAAGGTTTTTTTGTAGAAAAAGTACCAATACACACGACACATGATAAATATGTACCTAAGCTGACCATATTTCCTTCATAATACAGGATATATTGCTAATTATCGCCAAAAAAAAAAAATAATAATAATAATAAATCCATGTGAAGTTGCCAGTTACAGCCAAAAAAATAGTGAATGCCAAGTTGCCAATCAAAGCTATGAAGAAAAAGCCAAAATAAGTTAGTAATATAGTTTAATCATACGCATGTATGTATATGTATATATAGTTTATCATATGTATAATCATATCTACAGTCGAATCCCGTTTTAACGAATACCGTTATAGCGAAAATCTCGTTTTAAAGAACACTTTTTTAATCCCCCCAAATAAGTTTACGTAGGAGAAATGCAAATACATCGAATTCCTTTATAATGAAATTTCGTTATAACAAAGTGATTCCGCAGGTCTCTTGGAGTTCGTTATAACGGGATTCGACTGTATATCATATACAAAAATGGAGAGTTTCTTTTGTTTTTCAACACTTGAAGTTTTTGGAATCAAGAATTAACATTATTTTCATGATTTAGAAATGATGTTATGATAATTATGACACTATATCATGATTAATTAGTCATATAAATGTATTTATCTCACATTTTTGTCAAACTTATACCTAGATGTTTTTTGGTTAATAAAATTTTTACTAACGGCGACTTGCAGTAACCTTTTATTTTCCGCCGTTGGCAACTTTTTGGCTGTAATTGGAAACTTTAATTACCCTTGGTTTTAATGTGTCATATACAGTATATGTTAATGTTAATTCTTGATTACAAAAAATTCAAGTGTTGAAAAAAAAAGAAACTCTCAATTTTTCTAAAAAAGTTGGACGGCCAAAATCACGGAATGCAGGCCATGTGGTCACACACTATATATAAATATAACTGTATATATACCTCTAATTTTGGGCCCGCGAGTGCCAGAAATACCGCATACCTGGCCTAAGGACTGGAAACGTTGTGCCTCTGGTTCATCGGATAATTGATTGATTGATGTCGATAAGGGAATAGTCCGTTCCTTTTCGAAAATTTACTGATGTCTTCTAGATTCGGATGCGTGTATGTGATTGGGTCAGTGGCCGCAAAATGAGCGTATCCTAGTTGGGCATCCATCTCTTCTAGGGTCTGTCGATTAGATATTCTTTAGGTCTTAGATAAGTCTAAAGCAGCGGTTCTCAAACTTTTTTGACTCGCGGAGCCTTTTTCAGTACGTAATTTCTATGGCGGAGCCCTGTTTGACTCGAGGAGTCCTTTTTTGTACATTTTTATAATTTTTATGGCAGGACCTTGCAGGCCTCTCTTATTTACTTATCTATAAAATTTACTGATTCATTTTATTTTCCTCGAGTATCCGCGGATCCCCCGAGAGGTGCACACGGAACACCGCTTGAGAACCGATGGTCTAGGGTATCCGATATTCTTTTCTGAGTTTGACATGCTTTCCACTTTTCGGGAAAGTTAGGTTACGGCCGGTGTTGCCCAACATTCTCCGTCCACGGGGCCGTATATGTGGTATTTCTGCCGCTCAAAAGCTAGAAGGTAGCTCTAATTTTTTATTGGTAGCTCCAACGGAAGTCACCCAAAAAAAAAATAAAAAAATTAATAGCTCAGTGTCTGGATTTTCCATTCCTGTCACGCATGATTCCAGTTTATGCCTGGAAAAACAACTTCCAACACGGAATCCACGTACGATTCATTTCCTACCACGGAAAAACAACCCTAGGGCTTCTATGATATCATCACCACGGTGATACGTACGGGGCCCTCTTCCCCACATTCTCACCAAATGTTATTTTTTCTACTCCGACCCTTCTCATGCTCCAAATTTCCACGAGGAACTCGAGGCAATCTCTGGATGACTTGACTGACTGCCCTGCCCATGTTGTGAAGAGATTCGCGTGGGTTCGAACACTCCATTTCTTTCCCTTCTGCACCACTCTCCCTCAGAATCCGGGCGGCAGCACCAGCCGTTGCACTGAATATTCATGCCAGGGACTTTGGGGAATTTTCGAGTGTTTATGTGGTGAATGTGGTGAGGGCTGGCATGTACCAGGCAAGTGCTTCTCGTCCAAGTGGCAGTCAGTGGGTGATCTCAATTTCTTTCTTCCCTGATGCTGCTCCTGCTCCTGATACTCCATCTCTGTCTCTACAACAACAACATTATTATCTTATGAGGATGAAGGGGGAGGGAATCGAAACACCATTCAGGGAAGGAGGATCGATTCGCGTGTATAGTACTTGACCTTCTCAAATACCATCGCCATCAGAGTATAAGAAGAAACGTCCTGAAGAGCCATTGATCACGGAAAAAAATTCCGCAAGTCATTCTGAGTGCTTTGGGATGTAGTAAAAACTGGAACTGTGCTGGGAATAGCTGTATTACGGAATTTTGTTTGTGTAATCTTTTGTGAGCACCGATCCAAATAGATAGTATTATACATTTTTCCATAACAGACAATGTCAGATTTCAGCTTGAACAACATGGGAAAGACCAGGATCCCCCCCCTCCCAAAGTTTATCATATACAGTGAAATCTGTTATAAAACTTCAAGAGACCGGAGAAATAACTACTTCGTTATAAAGAAATTCCAGGTTTTTACATTATTCCTATGTAAACTTATCTGGGAGATTAGAACTGTTTTAGTAAAAAAGAAATTGTCACTATAACGGTATTCGTTAAAAGGGGAATCGACTGCAGTATGTATTTTACTCAAACTTTTATAAATTTCGGTTGGTAAAATTTTGGAAAAAACCAAAGTATTTGCCCCTAAATCACATCATGCTATTTCTAAAGTGTCCGTTGTTAGCAAACCCCCTATTAAATATCAATATCTATATTATACCAATCAGTAATAGACTTTACACAGAATGTTCAATGCGCCCATTGCAATATTTACTCCGCGACAGAAATATATGGATCGATTTTGATTCCTTAATTTCACATCTTTTTGACCGTAGAATGATTTATGAAACGATGACGAGAAAGTTTGAGGGTGCGGTAGCAGCCCAGGTCGATAAGTACCACCACAGGTTACTTTAGAGGTGTCGCGAGTTCAATACCCGGTTCGTCCTTGTCAGAAAGCTTTTCTGACACAGGGGGGTACAACAGAAACGGCGGCATGACCACAGAAAAAGATTGCTTGTTGGGAGTCCCACGCCGGAGTCCTCAAACTCTCGGTGAGTATAAAATAAAGGCTGCGCCGTTCGGAACCGGCAATAAATTGTAGGTCCCCGTCTAATTAGCCCTCGTGAGTAGAAAATGACCGTGTGCGACAAAAATGACCAAAGAGAAAGTTTACATGTTTGATGAACTTGAAATCCTAAAATATTCATGAAAATTCTGTGTAGCTGCAATGCAAAACGTGATGCATCTGATCTCGCAAACACTTTCTCAGACGAACTGCATTGTCATCCTTGGTTGAGGTTGGTGACACAATGCAACAAATGTTTAATGACTCTAGAGGTTTAGAAGAGACCTTTCCAAATGCTGTGACATCATGGAATCATCATTGACAACATTACTAATATCAAACTGTGTTCTAGAGAAAGATCATTCTTCTTATTTAAAAGGATAAAATCTTCAGTTCACTCGACATTTTTACACGAAAAACTGTCATCTTCAGCTCTATTGAACCTGAGATAACTCAAAAATTAGATTTTGATGGCATTATCAATGATTTTGCTCGTATGAGAGTACAACAAAAATATTCATTACGAGATATTTGATGAATAATTTTACATTACATTTCCCATTTAAAATAGTGAATTTTTTTTATGTGTTTATGAACATGTAATGTATTTGCTAAATCTCTTCGACCACAGTTGAGTGGGCAATACTTCTATTGCCAAGAGCCCCATCAAATCAAAGTCGGGCCATGATAACAGATTCATCTAGTTTTTGTATCACAATGAAACTTTGACGAGAGAACAACTTAGACGAATATATGATAATTTATGATTTCAAATTTATTTTATTGCAATCGCAGTGTGTGTTTGGTGTCTGCATTCCCATATTTTTGCCCACCATAAACTAGTGTTCCAGGCTGGTTTGCTGAATTTTATCCGGACAGTACAACACACAGCCAGGCAGGCTTGTATATCATCACTCACGTTTATCGTTCAAAACTTTCTTTGTGCATCATGGTAATGCAGCCTTGCCTTCATTTCAAGCTTGGTCTTAGTAACTTCTTTTCGCTATTGGAGGTAAAAGAATCTATAAGAGGCAAGCAGTTTCTATCTGAGAAGATACTTCGATGCTAAAAATATACTCCGATATCGAAAATTATACTTCGATATCAAAAAGAAAAGATATTCCGAGAAATTTATTCGATACCAATGGGCATACACTTCAATGTTTTTTGTTTCGATACTAATGCAGTCTTCGACAATTTTCTGGCGACCGATACAGATACTATACTTCGAGAAATTTATCGAATACGAACACAGATTCTTCGAGAAATTTATCGAATACGAACACAGATTCTTCGAGAAATTTATCGAATACGAACACAGATTCTTCGAGAAATTTCTTCAGTATCAATACAGATACTTCGAGAAATTTCTTTGATACTAATACATATACTTCGAGATATTTTTTCGACATCAAATGGTCGTATTTAACGAAATATTCTCAATACCAGAAATGCTTCAAGTTTTTCTGTACCGAAAAAAGGAAAATAGAGAAATTTCTTCGCTATCGAGAAAGACACCTTCGATACTTCCTAATAGTAAAGATATTTAAAGAAATTTCTTCGATACCCAATGAACATACTTCAAGAAATTTTTTCGTTACAATTCAGATACTTCGAAAATTTCATCAATACCAATACAGATATTTTGAGGAATTTCTTCGATACCAACGCAGATATTTGGAGAAATTTCTTTATACAAACGGACATGCTCTTCACTATAGAGATACTTCGAGAAATTTTTCTATAAAAATAACAAAAAAAAAAATTTCGAAACACTTCTTCGATACCAAAAAACGCCAACAGATTTTTTTGATACCAAAAAGTTATTTTTTGGGACATTTCTTCGATACCAAAAAAGATCCTTCGAAAACACCTAAAAACAAAGAATACCGAAACCCCCCACCCAACTAAAGAAAAAAAAAAGAACTGAAATAAATGTTAGTTTTTTACACATCTCCAAACGTTTCACAGTTATTTATCATAATACAATTTACCCATAGTAAGGGAATTCTCTAATAACCGATTCTTAATTGATCTTTAATATCGATCTTCTTAAACCGATCTCCTTAAACCGATCTTCTTTATCGCATGTCCGGCTAGTTATCCACAAAACGAACGAACCAACCAACGCAAATTTCAAATACATACCAAACATTCAAAATATTTTTTTTTTATATATTAGGCGCTGTAAGATTCAGATTGACAACATAATAGAAGCTAAACCATCACTTCCAATCTTTCTATTTCCCCTTCATAAAAAATTAGCATATTATAGAAAAAAAAAAAAAACATTTTCTCAGAAACTCCAAACTTCCAAAAAAAAAAAAAATACTTTAACGATATTAATAACCATCATCCATCATAGTTCAGTCACTACTTTATACACACAATTTTTTTTTGTGTTTCCCAGTTACACACATGGCCACCTGGTTAGAAATCTGACATATTGGACATGAAGTCAACCGGAAGCATCTGGATGGTCCTATTACATTACAGGCATGAGGAAAAAAAAATTTTAATAAATAAAGTAAACTTGAAACTATTTGAAATTCGGAGTGTGTTGTGTGTTGGTACGGCTAGCAATGTTTATCCTTCCTAAAATCAATTTTTTTTTTTTTGGGTTCTACACATTAGAAGAGAGAGAGAGAGAGAGAGAGAGGACTTCATTCAAATGAATCCAATCCATCTTCCTAACATAGACATAATTTGCATAGGAGCATCTGTTCCCATTCTAAAGACCCGGGAGGAGCCTTTTTCAAAAAACCCTTCCTTTTAAAAAAAAAAAAATTGCGGCCCTAAAACGTTTGGATACAAACAGAAATCTGTTTTGAGTTTTTATTGTATTTTTAAATTCAATGTATTTGGATTTCCTTCCTTGTCCTTTTTATCCAGAGAGAGAGTGAGTACTGAGATATTTTCGTGTTTAAAGAGATGAATACGGTGATAAATATGTGATGCCTCTTGGACTGGAAACAAAACTAAGGAGCCGCGCCCTTGGACAAATAAGGTTCTTATAGGTATAATCAGTTATTTTCTGATGATAATTTGTGATTTATCTGGAATATATGGATGATTACATATGATGATTTTTACATAATATAAGGATCTTTTTTGAGACGAGATTTTGAACATCTTGTTTCTGAGATTATCGAAATATGTTGCACATACGGCTTCTCATTTTTGATAGCTTGATCCATATCTGTAATGATTTTTTTCTGTTAGGTATTGATTAGATTCATTAATTCGAGTCGATCGTCTATGGTTGTGAAACAATGCAGGATTCCCAGACAAATTTTCTTGATCATTTCTCTGACTTCCCTGACCATAACGCTTGAAGAAAGAAATATAATTCAAAATTTTAACCTTCTCAGAGTTTGTTTCCCTCCTTTCACTATTTCCCGTCACTTTTATCAAATATTTGCGTATTTTCCTGACTTTTGCCAACTATTTGCATATTTTCCTGACTTTTGCCAACTATTTGCATATTTTCCTGACCTTTGTCGAATATTTTGTATTTCCCGAGATAATTTTGTTTCCTTGACTTTTCCGAACCCTTTTCATTTCCTGACTTTTTTATTTTCTGAATTTTTCCCGACCTTTTTGTTTCCCTGACTTTTCTTGGGAATATTGCATTTCTCTGATTAACCCTGCCCATTTTTTATTTTCTGACTTTTCCTGACTACTTTTTACTTCTCTGCTTTTTTTTCCTGACCCTTTTTCAGTCCCCTGATTTTTTTCGGACCATCCCTGATTTTTCCTCAATTTTTTTCATTTTCCTGTTCCGACATTCCCTGACAATTTTTCATTTGTTTCGTTCTAAATTCAATCTATGTTTGGATTTCCTTCCTTTTACTTTTAGCCTGAGAGTGTGAGTACTGAGATATTTTCGTGTGCAAAGAGATAAATACGGTGATAAATATCTGATGCCTCTTGGACTGGAAACAAAACTAGGGAGCCACGCCCTTGGACAAATAATGTTCTTATAGGTGTAATAGGTTATTTTCTGATAATTCGTGATTTACCTGGGATATATGCACTCGAGATATTTGACGAGATTTTGGATATCTTGTTTTTGAGATTTCCGTTATAGGTGGCAATTACGGTTTCACTTTTTTGATAGCTTGATTCCTAACTGTAATGTTTTATCCTGTCTTAGATTTAATCTCATTCAAGTCCTCCATTTACAGTAAACCTTACTTCTCTTCTGCGGACATTCGTGTGGGAAAGAAATCGTCCGTAAAAGAGGGGATGACCATATCGCGGAGCTCAGGGGAGGGGAAGGTCCTGCTACCGTATGAGTGATTACGTGCGAGTGGAGTGGAAGAGTGAGTGATTGAGTGACAATGTGAGAGATTGAGTGACAATGTGAGAGATTGAGTGACAATGTGAGAGATTGAGTGACCAAGAGTGAATGGAAGAGAGGGATTGAGTGATCGTATGAATGAACCACAGAATGGGTAAATGAACGAGTGACAGTATGAGTGAGCCAGAGAATGGGTAAACGAAGGAGTGGTCGTAGGAGAGAACTGGTGGATGGGTAAATGAACGAGTGACCGAATAAGTGAAAGATTGAGAAAGTCAGTGGCCATGTGATTGAACCAGTGAAAGAATAAATGAACGAATGACCGATTAAGTGAGTGATTGACTGAGTCAGTGATCGTATAAATGGCCAAGTGAGTATAGGTGAGTAACAGTATGGACTACCAAATGAGTATGAGACTGAGTAACGAAGTGAGCAGATGTGTTACCGACTGGGTGAGCGATTGATTGAGTGCTCGTGTGAAAGACTAACCTGCTCATCAGCTCACTCACAAATTCAAACGGTCACTCAACCACTCATACGGTCACTCACCCGCTAACTTGATCACTCATATGGTCATCCACACACTCCCTTAGACCCATCCGGGTGGAAAAGTCTGGGGGTGAAATGTGCTAGGGGCGAAACTTGCTGCGGACGAGATGTCCGAAGCGAAACGTCGGGAGTGAAATATCGAAGGTGAATTTTCCGGATTCCACTTTACCCCTAACGGATGCAATTATGATGTCTCGATCAGATATGAATCAGCGGCTGAACTCGGATAGGCTATCACTCAAGTTATATTCATTGGTAACATTGAAAAATGCTGCAAATGTGATAATCAAAAACTTCATTCATCATTGACTATTGAAGTCTATAAAATAAAAAAAATATTCAAACTAATAAAGCACAAGTTCCAATTGTTAATGTTTTTATTCCTTATTGATCACCCACGGCGATTGCAGATCATCAATCACCACCAGGATTCGCAGAGGATCAAAAGATATTTCATTCTGTGAATTTTTCCCAAAAATCAAAATTCTCTCTCTTTACACACTTTATGTGATTTTTCTTTCTGTCAGGGTCATTAATTACTTTTTTGTCTGATTCGGAACGTTTGATTCATTGACATGAAAATCTGAGGTATTTATACCTCCATTAATATAAGTTGGAGGCAGTCATCATTTATGTTGTGTACGTGCATGACGTGGGAAATATTATCGACAAACATGACTACAGAACATCACGCATTTCTTATCGGGAAATTTATCGAAACCATCTTGAGCCTTCAATCGTATATCGGGATGCTGTAGATGAGATTATGTCAGCTCATTCCCTCTCCAGCTCACATATTTGCCATATTCGTTGTTTTTTTCACCCCACTACACTTTGCATCAACCTTTTATTTACGGTTATTAGCAATATTTGTGCAGTTTTGGCTGCTTTGCTGATAGTTAGAAAAGTTTTTGGTACATTTTGGCGATTTCCCGTATCTAGGAAATAATTACAGAACTAACGGAAGAAATAATGAAAAAAGCAATGGAAATTCAGAACGGACAAAAAATAATTCGTAATCGTTGAAAGAGATAATTTCATAGTTGATGAAATTCAAAATTGAAGAATTTATTCCAAAATTAATAGAAGAAACAATTATAGAATTAACGGAAGAAATAATTGAAGAATCAATCACAGAATCGATGAACATTCAGAATTGATGAAAGAAATAATTCCGGAATCAACGGAAGAATCAATTACAGGATCGATGAACATTTAGCATCAAGGGAAGAATCAATTACAGGATCGATGAACATTTAGCATCAAGGGAAGAATCAATTACAGGATCGATGAACATTTAGCATCAAGGGAAGAATCAATTACAGATCCGATGAACATTCAGAATTGATGAAAGAAATAATTCCGGAATCGATGGCAGGAATAATTGCGCAATTGATGGAAGGAATAATTCGCAATTGATGAAAGGAATAATTGCGCAATTGATGGAAGGAATAATTCGCAATTGATGAAAGGAATAATTGCGCAATTGATGAAATAAATAATTTCAGAGTAGATGAAGATTCATAATTAACGGAAGAAATAATTCCAGAATTAACGGAAGAAATAATTTTAGAATTAACGGAAGAAAAAATTCCAGAATTAACGGAAATAATTCCAGAATCGTTGAAAATTTCACAATCGATGAAAGGAATAATTCCGGAATTGATAAAAGAAATAATTCCGGAATTGATGAAAGAAATAATTCCGGAATCGATGAAAGAATAATTCCGGAATAGATGATATATCTTGCCCCGTACTTAGGAACAAGAATCTGAGTATTTTTCTCGATTATAAACAGTTAGCCTAAATTTTCTGAATTTCTATGTCAGAATCAAATCTTTTATTATTCAATGACAATAGCTTCGAAAAATCAGAATAACTTGGAAAAATTAATAAAGATTCCCCCCCCCCCAAAAAAAAAACAAAAAAAAAACTGGGTTCTGAACAACTTTCGAATGACTTCTCCCGCTTTCCAGATCCCATGTCAGTCGATAAAAGTATTTAATTATGGCGAGCAATCATCTGACATTTCCATCGATCTGTTTTAAATGGACTCTCGGGCCACGGGAAAGAGAGGAGGAGATCTCTGATTACGTATCTCCCGAATCCCTCTCTTAAACTTACTACATACCTTCAACCTTTTCTTTTAATTGCTACTTAGATTGAATTCGATCTTACCTAAATTGCCATCGTGTGTGTGTGTGAAAGAGAGAGGAATATGATGAATCGAGAGTCCAAAATGAATAACCTGGACGCGATGGACGCGGCCGGGAGAGCGAAAGTGGAGGAATCGAACCAACCCCCTCTACCTCATTAAGACTTAAAAAGCTCTTTTCCACGGATGGGGGGAGGGGGGGGGGGTGAAATTTACAGAAATGACTTCGACTTTATTCCAAAAAAACAAAAATAAGAGAAGATGAAAATCTTTTAATCCTCGACATTCCGGGCCCTTCCACCGTTTTTTATTTTTACGAAATGAATACCCGGTACCTACCGATGACGACCGAGTTCCCGAGTCACGATAACACGTCATTACCCGGTCCAGAAATTAATAATTTCCTTCCTCCTCTTTGAAGATTTCAAGAGCAAAAAAAAATGTCCTGGAAAGAGAAGGAAAATTACAAAAGAGAGAAAGAAAGGGAGAGAGAAAAAATTCCACAGAGTAAAAAAAAAAAAAAAAAAAAAAAAAAAAAATTTTTTTTCCAGGACAGAAAATGATAGCACACGAGGACGTACAAAAGTTCCAGGACGAAAAAAAAATATCCCGTATTCCTTTTCATTCTTGAAGAATCGGAACTAATTTAGATTGCGCGGATGCATGGATCTAGGAAACTAAGAGGAGGAGAAGAAAGAGGGGGGGGGTGCTGGAAGGGGGGGCAGTCGTCCTGGAAAAGATTATCCGGGAGACTTTACAAGGAGGAAAAAGCATGGGGCTAAAGAGGGGGGAAGGAGGAGAGAGAAACGTCCTGGAGAAATAGGGAGTGGGTAGGACATACCGGATTTTAATCTTCCTATCCAACCAGGCATACCTCTTCTCCAGGCCTTTTTTCCCGGGGAAAAAGGAGAAAAAAAAACCGGGAGCTAGAGGTGAGGAATAAGAGAGGGAGTGGTGGTGGTGGGGTATATACTATTCGGTATCCAGGCGAGCTGCTCTCAAGCAAAAGTACCTGGAACGGGAATGAAATTGAAATCAAAGTAGAAGAGTAAAGAGAGGAATATACTGGAAAAGTCCAGGACCAAAATAATAATAATAAGAAAAATAAGAAAGAGTGGAAATACTAAGGGGTTCAAGAACACGAACGGTGACTTTGACGTTGAAAGCGCGACGTTTTGCAACAAACTTTTTTTCCCTTAAAATGGGATTTGTGAAGAAAAGGGGGGGAAGAAGAAAACAAATTTGAAACACGTTGATCCCATTGCCTAAACGCTTGACTTAACCTTTACAAAAATATACTATGTCAAATACACAAGACTTATTTTTTCTCTCTATCTCTCTTCACCCTTTTCTTCCTAAGAAAAATAGAGTTAGGAAAGAGGAAAAAATAGGATATTTTTTTTCGGATTATTTAAAGAATGAAATTTTGTTGTCGTCTGAAATTCTATAAATTCGAGATTTTTTTTTTGTGATGTTGGCTCACTTGTTGGGAAAAAAAGAAAAGCAGACAAAAACCAGGGAAGATAGATTCTGGATAATTTTTCGAAATGTGAAAAATAAATACAATGTTTTATTTGTTTTTCTTGTGTAAAGAATCAATACTTGAATAGGTTTGAAGGAAAAATAATCTAAAAAACGATCAGAATCACAAATGAAAAAAAAAAGGTTAATCAATACCAAAAATTATGAGAAAAAAATGAGATTTCACACATGGAAAACATGAATTCGAAATTTTTTGAGAAAAACTATTCGTCGAAATTATTAATGACTGTTTTCTAGAAATAAGCTGTTAAGGGAATATCAGAAAATTTTCATAATTAAATATTACGGTAATGATTTGAAGAACACGACGGTGACTTTGACGTTGAAATCGCGACGCTTTTCAACTCAGTTTTTTTCCTTAAAATGGGATTTGGATAAATGGGAAGAAAAAAACAAATTTGAAACACCTTGATCCCACTGCCTAAACACTTGGCAAAAATATACAATATCAAATACACAAGATCTATTTTTCTTCTGTCTCTTCACCCTTTTTTTTCCCAAGATGAATAGAGTTAGAAAAAAAGGAAAAATTGGATTATTTTTTCGGATTATATATTTTATCCAGAATGAAGTCTGGAGTTCTATAAATTCGATATTTTTATGTGATTTTTTTTTTGTGATGTTGGCTTACTTGTTGGAATAAGAAAAGGAGACAGAAACCCGGTGAGATAGATGCCGGATAATTTTTTGATGTGTGAAAACTAAATACAATGATTTATTTCTTTTTCTTGAGTAAAGCATAAATAATAGGTTTGATGGAAAAAAATGCAACAATTGAATAGGTTTTAGAAAAACTGTGTCGAAAATTATTAGAGATTTTTTTTAAAAATAAGCCGTTGAAGAAATACGAGGAATGTTCACAATTAAATATTATGGTAATGATTTTTCATTTAGTATAGTAAGGGTTTAAGTAACACGGTGTTGACTTTGACGTTGAAAGCAATACGTTTTGCAACAAAATTTTTCCTCAAAATTGGATTTGGAGAAAAGGAAATCATATATATATATAACCAAATTTGAAACACGTTGATTATTGTGTAAACTCTTGATGCAACTTTCACAAAATATATTATGTCGAATGCACAAAAGACTTCTTTTTCTCCCTTTTTTCTTAATTAGAAAATAGTTAGAAAACAGGAAAAAATAGGATTTTTTTTCGATTATTTTAATTAAATTTTTTTACCTAAAATTCTAGAAATTCCATATTTTTATCTGCGATGTTGCCTCACTTGTTGGAACAAGAAAAGCAGACAAAAACCGGGTAAGATAGATGCCAGATAATTTTTCGATGTGTGAAAGATAAATACAATGTGTTTTACTTGTTTTTCTTGAGTAAAGTGTAAAGAATAAATTTGATGGAAAAGATGCAACATTTGGATAGGTTTGATAGAAAAATTCTAAAAACGATATAAAAAAAGGATGAGCATGATGAGCATGATGAGCATTGAGCATGATGAGCATTGAACATTGAGCATGATGAGCATTGAACATTGAGCATGATGAGCATTGAACATTGAGCATGATGAGCATTGAACATTGAGCATGATGAACATTGAGCATGATGAGCATTGAGCATGATGAGCATTGAGCATGATGAGCATTGAGCATGATGAGCATTGAACATTGAGCATTGAACATTGAGCATTGAACATTGAGCATTGAACATTGAGCATTGAGCATTGAACATTGAGCATTGAGCATTGAACATTGAGCATGATGAGCATTGAGCATTGAACATTGAGCATGATGAGCATTGAGCATTGAGCATGATGTTTTGCAGCAACGTGCGACTTTTTTTTCCCTTAAAATGAGGTTTGAAGACAGGAGGAAATGGTTTGAAGTATGGTAAGGATTTAAAGAACACGCGACGGTGACTTTAATGTTGAAAGCATTATGCTTGGCAGTAAAACTTTTCCTTAAAATGGGATTCGAAGAAAGGGGAAGAAGAAAACAAATTTGAAACACGTTGATCCCACTGCCTAAACGCTTGTGCCTTTGCTAACCTTTAAAAATTTACCATGTGAAATGTACACAAGACTTCTCGCTTTCTTCACCCTTCATTCCTAAGAAAAGTAGAGTTAGGAAAAGGAGAAATAGCATATTTTTTTTGGATTATTTAATTAATGAAATTTTGTTGTATCAAATTCCAGAAATTTGAGAACTCATTTGTAAATTTGAAATTTCATTTTTTTTTGTGATCTTGGCTCAATCGGAACAAAACCCGAAAAATAAATGGTAGATAACTTTTCGATAGGTGAAAAGTTAATTTTAAATACAATGTTCTATCTTTTTTGTTTTTCAAATTCTCATTATTTGTTCATTTCGAATCGTAGGATAGAAGATAATTAAGAAATAGACCAGATGGGGATAAAGAAGATTTAACAAAAAAGCGCCACTTTTTCCACCTCGCGGTCGAAAATTGAACTATTATTTTCATTTCATAAATCTCTCTCTCCCTATGTCTCATTAAGATATCCTAAAAATTTGGTTGTGTACGGATGAGCAAATTTTATTTTGAAAAACATTACTCAGAGTACGGGAACTTTGATTATAATGACCCTGTATATTTAAGCTATAAGCCAAGTATATAAATTTTCTGTTATCTCTCAAGCCTTCATAATCCTTTTTTTCAGTCTTTTTGATCAAGCTTTCGACTTTCTTATAAATACCCAAAAACGAAATAATTCATTTTAGTTTTAAATTTAGTGTTTCCTAAAATATAGTATATAAATACAGGATAGAATTTACTCCTGTCTTTAAAAATACCCCTAATGTCACAGAGAATATGTATTCCAAAATAGACAGGGGCAGGGACATGAATTTAATGCGAAGGAAAAACGTAACCCAGGATACCACAACTCTTTCTAGAAAGACGTCCTGGTTCCGGAGTGATTTGTCTCTTCCAAATCCACCTCCAGGGTGGCCTCGTACTCATCATCCATATAAATCGATAGGACGTTTTCGAACATTATTCGGCAATCAGGACATTCAAAAAGCCAGAGATATGCTTGGAAAATATCCCACTGGGAGCCATCTACACCCGAGGAACTAAAACATTTCATTAAAGGGCACGGCACGAAACCAAGAAGAATCATTAGGAGAAGGCGCTCGCAAAGAACATCGCCAGTCCACGACTGTCTACCTGCCTGCTTTAACTAGCAGTGTTTTGGAGTCTTCTTCTACCCTTCCTTCATGGGATCGACCACCCATGTTGAGTCCAGCCAGACCTCTCACTCTCTTCTTCTCAGTGACTCACCGTGATCAAAGCAAAACCAGAGAGAGAGAGAGTTTTAAACGACATACCTACCCTCTCTCCTTCTGAAAAGCGATGATACCGTCACGCAAACCCACCATTTTCGTGCTTTTTTCGTAGAAAGAAATCGGTGACGGGAATCGCGCCTATGACTTTCTTTTTTTCTATTATTTTTGCTCTTCTTATTCCGCTAACGATCCCGAGTCTTTCTCTCGCCGCCCAGAGGAGAAATTTGGCCATTTTTAGAATAGTATTTTGTAAGAGAAACAACCTTCTTTTTTTGTGTGGAAAAGATTTCTACGCCGCTAAGGATGTGGCTGTGGCATCTCTTCGATACTATTCCAATGCAAATGGTCCCTGGTCGAATAAAAGATACAAAAGGCGACGGAATGGATTATATTCATTCACAACGATTTCTTTTCAATCGATGGATAGAAATGGAACAAGATGGACTGCTAATGACCACGCGAAGGATTATAAATTATGGGGCATTGTCCGGTGACGATGGGAGAAGAATCATTGAGCTTCTATAAATAATCATAATGGTCCGAGCTTGCAGAAATAAGGTTTTCTAAGCGTTTTATACAGCGTTAATGAATTCAATTTCTTCAGTTTAGAAGATTTTGATGATGTTTAACTGCTTCAAATGACACCATATTCGGACAATGGACGCTTTAGCCGATGTGTTTGTTCGCCATTTATTAACCCTTTGGCCGTAATATCAGAAATCACTAAACAACTCATAAAATTCAATATTATCTTATTTTATGAAGTAGGGGTTTCTTCCGATTTCTAGCTGGTGCAAAATTTGTTCCATTGAGAAACCAGCTTTTAAAAAAAATATATCGTGTAAATCGTGGTGAGAAGGTCGCATTAAAAAAAAGTATAAAAATTTTCCAATAGGTGAGACCATTGCTGTATATGATTATAATTCAGCCATACCACATTCCTGATCTAAGGACCCCCGTCACAACTACTCTGACAGAAAAAAAAAATCGTATTTAAAAAATTTGTTCTGCCGACAGAATGAGTCTGATCAAGACGGTCGCATCAAAGTGGCACATTTTGTCTATGATAGGAAGGTTTGATCCTAAAATTTCGGTTGAATTTGATAAATCGCTAGCATGTCTAATCCTAAAATTTTCATTGATTTTGACAAATTGGTAGTACGTCTGATTTAAGCAGGACGTTTGTTCAAGTCAGATGCGAAGATCAAAATGTATCATTTTATGTTTGGATCTAACGTGATATCATTCTTTCGAATTAGACCAATTCGATGTTTGGCATCGATCTTCGCATTTGGCTAGATAATACAGTACCATTTTGCAAGCTGAGAAAGCTGTACAGAGATTTCAGGCTAGTCCTGACAGAAAGCCACGTTAATCGAGATTATACAGCCGATTGGTGACCATATTGATCTCTTTTCTTTATAAACGGCATCTATTGTGCTATAAAATTTCAAGATTTCTGACATTTGTGCTTTTGTTGGCTTGAAAACTTAGTCTGGCATATTTCAAATATAATATCGTTTGATAAAGTGATTCAACTTCAAGTTAGGCAATTTCACGAAATCGAACTTGGAATGCTCAACATGAATATCAGTGAGTTCCCCCACTTCCTGTATGCTGATAGTCCTGCACACGAGGGATTTCAGAAAGGACTCCTTAACTTTGAAGCGACAAAACTTGTAAACAGTAATAGAGAGAAAGATGAAAAAAGTGGTTCGTTTAATGGGCAGGCCTTAAGTTTTAAAAATACGATGGTTTATGAAATCAGTTGCAACTGCGCCACTGATAGATGATACCATTGCCAGTAAGCAAACAATAGGCGATACTCTGCTTAGGTTTTTTAACAACTGGATGTTGCGAAGATATATTTTCGAATTCAACCCACGTCCTTTCACTTTCCGGGTGAACGCACTAGACTACAGAGGCACCGAATCTCTCAATCTTTCCTTGGAGCTCGTGTACTCTGAAAAGGACCGTACATGGACGGCCGGACCAGACTCAGGCCAAGCTCACAACTGCTGACGCTGCCACCAGATGGCGACTTATGCAAGGATGACGTCACTCTCCGCTGCCATACGAAGGTAGCAACTGGATGTTGCGAAGATATATTTTGGAAAGAGAGAAAATTCAACTGCCCCTGCGGGGAATCGAGCCCACGTCCTTTCACTTTCCGGGTGAACGATTCTCCGCAGGGGCAGTTGAATTTTCTTCTTGAATTGTGTTGCAGAAATTGCAGTTGAGTTGTGCTTCTCAAACATAGGTCAAATCACAAAGCGATGGAATCGAAATGGTCACCTTACCTAGCAAGTACAAGACTACAGTAAAGGGTAGGGTGTAAAGCCACTTCACTGCAATATCTCTATTGAAACGAATGCACACGCCTCACAGATAATCTGTTCAGCGTTTTGAGAAATCTTTCTGTTAGCAGTGATCTCCAATCGGCCCCACATAGAAAAGTCTTGGAAAAAAACGACTGTGGCGCAATCTGTTAGTATATTGTAAATAATTTTGCAAGTCGGTGCATTAAAAATTCTTGGCTTGCCTATCAAACTTACCACTTGTGCCTACTCTCTATCTGTCATTGCTCGCAAGTAAGGTCATTTTGAATTTACGGAGTCCTTTGTAATACACCCGTGTGTACTTCGATACAATTTCCGCCTTTCTATAGAATCAGCGATTTCTATGGAGTATTCTCATTTCTTTAGAAACGTGTAGAAGGACGTTCCCCCGTGATCTTTACTTGAAGATTGAGGGAAAAGATGATTGAAATCGCAAACATTTCCGACACTTTCTCTTACCTCTTTGAAAAATACAACTTCCATTACCGATTTGAAATGTTTCCTGGCCATTACAAGTTATTTTTTTCCGGCCCGACGTGGAGCCAAATCTAATATTGGCTCGATGCCGCCGCCACTGTAAAACAAAAGACCATTCTACCGTAAATCCTCAACAATAACTGACCAAGAGGACCTTAAAAGTAGCTTAATGCAGAGTAACGTTAGAAAAGCATCATCAATTCTTCTTCTTGCCACGGAGGAGTATTTTTTCTTCCAACTCGCACCCTCATCCTTACTTCTGGCCAGTGGCGTAGGGAAAGAGAGAGTAAATAAGAGACGGCGTAACACTGTGAGATCAGACACCTTCGAAGATCGATGTTGCCTTTTAAAGAAGTGATGTCCGTTCTCCCCGTGTACGTCGAGGGTCAAGAATTTTTTCCTCCGGTCGATTTATTTTGATCATGCCCGGGGTGGAATTCCTTGGAAAAATACTCCAGTTCCGGAAATAACCGCACTTAGAATTGGAAGTTACCGATTTTTTACTTAGTCGTAATCGGGACATAAATCAGTCAGTTTCAGCGTTAAAATCGGTGCTTTCAGTTCCCGCCTACCTACTTATTTTAGGGTTAAGCTGTAAAACTATTCGGCTGTAAATTCCAATAGTCTTTGTTAATGAAGTTCGATGAAAATAAGTCATGATAAAATGCCGACAAACATAAGAAACTTATATTACGTCCCAAGGTATAGGTTAGGCACTGAAAGAATGGCATTGCGAATATCATTCTGACTAGTGTTTCCCTAACTGGGTGATATCGCCCAGCTGGGGGCACTGAATTTGATTTCGAAGTGGTGGAATTGAGCTATGGTGAGATTTAGAATTCTATAGGTTGGCTTTACAAGAAGGGGGAGGGGATTTCACTGAATGAAAGAATTACTGAGACATGATTGCTGAAACAAATTAGTTTGTGAGTCTGATTTAAAGACCTCAAGTGATTAATTAAGCCTTCTTATTGTCACTCCAGTCCTCTAATTTCAAGACCTGAAGTCCTTATTGAAGACTCCTTATCATTTGTGAAGTCCTTAATGAAGACTCCTTATCATTCTTGAGGTCCTTATTGAAGACTTCTTATCATTCCTGAAATCCTTGTAGACGACTACTTATCACTACCCAAGTCTTCTGATTCGAAATCCCCAATCCTCTGTATCGAAAACCTTCTGACTCGAAAATCTCAAATCCTCTGATTTAAAAACCCCAAGTCCTATGCTTTAAAATCCTTTTTAAGACTCCTCATTACATCTCAAGTCCTCTGATTTAAAATTTCCTAATGTCTAATATTCATTGAAGACTCTTTTTCATTACTCATGTTCTCTGACTTCTAGACTTCAGGTCCGGTAATAAATACTATTACATTTTGCCCTCACCTGAATCTTAAACATTCGAAATACGAAACTGAATCAGCCACTAGTTTAATCAACTGTTTTCTAAAAGCAAAATTAAAATTAATTGATCGGGTATTCACGGCTATTTTTTAACCACACTTGCTCTCCGTGAAAATTACTCTGAGAGTTTTCTAACCAATTATTGCATGCCGGGAAGTGCAGTATGTATTTATAGGTTTTTTGCAGCTGCAGTGAAGAAGGATATTTTTTTTTGGGCTGCCTTTTGTATGAACTCAACATTTCTAAACGCAAGTGGGTGGCATTATCATCAAGAAATGCTCAGAGATATAGGGTTTCTTCGATCACACCTATTGCCCTATTTTACCAATTACAGCATTTTAAACTCACGCAGATGCCAATCATGAAGCATCATTCTAGGGCCGAGCCATAAAAACAAATCACCTAATGCCGAGCCATAGAGCAAACCATAAACGTATGCATTGATTGAGGAAAAAACAAAATACCATCAACCACTAGTGAACAATATGAGCTTATACTGACGACGGAACAAACCCCCCCCCCCTCCTCCATAACTGAAATCCTGTAGGTTATTCGAAGCCATTTCGAAAGAATGAAGGCCTCAAAGCAATTAGCTCCCGTAAGTAGAAAATCGGCCATTTCTGTGAAGCATTTCAAGCAAGCAACAAGTGCTTGAAAGGAATGAAATTTTGAAGTAATGGTTAGCATTAGCTGTTTAATATTATCCCCAAAGGTCCATAAAAGTACAGGATAAAAAAAGCAGAGTAAGAGCCGTAGTAAATAGATACACGTGAGGGTATGGTTAACCAATCTTAACTGAGTACAAGAGAAGATGGCTCTGTTAGGAACTGCACTCTGTTCCTCTCGCTCTCTCTGTGGAGTAGTAACCATTAAACCAAAAGCAACGGTTGACATCACAGATAACGTGGTTCCACACACGGAAATGATAATAAAATCTACCTTTGGAGAGAAGAACGACCAGTATAAGAAAAAAAAGAGAAGAAGCAGAAGCATCACAAGAGCACGTCCAAGGCTTTATCGGAACACTAAGGGCCAGGACATGGAAAATGTTTCGGCAGTGGAATGATGATAAGAGCACAAACACTGACTAAGAGAGAGAGAGAGAGAGGGTCTCTCTTTCTCCTCAAGTGTTGGCGATTATCTAAGGAGAGTTTTCTTCAGGAGTTTCTCCTCAAGAGAGCTCCAGAGAATAAAAAGGCCCACGACACTATCCTCCAACCTCTTTTTACTGGTCCAACATAACGATCCAATCATCTTCATCATTGCCTTTTTCTTCAGCTCGATTCTCTCTCTTCAACGAGAAACAATGACTACTGGGAGTTTTTAAACGGGAATTTTAAAGGGGGCTTGGAAACAAATTTCTTGAGAAAAGGGAAATTACATATCGATTGCTATTTGAAGTTTACTTTGCAGAATAAGTATTCCAATGATATTATATTTATGAGTTTTCTATATGCTCATTTTCTGAGTTTTCAAATTCTGGTATCGTGAGTCGTGCCCTTTAAGACGCCACTGTGTAAATCGAAATATCACATTATGAGACTTGTTGGCCTCGGGCCTCATGGAATTATTTCTTTTTTCACCCGCAAAGTTTGAAAGGCTAAAAAATCTTGCTTAGACTAGGTTAATAGTCTTTTTGAGATTCCTGCACCTGGATAGGAGTTCCCTTTTGGAGGAATAAGAATTCTATTTGTAACTGAAAGGGGACAGGAGCGTTCGCAAGACTTAATTTGTGTTGGAGCGAGCAGATAGGTTAATTTTAGGTTTGAGGCAAGCACCGAGAATCCCTTCAGGGAAATTTTTTGATTTTAGCTTTAAGAGGCACAGAAATTGATTAAAACATTTAATTTAATGATTTTTTTGCATTATTATATATTGTTTAAAATTTTTGTTTTTATTGATCGTTGTATGGTGGGGTGGGTGGCTTCATGGGCCCCCATACGCCCCCCTCCCCTCGGGCTTATGTCTCTTAAAGTGGGGGCATCAAGATTTCACACCCAAAAAAAGGTTCAGATCTATTGCTCTACAGCAGCGGTTCTCAACCGGTTCTCCGCGGAGCCCTTGGGGCCTCCTTGTGCACTCTCCAGGGGCTACGCAGCAGCTCAAGGAAAATAAAAAAAAACAGTAAAATTAAAAAAAAATAATTATAAATATTTTTAAATAGTAAAAATAAGTCAGTAACTTTGATGAATAATTAAAAAATTGGCCTACGGGGCTCCGCCATAGAATTTTTTACTAACAAAAAATGTTGAGAACCGCTGCTCTACAGGAATCAGTCCGGACCAATAATTAGAGGCATCATTGCTGAGGTGTCGTTATAACCGACTTTGACTGCTAGAAGTTGTATTCCTTTCACAACCTTCATGGCAAAATGTTGCCAAATACCTAGTATTTTTGTTTAATTACGATGATTACAGGACTTAAGAAATTAGTCGAGCCAAAGTTAAAGCATAATTTTAGTGAGTCCTAATGGATCTCAACACACCCAGATACGCATTCATTTTCATATATAATTGAAAAACACCATCCCCAACAAACGTTCAAATCAATACGTCGTAGCAACACCATCGCCAGTGATCATCGGTCAAACACCAACGTGTCATCAGTGAGCGTGTGTTGAGGAAAATCCATATTTTGAAAGGTGTTCGATGCCCCTAATGATCTCGAAGTGACACCGGACTCCGAAAACTTCACATCGCCAATCAACCATCATTTCGCACAGACCCGCGCAGTAATTTGCGGTCTCACAGACAAACATTGACAGCCTAATATTAGTCTTGTACAAATGACACCAGAATCCGGGACTCGGGGGGAGGGGGGGAAGATCATCAATTGATTCCCGCGGGGGCCATTGACAACACAAAAGCACTCTTACTCTCGACAACCCTTTCAACTGACAGCGAGGTTCGAATGGGGTATGACAAAAAAAAAAGGGGGATTGATTCCCTGTCGAGATTCGCAACCCTATTTTTTAGGGACCTTTTGATGGTGTTTTTTGCATATGAATACAAGACCCTTGGGGGAAAGGGATTAAATGTTCTTGGGACTGGATCATGGGATTATGGTAGAAAAATAGAATATAATGGACAAATTTATATATATATGTATATTTTTCGAAATTTTGCGAAAGGGGTTCAGTCACCTTACACGAATAGAAACTGAGGGGTTAGTGGATAAAACACCGAATATATTCGGGAAGATCTGGTTCCATGATTTAAATTGTCATATACGTTAGGTTTTCTCTCCATTCAAGTCCTTCGTAGCTCAGCTTCATTTAGGTTTTTTTGGGCGGGGGAGGGTGTTATCAGGCTCTGTATTTTCTCTTGGGAATATAAATGATACACGACGTTCGTCAATGTCTTGCGACTTTCTGTACTGCCAAATGTGATGATGTCTGTCGGTAAAAGTATGGGGGAGGGGGGTGATCGAAAAAGGATCATTAGAGCAGTTTTTTTCAACCTATTTACAGCTGGGGAGCAACGAATGTAGTTGACAAGTTCACATCCTGTGGAAAGGCAAGAAATACACTCATGTCCATAAACTGAGGATAATGCCAGCTCCGGTAAATAAAGGTTCAGAAACAAAACAAACGTTACTTATTCATAAAACCCATTTATGAAAAAAAAGATAAAGAACAAAAACGATGGTGTATGTATGATACCATTCATAAAAACTACGATTTTTGCTCCCTGGAGCAATTGTAAAAAATATCTCCTTTACAAAAACTTACTATTACATGGTTGGTATGAGGGTTAATACATTGTATGTCTCCCATGCGATGAAATACAGTCCGTACAACGCCTAGGCATGCTGAGTATCAAATTATCGATCTGATCTTGGGGAAGATCACTCCACTCAGCAAGCAATGCTCTCCGAAGTTCCGGTACACATGTAGGATGTGGTTGACTCGTCGGCCATGCATGTCCCACACATGCTCTATTGGATTCAAGTCAGGTGAGAATGCTGGCCATTCCATACGGGTTATATCCTCAGATTCAAGGCATTCGTTTACGATGTTTGCTCGGTGAGGACGGGCGTTGTCATCCATAAACACAAATTCTGCGCCCATGGCACCCCTAAACAAACGTACATGTTGTTCCAGAATGATGTCCCGATAAATTTGTGCTTTCATGGTTCCGGTTTAAACATGCAGATCTGTTCTGGAACCCAGTATAATTCCACACCAAACGAGCAATGCTGCACCACCGTAACGGTGTCGTTCAATGATGTTGTCTTGGTGGTAACGGGTACCTGGCGTTCTCCATATGAAAGTTCGACGTGAATCAGACTGCAAGCTAAACCTGGACTCGTCGGAAAACATCACACAAGCCCACTGTGACGATGTCCACATTGCATGTTCTCTACTCCAGGCTAATCGCTGCCGACAATGAGTTGCCGTGAGCGGAACACATCTGACAGGCCTGCGAGCATATAGACCAATATCTCCCAAACGTCTGTACACGGTTTGCCTTGAAACTGTGGTACCCGTGGCTGCAGATAGCTGACGAGACAGGTCGGGTGCTGCGCTCCGTCTGCTTCTTCTGGCAGTTACTGCCAAATACCGGTCTTCATTCGGCGTTGTAACTCGGGGGCGACCTGTACTGTAACGTCTACTGACATTTCCGTTATCTTGGAATCGTTGCCAAAGCCTAGAGATGACACTTTGGGCAATTCCAAGTTCCTCGGATACTTCCATCTGAGTGCGCCCACATTCCAGGCGGCCGATAATTCTACCACGTAAAAAATCATCCACATGCGTCCTCTGTGTCATAACTATTCGCTTATGGCACTGAGTGCCTTACAGAACTCTTGTGAACAATTTCACTTCTTTGCCACCATTCCTTATATACCCCCCTCTTACACTCTCGTCATTGTGACGTACTATCGGCATCATCTGGTGGCTTCCTGAAATTTGCATATCATTCTTGCAGATGTGTGTGATAATTCTACAGGTGAAATTTTTACTTTAGATTTCGATTTCCGTGTGATTCTGAATTATCCTTAATTTATGGACATGAGTGTAATTTTTGGAAATGAAAAAAAAAATGTCAGAAATAATTTGCGGACTGACAAAAAAAAATGAAAAATAATTTCTGGGCCGACAAACCGGTAAAAACTAAATGAATAGGGAAAATAAATTTGCGGACTACCGAAAAATAAACAAATGCGAGAAATATTTTGTGTATCGGTACAAAATAAATAAGTCGATATATAACTTGGGGACCAGCAAAACCGCAAAATATAAATAAATAGGAGAAATAATTTGCGGACCGACAAAATATGAATAAATTGAAAAATAATAATAATTTGTGGGCCGACAGACTATATAAAAATAAATAAATAGGAGAAATAATTAGCGGACTGCCAAAAAATTTAAAAATAATCCCGAGAAATAATTTGCGGGCAGAAAAAAAAATAAATGGGAGAAAGAATTTTTTTGCGGATCGCCAATAAATAGTCGATTCGATACAAGTCGAACTCCGATATTCGTAAATAGCGCTGTTATTTCAATAGATATTTGTTTTTCCCATTCTGAAATTCATTCGGAATTCCCGATAAGTCGAATCAACGGTAACTCGAAGTTTTTTGTTGCCCGCTGCACATTCGACATATCGAGATTTCACTGTATAGGAAAAATAATTTGCAGACTGGGACAAAAGAAATAAATTAATTCACAAATCTAAAATTATGTAGCGGCTATATAGATGGGTTGAAATGTTTCGCGGACCAGCAGAAAATTTTCAGACCGGCATAGGTCCACGGACCAGTGTTTGAAGCACACTGCATCGGAGTGTGAATACACCAAATATGATGGTGTCTGTCGGCAAAACTACATGGGGCAATGAAAGAGATCCATTTATAGATGGGCGGATGTAAGGCCAGATGGTCTTCCAAAGTAAACAGTGGTCGTTCAAAATAAAGTCCGCGTAACTACTATGCAAGCCTCAGAAAAAACTGCTATTATCTGACTTGCTATGTTCTGGAGTATAGGGTCCTTGACTGTGAGTTAACAGTCAGCTGAGTGCCTCCGCATACTTAAATGTAAGCTCTACGTGCACAAAGGCCATGACATGTACAAAAATGATAATATGGAGATGCATTGATCTCAAACTACTTATAATTAATTACCTTGGACAATTTGTCTGGTGATAATTGGTGATGACCCGTATGGATTCCGATTCCCCGTATTTTTCATAAAATAAATATTACTAGCCTTTCACTACTGTTACTTTTTGACCGGAACACCTTTCGCAAGTCGGATTAAAACACTTGGCGGCCCAGGGGCTGTGCACCCCTGGTATAATCTATCCAGCATCAGTATCAGGCTTTAGATAAAGGAGGACTTGGGATAGGCCATGGCTGAAGATCTGAATAAGCTTAAAAGGTGAGCGTGAATTTTTAAATTTCGTTTAGCTCTTCAATGGTATATCTGACAAGAATTGCCATCCTAAAAAAAATTCTCTTGAAGCCATACTGTTCGTATAGAGTCATCCTTCTCATACTCGTAGATCAAATATTTGTTTAGATCTCCCAGTTCTTCATACACACACTAACTTCTATATGGAATTAAGATGGCGGCGCGTATGATTCTAAGACTCATATGAAAAGATGGAAACCTCGAACATCATCATGATCTGAGGGGAGTTGCCGACGCCAGAACAGAAGTGTTAGTCAAACAGTAAGGAAACGAAATCAGAAGCCAAACTTTGTTAGGATATCATTGATATCCGGGGGGAAAATAAGAAGAGTGGATCTGGTAATTAGATTACGTAGGATCCGGGAATGGAGGAAATACCCAGGAAAAAGGGAGGAAAAATTTATAAGAGCTCCTTCCAGTATATCGTGATAACAATATGGTATGATGTGGAAGGAACTCAAGAGACTGGAATTTCACTTTTTATACACACACACACGAGAGCATATTTATGTAGGCGACCAGAATAGGCAAAGTCAATGAATGCCTGTCATCTTCGAATGCCATCTGTCTCAGAGACCGCCAAGAGACCAGGCACTCACGGAGATTTGGTGTCACCGTGACAAGAGGCTTATTGACCATTTCAAATCATGTCACAAAAAGAATAAACCAATAACAGAAGAAATTCTGAACGAACGCAACTGATATGTACTGAGACTTATCATCCGACATTTCTCAAAACATGGATATCCTGTTTCGACAATGCTCCGGTTGGGATAATGAATCTCTGTTAAAATTAAACTGAAGAAGTCTTGTCTCGAATAGTTCTCGGTGATTGAGTAAAGAAGTAATTACCGGTGACCGTGTAATGCTGGTTTGAACCTTTTGCTGTCCTACGCCGAGGTGGACCCGACACAGGGTCCGCATCCAGAAACAACGGTACGATGATAGGAAAGCAGTGGGAAGTTCGGCTTCTCAGCAGAACTTCAAGCTATGCAAAAACTGCAGAGAGACAAATAAGAATCTTGTCACAAAAAGAAGAAACCAATTACAGAAGCAATTCTGAACGAAGGCAACTGATATGTACTGAGGCTGTATATAAATAGGCCTATAAATAGGCCTATATCTATGGCCTATAAAGGCCATAGAAACCCATATTTGTCTTATTACGCACCCATACAGTTATTGTCGTGAGCCGCAAAATGATCTCGGCCTCTTGTGGTAATTTCATTAACATAAAATTAGTTTTCAAGGCCTTTATTGCAAATGTCAAAAAGAACGGATGTTTAAGAAATACTTGCATCAATGATAATTTTTTTTTTTTTTTTTTTTGGGGGGGGGGGGTTTCGTCGAGCATGTGTTTGAAAAAAAATGCATGCCCGGTAAGAATTTTTTCATGACCCGGCATTTTGGGCAATAGATTGGTTCAGCCCTGGTAAACGTTTGGTCAGTGTGCCTCAAAGCTTAGAAAGGTCTTGCATTTCCTGGGTGTACATAAATAAAATGCATGCATTTCATCACTAGTAGGAATCCTAAATTTTTAGGGTCTAACCTGGTGTCTATAAACGTTCTTAATTGAAATTTTTCTTTGGTTGGGGGGGGGGGACTGTTACCGATGATTAAGGGGAAAAGATCACGACTAAACGCACAGTTACGAAGATAATGACATGAACCAACGCTGTCACATTGATTTTAGGAAGCTTTAAAACATGGGTTAAGAGCAAGAAATTTAAAATAAATAGTTCAATATACATACTAAAGTTCTTTTAAAAACTTTAACAACATAACATTTGAGTAAAATTCTACCGAAAATCCACAATATTAACATAATACGCTATTTTGCTACATCTCAGTAAAATCTATCAAAATTGGAACAATAGAAAAAAGTGATATCTCGATAGATGTCACTCCAATTGCACACTGCTCAGATCAATTCTGAGATTTTAAAAGCATAAATATCATCATGCAAATACATATCAGATTCGATATTGTTTGCTTTACAAGTTCAAATTTATCAATGTTGCAGCTGAAACATTTATTTTGCAAAAAAATTAGTAGACACTCGCTTTTAATCCACTAAAGATATACAAAAACAGAGTTCACAGAGACTTTAAGGCTGGTCATAGGGGAAAATTCGAAATTTAGAATCAGGTTTAAAATTGCTGAGCAAATTTAACGTTTTAAACCCGTGGAAAACCAAGGCAACAGGCCCCATTTCATATAAGGTGTACTCGTCCTCTCAACGCACAAACGTGTGAGAGCTTCTTCATTCTTTCAGTAGCTGAGTTTAATGTCAACATCTTCATAGTGCTGTTTGTCGAAAATCCATGTTTTTAATGAGTGAAACGATTTGGGTGAAGTATTTAATTCGCTTTTTTAGCGTGGTTCCTGAAATATGTCTCGAAAGTTTTGCTCAGAACCAATTACTGGTCCCTATAACAAAGGAAAAATGACAATAGAACGCCATTTTGGCTACTAAAAATGGTAAAGACGAAGGAATTCTAGAAACCAATGACAAAATGAGTGGTGAAGTATTTCTTAGCGTCCAATGACACTCACTTGTAGTTTACCATGCGACAGAGTAGCCGACGGGAGTGAAGAGCCCAGTGGAAAACGCAGTGAGAGTAAACAAAGAAAAGTGTTTATAAGCTTAAGTAAATGCGTTTTTAATAAAAATTGAAAAGTAATTTTCTTGCGCATGCGTGCTTTTTTAATACAGTGGTAATCTCTCCATAACCAACACACACTGTTAGCAGCCAGCCTGAGTTAACGCCCATTCATTGTATTTTACTATATAAATTAACGTACACGACCACGTTGACGGACAAAAATTTCGGTCCCACGGATGTCCGTCATCGAAAGGTCCTACTGTATCACTGAAATTGTGTCACTAAACCATTGGTGTCTGATGGACCCTAGCATAGCGCACCAACCCCTCGATGAGTATAAAAAACGAGCCTGCCGTTCGGAATCGACAATAAATTGTAGGTCCCGGTCTAATTAGCCCTCGTGTGCAGAAAATTACCGTGGTGCGACAAAAATGATCAATGATCGTTCATAGTTACAAAAAATGATGGACCCTCACGCGAGTCCTCGAGTTTGAATTTTGAAACACGCACTGCGGGGTTAACCCTCTAACTAACATTGACGAGATATCTCGCCTGCTTAACCCAGAAATGAATGTTCTTTTTTTCGAGTTGATAATTTTATTCGTGGTTACTGACACGAATAGACAGACAGCTTGAAAAATAATTTTATTGAATCTTTCTCGACTTGCAATGCTTATGCAGGACCTTGAAGAGGCCGTATAGAGCCCCAAAAATCGCCTATGAAATAAAGTATTGATGTAATATTACATTCTAAATGTATAACTACTTTCATAGTGATTCAAACTATAGAAAGAAAAAAAACTCGGTAGTAAACTTCAAGGTGAAAAAAGAAAAAAATGAATGAAAACATTTTAACAAATTAGCATAATCAATTATCAAAATCATAATCCCACATGATCTGAACCAAACAAAGAATGTTGACTTTAATTGCAGCATGTACCAGCAAATACAAAATACAGTAACACCCCTCTTTACAGGAACTCCTCAGATACGGTCACCACTCTTTTACGGCCAAATAAAGATTTCTCACTTTTATAATTAAACTATACATTTTAAACCCCTGATAAACGGCCAACCCTCTTTTACGTGCGGATTTTTTGTCCCGCCGGTGTACGCAAAAGAGAGGCTTTACTGTGTAAAATAGAAATAATATGACCTCACCTTATGTGTAAAGGCAATTTTGCATTTTTATCTTCAAACTGGCTACAGTAATGAACGTTTAAAGATGCCCTTTGGACATGTGGAAAACAATGCATTTTAGTTTAAAACCTTTCATTTTAACAATGGCAACGCCAGGTACAGTATAACCCCCTCTTTTGCGGAAATTGGCGAACAAAAGAATTCATCAGTAAAAGTTGTGCGACCGTAAATGGGAGGGGGGTTGTAATTGAAGCCCTTTTAAAAAAAGGGTAATTATATGAGTTTGGCCGTAAAGGGGGGGGGGGGTGACGGTTAAAAGGGATTTTACTGCACTACCACCTTATCTTCACACCTGCTTAAAATCGGAAGATAGCCTTCTGCAAAAAAAACTAAAAAAAAAAACTATGGCATTGTGCAGGGTTCTGATACGGTGTTTAAAAGAACAAACAAGATGGATATTTTTAATAAGCATTTATTCGAATTATATAGCAAATTCTATACATCTACTTTACCGTACACCAACTTCGGTCATACATCGTGATACGGCAATTTCTAACCAGTGGAGTTGGATGGGAAATGAAGGCGCCATCTATATCGGTGGTCACCCAAGGTTCGGTAGGTAAAGAACTTGTTTCTGATGTTCCTGCCCGGATTTGAACCCGTGGACATCTATGGTAACCTTCATGGTGGAACACGAGCAATCTGCGTCCAGAGTGTTGATCAAATTAACGCCTCAAAAAGAAAGTCGCATAAAATAAACTATTAAATTATTTTAAAAAAAATTACTCGTCTAAATAATTCCACGAATATTTTGTTAAGATTTGGAAGAAAAGTCTTAATTGCCAAACAGCAAAAATAGTTGGGGTGGGGGGAGGGAATTCACTTTCCTGATCATTTTTCCTGCAAAAAAAAAGGACCTTATAGAAGTTTGTAAATATCTCATAATGCACATAAGAGATAAGTAGGGAGTGAGGGAATCTCCCTCTCGTTCCTTCTTCAATGACTCTCAAAATGAAGAGGTGAAAGGGAGCGGGTTCCTGGATCCAGAGTGGATCCAAAAGCAGGGCCATGAAAAAAAATAGAAGCCTTCGTTAAAAACCAACACCCGGAGGGAAAAGACGATAGGAGAGGGGAGAAAAAAATGAAAATCCTTAAAGAAAGGATACTAAGGACCAAGATGGAGGGAGGACGGGCAAAAAAAAAGAACCGAGGGATGCCTCAGAGCTACGCTTTTTGCACTTCCTGCTACAGGGATCATGATGATGATGCGTTTCCAAGGCAACTCTCCACGTGGTGCCGGCAATGAGTCGTTGGCAGGGTGGAGGAAGAGGGCCAATACACACAGAACGAGCCATGAGAAGAGCCCAATAGCTAAAGATTCCAGAGGATGTAGTGGATATTCAACTTTGGCCAGCGGTCGAAAGTGGATAGAGAAGGAAGGAAAGCAAAGAAAGAGACCAAGCGTTTCTGTTTTTTGTTTGGGAAAATGGTGGATGTGAAGTTGGGTGGATGAGAGTCCACCTCTCCGCAACTACCTCATAAATGCGAATGTTGCGCAGACTCACAATACCGCCATTGTAACAGAGAGAAAGTACGTTTTTGTGGTGGGAAAAGTTCTCTTGAACAACTAGTGATGGAATACTCTCTGTATCTCTGTAATAACTTTTTAGTACGTATTAACAGCGAGAACTCGAATCTTATCACTTGGTTGTGTGCATGTTCTGAAGAGATAGAACTCGTAAAGTTTTATTACGAGATAGTTTTTTTCTCATCCGCTTCTCAAGCCTGAAGATCGTCCAAAACTGAAGGAGGGGGAACTCGAAGTACTTGATGTCTATCTTGTCTCGATACCGAATGTCTAAATCGGAAGAAACTGAAGACAATAAACTTGAATTTCGTTTCTGATGTTATTTCCAAGCTCTTGGGCTAAGTTCTCGAAACAAAGTCCACAGCCAGGGCAGACATTGTGAGACGCGAGGCCCGACGGCGCATAAACAAACCTTACATTCCTAGATACATTATAAAGAATTTAGCGTATCCTGATTGGTCGCAATGAATGATGAACCATTATGTCACTCATAGTGACATACTCAGCAAAAGTTGCATTTGGCGAAGTTCAGTGGTGTTTTTCCTCTATCGTATTTTCTGAAGTGGTTGCAAGTGGTTTTTTCTAACTTCTGCTTTAAATTTCGTTGTTTTATTTTATTAATTTCAGAAAGGCTCTTTTAAGGGAGAAAAAAATGTTTTTTGCAATTTTTGCCATCATCGTTTATGAATAAGACTTTCGTAATCAGGAGTGGTTATGAAAATTTTTTAAGTGTAAGGGAATGATATTTTGGTGAATCGACTTCTCCCCTTCAGTTGGCGCCCTAAAAAATCGGTCCTTTTCAGTTGACGCCATCTGCAGCCTCGTAGTTCGCAGGATTCAAGATCCGGCCCTGTTCGTAAATTCGAAGTAATACAAAACGTATTCATTTCGTGTGGGAGTTCTCAAACTGTGCGCTGGGGCGCCCTGTTGCGCCTCCAATCTTTGTCAGGGGATTTTCGAAAATATACTTTGTTTTTTCGAAAATATTCTTTTCCAGCTCTGGGGAACTCGCAGATAAGCACTGAATAAGGGAAAGGGGTGCCGCGGGTTAAAAAAGTTCAAGATACTAGTGAGTTATTTAGCGAAATTCAGTTTCGCCAAAAACTCCGCCCCTCGTTTCGTTTTGCTATCTTTCGTGCTCGTAGTAACCAATTACTCCGTGCTGATGCCTCTTGTGTTAATACGAATGTAAGGATTGCAATTACATTGCTGGGTGCGAAAATAATTTCCGGGCTCCTCAGCCTAATTTCATACATTTTGGGGGGGGGGGCATCGGCATCTATACATTCATGCATTATCACAGAATATTCAGAAATACTGAAAAATATTCACTCAGAAATATATAGACAAAATCAAATGTAAATTAACGCAAAAATTAATGAAAATTTTGGGTCGATGAAAATTCAGAACTAAGGAAAATTTCTAATTGAGGAAGGAAACTATTTCAAAACTAATGAAAATTACGGCTAGAACTAATGATGAATAGAAATTGATGAATTAAAAATGAAAAATAGTTATAGAACCAATGAAAATTCAGAACTAATGAAAGAAAAAAAAATCCATATTTAAGGAAAGAAAAAAAATCCAGATTTAAGGAAAGAAAAAAAATCCAGATTTAAGGAAAGAAAACCCTTATTATCTACAAAAAAAACAATGCATTTTTATATATGTCCATTTTCTTCACTTCTTCTACTGTGAGTGTGCCCCCCCCCCAAACCACAAAGCCCGGTGCGAACGAACTTGTCGCACACCCTGGCAGACCCAGTAGAGAGCAGACAGACCTTCAACACGATACTTACACAACACGAAAATTCAACCATTTCCGCTTCAAAATATGAGGGAGAGATGGCATCACCACCAGTACACGAAATACGTGTAACTGACAACATAGATAAGATGAGGCTACATATACACACAACTCGTTCCGGCATGGGTCATGTTTGAATTTCTCCAGTAGGATGTTCACGAGGTTCATGTACGGCTAAGCAGTAGTGTCGAAACCAGCCATTGTCCTCAACGTAAGTGTAAAGTCCGCCCCGCTTAAACGGACGTAGAGAGAGAAAGAAAGATACTAACGTGATAACAACGGTTCCGGCCCATAATATCCGATTATGCGAAACACGTTAGTATAGTTTTCATTAATTTACTTTTCATTCAAGAATTTAGCGTGTTCTCTATGAGCTCAACAGGAAAAAAATAATGAAATAATTGAGAGCAGGTAGAGTGAAGACAGCTTAGATTCTTTCAAGACCAGTACCACTCTCAAGTTTAGGTTTTTTATCAGTCTAAACTTGGCAACATATTTGCCAGTGATTCAAAGGTTTTGTTCAATAAAAATATTATATACATGTAATAGTGGATGATGTGCATTAACAGTAATTATTGAATCATAATATTCATTTTCCGTTTTGTATTGCATATCTGTCATTTAATCAGTGTTGCGAGTTTCGGCCCTGGGATATCCAAGGGGGGGGACCACGGACGAAAACCATATGGAACGGAAGCCATCACGGATGGCTAAGGGGGCCACAGTGAACTGAGAAAAATATCCAGATGTGGAAAAAAAAACCCCATTTTAGTGAAATACGGCGGGAATATACTTTTAGAATCCAACAGAACTGCCCTTAAAACCAATCTCATCTTATCGCATGGACCCATATTAAAGATGTTTATATGTAAACTGTTAATTCCAGCTTACCATGGGGCCTGAAAGCATTGCTCAGCCTCGTCTAGGGAGGACGTTCTGAGGGAGCCGGAGTTGACCTTACTTGACAATTTTTTGAGTAAATTTATAGTGGATACTCAAAAAAAACCCAATTCAATAAGAAGAACGGGTCTCGTTCTTGCACAAGGAATAGGGGTCCTGAATAAGATGGGGGCACGAGAAGAAAGTGGAATCCAAAGGATTGGTGGCAATGGAGAAAAAAAAAAAACAATCAATGATGGACCAGCCTGGTGATGCTATAAAATGCGATAAAATTCTTAAAATGTGCGTGCAACTGTGTAGCAAGTTTTCAATAGTTAAATCGACTTCAGGACTCAGGAGGGTTTACAACTTGTGCTTTTGTAGCTGTAAGGGTTTCACAGTACAAAGACCCAGCTATACAATATCTGCACGGTGGAAGAAACTAATCAAAAACTTTGCCCCGCTGTAAGATGTGGAGTACATGTGTAGAAATAAAATGGCTGATCTTCTTCCGATGGGCATAGAGGGTGCTCACGACACGAAAAATGTTAAACACCATCTGTTCCATAACACATGTGAAGATACCGAGGGAAAGATTATAATATAGAATGCATGCCAAGTAAGACAGCCAAAAATATGTAATTTAGGCATTAGGCTTCATTAATACCTTAATTTAATTTCCAAATGCATCTTCGCATCTTCTCTAAGTATTCGAAAAATAAATTTACATCACTGCACCTCAAGACCACAGACTTCAGGAAACTCCAACCAAAAAAGTGCTAAATAGGCCACCCACATCCATGAGATCGGCCTTCCCATGGATGAAGATCGTATCGCCGAGTATGGAGGCGTGAAAAATGGCGGGATATATATGAAGTGTTATAAGCGGAGATACAAAATCACGAACTATCTGATAAGGTCCCGCAATGTTGAATCGTGAAAATATCAAGATGACCTTATTCTAAAAAAAAAAGCACCATATTGCCTTGTCTGTGTGCATGTGTGTAGGAGAAAAGGCCAATTTCACACCATATTCTCATTTTATTGGAATTTAGGATATCACTGAATAACACTTTAAAGAAATGCATCTTTTCTCAGTGGAACATCTGATGACACGCACAGGATCCTAGTTATTACTAGGCCATTGAATTCGTCTCTATCCCTTTAGTTCTTCAGCTGCAGCTAGAAAAGTTGGAAGGAGCAGAGTCTTGATGGCAGTGGAAAGATATCGACTACATACTTTGTAGACCACTGAATTTGGTAGATGTGCCGTAAATACAATCTCTATCGACTGATTACAAAATAAAAAAAATATTAAGATTGAAATAAAAATGAAATGACATTGCGCGCCAGAATTTAGGTGAATATATGTAAGAAGAGTATTATAACTTTTTTTTTAGTTCTATATGCCGATGAAAACTAGAATTCAGATGGACTTTAGATAGAAATGAAGAGTATACAATTTAGATGAATATGCCGATGAGCTCGAATATCCAAATGTACGTGGTCATTGGAGTATGAGAACTTCGGTGACTGGACCGATAGAATACAATAATTTTGATGAATTCAGATGGATATGTCGATGGCTGAGTGCGAGAACTCAATGAGCATGCAGATAAGTATGAGGTTTAATGAATATTACGATAGAGTGTGCTTGAATTTAGAGTGAATACACCGGTACGTACGAGAATTTCGAGTGAATACGCTGATCAGATGATTGCGTGAATTAAAATGAATGTGTTGAAGGAGAGGGTGAGAATATTGTTCAACTGTAACTATTGACTACGAGAATTCAGATGAATATGCCGATGTGTCCGAGAGATGAACATGCCGACAGAACACGAGAATTTAGATCATAGTTTCCTAACCTTTTTGTTCCATCGCCTCCTTGTTCATCTTTTTTTTCAACTCAAGACAGCCCATGGGATCCCATACTGAAACTAAAGTTTCTAATGCCCCCTGGACTCCCTTCCCCAGGAGTGTGACAATTTAGGTGAAAATACCGATAGGAAGTGTGAGAATTCAGATGAATATGCTGATGAGCAATGTAACAATTCAGATACATAAGCCAATGGAGTGCAAACATTTAGATGAATATGCCGATGAGTGCGAGAATTTAGATGTATATTCTGATGAGTACGTGAATTTAGTTGAATATAATGATTAGTAACATCAAATTCCTGCTTGCGGGTTGTTAATGGTGTTGCCCGAGTTTTGTAAGGTGAATTGTTAACCTCGGACCAGTGGTGCTCCGGGGATATAGAATGTATATATTTTTAACATGTAATATACATATATTTTTTTTAATTGAGAAAATAAATGCTCCCTCCGGGGAGCCCCCGTATGGCGAATCACGTTCCACCGGGTCGGGGTGAGTAACTCATAATGATTAGTAACAGGATTTATTGGAATATCATCATTAAAACATTATTTAAGTTAGAATTTGATGGAAAATGAAATAATATTTTCAGTAAATAAAACTAATGAAAATGATCTTTTTTTTTGAGGGGAAAACAACATTTTTGACGTGGCAACGCTGAAATAATACGCATGAATATTCATACATTTCATAACAACCAATAAATCATGCATTAATAAAAGCAACAATAAATTACTAAACCTTAAAGATTGATCGATATAATTGGGTTCTCTTTTCTCTTTCTCCTATCCAACGAATAATTCAAATCGTAGATGGATATCAGCCTTCAATTTCTTTCTACTTATGAAATGAATGACAGCGTAATAAGTGGAATAAAGGTTGCAGGAATAGGATGTAAAAAGAAAGAAAAAAAAGCAGTACAAGTTATAATAAATACAATTATGTTTGACACCAGATGACAAATTCCATTTGCCCATCACGGTGGAAAAAAAAAAAAATTCCAAATTATTCGAATTTTTCTCTCCTAGAAGAATCGAGTAATATTTGATGGGTGTGTAAAAAAACTGCTACCGCGTCAAATCCTCAGTCAATTTACTTGTCCATTCTGGATTCATGGCTAACATCAAAGGGATGTTCCTGTCACCTTACAAGAAACGCATAAGAATAAAAATTAATAAAAAAATAGAATAAAAACAAAAAAACAAAGAAAGAATCGAAGCCCCCCTAAACCTAAAAGCTGTGGGCGTTGTTCAAAGGGGAGCAAAAAGTGACGCTAATGTCTTCTAATTGAGTATCCCGACATGTAAGAGACATTTCTCTGCATCTTCTTGTCCATTTTCTTTTCTTCATGTCTTATCTAAGAATTCTCTTCTCCTCCTCCTCCTCTCTTTCTTTTATCTACTCTTTTCTTCTTTCCACTTTCTCTAGTTTCTTCATTTCCTGCTGAGCAAGGTGCTTAAGAATCATTGATGATACGGCATTGTGTGTTAGGAAATTGCGACACTCACTGAACAAGAAGAGAGGGGGAAAAAGGAAAAGTAAGAGAAGCCATAGAAGTGGCCTGTATATTGAGAACGTTCATTGGAATGGTGTGTGATCGATATATTTTTTTTTAGTTTTGGCTAACTGAAATTAAATTCAGTTCCAAGGGATTTTTCTTCCGTGAATGTAGCTGTGAATATAACTAGGATCAAAAGTGTGTTTGGTGGTTATTAGTGTCGTGTTATAGGTGTCGACAAGAAATATTTGGTAAAGAATTCTGGATTCTTATTCTATGGGTCTCATATCAACATACCATTTTCATGTTTGATAAAAGAAAACACGCTAATTATCCTTTGAGAAATTGGTATTTAGATGCGTTACTGAACGGGAAGCTTTATAGTAGAGATGACCAACATGTGGAATGCGTATCTCTGGAAGTACGTGACTGTCCATTCAGGGATTCGCAAAAATAACCAGCAATAGCGGGAAAAGTATGTGAAGTAATGAAACAGTGCAAAAAAAAATGCATTTGTTCTGTTACAATATAAGAAAGAGTAGCAGGTTTGCTATTCATTGCTCTTAGCGTGAAAGCTGACAGCTCATTTCACGGAAAATTGCGTTTCTTTTTCATATTTCTTGGCGGTATCAAGCCTCACACGCATTTCAAAGTGTACACGCATTTATAGTAGTACGCTTAATTCAGATTGAGTTGCAAGGTTTCGAATGTCTCCGGTGCATTTCTTGGGACACGGGAACACCTAATGCCATTTCCAGGCCTACTCGCACATCCTACTTATTCCTAGGTAAACGAAATCCTCCTGCACATTTCTCAATACAAAGAGACCAAGCGCCTATGTATTTCTTGAAATACGAAAACTTTTCATGCATTTACACGCCTACGCACTACTTCTACGAAATGATAAGGTACACAAAAACTCCCTGTACATTTTTACAAATACGTAACTCTCTTTACATGCAAGAGGGAATCGCCTCCTATGCATTTGTACAACGCAAACCTACTACGCATATCAACGGGAAATTTGGTACTATTTCACAAATATTTGAAAGACTTGAAAAAATTTCATTTGCTAAATTCAAGTGTGAAACTTGGATTTCGTTCTATTTTGTGAGATATCAAACTGAGACATAAAAAAAATTTTTTTTTTGATTGCTGGTTGAAATTTGGAAAAGAAACGTTGTTGGAAATCGGAAAAAAAAATATTGTCATGAATTATAAATGAAATTATTTTTGGAAATTCAGGAAACAATTTTTTTAGTCAAAAATTAGAAAAAAGTGATAGTTGAAAATTAAACATAATTGTTTTAAAAAATTAAACAAAGTTGATTGAAGAAAATTGAACGAAATTGATTGGAGGAAAATAAAAGCAACTAGCGAAGAAAACTGAACGAATGATTGAAGAAAGTTGAACGAAAATTATTGAATAAAATTAAGCAAAAATTATTGAAAAAAATTAAGCAAAAATTATTGAAAAAAATTAAGCAAAAATTATTGAAAAAAATTAAGCAAAAATTTCTAAACAAAATTAAACAAAAATTGTTAAACAAAATTAACCAAAATTGATTGAAGAAAATCATATGAGATTGCCTGAAAACAAATTTACAAAAATGAGTGAAAACAATTCAACAAGATTGATTGAAGGAAATGGAAAAGTAAATGTTAAAATTAATTGAAGAAATCTAAACAAAATTTATTGAAAAAATTGAAAAAAAGTAATACTTTCGAAACGTGAAAATTAAATATATATATATATATATATATATATATATTTGGAAACTAGAGGAAGAAATTGCCTGTCGGAATAAACAAAATGTTTTTTTTCTTTAATTTGAAAAATCGTGGAGGGGGGGGGGAGAAAAATCGTTAAAATAATTCAGCAAAAGATAGAAATAAAAAGAATTCAGCAATAAATAGAAATTAAAAAAAATTCAGTAAAATAAATTTCAAGAAATACACTTTGACAATTGTCGAAATTTCGAAGAAAAAGGTACTAAAAAATTGAGTGTCAGAAATTCGATAAAAATATTTTAAAATAGAAAATTGTTGCTCTAAAATCCGGAAAAAAAGACCGAAAATTCAGTGATTGCGACTAGAAAAATATCGAAGTTTAGAAGAAAATAAACGTTTCACGTACATGTAACGCACGAGCTGCATGCAAATGACGCATTTATTCATTTCCATGATACATAGCGAAGAAATCCCCGAACCAAATTATTTCAAACATGTCTCCATCTGATACACGTTACTAAATCAGCAACACATTTTCCATGACATATATCATTACGTGTTATTCTCTCTCTCGGGAAATGGTTTTTGAAATTTCGGAAAACCAATTTGAAGAATTCGGAAAACTTGTTAACAATGCATATGGAACTGAGATTTGGCGTTATTTTGTGACATATCAAACCGAAACACAAATGCATTGAATTTTGATCGGTGGCTGAAAGAAAAAAATCGCATAAGAAAATTAATGTTGGAAATTATAAACGGAAATTTTTCTTGAAGACTCAGAAAAAAAAATTTTGTTAGTCAAAAATTTAGAATAAAATACTGACAGTCAAAAGTTAAAGAAAATTTATTGAAAAATTCAAACGAAACTGGTTAAAAAGAATTAAACGAAATTGACCGAAGAATATTAAAAAATAATGATGAAAGAAAATTTAATATAACTGACTGAATAAACTAAACAAAACAAAATTAATAAAAATTTTATGGAAGAAACTAAAAAAATTGATTTAAGAAAACTAAAAAATATATGATAATTTTGTAAATTCGGGAAAAAAATTCCATGAGGAAAAAAAAACATGTATAGATATTTATTTATTTTGAAAAATTTGGAAAAAAAATCCACGGTCAAAAAACAAAAAAAATTAATTAATAAAAAAGAAGAAAAAAATCAGCAAAAGGAATTTCAAGGTTAAATGGACGTTGACAATGCATCGAAAATTCAAGAAAAGTCTCAGAATACCAGTAGTCAGGGATTCTGCAAACATTCAGGCTCAGAAATTCGATATAAAAATTTCAAAATACAAAATTGTTGCTCTAAAATTCGAAAGAAAAAAAAAATCCAAAATTCAGTGATTACGACTAGGAAAATAACGACGTTTAGAAGAAAATAAATGTTTCACGTTCATTTTTTTTTTCTTTTTTGTAACGCATGACCTGCATGCAAATGACGCATTCATTCCCATGATACATAGCTGAAGAAATTCCCTAACTAAATTATTTCAAAGATGTCTCCATCTGATACATCTGATACACGTTACTAAGTAGTAATCAGCAACATTTCCATCGCATATATCATTACGTGTTATTCTCTCTCTCTCTCTCTCTCTCTCGGGGAATGATTTGGATGAAAGCACATCGCCGCCATCGCTCTCATTCATTATGCTCGTTTAAGATTTATCTGTTAGCACGAAAACAAAATGTGGTCAAAGAAAAATAAAACCCAGCAAACAACCAATGATAAGCGGAGAAGTAAACATCAAGATGAGTCCATTTGCATCAGGTTGAATGAGAAGAGAGAGAAGCAAAAAAAAAAAAAACACTGTTAAGATGGTTGGCGTTGGCGTCTCGGACAGAAAGCTCATTAAGGTGACGATTCATTAGGAGTAAAAACCACAGCGTCACCAGGTTAATTAATCAAACGCAAGGGTAGAGAAGGGGGGGGGGAGAAGAGAGAGGTTTTTTTCCCTACTCGTATGTGGTACCATTAAACATTTATGATCGCTGTGGACGTACGAGCGGTCCTTGAAATCATTAATTATCATTACAAGCTACAAAGTCTTTAGCCCAAAGTTGGTAATTATCAGATTTTTACCTGGCAATTTTTTGTGTCTTATTTCTTCTAGATTATCTTCAGACGATATGTCTTGACGTGTGTAGCATTTGATGTGTCACAGACATAGAATATCCGATGATGAAACCATTCTTTTTTGCCGTCGTTTTGTCCAAATTTTTATATTAAAAACGTCAAGTGCCTACGGCATTATGATAATACATGGATGTCAGAAGTCGAATGATAACTGCAGGGACATTTAATTGCATAGCTTCAATACTGCCGTTCAAAAACCATTACACTGTTCAATTTTTATTTTCTTCACAAAATCATTTTCAAAGTCAACCGTTTTCAAACAATTTTTCTAAAGACAAGATATTTATAAACCTTCCCAGCGGACTGATACATTGCAATCCCACCTCCTGAAAACCATCTTACTTTGGCAATGGTGAGCCCTGAGCCCAGAGACTTCATGAAATTTGTTTTTCATAGTCCTAAAATTTGACAACCGCGTTGGTCGGGGGCCCTCATATACTGCAACTGAGCTGTTTTGTAAAACGGGGAAAACCTCACTTCCAGTAGAATAATACATATATCCTGATGATATTCATGGAATTAGAGAAAATAATTCATTGATTGCATAATCGAGAAAATAATTTATAAAAATTCATAAAAATGAAAAAAAATATGTATTTCCAAGAAAATGATATGTGACCCAATCATACTGCATTTAAAGTGTCCAGCGTGGATAGAAATTCTGTGCTTGATTCTAAAATTGTGGAAAATATTTATGCGCATTCTTTCTAGTACACAAAAATATCGGGAAAATTATTTCTCCCAGATATCTGCTGTCAGCTATCAAATTAAAAACTGAACACTATCTGATATAATTTTTCAAGTAAAGTTGGTTGCTAATTCAAAACTAGTACTCTTTTTAAACATTTTATTAGTTATTTATCTTATTTATATTATTGTATAATATTATATTTATATCATTATCTTTTGTTATCACATTACGGTGTGAATTCTATATGCCAAAATACCGGTTAATATGTAATTATATTTCCTCTGGATTACTTTTTGTAAATATCAAAAAAGCATATTAACCGGCATTTTGGTGCATAAAATTTACACAGGTATGCAGAGTAAAAATAAAAATAGTTCAACTTCACACCGTATGTTCATTATCATTCGCTGCATTCATTTATTATCTGCACATCGGTTTAAAACCAAAAACCATTTTACTTCAAGCATTATAATACATATTTCTGTTTTCATTCAATAAGTGACAGCAGAAGTCCCAGCTTCACTAGGTTTCTCATATTTATAATAGCAAAATATGAATATGAAACATAATAAGTCAGAAGAAGGTAGGAAATTTTCCTCCTGATATTTTCTTTTCACGGGTGAGGAAATTATTTTTCCTATTTATGCTGGTTCGTGAAAATGTTAACTTAATTTCAGCGGTCTACAATGGGAAAAAGGATGGAAAAACAATGGACTAAACTATAAAAGGCCTAGGCTTTTAGTGCCAAAAGGACATTTTATCCATCGCCTTAGAATTCGATACTTTAATACCCTCTAAAATTTTTTTACGAGATGTCCCGGTTTTTATCAAAGAATTAGCATTAGGTTTCAGTTTTTATCAATGGATTTGCGTTCGGTTTCGGTTTTTATCCGGATTTGCCGCAGTTACCCCCTCCCCTCATCCTAGGCCTGCGCCTGTTCAAATCCAGTCCGGTACCGTAAATCGGCTGTGAATCTATGATACGAATTGTCTCTTGGTAACTTCTTTTCCGACGCCAACAGCGTGGAAAATTATAATTAGCGGTCCGACTAATTACAGACTTCCAGTCGGTAACACCATTTCTTTTGAATTTTTCATATATTTTTCATATGAAATTTTTATTTGAAAAAAAAACATATGAATTTCCATATTTTTTATACAAATAAATCTATTAGTTAAAAAAATCAAGTATAAATCCACTGATAGTATTTTTCGGACATGCAAAATCATGATTCGGGAATATATTGTTTTAAGTTACATACCCGACTGCGTGGGGGGGGGGATATAATTTTTCGAGATTTGCCCAGACCGGTGGTATCACCAACCTAACATAAAACGTTTTGTGCAACAGTTTGTCATAGTCACTGTAACTGGTCAGATAGGCGTTGTACTTTCACCAGCAATTAATTAAAATGCCAGACTTGACACTCAAGGCTGTAATTTCTTGATCCCAATAAGTAACCTAATTTCAATTACATACTAAATATGAATTTCTATACTCTTCCAGGATCAGCAATTAAACACGAACATATTAAATAACTATACACACCGATCCTAACTGAATTAAACCTTCCCCTTTTGGTCTCAGAAAGGTTATCAGTGCCAGCCGAAACAGTCAAACTTAGCCTCGAAACCACATCTACAATTGTCACGTTCTAATTCATAACCGGGTATTACAGAGCTGTATTCAATACAAGTACACGTTCTGCCAGGATCAACGATGCCCATAGTCATTTGGAATCGATTTGCAGAGATGAATTCCGTCGCAATAACCCTTTCGTATAATGAATTAGGGAAAAAATATGTGCACATCGAGAATACAACTCGATATATATATAATTGGAGAATAAACACGGGACGTGAACAAATATTTTCGATTAATCATCTAACAATAAAATGGGGAACATCCAGAAGAGGGTAGAGAGGAGAAGAATCTGTAATTATAACTACCGTGGAACAAGTTTTAATCGTGAGTTTTGTGCATCCAACAGCTATTCATTCCGAGACGAATAATAGTCTTTTCTATCACTAGGAAACGGACTCGTTCACCCAACAGTAATCGCAGTGGTTAAAATTAAACAAAAACCCTAACTAATAACAACTTTTGGAAGAACTCAATGATTAAGGGACAGAAGAATTTTCTTCGAAACAATGCTCTCTCCCTCTTTCACGTGCCAGCCGAAATGCTCCTTCGGAACACAACATGCAGAATAGAGGATGGACTGTGTGTTTGGATAATTATTATTAAAAGAGAAATCGGTAGGTATTTTAGGTACGCGGGCGTGGGACGGGGCTCCAAGGAAGGTACAGAAAGGGAGAGAGAGAGAGTCCTTTGCCTTTAATTAAAGCATGTGAAGCAATTACATAATTACGTGCTTTCCCTTGAAGAAACAAAGAGAGCCCTCTAAGCTCACAAACACACTCACATACTGCATAGGCAGTATGTATAGCGTGACAGCAAGTTTTCCTCAGGGGCAGTAGGATGGTGCAACGCACGCCCAAATTACTCCCTTTGAAGAGCGAGAGAGAGAGAGAGAAGCCTCTACCACCCTTAGCTGATGCTGGCATTGCCATGCCATGCCATGCCACCAACCACACACTGCAAGACATTGAAGAAGAAGAAGAGGAACAGCAACGGACATTGGGAATCGGAACAGCTGATGCGGACATCGGACCCCCAAGCATGATGATGATGATGATGATGATGATGATGATTGTTATCGCGATAATAGTAGTAATAATAATAATAATTGCGAATTATTTCTCGCTCTTCCATCTCTCCCCCCCCCCAAACCGTCTTTTGTTCGTTAGTTCGACGAACTTCGTGAAAACGAACATCTTTTCGAACTTCGAAAACACATATTATTTATTTATTTGTTTATTGTTTCTTGCTCTTCTTTTTTTTTCCCCCCTGATTATTCTCCATCTCTGATAATTATTATCATCTTCGTCGCCGTCGTATCTGTTTGAAAACTTCAAATTAATGAACATTTTAATTATAAGGGACGGTTCTCTCTCTCTCTTCCGGTTTTTGAAGTTGTTGCTGCTGCTGCTGTTGTTCAGGAAGCCCCGAAAGGAATCTGGTGGAAAGTGAAAAGGGTTAAAAGCTTAGATTTTTAGTTCGTTAGTTAGCCCCACCCCCGCCCCTTTATCTTCTTTAATCTTGGCCCGCCTCCTCCTCCTCTTTCTGTCTAACACAAAGGCTAATATACATATATCTGAGAAAATGATAATTTCCTTAAAGAAAAAGAATTGTTTTGCAGCGGAATGTTTTCGCATGGAGGAGACGACTGCTAAGCATAGCTCGGGGCGGAAATTCAATTAATATCGTTGCGGATTCCTTCAAAAAGTAATTATTGAAATGTCTAGAAGCTATTAAAGATTCCACAAAAGATTGTTTTGCCTGTGCCTGATGGCCTTTGTATGTTTGTGCGAGGAAGAGAATGTTTTTTCTCCCTCTGTTAAGTCAGCCGTGAGACATTCTATGCCAGCCGGGCTTGAAAATGGAATTGATGATCCCGATCCCACTTTTGAGATATTATTCTGTTTTGGGTTCTGATTATCTAAGGATTCGTTCCTGCCTCCTGGCGGATAAACAAACATATCTTAATAAGTATTTGGCAAGACAACAAAAATTTTCTAAGAATTTACTTATAATTGCGAGGAAAATTCAGGTCTTTGTATGGCTTCCGTCAAAAGACGCGGAATACCTCATGATCACAAACATTTATACATGGGTTCACATCCAGAGATTTCTCGAGATTTTGATGCTTCAAGAATTACTCCCAAACAACATTATTGAAGAAATTGTTGTCAAGAACTTGTTCCGAAAACAATTCTCAATATAACTTTCACTGAAAAACAGGACTATACAAATCTATTGCCCGACATGCACAGAGCATGTAAAAATTTTGACCGGGCGTGCATTTTTACGAACACATGCTAGACGCGGGTAAACAAAAATTTAAACATTTTTTTTTAAAATCATCGATGATGGTGCAGGTGGTTTTTAAATGTAGTGGTTCCACTTATAACATGTTTTTTTCTTTTTTTGAAAAACCCTCAGGAAAAACGTTGTAAACGGGAAACCGTTATAAACAGGAAATATTGATGAGTATTAGTAAGAGTTGGGAAAGACCGCCATGAAATTCAGTAGTACTAAGCAAAAAATCATTTTAAGCGGCAACGTTAAAACGAAGGATCCATTGTGCATACTTTGAGATTCCATGAAAATGCCTTGTTAGGCGACCGTGGGGTAATGTGTGGGCAACGTATTTTGATTTACTTTTATGGCCCATAATACTTTGCTGCTTGGTGTAGCTATGTGCCCCTCCCCGCAACCTGCATCAGGGTCACTATGCTGGGGTCATTGGCAGGCCACTAGATTTTTTATGGGCCTCCTTTAGAATAAATTAAAATTTAAAGTCCGAAAACAAAAAAAAAGAAGTTCAGAGTCGTTCTGGGCCCCTTGTTGGAGTCCTATCAGACCCACAATTACGAGGGCCATCCATCTTGAATTCTTCAACTAGCACCCCCCCCCCCCCCCCACCATAGACTTGGAATCCTATCAAGTCCCAGGCCACCAGAACTTTCACTGACCTCCTAAAGTAAGCATGTAGGTTAAAAAATTGTAATTGTATTCTTCACGGGCTGCAGTCCTGTCAGCCATTTTATATAGAAGCCGCGCGTAAGGCTGCGGTATTCGCATCTGCTTAAGTCCAGTCTTACATCGTAAATCGGCTATAGTTTTAAGAGATCATTTTCAGGCTCCGACAACGCGGAATTAAATCAGCTGTTTGACGGATTTCAGATTTTGAATTAATAACCGCATTTTTTTATACTTTTGTGTAGAAAGAATAATATTTAGTTATATTTTTTCAGGCATCTATTATTTTAAGTTAAATGCTCAAGTGGGTGATTTGTTCAGCGCTGCTGCAGAACCCTTCGTAATACGTACCATTAGCCAAATATCACTTGGTTCAGCCTGCAGTTAAATAACACTTTGCGTGTCCTCGGTATTACAGCCAGAAATTTTGACCAGGAACTTCCTCTGGGAAGACCCATTCACTAGCAAAACTCTTCAATTATTTTTTTAGGAAATATCTTTCGGAGATATGATAATAATAATAATTTGAGTTACAAATGCTGATAAAACAACGCTCTCATTGTTTTTTTTTCCGACGGTAGCGGAATGAAAGGTGTCCATTGTGCCCTTGTTACATCTGTCTCTTAGTCTTACAAAACACCAGCCTTCTTGTTTGTTCAGATTAGTGATTATTGAGACACGAAACGTTAAGAACGGAGTCCCCTGCGTGCAATTCGCAGTTTTTAGAACTCAAACAGGTAGGTTTTTCTTCCTTTACGAAACAAAAGACGCTATCAAAGACAAGAAACTATTCTTCTGTTGTATGTAAGAAACAATGAAGATGTTATATGACTCATTTTCTAAGTACAGGATTTTAACATGCATGGTAAAACAAGAATCTGACTAAGACGTTAGTTTATTTTGGAAGTTAGGAATATGGAATTGAGAAATTGATAAATCTTACTCGTTTGTAGCAATGATATAGATGTCACAAAACGGGTGAGTACTTACCTAAAAAAACAGAAATAAATGTTAATCGTAGAAATGAATGCAAAGAAATGTGTAAAATTGGATTATAAATATGATTCTCATGTAAAACTTCATCTTCAAAACTTCAAACTTCATGTAAAACTTCAACATCATATATTGATGAAAATAAATGCTGAATAGATATTCAAAATACAGAAAATATGAAATCAAAATATAATACAAGAAATATGAAATTAAATAAATATAGACACCACGATATAAAAATTGAATAGAATAGAAAATATATATATACAAAAGCTAAAAAACAGAGAAAAAAAACCAGATAGGAAAGCTCTAATACAAAAATTAAATAGGAAAGCTATAATACAGAAATTAAACATAGAAGTTAAAATACAAAAATTAAACACAGAAGTTAAAATACAAAAATTAAGCACAGAAGTTAAAATACAAAAATTAAACACAGAAGTTGAAGTACAAAAAATCAAATAGGAAAATTAAATCAAAATTATTAAATAGGAAAATTAAATCAAAATTATTAAATAGGAAAGCTAAAATACAAAAAAATAAACGTAAATAGAAAGATGAATATCAGAAAACAAACAGAAAAATATATAAATACATATTTTGTTTAAAAAAGTAAATTATAGAAAATTTGATTCGGAAAAGAAACCAAACATCACAGGGATATCAAACAAAAAAAAATACTATATTTATTTTAACATGAAAAACAAACATTTAAAAATACTTACAGAATTAAAAATTAAAATTTAATTTTTCATAAATCATTGAAAAATTATAAAAAAATATGACAAATAAAATAATATTGAGATATAAAATTTCTTTGAAATATAAATTTAATTCAGAAAAGAGAGAAATGTCAGCTTTTCTTACACCACAGTCATTTCACAGTGAGGGCCAATTGAATAATGACTCAAGCTAAATGCTCATTGGTAATTTTTCACGATTTTCGCCAAGAGACTGGTGTATTAACAGCATTTTTACACTTTTTTTACATGGGATCACATCTGTGTTCGGAAAATTCACCGATAGCTATTCACAGCCGGGAAATTTAACTAACAACCATTAACCTACATGCGATTCACCACAAGGGAAATATACCGATCAACAGTTCACCGAATGGAAAATTAATCGCTGGGAGAATTCACCGACATCAGTTCGACATGAGTGAATGAATGATCGAGTGTGCAAGTGAACAAGTGAGTGAGTGAATAATCGAGTGAATAAACGAGTGAATGAGGGATTGAATGAGTGAATGATTGAGTTAATAAGTGATAGCGTGAGCAACTGAACGAGTAAGTGAATGAATGACCGAAACCGACCTGTCTCACTTGATACAAATACAATACAAATACAAATACAACGCCACAACAGGCAAAATGCCCAACGAGGTGGCTGATAAAAAGATGCCCATAAAAATATGGTTGTCATACGTTTCAAAAATACAGCAACCCAATTAAAAATGCAATTAACACAAATTACAAATTACATTTGAGCTAGTTCACTCTCGCTCACCCACTCAGAAGGTCACTCAGTCAATCACTAGGTTGCTCATTGCATCACTTACTCACTGTGTCACTCGCTTCCTCCCTCGGTCACTCACTCACAATTTTATCACTATGCCACTCGGTCACTCTCTCAGAAGGTCGGTCACTTATTTGTTTTCTATGTCGCTTGTTTACTCCTAGATCACGCAATTTATTACTAAGTCACTCATTCTGTCACTCTCTGACTAACTACATCTCTAAGTCTACCACTCATCATGACACTCACTCACTATAGGTCACCTACCCACTCATTAGGTCACTTATTCTATCAGTAGGTCACTCACTGTGTCATTCGCTCACTCACTAGTTTGCTCACTGACCAACACTAACCACTCTGCCACTCACTCACCAACTACTGTATCATTCACTGAGTCACTCACTCGGTCATCCTAGCTCACTTACACGCTCATGACATTTGCCGAAATGTTGTCGGTTAATATTTTTAGCGGTGAATTACCCTCGCGATTAATTGCGTGGCGGTGAATTGTTGTCAGTGACAATCGAGGTGGTCTTCTCAGCCACCTCGTTGGGCATTTTGCTTGTTGTGGTGGTGCATTTGTATAAAAAAGTTTTTAATTTTTAAACAATTTCTATTTCTGCAGTAACATTTTTTTTTTGTAAATTGTCCGAAAAAAAATCCCTGCATCTTGCAACGTACTCGAATATTAAAAATTAGTTCGTAATAAAATTAATTATAATCATATAACTATAAAAATTAGTTTTCTTAATTAGAAAAATATGCAGTAGGGTATTTTTCGTATATCATTTTTTTATTTATTCCATCATGTAATTGTTAGATCACAAATTTAATTTAGAAACACTATCCGTATTTTTAATCACATATTTACACATTATTTCGCAAAATGTCATAATATATAAGAATATATATATTTACATAAATAAGATGATATATTACGTGGAGATTACTCATTAAAATTTATTATAAATTCAGAATCTAAGAAAAATATTCGAATATTGTTTCAGCAGTATTTAATTTCCTAATTGCCTATATTAAAGTCTTCTTGAATAATCTTTAAATCTTCCTGTTAATTTATGATGTTATTAATAAGTAAAACAAGTTGGATTTTATATACATTTTTTTACAGATTTTTCCCTTGATAATTTCATTAATTAGAGCTTAAACAACTCAAGATCAAATTTGCACTTTAATTCCAAAAGACCTTTTTATTGATCGATAAAATATGTATAAAAACTCCTCTCATAATAGAAAAAAAAACTGCAAAATTACTTCCAAAATCTTTTATGTTTCAAGAGACCATTAATTAGACTAATCGGGAATTTATTAATCAACAAAAAAAAAGGATTTGATAAAAAAGAAATATATTTAATTTTTAATACCATTCAAAAAATGTAGAGAAAAACTGAAATAATTGAAGTGAAATTAAAAAAAAAAAACATTTCAAAATTTAGTTAAAAATTCTCTAACGAGTAATTAATGATTTAAAAAATATTAACAAAATTCTGAAAAAAATTATGTCTCTGGATATAATTTCAAAATTTTAATTTTTTTGAGCCTTATTAAAACATTTTTTTACCATTTATTGGATTATGTTAAACCTATTCATATTTATTTACTTTTATTGATTTTTTTCACAAATTTAATAATTTCTTTTACGTATATAACCTTAGATACCTGTAACTTAAATTAAACTACTCTGGATGCAACTTAGATATTAAATATTTTGAATATTATATTTTAGATGTTTCTAACAAATTTTAAATATTTCTAAATGCCAAAAATTTTTAATATTTCTAATATGTCAAAAATATTAAATATTTCTAGTATGTCAAATATTTTAAATATTTCTAATACTTCATGAATTATAAATATGTCTGTTACGTTATAAATTTCAACTACATTGAAAATAGCATTAATTCGAAATATTTTGAATACATCATAAACTCTTAATACTACTTCTACTAAATCACACATGAACCTCGTCCACATTGCTCTGCGGAATATCTAACGAATTGGTACACATTGGAATGTGCGTTTACGTGTACGTATTGTGAACCTAACGTGAAGTTTGTTACTCTGTGGTGTTTGTTATGTGTACTGCAGCCATCTGACATCAATTTTTCTCACTATGAGTGAAGTGCAATGATTGAATAATTGTACCGTTGTAGGCCTGCTGCTCTGTGTGGAAGCTTTAAATACTGTAAATACATCATATATTTTAAATGTTTTGAATAAATCATCAATTTTAAATGTTCCTAATACAGTCGGATCCCGTTTTAACGAAAACCGTTATAGCGATAATCTCATTTAAACGAACACTTTTCTAATCCCCCAGGGTGTCATTCTAGTATTACGTCAGCATCGATATGGGAGTTTCCGACTTTTGATGACAAGTGACGAGGGGGGGTTCGGATGATGCTTACGTCATCAACCACCCTTTATGAAGATATGAAATATTCTTAATGGCATCTTATTCGGTGTACCAAAAACGGGAAAACAACTTTTCTATAGTTATTGGGCACCTGAACTAACATCCTGCCTATTGGTGCGGCCCCTACAGAGCCACTTCAGTGATCTCTAAATGTTTCACGGATCCTTCAAATGCTCTGGAAATGTTCCCGGGCCACTAAAGTGCTCTGGAACTGCGCAACGCATCACTCAAGTGACCCGTAATTATGCCGGGGATCACTTAAGTAATCTGGGAATGTTCCGTGGGTAACTTGAGTGATATAGAATCGCACTGGAGACCGCTCAAATGCTCTAAAACTGTGCCACACGTCACTCGAGGAACCTCTAAATGTGCCACGGATCGTTTAAGTGTTCTGGAGCTGTGTCGCGGGTTACTTAAGTAATCTTTGAATGTGCCACGGGCCTACTTCAGTGATCTGAAAATGTGCCACCGGCTACTTAAATGCTCTGCAATTGTGCCACGGGTCATTTAAGCGATCTTTGAATGTGCCGCTTAGTTCATTTTTACGAAATTGTGTTTGAGGGGGCAAGCCACATCAGATAACCTTCAGGGCCACATTTGGTCCGTGAGTCAATGGCTTGAAGGGTGGGTTGCAAAAAATTTCTTAAAGAGAAATTTTGAGTTCTTACCTTACAAATAGCATTGAAATTAACAGAAATCGACTAAATTTACATATAAAGGTATTTTCTTGCGAAAATTTATTTTTTTAAAAAATGTGTTTTACATTGAAAATATATTTCTTTTCGTCTGAGGAGGGGCACGCGAGCCCCCCCCCCGCCCCCACCATGTCCCTTCTCCCGCGTACGTTTCTGATCCCTACCAATATATGTTAGGTAGGAGTCAGTGCTGAGGGGGGGGGAGGGGGACAAAAATGGCTAAAAATTTGCTTACATAATACTTGAATGACCCCCCAGATAAATTTAAATAAGAATAATGTAAAAACCTGGAATTCCTTTATAACGAAGTGATTTTACCGGTCTTTTGGAGTTCGTTGTAACGGGATTCTACACTACATCATGAATGAGAACAGCTGCGTCATAAATTTCGAATATTTTGAATAGCAACGTATTAAATTTTAAATATTTTGAGCGGTAGCGTAATAAATTTTAAATATTTTTGATAAACCATAAACTTTAAATACTGCAAATATATATATCATGTGTTTTAAATAATTTGCATCCATCATAAATTTTAAATACTGTATATATGCATTGTATACTATAAATATTTCGGGTACATCAAATTTTTAAATTTTTCTAATACATCATAAAAATAAATATATTTTTCTACGATATATATGAGCAAATTTCCCCCCCCCAGAAATCATGTATCGATTTTTTGATAAATATTTAAAAATACCTGACCGTGAGGAAAAAAAAAAGTGCTCAAAGTGCTCAAAGTGCTCAGAAAGAGAACGTTATCAGCGACGGAATGGCTATTTGAATAGTTTATGGAAGAGAAGGGGGAGGGAAACTCTGCTAAAGTAAATATTTCGCTTAGTCAGCAACAAAATTTTATGATATTTTATTTTGAATTTTTATCGCATAAATCCACGGTTAGGATATCATAGCCGATTTTTATCCCAACAATACTCAGGGAGAGAGAGAGAGAGAGAGAGCAATAAGAGAGCAATGCGAACGTTTTTTCACGGATAACAGCCTGAATGCCATAAGCATAAAGGATTTGACGCGCACAAAAATAATAATAAAATAGGAAAGAAGAGAAAGTTTATCTATGCAAATTTTTTCCAGGATCTCGACCCTCTTATTTCCCCCCGGATTCAGGCATTTACAGATAAAAGAATTCTCACAGCCTTGATGGGGGAATAAAAGGGGTAAAATACGGGAATTTCCCTCACCCTCGCTCTGATTTTGTATTCGCGATGTTGTTAGCTTTAAATTTTTTTTTCTCTCATCCGTGAATGCTGTAAAATTTGAATTTAAGAAAAAAATATATATATATAGGAGACTTATTAAACAAAATATATTTTCTATACAGTCGAATCCCGTTTTAACGAATAACGTTATAGCGAAATCTTCGTTTTAACGAACACTTTTCTAATTCCTCACAAATAAGTTTTCATATTAACAATGCAAAGACCTGGAATTCGTTTATAACGAATGATCTCTCCGGTTTATCGGAGTTTGTTGTAACGGGATTCGACTGTATTATATTATATAAATATATCTTCCATATTGTTTTATATTTTCGATTTCCCAGAAAACAATGCGTAAATACTTTAAATATCTATGTTACAGTAAATGTTATAAATGCGGTTGTTATGGATAATAACCGGTTGTTGTATGCATAATCGCTAAGCATTTTAGTAAGTTTGAGAAATTTAACTAAATTTATCTGTTTTACCAGCACCTTTCACTTTTACCTTTTTCTGCATAAAATTCAGGCGTCGTTGGTAAATATAGTAAGTACTAAAAATTATGAATTTAATGCCAATTATGCATAATACCCAAGCTTCGCGTCGTTGGTTAATATGATACATCGTACTATATGATGTACTATATTATACATGATAATCCATACATGTATGCGTATCATTATATCGGGGTACTATCGTAAAATCTGTGATCATTATATCGGGGTCCAACTATCAACCATCACATACTAGACTTATTGAGATTTTTTTTTTTTTGATATTTATAAAATTTACCAACGACACTTGGTTATTATGCATAATCGCCGGTAGAAGTGGTAATGTTTTAGTAGTTATCAAATTAACCAACGATTCTGCGGTGTTATGCATGATCTTCTGTAAAAGCGATAATTTTTTTTCATGATTTATCAAATTTACCCATGACATTTATGTTACGCATAATCGCCGGTAACACTGATAAATTTATCATACTTACCAAGAAAATTGGTAATTATGCATAGTAACCGATTTATCACATTTACCGTAACATCTATATATTATACATTAAAACCAATTATACGTTATCGATCCCCCCTGTTTGTTTCTATAAAAACGTTTGTTCTCCATCTGGACTCAAAAAGTTTTTAGTCTCATTCTTATTCACATGAGTAGTCACTACCCTTTTCATGTTAGAGAATGCTACTTGCATGCGAAATTTGTTTGATATTTCAATGAAGGAAAAAGTTTGTTTAAATAATAAGTAAAATGGAAATAAAAAATAGTTAGTAAAAAATAAAAAAGTGATAAATATTAAATAAATAGGACATTATGAAGACTAACGATTCGGCTGAATGGAAGCGGCCAACGAGATCGGCGTCCAAACGACATGGGTCCAGATATATAGCTTCCAATCATCCTGTTCCGGATTTCGGCCTATTTAAAGTCATTCTAATCTCACTGAACAAATAACCCAAGTAGATTATTTGGGCCCCAGAAACCTAACCGTATAAATCAAACAGTATTATAACTTCTCTTTCATAAAAGATGATTTTTGAAATAGATAAATATTTTGAAAGATGGTAGACCCGGGTCTATTTACACAATGAAATATCATAACTCATATAAACAACATTTCTCTTTTTTCATCAAAGATCCAAACCAGATAAGAACATGAATATATTGGACACAGTACCAAAGACGAATATATTATTTTTCTACAGCCTCGAGATGAAAAACTTAGAATTCCAACATAATATTGACTTCTTTTTTTTCTTATACAGTAAAATGAAAAGAAAAATGTCAAGAATTTCAGGAGCGTGGAAAGTTACGCAAACGTACCATGAACCCGAAACCTTTGAACGTATCTCTCTCTCTCTCTGTAGCTCTCTTTCTACCTTGGCCACGTTGTATGTTATATAAATCAGTTTTCATATATAGATTTTTTCCTCCTCTCTCAAGAGTTCAGTCAATATTTAGTCTTGAGTCAAGAGTAGGGAAGTAAAAAGTAAAATCGAAAATAACATGAAGTAAAAGGAAAAAATAAGCACAGGGTTCGAGTTCCTTGGCGTCTAAAATTTCCTGTGCCTCTAGGCAAACTGTTACAACACCGAAACTGCAAGATTACGAATCGGACTTTTGACTCCCCGACTGATTTTTTTTTTTTTTTTTTCGCTTCATTTTTATGTATTGCTGTGAAAAAAAAAAAAAAAAAAATTGCAATATTTTTTTCTTGCCGTTTTCAGTCAAAAAAAAAATTTGAAAAAAATATGGAAACGGTTTCCTGTCAGCGAAAAGAAGTCGCAATTTATGGCTGTTTACGGTTGGAGAACGTTTAAGAAATGGTTTTATTTTGTGTTACTTTGAAGTTGATTGATGTTGTCGTTCAGTGTCTTGGTCTTTCGAATATTGTTTGGGAAGCATTGTTGTCCATGGTTTTTTCTGAAATTCCGCCTCGGACATTTCACCCCCCCCCCGATATTTCACTTCTGGCACGTTTCGTCCCCGGTACAATCCGCCCGACATTTCCTCTGACCTAACCATGTTAATGACGAAGTGATCGGGTGAGTGGCCAAGTAAGTGACTTGACTGTATGAGTGACTTTTTATGAAGCTATTTTCTCACTTTGATTTATCGTTTTTATATCATGTTTTGTGCATTTTGTCTTTTCCATATTTCACCAATTATTATTGAATTTATTTCTGTAGTTGGAATTAAATGATAAGTAAAATTAAATAAGTCACTGTTATTAAAATACTTGTTCATAAAAATAACAGAAAAAAGGTACAGAAATTTCATTTCTTAAAAGTTGGTTTCAGATTAATCAAGAACATGAATTTCACTCAGAGGAAAAGCTTAGTCCTTCACTTAGTACTACAATCATGACAATATTTTTGCACAAAAAACCCTCTCATGCTTCAACAGCAACTTGAATCAGGAACGCGAAAAGCCTTGAAATTACTAAGCATTTCTACAATAAAGTAATATATTTTGACTAAAACTCTTCAACACTTTAACCACCATATCAGAAATTACTAACCGCCCCCCCCCCCCGTAAAAATTATATCTTTTATATTAAGTAGGTTTTTTACCGATTTTCAGCAGGTGCAAAGTAAGGGATAGTAGTAATTTATCGCCCCCCCCCCCCATACTAGAAGAATGAACGTGGAATATGGCCTTGAGGGAAAAAAAACCGCGGGAAATGAAATTTGAATGTTTACTCTACCCACGCCACTCCATGAAAATTATTTTCCTAAAATGTTTTGCAACGTATGTTTCAAAAGGGATACAGATCCAAGTTTCAGGAAAAAATAACTTAGATAGCAAAATATGATGCCCAACCATCTGATACAAAGAAAGGAAATTTGCGCGGTCATGCTTCCAGTGGTTCTGGATATTTTGTCACCCCGCGGCTCCCTAGCCCGATTCATAGTCCATCTTCGGCTCCCCAGAATAATTTAATAGATATTTTTGTTCTTAAGAGTACCACTTCAAAGCATAAATAGACGGACAAATCAATATCTCCAACTCACCGTGGTGACGCCCATAGGAGCCGCGATGCACACTTTGAGAAACACTGCTAGACCCATGATGAGGACGATATGTTGCATTGAGAAATCTGCTTAACAAAATATCTGGGCTTATTACTTTAGTAGGCGAGATATCCCATCAATGCCGGTGACACAGTTAAATAAATAAAGCTCAAGTTGAAAATTTGTTCATAGATTGTTAAAAGATTATAATATATCAATATTCTCAGTCATATTCAAATTAAAAGCTCGAAATTTATCGCGATTGCATCACAGAAACTATCAGAGAATGAAAAAACAAAAAAAAATTCGTCTTAGACATTGAACAAACTCTCGTCAACACACGTCATTACCTGACGGAGAGAAGTCCAGAATTTGCTTTACACAGAAGAGAAAAACCAAATAACGAAGGTTGACGAAACAGAATTAAGGAGCAGAGGCAAAAAAAAAAAAAAACTAATTTCATAAGTTTCCTGGTGTACCAAAGACCAATTTCTTTACACATCCCAAGGAGAAAGATATGATGACATCCATTGCATGAGAACCAGAGAAAGGAGAGAGTGTGGGATGTAGATGTTCTGGGAGAGAAAGAGAGAGGAGACGAGTCCTTGGATAACTTCAAAGGATGTTCTCGGTCAATATTTGAGGAAAGAGATGGAGAGGAGGAACGAAGAGAGACTTCACAAGTTGTGCAGCTCCTGGTGTTCTCTGGTATATAACCATGTCCCTCCCCATCACATTCAGTCAACAACTTTTGGAGTGGCACCGACTCCAATGTTGACTCAAGTCATCTCCGCTGGATATGATGTGTAAAAAAGGTGGGGTACGTTCCTACCACTGTTCGGAATCCCTTAGGTGGATGCGATGGATGGATTATGAGTCTTTCTCTCTCTTTGCTTGCTTGCCTCCTTATCTTCCAATCTTTGGAAAGACCGTGATTTTTGACAAAAATTAAGTTTTTTTTTACCCCCTATGCGTGTGTAAACGTGACAGACAGATCACAAGAAGATCGCCGTGTAATGTACTGTAAATACAAAAAAAAAAAAAGAGGGAGTACTATAAGAAATTTTTCATGGTTAATGCATTGAATCTGAAAAAAGAATTTATTGAGGCAAATTGAATCATGAAATATGGGAAAAAAATCTCAAAATAAGGAGAATATTTCATAGTTTGCTTTAGGATTTCCGTTTATCTCATTTTTCATGACGTCACTGACGGGAATTTCATTTCTGAAAATGTTCTGGAATAATTTGGGTAATGGATGAATCGTAAATATGTAAGAGAATTTTCGTTGATTGTGATAGAAGTCGGCAATTTGAGCATTAAATTATTGATTATTTTGAATAAATTCTCAAAATACATGGTGATTAGGGGGGGGGGGGGCACAGGAGTAATGCCGATCGGGGGTGACCGTGGTCACTAGTATTTCTCCAATATGCAATGCCGTAGAACAGCGTTTCTCAACCTATGGTCTGCGAAGATGGTAATAGGTGGTCCGCAGGCAGAGGTGAAAATTCCATTCTAACTGAATGTAAAATTATCTAAACTGCAATTTATATTATTAATATCCCTATGGGTTCGAATACATATCTGAAAATTGTACCTTCATACTTAGGTTCACAATACCTCATCTAAAAAAAGGAAAATTTCGGTCCTAAATACAGGATGTCACTGATTGTAGGCAAAAAAAGTATTTTGGCTATGATATTTTTCTCATATTTCATTGAGAAAAATAAGGGAAACGTTGCCACAATTCGGAAAAATCCCTAATTGTCGTTACAATCACTGGAAAACTGAGGAAAATCGTTGATCTTGAAAAATACGTAAGATGAATATTTGTATTTATAGCCATAATTATCATGATAATTATGAAAACTCCATTTATTCAAAATGTCAGTAAACATTCAAATTTAAATAAGCATCGTTGAAAGAACTGGACAAATGCATAATAATCCGGGAAACAGAAAATACTGGAATGTCTTGTAATACGGGGCACAAGTGGTCCGTCGAATCGTTTCAGATATTTTACTGGTCCTTGGGATTAAAAACACAGAGAAAAGTTTCTAAAACTTTTTGTACCCAAGGACAAATGGTACGTCAGAGAAATGAGTAGTTGGACTACATGCCCCGTATTTTACGGAACGGATTGAATATTTCGTACAATCATCCCTGATTTAGAATTGCAAACGTAGGAAATTTTCAAAACTTGAATTATGATAATTATGACTATAATTATAAAAATTCATCCAATATATTCATTATATTCACCGTTTTTCCCCTTGAAACTTCCAGTAGCCCCTCATTTACATCTTATTTTTTTATCAATTTTAGCAATAACTGGTGATTTAGCTGACTTGTAGCAGCGTTTTATAATAAAAGTTTTCCGTATTTTTCCCTCGGTGAATGTAATCACTAGATTTTAACTTTTTTCCGTGAAATAAATTTTTCACTGTGATTTGCAACCGCCCTTTATTTTGGCAACAACTAGCAATTTTTCCGAGAATCGCCTGTTTTGGAAACAGTTAGAGTTATCCCATATTTTTCTCGATGGAATATGGTCACACAAAGTATGAGGGCATATAAGCATATGAAGTCAAATCCCGTTTTAACGAATAACCGTTATAGCAAGAATCTCGTTTTAACGAATACTTTAATTCCCTAGATTAGTTTAAATAGGAAAATTTAAAAAAACCTGGAATTCCTTTATAACGAAGTGATTTCTCCGGTCTCTTGGAGTTCATCATAACGGGATTCGACTGTATTATCGTTGCACAGTAGTTTGAAATCACGTTCCTGTTATTTCATTCATTGCAGTTAAATCACAAAATATTCTGCACCCCAGGGAGCAGCAACACTTGATATGACAGCCACTAGTCTATTGAGTAACATCCATAATTTCACTTATATTCTGGACAAATACTTTCATTCAAAAAAAACATTTTTGAAAATCCTTTTGTATGTCTTATCTGGCTTTATGGATGACGTGTTAAAATGGTAGAGAATAATAATAATAATAAAAGTGGAGGATAACAGCAAAGTTATCATCGTGCCACTGATTTAAGACAGAAGAATAAAAAAGATCTGATGAAAGAAAAATCCCCTTTTGGGGAGAAATCAGAATTTTTTTTTTTCCCAACATTGATAGGAAAAATAAAAAAATCTTGAAAATTCCAGAACATGAACTGAATACTGATATAAGAGTTCTCCTCTCGAGGGAATTCATAAGAAACTGATGAGAATTCATCGGACGATGTTCCCTTAAAAATCATCCCTTAAAGCGATTAAAGTTCCCTTTTTTTTCTCGGAAATAGAAGAAAAAGAGGGATTATTTTAATTTTTTGCTGGAAAAATTTTAGGCTTTTATCTCACCGCATGCATGAGATATCTCAATCGAGTTAAGAAATTTTTTTAATGAAATTTATGCTTAATTATATCTGAAAATTTTATGGGAAAAAAGTATTTTAGATTACGAAATGAAGCTTTTCAAGCGGGTTGGTGCACGCAAATTTTCCAAAAAAACATATTTTCGAATTTTTCAATTTTCAAATACTATGAAATTTTCTGCATCTAACTGCGTTCGAGATTTTGTTCTACCCCTGTACTAGAAATATTTTTAAGATATTTTAATATAAACTGCTTTGAGACATTACGCATGCTAATGTTTTTCACTAAAATGCGTTTTTCTTTAAACTAAGTTTTTTTTGTTAGATAAGGAACATTTCTTCAAACACCACTTATTTAAATGTCTTGAAACTTTGTGCGTCTCTCAGAACTATGGTGTTACATACATAACACGAGGATGTATTATTAAAATTGTTTAAAAATTTTTGGAACAAAATAAGGGTAAATTTTTGTGATTTTTGAAAAAGTTGCATGTTGATGAAGTTGAAATTCGAGAAAAAAAATAACCAACAATTCCAAATGCCCGTGTTGAATTGTATAAAACTATCCATAGTATCTGAAGAAAAAAAATTGAGTGTCTAAACTGAATAGAAAAATTTTAAGTGTTCCTTAAAGGAAGGAGATTTTGCGCATGGAAAAGCATTGAATGTCAAGATCGTGCATCAACCTCTTTTGGGTAAATAAAGGATAAAAATAGTGGATGAGTTATAGAGGCGCATTCATGGTTTTGCCAAATGTGGCAAAATGAATTTTGCCGCTCTCATCCCATTCTAGTCAAATTTTCTTGATTAATCTTTCCTCGAATTCGTCACTCTGTGCTATAATCCTGTGCGGGTTATAGACCGCTTGGTCTCTCCTGACTCCTGCAAGTGCACCTATGTCTCTAAATCACTCGCTTGGTCACTTCCATACTTACAAACTCTCTAAGTTACTCCTTTTAATCATTCACATGCTTTCACGCTGCTTTGGTCACTCACATGCTTTCTTGCTGTTTTGGTCACTCACATGCTTTCACGCTGTTTTCGTCACTCACATGCTTCCTTGCTGTTTTCGTCATTCACATGCTTTCACGCTGCTTTGGTCACTCACATGCTTCCTTGCTGTTTTCGTCATTCACATGCTTTCACGCTGCTTTGGTCACTCACATGCTTTCTTGCTGTTTTGGTCACTCACATGCTTTCACGCTGTTTTCGTCACTCACATGCTTTCACGCTGTTTTCGTCATTCACATGCTTTCACGCTGTTTTCGTCACTCACATGCTTTCACGCTGTTTTCGTCATTCACATGCTTTCACGCTGTTTTCGTCACTCACATGCTTTCACGCTGTTTTCGTCATTCACATGCTTTCACGCTGTTTTCGTCACTCACATGCTTTCACGCTGTTTTCGTCACTCACATGCTTTCACGCTGTTTTCGTCACTCACATGCTTATAGACTGTTCTGGTGAATTAAATACTTGCACACGCTGTAAGTCACTGTTTTTGTCGCTCAATGACACTCTTTCTATCATTTTCACGTTTACACATGCTCTAGGTCATTCTTTTGGTTATTCAAATGCTTGCCCCACTCTGGATCTCTTTTTTTTGGGTCACTCACATGCTTGCCCCTCTCTAGATGCCTTTTTTTTGGTCATTCACATGCTTTCAAACTCTCTAGTTCGCCGCTCTATTTTGGCCCTTCATATGATTGCACATGCACTACCTGTTCACTACCTATCACTCACTGACCTGTTTTCTAGCTCTGTAGGTCGCTCTTTTGTTCATTCACATGCTTGCTCACGCTCCATATCACTGTTCTGCCAACTCACGTGGTGCAATTTCTCCTGGTCAATCTTTTGGACACTTAATGACATTGTCCCTTACTGTCCCGACAGCAGGGTTAAAAAAAAAAAAAACTAGAGAAAAAATATTCCTCAGAAATGTTTATTCGACATATGCTAGCAAAATAGACATCCAACGTGGATAACTGATCATGCGTTATTTTATGAATGTTGCGAATTTTATGAAATTTTAAAATGTGAAAAACTAGATAAATTTCAAAAATCTAAATTCAATATATTTTTTAAAATGCTTCCCAGCGGCCAATCGCTCAATTCAAGGTTTATTTTATTTACACATGCCAAAAATAAGTTTCTGCAAAATTTCAAAATTTTCAGGGCAATAGTGTGTGTGTGTGTGTGTGTGTGCGTGTGTGTGTGCGTGCGTGTGTGTGTGTGTTTTTTACCATCTTACGGATGAGCTCAACAGCTGGAATCTGAAAAAACACGCGTTGTTTCCTCAAAAAAAAAAGTGTCGAGAAAAAAGTGTTTTTTCTTGTATAAGTCTACACACATTTACATTATAATTCATTACTTCTTTCTTATATAGTAAAAAAAATAAATTAATAGATTGGCATGAATTTTGACGTGTATTTTGTTGACATATTTTTGTATTTATTGACATCAATTTTGTGTGCGATGGAATGAAATATTTTTTAGGTAATTTTTGAAATTTTGGCTTTAAGGGCCGTGAGACCCCTTAAAGCAGCAGTTCTTAATCTTTTCCAGCTGCGGCCCAAAATCAACAACAAGATCAGTATCGCGACCCACAGGACTGTTTGTTTCTCAAAATCAGTGAAACCAGCGGCGCAATAACCGCATTTATTACAGGAAAGTAAGTGGATTTGTACGACCCATCTCAGAAGCCCCTACGAATCAAGTTTGGATCGTGATCTATAGCTCAAGAATTTCTGTCTCAAAATGGATTTGTACGACACATCTCGGAGTCCCTGCTAATTAAGTTTGGGTTGGGACCCATAGCGCAAGAATCCCTGAGTGTAAGTATATTTGTGAGATCCATTTCGGATGCCCCTGCGACCAAAGTTAAGTCCCGACCCATAGGTTAAGAACCCCTGCCTTAAAGAAATTCAAAATTAGCCAACAGGAGTTTTGTGTGGTAACTGGTGTCATTTGAATGCATTAAATGACCGTGATGGCACTGACCCCCACGACCGAGAAGTATCTATAGAAGTATCCAAAAGAGAAGCTTCACGCGTCGAATTTATATGATCTACACCACGCAATAGGACTTTAAATTCTGCATCTCATAGACTCGAAAACAAAAATGACCACAATAAAGATTCGTGACCCGTAAAAATCTCGTTTTTTTTCCAAATTCCAAGGGAAAAAAAAAACCATTTCACGTCCTTTATTTAGTAGGCTGGCCAGGCCTTTCTCTTCTTCTTCTTTGTGCCTATCTACATACAGCCAAGAAGGCCAGTGACTCTTCAAGGAATCATCATCAGAGGATAAAACTCTCGGTAATAAACCCCGTAAGAGTGCCTTGTGCTTTCTTCTTTTAACTTATGAAAATGTACACTCCCCTGTGGTAAGAAGAGGAGTAGGTTTTTTACATCGGGACACACTCTTATATATATTATGTAATAAAAAGGCCCTCGAGAAAGAAGAAACGAGAAGACAATTTAAAACAGGAAAAACCTGTCGAAGTTATAAAACACCTTCAACTGCAAATTACTGAGGAAAACCAACGACACCTTCATCTTCTTCTTCTTCAATAACTTCATTTGGTCCGGCCCTTGAATGAGTAAGAGAGAGGAAAAATGGTATAACTGACGCCTTATCTCTCTCATTCTCTGCAAGGAGACAACCATCAAAATTACGAGATGGAACATATGTATATAATAGTATCTCCAGAACTTGCCCAATCTCTCTCTCTCTCTCTCTCTCTCTGCTTCTTTTCCTCTGTCTTTCTTGGACTTGATTTATTGGGATTTCTTGTCTTTCTTCTTTATTAGACTAAGAAGGATAAAGAGAGGAGAAAGGGAGACGGTGGTTGTGGTCCACCTTTCAGCAGAACGCCTACAATGAGTTGTGTCTTTGTAGAGAGTCAATGGCCACAGTTTTGATCTAAGGCTCAAAATATTATTTCAACAAAGTGCAGTTTTGGAGCGGGAGCGATAGAGGCGATCATCCATTCCAACAGCAGAGTAATATGGAATAATAAGAAATTTGTGTCCCCTAAAATACGGGATGATCTAGATCACCTACACAATAAGCCACTTCTCCGACACATCGCCCTTTATCCACTTGCATCCACTCCATTCTCGGCTAAAATGGCTGCATCCACTCTATTCGCAGCTGAAGATATCAGCTTCCTCTTCATTCATAGCTAAAGATGTTTTCCTCCACACCATTCAAAGCTAAAGATATTTGCCCCCACTTCAGTCGCAGCTGAAGATGTCTGCATTCGCTGAGGCACGATTACAGAGTGGTTGGCCATAGGAATTATCGCCCCTCACAAGTGCCAAATAATATTGGAGAAATTTCTCTGCCCCCGTAAAACGAACGCGGGACGATCCAGCGGGACCGATTCCAGCACAATGAAATATATCAACCAATGCAATCAGTATCCACATCCTCTACAAAGACAACCTTTGTCCGTTACAGCGTCCACTTTGGGAAACATTATTATTCTAGAATTTGCAATAAATTCAAAAAATGGTCACTATAAAAATTCAGTTGCTCCGAGCGATTAAATCTTCTTTTGTGGTAAAAGACAGCATTGTGTGTGTGTAATAAATGTAAGGCAGTGTTTTAGCCAGGGCCCCGCAGTACTTTATCTATTAGTGCTACATCTATTAATCTTGAGATCCTCGTAGACAAGGTTTTTTGTATCGTGAGAGATAGTAATGTGGACAGGAATGCATGTACATGTAGTCATGCTATTGAAAAGTTAATGAGTTTTTCATTATAATATAAAGTTACCATATTGCAGAAAATATAATTTACCCTGGATTTTATATTTCCAGGGTTTTCCAGACCATACATATTTTCCACGTGATCTGCAGTCTATGGATATTTTCCACGTGATCTGCAGTCTATGGATATTTTCCCCGTAATTCCCAGTCGGCCCTCATTATTCGGATGACGGATAAACGGATACCCGGTTAAAACTGATAAAATCCTCCTTTACCAGAATTTCTTTCATGGGCCAGATGAAATTTAGGCGACTATTAAAGTTCCATAAAAGATCTTTCGCAAAACTTGAAAAAAAAAACAAAACCAATCAATAATCCTATTGGTTAGATTTGCTCGAATGTAAGCGATACGCTTATATTGATTGCATTTTTCAAGTTTTTAAAATAACTTTTATCAAACTTTTATAGTATAATTTCGGTTATAGAGACAATGTTAAAGATCCCCGCTTAATTAGATCATTTTAACAACTTTTCCCCGACACATCGACCGTTAATACAGATCAACCACTATACACATAATTTTTTATTAATTGGAATTAATGAGAAACGTTACTAAGTTAAGATAAATGCAATGGAGAGTAGGTACCTTTTGGCCTCGAAGCATTCAAGTTATCTTCAATATAGTTTCGAATTTAATTATTTTGTTTTTTGTTCTCTGTTCCGCCAATAGAGGGCGACAACTTTCTTAATAAAAGTGAAATCATGGCATCGTGATCATTGTAATTAAATGTAATTTTCATATTTGTTTGATTTATTCGAGAAGCTTTATTAACATTTATCCTTCATCAGTTTTCAATATACAAACTATATACCAACGTTATAAAATGGCAATTGAATTCTTCCCCGGATAATCGGATACCCCGATTAATCGAATATTTTATGCTAGAATAGTTTATACAATGATTAATCCCCAGTCTATGGATATTTTCTACATGATTTCTCACCAAAAAATAATTTTGATATGATTGATTTATAGGCTTTGGATATCCATGAGATCATGTGGGGGGAGGCGTGAATACTTTTCCCGTGCTCATGTGGATGGTATATAAATTTCACATGATAATTGGACCATGAATATATTAAACGGGATTCCTAATTCCATGAATATTTTCCACAAGATTCCTCGACCATAAATATTTTGAACATGATTAATGAATTATGAAGAGCTTGCACGTGATTCTTTGAACATGGATATTTCTTCCCATGCGATTTCTAGACCAGTGTATTGTCCACGTTATTTGTCTACCATGGATATATTAAACATGAAATGGATTATGAATTTCTTCCACGTGATTAAAGGATTACGAATACCTTCCAAACGATCCCAAACTGACCATGGGTATTTTTTCCATGCGATTTTAGACCTATATATTTTCTATTAGATCTCTGGGTTATGGATATTTTGCACGTGATTTCTTGACTATAGAATTCTTTCATGTGTGATATTTCGGCATGGATATTTTTCCGTGTGATTTTTACATATGGATATCTGAAAATCTGATATATATTTTACGTGATTTGCAAATTTGGATATGTTTTCCCGTGATCTCTGGTTCATGGGAATTCCCTACGGGACTCTTGAACTATGGATCTGAATTCCACTGGGTTTCAAAATTCTCTTGAACGTGATATCATGTAAAGGACTTCGTGGATACGGTTTTAAGAATTCCTTAGGATATAGGTAGCGAGCATTTCAAGAATATTCTAAAATTTAAAAAAAAATTATTTCAAGTGTTCCACAAGGGCAAAAAAATTTGAAAAACATTGATATTCAGATTGAATCAGATTTTTGAAAAACTCATTCAAAAAACCAAAAAAAAAAAAAAATTTTCGTGGAAATAATCATTTCATTATGTTTTATGTCTTCTGATTTTTAAATTGGTAGGAAAAAAACTTGTCATCTCTATCTGCTTACAGTGCTGATGTTTAGCTGAAATTCAGCTGATTCAACAAGTCAGGTGAAATAATTCTACCAGCAACCAAAACGAAGATGCCTGATCAGTAGAGCACGGAATATGTGCGCTAAAAAAATTACAAAATATGCACTAAAAATGCTGAATTATACACTAAAAAAATTCCGTTATAGGCACTAGAAACACTGGAATATGTACTAAAAATAAAAAATAAATAATCACTGGCATAATGTGGAGATATGCCATGAAATCAAAATTTGTGCGAGAAATGAAAACAAAAATTCATCCAATAATGCTGAAGTAACGCACAAAAAATGTGCAAAAATGAACACAAAAACGAGAGGGGGCAGAGAATCGTATTTGGAAAGTGTAGAAAAAAATTCATAAAAATTATGAAAATACGTATTTAAAAATACCGAAATATGCACAAAATAAATGTCCCTTTAAAATTCTTCAATATTCCTAAAGAACATGTACATTACACGTAAATTCAAAAATATACGTGAAATGAAAACTATGCACTTAAAAATGCTGAAGTTCCCCTAAGAATGAAAAACTTGCACAAAAATCAAAAAAATATCCTCAAATATAAAAAAAAAGTATGCATGAATATAGAAAAAATATGTGTAAAAATGAAAAAAAAATGCATATTGGTAGCACTGAAATTTGGTCTAACCCAAGAGAAAAATGTGCTGTAAAACTAAAAAATATGAGCAAAAAATGGAGAACACATGTACTTACAGAAGTGCAAAAATACGCATTTAAAATGCTTACAAATATGCAATTAAAATGCCTAAAAATATGCTCTAAAACAAAAAAAAAACCAGATAGGAAAATATTTTCTTGAAAAATTAAATAAATTAGATTAAATTTGAAGAATGTAAAGGTAAAAACAATCTTGTGCAATTATATATATATAGTGCCATCAATATAGAAAAAGGCTAAACAAATTTGCACTATTTCCGAAATTTCGGTGGATTTTGTGCATTTATATGCACTACAAAAAGCTCTAAAATATGCAATTGCATACGCACTTATGCATTTGCACCTAATCTGGGCTCTACTGATCAGAGTGAACAATCACCATCGAATTCAATTGATACCGGCTGCGTATTCACCAAATCTAGGTACCTGCTTACCAGGAGACATAGGGTTACCGTAACAGCACCCATAAATCTTGGTGAAGGGAACCTAAATGGAGGCAAGTTCAGGGCGATAAACACGGAGATTAAGATCATAGATATGGGATTTTTCTTGGTGCTCACTCCCAAGAACATGATAAAAAGAGAAGGTGAACACAATAAGTAGAAGATGACTTTAGTGTCTGTAATAAAAGAAAAGATTCTTCTTCTGCTCCGTGTGTTAAACCTTCATACACCCATTCAATTAAAACGCTTTTTACAATGTGTTTCGACACTTGGGGGTCACGGCCACGCTGATTCCGAGCCACAGACTAGTTTTTATAACTTCGAGTTATAAAAATATATATATATTGTTATTTTTTATTATCTAGGTGTCGCTTTGTAAAAGCTTTTACAAATTCGTTACAACGTGACACGTTCAACAAAAAAGAGTTTCGGTTCCTTTTTCTCTACAATGGCATCGTGTCGAGATACAAGATAAGAGTGACTATAAAAACGACTGGAAAATATACGACTGTATAGAGATGGCTCAAGATACTAGCCAAGGACTCCCTCTCTGTCTTTGCGGTTATTCTCTTCAGAAACACTAAAAATTTCCAATAAAATCGGTCATATCTAGCTGAACCGGAATCTAGGTATGTACAGTCAACGCTCGTTATAACCAAAAGCTCGTTATTGCAACCATTCCATTACAACGACCAGTAGAAAAAGTTTCAAATGTTTTCATATAACGACTGTGCTGTATTTTTTCCTTCCGATATAACGGCCTCCCAATATAACTTCCGTTTTCCGTGAAGCGATGGGGGGTCGTTAAAACGAGCATCGACTATACTATGATAGTGATGAGCATACTATGTCCAGCAGGCCAGATGCGCCCGCCAAGGGGTCCCATCTGGCCCTACAAAGATGTTCCGGTAGTAAAGTATCAATACGCAAAACACAATAAATACCTCTAGACTGACGATATTCTCTTCATAAAAACATGGCAAATAGAAAATGCGAGATGCATATGGGATATCACAAATTATCGACAAAAAGATCGTCAAATGAAAGTTAAGTTGCTAATTATAGGCAAAAAACAAATTCTCCAGAGGCAAGTAAAATTGTTAGACACAGCCAAAGAAAACTGTCAAAGGCAAGTGAAGTTGCCAACTATTGCTAAAATTACTGAAAAATCACCAATGGTGGGAAGTAGGGAGGTCCCACAAGTAGCAGTGTGCGAAAATTTATAATTCATCAAAAGATGAATATGCTTTAATATAGCTGTAATTGATTGTGATATAAATTACATTATAATAATTGTGACTAAGTTATGGAGAAAATCTTAATTATTGATTTCAAAAGTTTAAGTCTTATTGAAAATAACAGAATAAACGGAATTTTTTTTAAAAAGTTGGACGCCAAAATTACGGGGCAACTTCCCGTAAAATGCAGGTCATATTGGCACATTATACATACAAGTTTGGCCGCGAGGGACAGAAATACGGCATATCAGGCCCATGGATATAAAAGTTTACCCATCACTGTATTATGACATGGTGTTGGGTTTCGGAAACGGAATTGCCCACTGTCCAACCAGTTGACACGAGGTCATGCTTCATATTTCATTCAGAACCAGCAAACAAGTCTCAGAAATTTCAACATGACAAAAAAGGTCAACAACTCTCAAACATTTCCTGTGGTAGTTTGAGCGATCAGTGTAAAAAGATCTCGTCAGAGAGCACCATGCCCTACAACATTAAAATTACACTATTAAGGATATACATTCATTCCTTGTTTCGTTTTTGGCAGATAGATGTCAGCGCTTAGTTTATATATGCCTGGAGCTTGTGTAATTGCGCAATTAGGTTCTCTAATATGCACAGTAATTCCGACGCAGTCATCTTTTTAGAGCAAAACTGGCAACGAATGGGAAAGGCTGATCGAGCTGTGGTGTAAAAGTTTTCCCATTTAACGCCATCCCTGCTTATAATGTCTGTCTTTAAAGGTCTTTGTCAACATAATTAATAATTGGAGGCTTACTAGTTACGTACCTGCTTATGAAGTCATTTTTTTGTTCAGCTAAATGCAGTACAGTTGTTTTAAAAATTCATTGTTTTTTTTTTGTTATTAAAAGTTAGTACACCTACACCAGTTTCAGAAGTAGGGCTCCCCCCTCCCCCGGAATCCTAGGGTCAAACGAGACATTGATAGTGGTTCTACGGGAAATAGTAATGGATAGCAGCGTGTGGTAGTAAAAACACGATCATAAATATTATTTCAAAGGTTTCCTAGAACAAGGATATTTTTCACATGATTCTCAGACCAGTTATTTCTTATGAATATCTATGGTGATACCTGGGTAAGTACCCATGGTCCTATGAACATTGGGTAGCCTACTTACCCACGATAATGTCCCCCATATAATTTTTATACTACGTGTATTACTCACGTGATTCCTTGAATATAGCCATCCCCCCCCCCTCCACCAATACGATTACTAGACCTTGGGTATTTTCCACGTGCATCCCGGACCATGGTAATTTTCCAAGGCTTCATTGGCCTACCCCACGTTATTCTTCATTTTCTAGAGCAATTCCATGAATGCGTTAAAATTTATGGAAGTGAAGGGAAAATCCATTGCCCCCCCCCCCTCCGATGACTGACAGTTGATAATGTTTCATATACATATATGGTATGTAACAATGTCTTTCAAAAAGCCCGCACATGATAAAAAGATATGTTCCTTGAAATCTCTAAGTGGCAGTTAGCTTTCAATTGATTGTTACCATCAACCGATTGGAAATAATTAAAACAACACTCATGAACAGAGCGCGTATTAAAGTCAAAATTCTGGTCTATTTGCTTTGGGAAGATTACATTTCCAGGTGTAATAAGAACTGTTTTTTCTGGTGTGAGTCTTTCTACTCAATTACGGAAATACTAAAAGACGTTTATAAGGAAGACGTTCTTTCCGGAAGGATAACGATCCCATCATGACGAATCAGCAGATGGCAATAAAGCCATGGATTTTGACGAGTGACAAGAAGAAGACATCTTTCTTATTCTTCTCCCCCCCCCCCTCTCGTACAAAAAAGGACCCCCGTGTAAACATTTTATTTTTTTCATCCCCCTCTTTTTTTCCCAGCAATACGTAGGACATATTAGTCTTCGCATCATCTGTCAGAATCTTGGAACAGATATCGTCTGGCAGCGAGAGAGAAATTTCCGTTGACGGATGCTGTCAAGACCTCGTATAAGAGACATCAACGAACCCAAAACAGATGAACACATCACATTGGGAAGAGCCTTCCTTCACAGTTATTGACTTTTTCCTGATTCGTGGCTGGGCCTTTGTGACTTGATGCTGAACAATAAAGGAAAATAGGACGTCAAAATTGCCTATTAATATCCGAACACATAACACCAGAAGCATAACACCAAAAGCGTTATCTATTACAGTTATTAACCTCTTCAATTCAACTCTATTTCTTGGTGACTAGAAGCTGTCTTTTCTGTCAAACCAAGCACAATTCAGGTCTATCGCCAGGGGCAATTTACCACCTAGTGAGTTGTGCCGAAGTGTAACTATCTGTGTACCTAAAAGTCTGAGTGCGTATCTAGTGTTGTGTCTGATTTTTTGCGCCGCCATCTGTATTTCAGAAATAAAGTGTAATGGCAAAATATTTGTACCGTTTGTAGGCCTGTTTCTCTCTGTAGCGAGACTTTCTAACGGGGAGATCGGTGGCTATCTAGTGTGGCTAAACACTAGATATTCATTGGCTGAAGACATACGAATCGGCTAATTCTCAAGTTCAAAATATTATTGGAAATCATATTTCGTAATCACGTACAAAAAAAATTCACATGGGAAGATCCATTCTTTTATAGTTGTTACGCGTTAAAGTATGAAATCCGTTATATTCTATAGGATACCTAGTTATTTCATGAAATAACTGATTGAGTCAGTAAAAGCGTGAAACTCACTTGTATTCTATACTTTATCTAATTATTTCATAGAATAAATAGAAAGGAAATAAATAATTATGAATTATAGAAAGGACAAGGTGCTGAAAATACTCTTTTGGCCTTTCCGAAATTTATTTATAATGGCATTGACAAGAACAAATTCACTGTTGCAATATTTTAGATATTTCAAAAGCTTTTGACAATGTGAACCATTATATTCCCATTCAAAAACTCAATTCAACTGGTATTCGGGGTCATTTTTTAAATTGGTTCACTTCATATTTATATAATAGAGAACAAAGAGTCAAAATACAGGATAATTTGAGTGATTATGTCCATATAAATAGAGGAGTCCCACAAGGATCTATATTGGGTCCTTTGCTTTACCTGAGTTTTATTAATGATCTTTGTAATTTAGAATTTGACGGTTTCATGATCACTTATGCCGATGATTCTGTATTAATGTATTCATGCGATGATATTGACGGCCTAAAGAATCATATTAACCAAGATTTAATATTAATTCAAAAATCGTTCTATGCTAATGATTTAAAATTAAATTTACATAAGACAAAATACGTTAATTTCAATCTTATGCAATCTGATTTACATCTTAATCTTAAATTTCACACCCTCGCTTATGATTTTCAACCTCATTGTCACTGCGATGCAATTCAAGAAGTAAATATTATTAAATACTTTAATAGAATAGGGTTTAATATAATGCTGTAGTAATAGGGTTTAAATGTAGACAGCAATTTAAAATCTCATGTTCATGAACTACTTAAAAATTTCGTTTTGTGTTATATAATTTTTATTATATAAGTAAGATAGTTTCCGCTAATTTCTTAAAAGACCTTTACTATGCTTGGTTTTATTCACTTATAAATTATATACAATATACAATATATATATAGTATATAACTAATTTATTGCTTTTATTTTCAATACACAAAAAGAGTTTTCAAAATTTTGAATCTGAGTCAGTCTCATTCTTCTACAATTTTTAGAAATCTTAATCTACTTCCTTTACGCCATAATGCTATTTTTCGTATTATTCTTTTCTTAAATCGTAATAAAGGCTTATGTAGTTTAAAAGATAATGTTTCCGAGCGAAGACTTCATATGAGTTACCGTATTCCTACTTTGAGGAAAGAAATTTTTCGTAAACATTTTTATTATTTAGCTCCGAAATTATATAATTCACTACCGCTAGAAATACAAAATATACCCTCACACGCGGCATTTAAAAAATCGTTATTCAAATTATTAATTTCAATAGACGATGTAGACTCTTATTTTGACCTTTAGAAGGAGCAATAAAATTTATTTACTTTAGCTTTGCCACTTTAACTATGTATATCTTTTCAATTAAAAAAAAAAATTTTTTGTTTGTGTTGTCTATTGTATGTGCGAGTTTCATTTTTTTTCCATATATAGTTTTTATCTAATGTTCTGTTTATTACATTTCTCGCCATGCTTTAAGAACTTTGTTTTTTGTGTTATGTATGTTTTTTCGTTCTTGATTTTTTATCTCTACGTATTTTTTTATTTGACTGATAATTTTATCTCTTTTATGTTATATGTGTCTTTTTTTAATGTTTCTGTTCATGTCGTATGTTTTATATATTTTATTTATTAATTATCAAGTAAATTTTCGATCATCCGTACAGGCATCACAGCCTCTGAATGATAAATATGTTTTTTTTAAACTAATCTAAATCTCTGTATGTTTGAAATGAACAAATTTGATTCGATTCGAATAACGATTTTACACGTTGAAGTGCAAGAAGAAACACATTTACATTAGCTTTCAGTACGAATGAAAGGTAAAACGTGTTTCAATATTACGCGAAATTGCCAGCCAATTCACAAACTGGTCTATTTCAGACCTCGATCGTGACATGAATAACATTTTGTACTCAAATTGTGATTCGATAAAATTGTTTATTTTAAAACTTTAACCGCTTACCATTAGTTATTTTAGAGAATAACTAGTTATATTGCATAGAATAACCGGTTAAAGTTTGGAATTATTGTTCTATTACATACTTTTACTCACTTAATCAGTCTCATTTCATGAAATAACTGAACTTTAACGGTAACGTAGTTTTAAAGGGTGCATAGGATAGTCTCCATTCTTCTGGAATTGACTCACGAACCGTTAAATCTAGAAGCATACTTTCGTTGGGAAAAAGTATTCAAATAACGTATAGACCTCAGATACATCATTCACATCGCAAGATGTTGTGTCGTTATTAAAATAAAACAGAATTAGTTTTTTTTATTTGGTCACCCTATCGTAAAAAAACCCAATTGAAACACTACCGCATAGTCATTCTGACCGCTTTCAAACTTTTTTACCATTTACAACCCCATTTTTGAAAATTTGCAGATTTCCCTCCGTGACTTTTCCTAATTCGTCGAAAGTATATTTTTGAGGCAAAAACGAAAAAATTTTGTCATTTCGTTGATTTTTAAACACTACTTCTACCTATAGAACTGCCGAGCTGTGATTTTGACCGCTATTAAAAATCTCGTTGCTTAACCACATTTGAAATATGCAATAATTAATGAATTTTTTATGTAATAAAATTATTAATTTTCTCTTCTAAAATTAGGGTATACATAATCGTTCGTGTTTCGTTACATTCCAGGCGTAAGCAAGCAAACAGGGTGTTTCAAAAGAAGACGGACTAATTTCTAAAAAGTGGTAGAATGCATTGAAATTATCAATTTTTTTTTTTTGTTATACAAATACTTGGTGGAAAATAGGGCACAAAGGTACCTGAGTGCCTTTCAGGGTAAAGCCAAGGAGGTGAACCACATTTCGTTTTCGGGTCGACTATATGGGAGTAACAATTGTGCAGGGACCCTAGATTCCGTATTTTATCCCACAGAAAAACCCTTGTTTCCCATATTATTTGGGATCATTATACAATTATATGATGCATGACAAAATGGTTCGACAACTTGAAAACAAAAGCGACAAAACCTCACGTTCTTTCTGCCACTGAGTGTTAGTTTTACACGTAAAACTTTCTTCACTATTCCAACTGGGGTGGGGATGATCATAACTGGCGGAACCTTGAGGATTAAGACCACTTGAGTCCCCAAGAATTTCTATGAAGCGTGCCACCAATAATTCATGAACATACAAAGAAATGCTGGTACATATCCCGCGTGCTCAATTCAATCCCTGTTAAGTCCAGATTTCTAGCATCCCTAGTAACTCTTCATTGTTTTGGATTATCGGTATCACACACTCCGTTTTCGTGAAGCATCTTAAATTCCAAAATTTCGAAATCCATCAAATATACGAAAAATATAAACGCATTTTTTTTTCTTTTTCTCAACGGTCCACGGACCAGAGTGGTTGAAGAATACTCTTATTCTTGTATACAAGGTTATATTCAGATGACTTGTTAATAGATGGATACCCTCATCAATGAGAAGTGTCTGCCAAAATGCAGAGAATATTGATGGTTGCATGGGACGCAATATCCGAGACAAAAATTAAAGTAGTAGACGCTGTTCCAATAGAACCACAACGTGTTTTAAAAAAATGGCGGAAAGGTGTGTTTCATGCATGAGTGAAAATTGGTGTGAAATAAGGTAACCAAAAAAAAAAATAAATAAATAAAAGAATAATTTCGTATTTTATAAGAGTTGGGGGGGAGAGAAAAAACCCAATCAAGAATAAAAGACCCAAAATAGGGTGTGGCCCCTTAACAGTAAAGTTAACGCTTGATATACGCATTGTTAAAGGATTCCGGTGCCTTTGAGGTTGGACGTAACATATATAGAGCGAACTATGATCAACTCTGATGATGATAATGGACATTATCTCGCGAGGGTGGACATATGCATTTACAGCACACACACACACAATGTCCAGCAGGGGTGGGGAAAATATCCAAAAAAAAAAATTACAAAATTAAAGAAGTATTACGTGATGGAAGCGTCATGAACGTTGATTGGAGGCATCGTAAACGTATTCATTAACGTTATCTGATGATGGCGTCACAGCCCTCTCTTCGGCCTCTTTCAATACTTGAAGCGTTTTTTCTTCGCGTGTTATCTTACTGGACGTATAAAAACGTCTTGATATAGAGTTAATTTAATCATGGAGCGTCTTAAAGAAAAGGTTAGAAATTTGCGTATGTGTTGATTTTGGTGACGTTAGTTTTCAATGATAAATTTTAGATTATAACAATGTCCGTTGAAAATATTTTATCAGAATTACTGAGGTCACACACACATTACAGACCCTATTTGATAATTCCACAGCTTTTCTAAATAATCAAGAACTCGCGAGAAGAAACAGTGTTTAATAAAACTTCTGCTCCAACACAAAACAGTATTATTTTTATAATATCTACTCTATAATATAAAATCACAAACTCGAAAAGGGTCTGTTGCTAAGCAACCGAGTGACGGAAGTGGGTGAAGTTTTTGAGTGACGGAAATCTGTTACGTTTTTGTGTTACGGAAGTCGGTTACGATTTTGGGTCAAGTATTCATTTAACTCTAGCACATATTGGGACCATGTTATGTGCATGTACCGGGAGGCTCCTATATCCTACAGCAGGGCCCTTAGGCTGGAATTTAGATGGCGAGCCCCCAAACCAGCTTTTCAGGGCTCCTCTGTGGTTAATTTATAGTGTGAAAAATCAAAAAGTGATAAGAATCGTTCTGGTCCTGTCAGCCCTGCCCTTCTGGGGGTGGGGTGGGGTCATGCCGAGAGGTATGTATATGTATAATATACATATAACAACAGTGCTCCCAACACACAGGGTCGGGGTACCCGGGGGGGATTGTACGTATACCTTCATGGGAAAGTTAAATGTTTTCATTTCCAGGGGCTCTTGAGGGATTTCATTGTTTTCTTGCTGCATTAACGTTGAAAAATTTGCGATAGCGGAAGCACAAGATATATCCAGTCTGGGGGCTCCAAAAAATTTGCGAATTCGGTGACGGGTAGTTGCGTGGGTGGTCCTGGATTTTATTCGTTGGTAAAACGAATACAAATGAAAATTTTTCATGGCATTCGCACAGGGGGATGACCGACAAGCTTCCAAGTCGAGCCCCCATGTTCACAGCTTTCATTTTGGGGGGGGGGGGCCCTGGATGAACCTCATTCTTTTCTGTTGTAGAATTTGCAACAGCGGAAGCCCGAGATAAAGCCAGTCTGGGGGCCCCACTAAAAGTATGCGAATTGGTGTCCCGGGTAATTGGTTGAGGTCCTCGATTTTATTCGTTGGTAAAACGAATACAAATGAAAATGTTACATGGCCCTCGCAGTGGGATATGACTGACAAGCTTCCAAGTCGCCAAGTTGGGGACCCCATGTTTACAGGTTTCATTTTGGGGGCTCTGGATGCATCTCATTATTTTCTGTTGCAGAATTTGCAACAGCGGATGCCCGAGATAAAGACAGTCTGGGGCCCCACTAAAAGTATGCGAATACAACAGGCAACTGATTGGGGGCCCTAGCTTTTATTCATTGGTAAAACGAATACAAATGAAAATTTTTCATGGCACTCGCAGTGGGGGATGACCGACAAGCTTCCAAGTCGGGGGCCCCATGTTTACAAGTTTCATTTTGGGGCTCTGGATGAATCTGATTCTTTTTGTTTTTTAACATTATACAATTTGCAACAGCGGAAGACCGAGATAAATCCAGTCTGGATTCCCCACTAAAAATCTGCGTATTGTGTTCCCGCTACTGGATGTGGGGCCCTGGATTTTATTCGTTGCAAAATTTGAAAAAAATGAAAAATTTTCGTGGCCCCTTACAGGGGTGTGTCCGACAAGCTTCCAGGTCAGTGCTCCATGGGAATGTTGATAGGTTCTAATTCGGGGCCCCTGGATGTATCTCATTGATTTTTGTTGTTTAACATTGTAAAATTTGCAACACATCGGTAGCCCGAGATATATCCAGTGTGGGCCCCACTAAAATTCAGCGAATTGAATCTGGGGCCCCAGTTTCTGGGGGTGCTTGATGGATCTCATTTTTTTTTTTTGTTGCTTTATCATTATTTTTACTAAAATTCGCTTCTTCAGTAAGCTGGTGCTTTCACACGTCTCTTTCCATAGCACGCTGATGAAGTGGGACGAAATAAACAAGATATCTTGTGAAGAGAAGTGGGGGGGGGGGACAGAGCCCCCCTAGTAATGATATATATGTATAGTAACGTCAACGGTTTTCTTAGAAAATGTATCGTTAATCATCAATCGTTATGTTGGAAAGTCGTTGTTGTCAATTATTACTCTCATAAAGCCGCGTTCTCTCATGTTCGATCTTTATAAAAGTCATCTCTTGATTTTTTATATTAGAATGTGAAATTGAATATTACCATTGTTGTAAAGTAAATTAGGTAATAACTTTTGGAAATCATTATTATTCATTGAAAGTCATCTTTTAGAAAGTCATTGTAATTAATCGTTATTCGTAGAATAGTTGTTACTGCCAAGTTACTTGAAAAGGCATATTTCGTATCTTATATATAAATTTGAACGTATGTATGTATGCCCTTTTTATACATATCTACAATTTTAAATTGATCGTCGCCAAATTTTGCTTATATGCTAAACAGGACAGGGATTGAACCATGGCCTACTTTAAAAGTTCGTCAGATCTAGGCAAATGCCCGAAATGGGCAAGAAACCGTCGGGTAACAATGGTTATTGGGCCCCCAACAATCTTTTTCGGAATGTTTACATTGGTTACTGTGGTTCTCAAACAATGCGTTTCAGACATGCATATGCCTTTACAATGGTTTGCCTCTTCTTTAATGCTGCCAGTATAACAGTTTATTCCTTTATAATGGTTTGCCACTTTTCCAATCCTCCCAGTAACTTAAGAAAATCTGGATAGCGCGGGGTATTTTTGCTAGTAATTTATATAAATAATTACTCTTACAAAGTCATTTTATCAATCCTTGATCTTGGAAACCGTTTCTTTTAGACAATGCTTGTAAAAATATTTAGTCTTAGAAAAACACTTACAAAAATTCGGCTGAGGTAAAACAACTTCAACAGTGATATCCACTATTACGGTGAAAATCTTATGCTAGTTACTTTTTGAAATCACTTGTTGTCAATCGTTACTTTTTGAAATCACTTGTTGTCAATCGTTACTTTCAGAAAGCACTTATCAACCTTTACTTACGTTAAAACCATTGTTGTCAACTATTACTCTTAAAAAGTACTCGATGTCAACCCTTTACTCTTTAAAAGTACTTGTTGCCAACTGTTACTCTTAAAATGTACTTGTCAACCGTTACTCTTAGAAAATTCTTTAGACACCATCTATTGCAAAAAATATTTATGAGAGGTGTGTGTGTGTGGCCATACTTTACATTACACCAGCAAAGCCATTGTTATCAACCACTTGAACAAATAGTTGATAACAATGACTTACTGAACAAATGGTTGATAACAATGACTTACTGAACAAATGGTTGATAACAATGACTTACTGAACAAATGGTTGATAACAATGACTTACTGAACAAATGGTTAATAACAATGACTTACTGAACAAATGGTTGATAACAATGACTTACTGAACAAATGGTTGATAACAATGAACCATTTGTTCAGTAAGTCATTGTTATCAACCATTTGTTCAGTGAGTCATTGTTACCATTTGTTCAGTGAGTCATTGTTATCATTTGTTCAGTGAGTCATTATTACCATTTGTTCAGTGAGTCATTATTACCATTTGTTCAGTGAGTCATTGTTACCATTGCTTTTAGAAAGTCATTGTTTTAAGCCGTTGCTTTTGAAAAGTCTTAAACCAGGCTTCGTACATTGCGAGTGATAACTATGCTCCTTTGATTTTATCTGAAGCAATAATGGTTTTAGGATTCAAAGTACACTGCTGGCCACCGTAAATGCAACACCCTGAAGGAAGCATGCAAATAATATGAAATTTACAACATGCATTAGCGGAGGTGAGATATGCAAATGATTAGAATTTCAGCGCAGACGCACATCACGCGCGCCTGTGGCGCCACTTCAAAGCGCTATTTAAGGCTTGGAGATTTGGACGATTTGAAGTACGGCAATTGTGTTTTTCTTGTGGTTTTTTCAAAAAAACGATCAATTATGCCTCGTAGAAAACAGCGATCATCTTTTGATCAAGTATCCGAGTTCGACAGAGGAAGGATAGTGGCCTACCGAGATTGTGGATTATCTTTCAGGGAAATCGGTAGTCGTGTTGGACGAAACCAAACAACTGTAATGCGGATATGTGATCGTTGGATGCAGGAGGGTACGACGGACCGACGTGTTCGATCGCATCCACCTCAGTGCACCACTTCACGTGATGACAGGCGTATTGTGCGTATGGCAGTGACGGATCGCTCAGCCACATCACGAACCATAGCACAGCACATTCAGTCTGTACCGCATCATCCAGTGTCTGCGCTTACCATTCGACGCCGTTTACAGCAGAGTGGTCTGTCCGCAAGACGTCCATTGCTTCGTCTACCCTTGACGCAGAACCACAGACGTCTCCGCCGCCAATGGCGCGATGAAAGAAGGATGTGGACGGCACAATGGAATGAAATTGTCTTTACTGACGAGTCACGCTTCTGTCTGCAACACCACGATGGTCGGATTCGAGTCTGGAGACACCGTGGAGAGAGGATGCTGAACAGCTGCGTTATGCACCGCCACACTGGTCCTGCACCGGGTATTATGGTATGGGGCGGTATTGGATATCACTCTCGCACTCCTCTAGTACGCATTGCCGGTACTTTAAAAAGCCAGCGTTACATCTCCGAGGTGTTGGAGCCAGTTGTCCTTCCTTACCTTCAGGGCTTGCCCACAGCCATATTTCAACAGGATAATGCGCGACCACACGTGGCACGCATTGTCCAAAGGTTCTTCGTCAATCGCCAGATTGAATTGTTTCCCTGGCCAGCTCGCTCTCCGGATCTTTCGCCGATAGAAAACATGTGGTCCATGGTTGCTCAACGATTGACTCAGATTACATCCCCAGCTGCCACACCGGATCAACTTTGGCAACGCGTGGAAGCTGCTTGGTCTGCTGTACCCCAAGAACACATCCAAAGTCTCTTTGAATCAATGCCGAGGCGTGTGGCAGCGGTGATCTCCAACAATGGCGGCTATTCTGGCTACTGATTTTGGCAAGAACCACACTTCACAGAAGTCTATAAATTTAATCATTTGATGCTTGGTCAACATGTTATCTACAAAATAAATATTGTTGCGATATCTCTTGTCTTTCTTGGTGTTGCAATTTGGGTGGCCAGCAGTGTATTTTAGGTCTTGGCTGGCTAATTCGCGAATCTACTAGACTTACAATGACAATAACAATCGAATCAGAATGAGGTTGAACTCACGGACTTAATGGACTTATGGTACTTAACCTTTACCATAGACTAAAAAAAGGTGAAATTGGACCAACTTTTTTGTTTCCACCCTTCAGTAATTCATTAAAGGGTGAAGAGTTTCAATACCAAATTAAGATGTACATTAAAAACACCGAATATCCCTCATCGAGCTAAAAATAGTTTTTTCCTTCCATTGTTTTCCCGGACACGATCGATCTGGGAGTTTTTGAAGGAGAGTTTTGTACGATGAAGGAGTAGGAATAATAGGGAAAAAAATAAATAAAAGTTGGGAGTTTCCTCTTCCTACTCCTTCCGGAATCAGCCCGGAACCCACTAGCCTGGAAGCAGAAACCTTTTGTTCCCTGGTTACAATTTTTTTTTTTTTAATTCAAAAAAATAAAAAAAACCACAGTAGTTTTACAGAGAAAAAAATAGAAAATGGTGGAATGAGTAGTTCTTTTTGGAAAAGAAGAGAAAAGTCCATTCCTCTTTCGTTTTTTACCTTAATCTAGAAGAAAAAGTCTTCTCTTTCCGCTCTTCAAGGCAAGTTTTCTCTATTCTTCAAGATGTACCTACCGCATACAAGGACATTTACCACAGCGACGGATTTGGATGCTTTTTGTACTTTTTCCCCCCGCTGTAAATTCCGGGACAAAAAAAATAAAAGGAACAGAAGGTAGAAAAGGAAATCCAAATATGTTACGGAACCCATTAGAGTGTAATGTGTTGAGTAATTTACGGATTGAGGGTTCAATTTATTTATTTTTTCGTTGATTTTTGTGGATATGACCTGATGGGAATGGAATTTTTGTATTTTATGACGGATTCGTCGCTCAACAAGTTTCATGTGCGTTCAAATTATTTGAGACTATTGTTGTTTATGGGTGTCACATAAATTGTTTTATGGATGTGACTAAACGAAATAATTGTCCATGAACCTAACAACATGTGAATTGTTTCTGGAAGTAATATCATACGAATTGTTTCTGGAAGTAATACCATATGAATTGTTTCTGGAAGTAATACCATATGAATTGTTTCTGGAAGTAATACCATATGAATTGTTTCTGGAAGTAATATCATATGTATATGAATTGTTTCTGGAAGTAATATCATATGTATATGAATTGTTATTTCTGGAACTCATAACGAAAAAGTTGTTTACGGGCGCAACGCAAACGACGGGTTGTTTATGGACACAACACCAACGAACTGGTTGTTTATGGAAGTAATATGATACAATTTGTTGCTTATAGAGGCAAAATCGAATGAATTTCTGTTTGCGGAAGTAAAACAAGTGAAATTGTTTATGGAAGCAGCATCATATGAATTGTTGTCTATTATAAGTGACATGATATGAATTGTTGTCCCTTATAAGTGACATGATATGAATTGTTGTCCATTATAAGTGACATGATATGAATTGTTGTCTATTATAAGTGACATGATATGAATTGTTGTCTGTGAAAGTTAGCGTTATATGAATTGATGTTTATTGGAAGTAACCTAATATAAATTGTTGTTTATGGAAGTAACGTCATATGAGTTGTTTTTTTATAGACGTAACAACTACTGGATGATTGATTACGGAAGTAACATCACATAAATTATTGTTTAAGGAAAAGACACCAACAAAATGGCTGTTTATGGAAGTAACGTCATATATGACTTGATTTTTTTTAAGTGATATTAATATGAATTTTTTGCTTATGGAAGTTATAAAACTTGCGGTTCACATGGAATTAACATCAGATGAATTGTTGTTTGTGGAAGTAAAACCAACGGAAAATTGTTTATAGGAGTAACAACAACACAGTTATTGTTTACTGAAGAACCATAGTGATTAAAGCCACACAATTATTATTCATCAGGATAGCGGAAAAATAACTTGTTATTTGTAGCATTCTACAGGAAATTTTTGCTCAACGGAAATCATTGTCGGAAATGAATTTTTACTCATTGGCTAATATTTTTTAAACTTTTTATATTACAGTTTCTCCGTGTATTTATTTCTTTAAATTGTCAGAAAATTGTTGCTTATGGAAGTGACATCATTCCCCTTATTTTTCTAGAAAAAAAAAACAGAAACATTATTTTTCGTGTATTTGTAAAGACATTTGTTGCTTATAAAGGCAGATGCATATCATAGCGATTGATGCTTATGGAAGTAACGCCATATCATTATTGTTCATAGGAATAACATAGAAATTGTTGCTTATGGAATCAAGACCACAGCTTTTGTTGTTTATGGAAGTAACATCATAGCTATTGTCATTGCTTTCATTTTCAGGAATGATTGCTGATTAACCAGGGAGAAAGTACCTTGTTACACGCAGCGTTGCTAAAATCCATTGACGTACAACAGCATTGCCACAAACTGTTTTAATTTCGTTGGGAAAATTGTTGATAGTGACATTTTTTGATACGGTTGTTACCTTCAGTGAAGTTTTCACAAGTTAACTGCGTTTTCTTAAATTCAATAACAGGAAAAAAATTATCAGTTTTAAAATAGTGATGGTAATTGAACTATGATCTAAAAATCAACAAGTTCTTACTTATATCTTGAAAACGAAAACAAAGTCAACTAGTATCAGGCACACTCACGATCATCATTTTTGCACATGAATAGGCAAATTAAACTCAGTTCTGTTGAAACAGCTTCCTAATGTTCACGACGTGAATACGTATGGCAATGGTGTCTATACTGGGATTAGAATCCAACATTTAAATTCAACATTTCACTCGGCCATGCAGCGATTAAGAAAGAAACCAAACTTATCCATTTGAATGCGCTGCATCATCAACAGAACCATAGCATCCAGATATCGAAGCAAGTTTATCTTAAGTTGTTCTTTGACTGCTCTTGCACAGTATTACTTAAAAAGTTCTTTGAGTATCGAAATCTCCATTATGTTTCAGAAATGAGTTATTCGAAACATTGAAGAATACTTGTCATATCTACGGACTTTTCTCTCCCGCTTTGGAAAAACAGTATATATTCTTAGCAAAAGAGGGGAATCAAGAAACCCTTTGTGTGCACTGATGAGACACATTGTGTCTTCTCTTTAATGCCCCTGAACCTCGAGACACGTAACAATCACAGACATATAGAAGGATTTATTTTAACAAAAGAGGAAGGAGGAAGATTCAAATTTCTCTCCGGGTCGGTTGGTTTCTCGAACGAGAAACATTTTAATAACGGACCAAGATGCCAAGAACGTTGGTGTACATTGCACAATGCACCCAAATAATTAAGACTCTAGGCTGGTAACCAATAAACGAGAGAAGAACCCGAAAACTCTTCACACGAGTATTTTGTAACCCGAGAGTCTGTTTCTCTAGTAAAGAGCAACAGACATTTTAATTATGCGAGTAAAAGAGGATGTACAACCAGTATCCTCACAGCGACGTCGATTTATTTCCGACGGGGGTTTTGAATTTCACCAAACCTCCACCACCGCATAAGACTTTGGACTTGAAGACACACACCGACAACCGCCACCATGCTATCTATAAGCCGCCGCCACCAACCAACACATACTCTCGTTCATCTAGTCCGGGGAGTGTGTTAAATCTTCATTTCAGACAGCTCATCTGAATACAGATGAGAGAGTGAGAGAGACGAGTAACATACATACACAAAAGGGGTTTTGGAACTGATTCAACTTGGTGGTAGCAGTGGCCAGGAGGGTCGGCGAGTACTAGGCTAGGTGAAGTCGGTGGACCGAGGCATTTTAAGACTCTTAAAACCTAGTTTATTGTTCTCGAAACGGAACAGGACTTGGAGGATGATAGTCCTAAATCCCGATTCTCTGTCTTCTTCTCCTTTTCCCACCTCATTTCCAAACAAACTTTGCATTTCTCTCCCCTGGAACATTGCGAAATTAAAATTTCCTCACCAACAGGAACACTGAAAGGGCCGTGACCCCCCTCACTGCGATTTCCGCTGTGTTGGGTTCCACTAAATCTCCGGTGCAAATGCAACTGGCATCAGTCACGAATAGAAAGTACCTCCATTATTGTTGCCTTGGATATTTCTTTTTTGTTTGTTTTTTGCATAAGATGAATCAGGACTCCTAATTAAGGTGGGCCCTGGAACAAAAATACCTAAAAGCGGTCGTATTATATTTTTGTGCAGTTGTTTAATTGGATTCGCGTGATTTTTTCGGTGCATGTTCCATAGTCAACGTGTCTGAATAATAAGACTGTGTAGGATTGTCATGGGCCTACAGGCCAAAATTTTTTAGCCGGTCCTTTATCTTGATTTACTTGTAAATTTGTAGTGCAGAAAAATTAAATTTATATGCATCAAGTCGCAGGTGCGTGGTCTTCCAGTTCATGCAACTTTATCTTCAATTCACACACAATTCGTCTTATCACAAAGATACCAGTATATGATACAAGTTTCCAAGATTTCTTTAGAACTTGTATAATTTGATTAGAAATTAATGGTTGGTATGTTTGAATCATAGAGCAATGTTCTTAGACATTTTCCTCAGCTGCGGGCAGGTAAAAGTACAGTAGACTCTCTCTCTTTAATCCGGGACATATCATATCAAGGTGTGCCGGATTATCATATTCGCTGGATTACTGCAAATAGGTTTAAAAAGCCCATTTGAATAACACAGTAGAAGCCGTTTACCTGAATCACGGATATCATCACCAAGGATATTATTATAAATTTTGTAAAGCATGGAACAGACCAATGTGATAACATGGGAAAAAAAATCCGTTTATAGATATCAGAATTTCGGTTTATGTTTCTTTTTTTTCTGTCAAAAGTTTTTGTGCATATTTTGACGATGAAGTTGAGCCAAACTTTCTTTCTCGACAACTTTTCGTTATCAACCTGCAAGACTATGTAGGACGTCAGAAGGTGCATCCTTTCCTTGTCGATAATCGTTTCCATGCTCCGTTCACAATTTCCTATTTATGTAATAGTAGGCTGATCATATTTCCTCGAGAGAAATATGGGAAATTACATTTCTAAATACGGGAAAATACAGGACGTCACCAATTATCGCCAAGAACGATGCCAAAAGTGAGCAAATTTGCTAAATATTGCTGAAAATACGGAAAATCACAATGGTGGGAAACGCAGCATTACTGCAAATTGCAGTGGATTAAAATGAATTCCACGAAATAAAACGTTCACCCAGACAAATGTGAGAGATTAATGTTCTTATATATAGTTGTAATTATCATAATATAATTTATAAGTTGACAACAATTTCAATTTTTGACTTCAATAAAGAATAAAAATCCAAGTAGGCGTCATGTAAGAAACGGGAAATACCGGGACACTTTTGCCTAAAAGTCGGGACGGCCAGGAAAAAGAAAACAGAAAACCGGGACTGTCCTGGTAAATACGGGACGTACGGTCAGCCTAGACAATATAGCCGTTTTAATTCCATATTTGTATGAAGATTCTTTTTCAATGGCCCGGCTATAGTCGACACGTCAATAATTATGTAAAAACAAAAGTCCCTTCTTTCAGTTCTTGGTCAGTTTCTGTCAGTGTACCAGATTAACAGTTACTCGGACGAAAGACTTTCATAGGTTACCTATGAAACGTACTGTACATGAAAAAAATTACCATAATTCGTAAAATCATTCAATAAATATCAGATTCGATTTCATTCAAACTCCTCATAATGTCTGAATAATAAAAAATAAACGCAGGATTTTAGCTTAAAGCAAAAATATCCTGTTTTGAAACAATATGGAAAAAGAAAACGACAAGATTCAACTATTTTGCTACGAGTTGTGTGGAAAAGAAATGCCGGAGTCTCATTCGATGAAACTAGAGGTATGGTAATCGTATTTGCTTTTGGATGTCGTTCGGATATAGTTGCCATTTGTTATTAGGTTCAGAAACCCCGAGACCCGGTGTGATCACATTAAGCGGCGTTCACTGTATAAACTTCTGCGCACAGGCATGCAGAACATGTTTTCCTCTTCTGTGCCTTGAAAATAAAACTCTGGATTACTTTACGGGACGGATTAGCGCACTGCCGGATTATCGAGAGTCTACGGTGACCGGCGGAAATGGAAGAAAGTTTGCAGACCGGCAAAAAAAAAGGAGAAATATAATTTCCGGATCGTCAAGAAATTTATAAATAGCGGAAATAATATTCAAACTACAAAAAAAACCACATAAATAAGAAAATTTGTTTGCAGTCAAGCAATTAATTTATAATTAAATGAATGAACAAAAGAAGTAATTGGATGAACAACCAAATAACACATAAATAGAAGAAGTAATTAGCGGACCAGCGGAACGTACATAAAGTGGAGGAATAATTTGCAGACCGGAAAAAAAAAATAAATAGGAAAAACAATTTGAGTAAAAAGCAGAAATAAGTAGGAGAAAAAAAAATATGAACCAGCAAAAGAATACAAATACAGTTGAACACCATTTTAACGAATACCGTTATAGCGAAAATCTCGTTTCAACGAACACTTTATCTAATCTACCCAGATAAGTTTACATAGGAATAATGCAAAAAGCATTAATTACTTTACAACGACGTTTCATGATAACGAAGTGATTTCTCCGGTCTCCTGAAGTTCGTTATAACGGGAGGGATTCGAATGTGTATAAATAGGGAAATAATTTATGGACAACAAAAAATGCGCCGAGAAATAATTTAAGAGCCTGAGAATATTGCACTTAGAAACTTGGAATTTTTTTCTGTTGTTCTCAAAGGAAATACATGGCAACAACTTTTTATTTGGAAGTTAGAGGACAAGGCATGGGGACCGTCTGAAATTTTAGATTTCTTTTAAATTTTGTGACACACTGTATTTTCACTCTCAAGACCTTTTTCAGCATTTTTTTAAACTTAAACTATACCTCTACGACGGACGGTTGATAAGATAAGGCCTCATTAGCACTTGGAGGACATCCCGTATACGGGGAAAAATACACATCTCTCGTTAAAAATACTTTATATTCTCAATTCAAAATCATGTAAATAAAAAAAAAATTGAGCATATTGCTTAATTTTTAGTCCATTGCATAGTCAGAATTGTTTAAAATACAGTTGGAAAATTTCATAGAGACATTTAGAAAAGTTCTTGAGGAACAAATGAACAAATGAACACTATTTCGCAAATTTTAATGAAATTCATCATTTTAAGAAGAGTGGTGGCCTTACATCTAAAATCCTGTTTCGGCCATATAAACTGGGCGAAATATTTTACGGACAGGCCGGGGTTCGAAGAACATTGCTATAGAGGACCTGAAAAAGTAATCTAATCAACAATATTTCCCGGCCGTCAGCATTAATCAACGTTAGGCCTGATAATTTCAACCCAAGAAGAAACTAAGAAATGTGATATAAAAATTATTCTTATAAGGACAAAAAACAGAATTTGTTCTCAGCACTTTAATCCATTGTCTCCATCTCCCTCTTGTTTGTGTGTTACTCTTATATTTTGTACGGGAATTTACACTGAATTTGTGTGTCCCAAGAATATCATTAACGCAAATTTAGGCTTTATATATAATATAAAAAGAAAAAAAAAAATACAACCATTATCCTTAGGGTAAATGCTGTCTAGTCGTAGTAGTTAAGTCTCCACGGCCAAGAATATGCAAATCAGTTTCCCGACCGTATTTTATTCATGAGATACGAAATAAGGGAACAAGAAGACGAAGGGTAGGAGAGAGAAAAAAAAAATCCGGGAAAAACGGGGAAAAAATTAGGACACAACACATATATATGTATGAAGACAATATATATATAGTCTTGTAACCAAACAAGACTAAAATATATGCACGAGTAGGTGATTTAGAGGTTTTTATCGCTGTTCTCGGATAATGCTGTGTATTTTTTTGCGAGTTTTCTTGGCACGAGTTCAAAAAAACAACACTAGGCGAGAGATTTTGAACACAGCGTATATATCTCTCGCTCGGTTATAGGCAAAGTATTTTCAAAGTTAACCATGGTAACACGAAAACAAGGTTTTAGTGCACTCGTGCAGGCAAAATAGGAAGAAAAAAAATGGTGGATATGGAGGGATATCATATTATTATTTTATATTTATTATTATTATTCTGATATTTCCTCGTTCGGTATTCAAACATTGACCAGTGTCGTTTCCTTGTTGTGGAACGGGAGTATGCGCCGTGATTATGGAATGGATTTCGTCTGATTATTTTTTAGAGTGGTCTTGTATGGAGAGGATGTTTTTCGCTAATTAACGACTAATAATTGCTATTTTAATTGCCCTAATTTTTTGAAGTGAGTTAGATTTTTCTATATTTTCGAGGTGCATATGTTAGCGGCCTGTATGTCTTCAGACTGGAGCAAATCCGATTGAACGCAAAAATTGGTATACGTTGCGATAGATCCGACTGATAGACCGTGTACTGAACTGTGCACCTCTACCAATATGGTAATATGTGAAATCATCTAACGTGAGAATTTTCGCATTTTCGAAATTTGTGAAACTCAAATTTCAGAAGTCCGCATATTTCTTAGACCATATATAGTCCATACTTAGACCATTGCATATTCGAATCGAGATGAAACGAAATTCTAGCAACTTGAAATATTCATTCTGCAAAATGTGAAGGTGCAGTTGAATACGTTACAGTAACCAGATGGTTCAAGATATTTCACTCGAGTTGCAAGGAACTCGATAATCAGCTGATGGTACTTTGGTCAAAACTGTGGATTTCGAAGCCTTGAGTACAACCACAAAAGCCGATATGATATGATTCCGAGATTTTAAAGCGCGTAAATTCTACAGTTCAGTGACGCTCGCAACATTTACGACATCAGCAACATTACATTGGTTGGGGCAGAGATGGAGTAGAGGATATCATATTATTATTTTATTATTTTCCAGATTTTCTCGTATTCAAACATTGACCAGTGTCGTTTCCTCGTTGTGGGACGGGGGTATGCACCGTGATTATGAAATGAATCTGTTCTGAGTATTTTAAAGTGATCTTCTATGGGTAGGGTGTTCCCCTAATAAACGATTAATAATTGCAACTTGAATTGTCTTTAATTAATAAGAGGACTTGGATTTTTCTATATTCTTACGTCAGCTCTTCAAACCATAGTAAAAACTGGCTATTTAAAATATATTATTTTTTGATTGATTTGTGTTTTTTTGTATGTCAAAATACACTTTAAAAAGAAAAAAAAAGATTAATTATTTGATTATTTTTATACCGTTAAAAATGAACACATATATGCAAGCGAAAAGGTTAGTGACTTCCGACTGAGAAATTGAACACATAACAGGATATGCAGTTAAATTCGGTTATAAAAGATTACCTGATATTTTGTCGTTATAACCGAAGTTGACGTTTTAAATACGTACGTTTTTTGACAAAAAGTGTAATTAGATGCACTTTTTTTTTCTTTCAACTAATCTACAAATCATTTCATTTTCTTTCCTGTGATGTTTTTACCTTTTGTAAGTAAAAAAATTGTTCTGTATGAATGTGTTCCAGATGGGACTAAATCGTGCCTAACTGGAGGTGGTTTTTGATTCTGGACGTCAGATTTGTATCTAGAATGATTTTCTGAGGTCTAGTAATTTGGACGAAGTGATGCATTACTGGAGGGTTTGAATCAAAATCTCTACAACCCAAATCCCGAGAATACCAAAATTCCAACAAACCAAAATCCCTAAGAATACCGAAATCCTCACAAGCCAAAATCCCTAAGAATACCGAAATCCTCACAAGCCAAAATCCCGGGAATACCAAAAATTCCCAAGAAAGCCGAAATCCAGAGAATACTAGAACTCGCTCGAGCTAAAATTCTGAAAATATCAAAATCCCTGCAAGACAAATTGGTTGATTACTGGAATCCTCACAAGTCAAAATGCGGAGAAGAATATCAAAACACTCAAGTTGAAATCCCCAGAAGCCAAAATGTGGTGAATACCAAAATCCTCAATCCAAAACTGTGAAATTACCAAAAAATCCCTTCAAATCTAAATTCTATGAAATACCGAAATTCTTTCAAATCTAAATTCCAGAAAAACCAAAATCCCTTAGTCAAAATCTCAAGACGCCCGCTGCAAGCAAATTATTTTCCAATTTCTTTCTTTTTTTCCCCCAGCTCACAAATTATTGCTCCTACTTACTTATTTATCGTCGGTTCACTAATTAAATCTCTTACTCATTCATTTTTCGATCGTCTGCAAACTATTTCTCTCATTTCCAGGTCGTCCAGGTTCGAATTAGGTGGCAGTGAAAAGGGACTGAAAGAGGAAGCTGTGAGAAAGCAAAATTAATTAATTATCAAAACTCGAACACATTGAGTGACCAAGAGCCAGTCAATTAAGATTAGAGTAGGAAATTTAATTCTACGCTATCTCATGGTTGCTGCTGCTGGATATCAAAAAAAAAAAAATTCAAACAAATGTCGGATTCACATTAAATTATTTTTTAATCAAAATAGCACACAAATTAAATAAAACAAATTTCAAATCAAAATATTATGATCCGGTGCACCTTCACGCTTAAGTTAATTACCGGTTGGTAATTACAGAAAAGTAGAAAAGTAATTTCTACTTTTCTGTTGTTAACTATGATTTTCTTCCTTTTTTTGTTAAGCGGCATTGCGGACAGTCTTTATCTCGTTGATTACTGAGCAGATGTTGATCACAGTTTCAAAAGTCTTTCGTAGACTAAGTACGGAGTTGTCGATCACCATCGAGGACTGCCTTTTTCTTGATGATCACTGGGAAGATGTTATATGACAGTTCCAAAAGTCTTTCGTTGATTAGGTGCGGAGTTGTCGATCACCATTGCGGGCAGCCTTTGTTTGCGATTACATTTAATCGGATTCAAGCAAGGAATTTACTTTTCAATCACACAAAAGAAGGGGGTGTTACAGCGATCCTGGTAGCACGCCCGAACTTCCTCAACCTCTCTTATTTCGGTCTTAGGCCGAACAAAAGTTACGCTAGTCAGTTAGGCCGAAGTTACTCAACTACCCGAAAAAACGGTATTACTTGTGTATTCTTCTCCCATAGGGCATATCATTCCGGGGCTAATATCGGTTATACCAAATCACGTGATTGATCTTCGGAGCCGATCTGCTGGTGGTGATGACTCATCTTGAGAGCGTCTTGTTGTGATGATGATGTTTGGTGACTCATACATTTCACGAATGAAACATGCAGAAGATTTTTGTGTACATGGTGGTTCAGAGCATTATGTGATACATTTATTCCTCTTTAATACATACCTTTTTTCAAATTTCTCAACTTGGCATACATTTTTCGATTACAATTTGCAGAGAAATAAAATTCATATAATATACCCTCTTCACAATTTTTTAAGAAACATATTTTTTTAATTAACACACATTATTACTATTTTAACGTGCATTTTTTGTTTCAATATTTTTTAAAGAATATTATTCATTTCATATTTTTCAATTGCATAGGCGTGGCGTGAGAAGACCCGGTACTGACAACTATTTTGACTACTCCACCAAACACCAACTCTGGTCATTTCGCGATGAGTTGGAAATGAAGGCGCTGTTTATCGGTGGTCACCTCCAGTTCGTTAGGGAAAATATCTTATATATATATCCTCCCTTGGGTTCGAACCCAGGACCGTGACAGCAACCTTCACGTTGGTAGACAAACATCTCACCAACACGTCACTCGGCCACTACTATTTTGGCTGGTGCGATAGATGTAAAAGGGTTGACGAACACTGGTTTAACCACTACGATCAAGGACGTAATATTGCGTCCAAACGCATTTGGAATAAAGTAAAAAGAAATAAGCCCTACCTGTTTTGTTTTTTCTTTTATCACCGTCAGGTTTTGTTGTAACCCTACGATGTTGTTCTTTTTACCTTCCTTTTATTTCTATACAATTATTAGTGAAAATTGTCCCCCACATATGTTGTATCCTTCTACTATATACGTATAAGAGCAAAAGAGAACTGGTTGGGTGAGGGTGAAAAGAGAAATCTACTTCGTATAACTAAAAACTCTCCAATCTGCACTTATGCACTTTTTTTTTTATACTGCTTCCCTTTCATTTTTTTTTCCCTTCAACTTCCTTACCTTCCCTAACGTGCGGTTAGATTAGGACGAGGCTACCATATTTTTCACCCATTCGTCAAATAGAGATCATCTGAATTTCTCGCCGAAACCTTGTAAGCGAAGTGGTTATACTAATGCTGAAATGAATTGTACTCTAATTTCTTACGTATAATCCGCACATTTAAATTTTGCTATTCTGAGAAAAAAAAAAAAATATCCTACAATCCGCATATGTGTGTGTATGCGTGCGTGAGTGCAAGTTTTTGGCTATTCCCTTTAATATGATCTTTCGGAGTATGATAGGTTATTGATCCCGTTTCTTTCAGGAACAATGTCAAATCTTCGTCTCACGCCATCTGTTTGAAAAAAAGTAATTTTTGTGAATTATTTTTTCAAGTATTTATTTTTACCCCGACCTCTCAGAAAGAAAGCTGCAGATAACACGTAGCGGTGTATAATCCGCACTAAGAAATTCAGATGTCTTTCCATCTGTATACCTTGAGAGTCATATAGGCCGGAAAGTGATAGAAATTTAAAATTTTTTTTAGAATAATTTTAACGATTTTCGAGTTATACAATTACGTGTTAACGATTACAATTTCAGTCATCTTATATGTAAATGTGGAAGTATGAATGTATGTTTGTTCTTTATACAAATCCACACTATTGATCGTATCACTCCATATTTTTTTTAAATCTTCGCTGATGTGTGGAAGGAGCCGTATAAGCATATCCCCTCCAATAAATACTGTCATCAAATTGCAGAAATTTCTCGAAAAAACCCTTTTTTTTTCTTTCTCATTTTTCATGTTTTTAATCAGATGTAACAATTTTTTCTACACAAAAGATATGTATTCTAATGGGCTTTCCATTGCAATTGAAATTTTAAAATTCGGTTGAAAGATAACGGAGTCAAATAGAAAATTTTTGTTCCACACCAATTCTTAATTTATGAATACAAGCGTTGCTGCGATCAGTGTATTTAAAAAAAGTGATGCATTAATCAGTGTATTACTTTCTGCTTTGTTGGGAGAAAAAGTTTAATCTTTATTCTTTTTTGCTGTGCTACGAGCAACAAATAGACACAGTCACGTGAATAAATCTTTAGTGAGTACAATTAATAAAAACAAATCAATTTTTGAACTCTCAAACTATTAAATCTTTTTGCCACTTTTAACATTATTGAATCAGTGTCTTTCAGATGAGCCTGGAGAATACCGACTAATTGAGTTGGTTAACTCAATTAACCGATGTGAGCCTATGTGTTGGTTAGTTATCATTAGAGGAATAATTAGTTAATTTTTAAAGTAAAATATAATTTCTTTTCAATTTTAAAGGAATATTAGAAGCACTTGATATCGAAGCAATATTGAGGAACGTTTTATTTTGCATATATGGTAGAGAAATATAATAATCCTAAAACCCTTTCGCAATTGTGTTATAATAGGAATATTGCTCTGACAAATTGCTGTCCCAAAATGTCCTCGCTTCATGTTCATCTTGATCTTAAAACGTGTCCGGAAATGATAAATTACGCGTGCTTATGAATCGCTACACGTTACGTGCTGAATGACCACTACCCAGAGTTTGAATTGAAATCATGATGGATAGCCATTCAAATTGGAACACACTATCCTCAACATTTCGAGGACATTATAACTTCAAATGCAAAGAGATAAATTTTAGTCACGCAAATGGAAAATTTCTCTGATTTGCTTTGGAATTTCACGTGAAACAAATTTTCACGTGACTTGAATAATCAGGTTCGAAGATCTCCCATGAAATTCCCTCATTTTATTAATGCCGTACGATACCGCGAATGAAAATGCATTTTCTTGGAAGAATCTCTCTTTCAGAATCAAAAATACGTCTTCAATGGAGAATTCTCCGAAAACGGTGAATGAAAATAGCGGCAACACTCATAAGGGAATTTCGAATGTCTCGGAAATTCCAATTAATTTGGCACATATACAGTTTCTGATTCCGTGAAGGAGATCATCGCATTTGCACTTTGTTTGCCATCGAATGTTTGCCACATACAAGTTGCTGACATCACAGATTAATCTCTTTGTTTATCCATCGATAGATATACGGGGTTGCCCTGCAAGTCCTTATGAGACCATAATCTCATCAACCGCTCGTCGTAGAAGGGAGTATGGGTTCCAGTTTAAAAAATGCTAAAAATATTATATTCCAGCGAACATTACGCTTAGAAAAGTGTAATTTTTTTTTGTTGGCATTAGGAGAAACAGGACAAAAACTTTCTAATTGGGTTTTTGAGGATAGGGCAATCGTTTAAAATTTTTTTTACTTGTGTATTATTTTTGTATATATTCGTGTATTATTTTTGTATATATTCGTGTATTATTTTTGTATATATTTGTGTATCATTTTTGCATATATATTTTTGTATATATTTGTGTATCCTTTTTGCATATATATTTGTGTATCATTTTTGTATATATTTCTGTATCATTTCTGTATATATTTGTGTATCATTTCTGCATATATTTGTGTATCATTTTTGGATATATTTGTGTATCATTTCTGTATATATTTGTGTATCATTTCTGTATATATTTGTGTATTATTTTGATAACTGTACAACTCTTGCAATATGAATGATTTATATGAGTTCTGCACGTTATTTGGATGCTTTTTCTAATTCGAAGTATGCCTTTAGGATCAACGGTTCGCGATTGTTAGCTATTACAGGGTCCTATGGGTAGTTATAATGTAATTATTATAGGTTCTTGCGATTAAACAAGAAGCCGAAAGTGAGGATGCTTCTTTGCTAACAGTATTGGTAATCTTTACCATCTATAGAAATGAAACACAAGAGAAGGAGAGAGGTTTCGTTATAAATATGTATTTCATAGCCACAATTTCGTTCTTTACGACGTGACACATGCCGCTCTTACCGACATCCCAGCACGACAATGACCGTAAATAATGCTAAAAAATTGTTAGAAATTACTTGAAAGACAACAAAATCTGACTTCGCCACCCGTAGTACTCCGATTTTGTTGCCTTTCATGTAACTACTTGCAATTTTTGTTGAGCAATATTTACGATGATTGCCGTGCTGGGATATCACACGACACCATTTTTTGCACAAATGGAAAAAATCAACGAATTTGAATAATTTCCGGCTGCGATTCGTCTACCGAGCTCAATCCATAAATGCTTGATGAATATTTAAGTCATGTCTCTGACTTCACCATCAATAAAACTCTGAGCCACAACTTGAATATCATCAAGCATTTATGGATTGAACTCGATAGACTAACTGGATCCAGAAATTATTCAAATTTGGCGAGTTTTTCATTCGTGCGAAAGATGAATGGGAAGAAATACCCACACACACACACACTGACCTTGGAACAAACTCATTGATTCCATACTAAAACATGGCAAGTACTACAATCCAAACTGCTTCGAACAAAATGTTGACTTGGATGAACACTTTTATTCGGCCAAAGATACATGAAATAAACATGCTATCTGGATATTATTCCAAGGTGAACTTGGGAGGAAAACGGTCGCTCTTTCCCCCAGGAATCGAACATAGGACCGGACAGAACCGGACAAGCGCGCTGACCATTATACCACAGACACACGATGTTTTGCTCCTTGAAACATGAACAGTAGCTGTAGCCTATTGATTTCAAAGTGATGACTTATTCTACTTCGCTACGGTGCAAAATACATGCATGAGGGATTTGATTAATTAGTAGTCGTTGGATTTCTTGTTTGTTTGCGTCAAAAGACTTTTGATAACAACGAAAACGTAAATAATTTTTTTCTGAACTTAAAAATTTTAGATGTCAATTTTTTGTTAATAATAATTTGTAATGAGAATCATTGTTATGTTTCATAGGATAGAGTTCATTGAAAAATTAAAATAAAAATTTTGCAGCAACTTTTATGATTGTCAAAAAACTTTTGAGCGCTACTGTATCTCTTATTATACACACGAATATAAAGATTTATAGTAAAAATTTTAATTTTGTGAAATACACCGAAACAAATCGCACATACTTTAATTTTGTCATTTTCACCTCCGATACGTAAGAGATAAAAATGTTTTTGAAAACCCATTATTATTAATATCATCATGTATTAATGTTACAGACGCAGTGGCTTCTGAGAATTGAGAGATAGAAACCAAAAATGTCGCTGAAAACTGTCTTAATTTTTCGTGTTATAAACGACAAGAACCAAATCATATTAGAAGTCATCGTCATCACCGGATCCTTAATTGGATGAAAATGTCAAAACCTCTCTTTGGGAACGCGATGAAACTCTTTGAAGCGACTTTGACGTGAATTAGGAAACCTCTTTTCCCACTTCGATTAATGAACGAATACAGGAGCGATAAATACGTATTCTCTATCCTGTTTCATGCGAATGTCAAATCCTCTCCCCAAAAATTCAAGATTAAGAACCACCGACATCCATCCCGGGGCTTTTAGTTTCATAATCACATACTGAATGAAGTTTTGAAATAAAGAAGATTTATAACCCCAAAGCGAATACCATACAAATGCGTATTTTTAGTAAAACCATAATTTATTTACTTTAGATGGAATTGAATATAGCGGAAATGTTTTTCATTATTATTGAACTTATCATCACCAAGTTATAAATTAGATTTCGGTTTCTTTCGTAATGTGTGATCCTCAGATAGAAGTCTCAATAATTTAAATGATAACCCCTCACATCGAAATAACAGTCATTAATATGAAAAAGTAAAGATGTAAATTGAGTGATGCAATTATATTGTACCGTTTTGAGAATGATCAATTTCGGTGGCTTTAGAGGAGATATTGCATTAATACCTCGCTACCCATTACCTCCTTTTTCATTTCTTTCCTATCTATAGCGTGTTTTTCATTACAAATCTCTGTCCTTTCGTTCATTTCTGGACCTGAATTTGTTTTTTACTTTCCGGAGTCGACAGATTCCCTCTACACAAAAAAGCTTTTAATTAATTAAAACTTCAGAAATTCAATCACTAATCCCCCATTTGTAATTGGATACAGAATTTCCTCTAAATTCATATAATATATATAAATCAAGGCTATTCTCTCTCCTTCTATATAGGGTTTTAGGTTACTCCACATGTTTGAATTTTTTTGCACTTCTTTTATCTTTCTGCTCTTGATATCTTCTCCCTTATAATTTCTGCTCACAAGCTACCCCTTCTTCCATAAATTTCTTTACTGGGAAACGTCTTCATATTTCTAGGCTAAAAACTTCTCCATTTTTGTTTGAAAATGCACGTGAATGACCAAAAAGAGTGACCAAGAGAGTGTGCAAGTATGTGAGCCACCAGAAGAGTCATCTAGAGCGGGGTGCAAGTATGTGAATGACCAAAAGAAATGCTTCATTTTTCAAAAAACACCACTATTTTTCTACGTTCAAAAGCTTTCTTTCATTATAGCTTCATTTATTGCATAGCGGTATTATTTATTCACTGTAGCTTAATTTATTTCATTCAGATTTCATTTTATTTTAGTTTCAGATTCATTTGTTTCATACACTACAGCTCTTTCTTTCTTCATCTTCTTCTCTTTCATATTTCTGCCCATTGCAGCTTCATTTTCTGTTCATCTCTGTTTCATGTTTCTGTTTTTACCATCTCCATATTTCTTTCATTACACAGCTTCTCTTTTATATTTCTGCACTCAAAAGCTCCTCCATATTTCTAGTCTGCTGTTTTTACATATTTATATTCTTTGAAACGTTTCTACATATTCCTATTACCTGAAATGTTTCTACATATTTCTATTACCTGAAACGTTTCTACATATTCCTATTACCTGAAACGTTTCTACATATTTCTATTACCTGAAACGTTTCTACATATTTCTATTATCTGAAATGTTTCTACATATTTCTATTCTCTCAAATATATCTACAATATTTCTATTCTTTAAAATGTTTCTACATATTTCTTCCTTTTAACGCTTCTCTATATTTCTTCCTTTTAACGCTTCTCTATATTTCTTCCTTTTAACGTTTCTCTATATTTCTTTTCAATGCAGCTTCTGCTTCACGTACCTACATCAATAGTTTTTCTCCCAAATTACTCTCTCTCTCTCTGTTTTAGGCAACCTCTCCCTTTCTTTCAAAATCGTATGCTCGTATACTACCCCTTCATACAATGCACTAACGGGTTTCCCCGTTACAGTTTTGCATTTATGATTCTTCATCCTCATATATTTGCATACAGCAGCTCCTCCTTCATATTTGTGCACTCGACAACCTCTCAGTCTCACTACTCCAATGGGAAGCTTGCTTACTTTTCTTTACCATCTAATCTACAACGGTGGTTCTCAAAGTTTTTTCACCCGCAACTTCCATTCCCAATCCATGGTTAATCTGCCCCCCCCCCCATAGAATAGTTTATTACATATTTTTACTTTCAAAAGAACCACTTCAAAGCATAAATAGAGAAACGAATGAATTTCTCCATGGCCTCTGACAAACGTTGGCAACACTCCTAGGGGCTGCGACTCAAACTTTGAGAAACACAGATCTACAATGATGCTTATCCCTCTATGGTTTCAGCCCCCCCCCCCAAAAAAAAAAATTAGTATTATTATTAGTATATCAGCATTAAAAAAAATTAAAAAACGTGAATGTAAATTGGTGTTGTTGGCATTTTCACTAATTGAAACAATGCATAAACACAACAATTTCATGAATTAGAGTGGACTGTATAATTTAATGGCAAATTAAGGGTAGAATATAGTTTTCCCTCATTTCACTGTTATCTGTAAAGAGATAAAATCTTGCTCAGAAAAGTTGAATAGTCGTTGTATTAAATTATATTTCCAGTTCCGTCAATTCGGGATATTTCATAAATCCTTAAACACGAAATATTTCCGCTGTTCTCAAAAAGTGACACCAACCAAGTAACAATTTTTTATAGATGAAAAAAAATATTCTTCTTATATAGCCGTATTTTGTACTGAAATGGCAATAAAAAAATGTATATACTATCTAAAATATACCAAAAAAAAAAGGTATTATGGGGGTTTTTCACCTCATATTTGGCATGTATGTAGGGCCATAGAGGGATTGAGAAAAGGATTCATTCACTCTTTAATACTGCAAATTATGTTATACCGGAGGTAACAAAACAGATCATCGATACCATTTTTATATAAGAAACTTATAATTAATTAATAACTCATTATTAGAGCCCCGAAGTATAGGCACTAAAAATGGTCGAAATAGGCAGGCAAAAAGGCGCTAAAAGTGCCTGAATAGGCACTAGGAAAAGACATTTATAATTAATGGTAAAAATGAAAAGTTACTAAAAGCAACGATATTAAGGGTCCGAAAACTAAAATGTTGGCTGCACTCATTCAATCTCTACTTTTTCAACAATTGATTATAATGTATATATATATTTTTTTGGCAAGTTAATTTGATATAATACCAAAGAAAAAGTGCTTGTCCCTCAAGGTAAGGTGTTCGATTCAATCGAATACTTTATACATAATCAGCTAACATGTATGATACCTATTTCAAAGTCAAACATTTTCAAATGGAATTATTAAAAAAAAACATTTTCATAATAACGACACATTTTTCTCAAAAATTTCAAAGATTAAGCTTTGTATTCGGTCGGTCTGTAAATATTTTAAAAAATATCTCTCAAAATTTGGACATGATTTTTGCATATCGAGAAAAAATTGCCGTTGTCTGTTTGTAGTGAATAATTACTTGATATTCCATTCATCTATGGTGTGAAAAAAACAAAATCGAAATAACGTGGGCTCTAGGGCTAGAGGCCTGCCGCCTCCCATCCTGACCTTTCGTACTATGATGTCAACTAAAGGGCTACTAGGACAGTTACCGGTCAACTATAATGCTGTGCAAATGCACGAGCAACACATGCGGAGAAACAAACGTTTAATAATTTTCAGCTTTTCTTATACTGTATAAGGGTTGCTTTCGTCTAGAACTCTTGATACGAATTTTGACGGTGTTTTGATTGCTATCTGAAAGCTACGTATAGCAGAGATGAAAAGTCTCTGTCACTTCTATGCCTTTTACACCAATTTTCCACGTCTCTTAGGCACTTATGCCTATTTATGTTTAAATAGGGACGGGGGAAAGAAAATCTTTCTGATGGGAATTAATACTTAGAGTGAAGATGAGAAAAAAAAAGTTCTCAATTCTAAAAATATCTAAATTCTACAGAAAGTGGCCTCTAAAATTCCGAAAAACCATAAAACAATGTGGAAATAGGCATTTACGGCGGAAAAACCTCAAAAAGGCATATTTATATTTTGAAAAAAAGTTTGAAAATAGGAAAAAAAAGGCATTTTTATATGACATTTTACATGAGCTTCCGGGCTCTCCTTATTATTAACAGCTCCTTACACCCACTCCAAAGAAAAATCGTTCTTCCACTAAAGTACCGATACAACAAAAAACTAAAAATAAATTCTCGCATATAGACACTAATAAAAATCTTTCCCATTTTCAAAATAGAATTCCCAAGCTTTTTAGATCCCCATCACAACAGATCGTAACATGCATCAAAGCCTTAGTTTTCCTCTCCTCCTTCCAGTGTCAGTGAACAAAGCAGAGCTAAATATTTCAAAATGCTCATAATGTCCTCTTTCTTTTTTTCGTCGAGCAGCGAAAAAATAGATGGTTGGGTGCATAAAGGGACCTCACATAAGATTAAAACATATATATACGAAACGAAAAAAGAAAAAATGTTCAACTCAGCGTAATCCAATCCATACAACGACGAATAATAGCGATAAAAAAGAGCTAAAATAGAGTGACCTCCTCCCTCTCGGTTCCACAGTGGGAACTGGGTTGTCTTCCCATTTTTTTTTTTTTTTAACCCAATGTTGAAATGAATGGCACCCCTCTTTCCATCGGTGGGAAGAATCCCTGGAAAGGTAGATATTGAACAAGGATAAAAGTGAGCACGTGGCACCGTTTCCCCCCTGCGATTCTCAAGGGCCCCTCATCTTTCTTTCATCTACGACAACGGGGCCTCTCTCTCTCTCTTTTTGGGATGTGAATGTCGGGGGGGGGGGGCACCTCGTGTGCGAATTTTCCGCCATGTGTCGCTGGTAATTACCGACGTGGGACTTGATGCTAAATTTGTGTCTCTCGTTTCGATCTTGGGGTCTCGTGTTTTCGCGTTTTGTTCGCGCGAAAACGTAATCGAGTTGTTTCGAGTGGAGAAATTTTCAAGAATTTAAATTTGTTTGATTTTTTTTTATGCATCATAAAACTTTCGCGTTTCTAAATCACATTATTGAATTAAAGATAGGAATTAGAGTTTGTCCAATTAATCGATTAATCGTTAATCGCAGTTCAAAATTCTAATTGAGTTTATCAAATTGGTAAATTTGATTAAAATTCAATTAAAATTTTAATTAGAAGTATTAAATTGACTTTAAGAGAATGCATTTGACTTTACATGACAAAACTGATTAGATATCATAAACGATGTTCCTCTTCATAGTCCCCGTTTGAAACGGGGAAGTTTTAACCGATTACCTTTCATCGATTAATCGATTAACAGTTTTTGATTAACCAGTTAAGAAATTTAATCCGTTCCCGGCCTTATTAGAAATATATTCATTTCATGAAGAAGTTGATAAGAATTAATTTATAATGAAAATTTCTCTCAAAATGTTTTTCCAATACTATTACTTACAGTTGACACGATCTTTATAACGACTCCCATCGTCCCGCTGGAAACGGATGTTAGATTGGGAGGTCGTTATATCGAAAGGAAAATAAATATATATGATAGTCACTATATGTGAAATCATTTGAGGGACTCATCCTACCGTTAGTTGTAATGGATTAGTCACTATAATGTGGGGTCGTTATAACGAGTGTCGACTTTAATACAGTAAAACCTCTCTTTTGCAGACACAGGCGGAACAAAAAAATGCATCCGTAAAGAGGGGCCACGTAATCAGGGATAATACAGGTAAAACGCTTCTTTAACCTTCTCAACGCTGTTCTTGCGTTTATTGAGCACAGGGTGTCAATACAAACAAAGTAGTGGTTTTTTTAATTTTAATAACTGTGCAACCCGCTTGCAATACGAATGCCGTATCTGGGAACTTCACGTTATTTGGATACTTTTTCTAATTGAAGTATGCATCTAGGACAATGTTCTCAACGTTTTGGATATATGGACCACTTCATTGGTTTGCAAATGTGTCACGGGCCACTAAGTACTCTGTGGCGTGGATGACTCGAATGAATTATAAATATCTCGAGGGTCACTTCAGTAATCTATAAACATGACGCGAATCACGGGAGTTATCTATAAATGTGCCGCGGGTCACTTGAGGGATCTGTCAATGTGCTACGGGTCACTTGAGTGATGTGGAACTGTACTATGGGCCAATTAAGCGATCTGTAAATGTGATGGGGGGTCACTCAAGTAAAATGAAAATGTGCCGCGTGCAGCTTAAGTGCTCTAGAATTGTGCCGTGGGTCACTCAAGTGTAAATGTACCGTGCGTCACTTAGGTAATCTGGAACTATGTCGCGGGCCACTTGAGTAATATAGAACTCTGGCACAAAATGTTCTGTAAATGTGCTGCGGGGGTCACTTAACTGATCAGTAAAATGAGCCATTTGTTTCATTTTTACCAAATTACGTTTGAGGTCGCGGGCCACATCAGATGACCCCGAGGACCACATTTGGCCCGTGGGTTGAGCATATATGTTCTTGGATCAACTCTTCGCTAGTAAAATGCGACCTAGCGACTTTCTTTAATGCATACGCATACATACGTACATTATAAAAATGGCGTTAAAATTTTCACGATTCCCTCGGATAGACGACTCCTGATTGGTCGAGACGGTGATGATCGGTAGGGTGAGGTGGCACCTCGTACTCTTCAAGGAGGCGAACGTAGGGGAGGGGGGGGAATAGTGATGATTCAAAACCGGGACCACAACAACACCACCACCACCACCACTACCACTTGGAAAATTATATTTCTTCTCAGCCACAGGTGTGACTGAGGCCAACCCCTAAATCTTGTCCGTTCTCTTACCCACCATCACTTACCAGGGTGCTGTGTTGATGTCACGTGATTCCCGCCCTACCTGAGGATGGATCTCCGTGGCTAAAATATATATAAAAACTATCCTTGCGCATTTCTCTCGAGAAGTGTGACTCAAGAACAGATATGTAGGAGTCGGAGGAGAGGGAGGGCTATATATAAGAAATGAAAAAAAAAAAATGAAGGAAAATGATTGCTATCAGGTGGAAAGATCTAGAAAAACCGGTTGCATCGTCTTCTTCTTATTTTTATTGTTACTTTTTTGAAAGTGACGCCGAAACGAAATAATAATAATAACACTGTAGAAAAGGTGCGACCGCAACACAGAGAAGAAAAAAAAAAGAGATTGGTGAAGGTGAAGAATCGGGGATATTATTTTTAAATTGAAGAAGCACCCTTCTCTTTAGAGATCTATCATGGATGTAAGAATCTATTTTTGTGTCGTGTTATCGGACATGGAAAACAAAAAAAAAACAACATGGGACTTTTAAGCTCATTAGAGAAATTAATGCGATGTATTATATCAATAATGTATAACAAACGAAAATAAATCATGGCGAATTAAATATAAATTAAAAATAAACACACAAAAAACTAAATTTAGGTGCACGAGAAAAAGAGGTAGTGCACAAATCCGCGTGAAATTACATACTCGATGTAAATCTCGAACTATATTAGAATGTAACAGTGAAGAAATAGGTAGATTGTCTAATTATGAATACTTATGAATAGTTATACATAATAACCTAAAATATGAATAATGAAAAAGAAAAACAACTCGCATTCGGTAATCCTTTATAAATTTAAAGACACGTGATGAAAAATGTTCACCAGATAGCTTGTATGCATAGGTTCTACTCAAACACACATAGATTATGAAATACGTGTCTGTGGAATAGTATATTATGAAAGCATACGCAATTTAGAAAACCTTTATAATAAATTAATAAAATTAATAAATGATGCAATAGATAATAAAAAAAATACAGTGCCACATAATGACATTGAGACGGAACTACATGTACAGAATTTATAAATTTAGCATCAGAAATGAAGAATGGCTAAAAAATGAGAATAGAGCATCTCGAGAATAGATGTATAAATATTTATCAAGTGCCTATATAAACGTAAACGCAAAGAATTATTTCAAAAAGGTTTTTACGTCACGCCAAAAATAATGAACTTCATCTAAACTAATAATCATACAAATAGCGATAAAAATACAATTTACAATAACTTTAATGACTAAAAACACAGGTATTAATGCAATAAAAAGTTATATATTGTACCAATACATATTAATAATATATACATAGTAAAATACATTTAGATATAAAAGAACTGTAGCTGAAAACAAAATCATATAGAGACCTGCTGGAAGAACCTTACAGTCCCTTGGAGTTACATAGTGCATGTAATATATGTGTATTTTGTGTCTTTATTTTTTGTGTAATTTATGTTTGTATTTGTATCCTGTGATTCGTTGTTTCTTTAAAAATATTTTTCATCAAAACTATGAAAATTCTACGGTTCATTTCAAAATTTAAAGTAAAAATTTATGTAAATGTGGAGGCTTCTGCTATGAAGTTAAAACCTCCAACTAGAGTTGCAGTCTTCCTTTAAACCAGTGGTTCTCATACTACTGCCACCCATGGCTAACTTGCCTCAGACAATGCCATCCACGACTCCGCAGAATAATTTAACTAGGAACTACTTCAAAGCATTGAACAGGCACACGTCAATATTGACATCCTAACCGAACGGTGACTAAGTCGATATTCCAAAGGATCTCTAACTGAAAGGTCACCGCTCATCAATATCAACAGCTCGCCGCGAGTGATACAGGTAAGTGGCGCTCCGAGGAGCGGCGACACACACTTTGAGAAACTACTGCCTTCAACAGTGTTCAGGACAAGAAATCTATAGTACTTGAGACTCCCAACTACCACAACATATTTCTAACTTAAAAATCATCATGTCATTTCTCTCAAACATCTTGTAAGATACACCCAAACTTATTACAAACTCCGATAATATCTAAAGACAGATGACCACTGGTCCATGGCTCAAATATGCCACTTAAAACACCGTCGATCGGAGTGCAGAACCTCCTGCCCGCGGGCCAAATGTAGCCTTCCAACGGGCTGATCATATTTCTTTCATTATAAGGACAGAAAATCGTCAAAAAAGTATTTACCGCCAAAAAAGTTTTAGAGAGAAAATGTCAAAGCAAATACAGTTGCCAATAAGAGCTGAACAAAAAAACGAAAACAAATAAATTTGGCAATCGTAGCAAAAAAAATTGAAATCAAATAAGATTGTCAATTACCGCAAAATATTGAGAAATATTTTTTTTTTAAAAATTGCAACAAAAAATAGTGTCAAAGGCATGTAAAAGTTGTTATTTACAGCCAGACAGAAAAAATTCCAAAGGGAAGTAAAATTGGCAATTACAGCCAAAAAGAAAAATAATATATCAAAGGCAAGTAAAGTTACCAATTACAGGCAATAAACTTTGTCATTGACAACTGAAGTTGCTCTAAAATTGTAGAAAAGTACCAGTTGTCGAGCATGATGTGTACTGCTTTCAAAAGACCTATATATTTGCCAAATATGTGAGATGTATACATTCATATGATTATTCTCTGCAATTATGATAATTATAATCATAATTTAAATGTAATTAGTCGTAATTGTCATAATTTAATTAGCCATAATCATCCTAATGTAATTAGTCTCAATCCAGTCATACAATTAATAATAATTATCATAATATAATTAGTCACAATCGTCATAACTATCATACAATTAATCACATTATCATAATATAATTAGTCGTAATTGTTATAATATAATTAGAGTCATAAATGCCATAATATAATTTATGAATCATGAAAATTATCTTAAAATCCTTCATTTTAACAATTCAACTCAGCCTTTTTGATGATTTTTTATGAATGAACAAACAGAATTAAAACAGAAATATCCAGTAAATTACGGGTCAAATGGTCATTCCTTGCACATAGGTTTCTGGCCCGAGAGAGTCAGAAACACCCTATATTTGGCCCGCGAACTTAGAAGGTTGCGCAGCCCTGGTCTCGATGATCATCGGAGCCAGCCATATCCAAACACACTCGTCACAAATGACTCGATTCTCAAAAATACGTGACAACTATCACCCGATCTCAACGAGGTTTTTTCCATAGAAACAGCCAATGCCTAAAAACTGACTTCCTCAGCGCTCAAGGATTTTGCGACCCATCATCATCCATACACCCCCCCCCCCATTCCCTTTAACACAGACCCGTCATTATCACTCTCAGATAATTGCACTTCCAGCGATAATTCGATATAATATAAAGTAAGGAGGGGGAAAAAAAATTTATATTTCCTACGTGTTGCCAACAACTCTGACACAAACTTTCTACCCCCTGAACACAGAGATACAGTGGATGGGGAGGAGTCGAGTGAGGGGTCATTTGAGCATCTGGCGGCATCAAAAAGCCCGGGGGGGGGGGGAGAAAGTCTGACCTAGGGAATACACGGGGCTTTTTATATACCTATAGGAACACCTGCTTTTTTTTATTATTATTATTCAACACTACATCATAGGCCCTCTTTTTAACCTATGGCCGCCCCCACTGACAGAATAATCACTCACCAGCAATAATAGACCTAAACATCTGCTAGTATCATAGTACTCTCTCTGTGACTATGATTCTTTGGTTGCCCCTCTCCCCTCCACTTTGACCGTGAAACCGACGTCAAGGCTGCGTAATCGATGAATAACGAATACTGCTAATAAATAAAGCCATTAGACAATACCCGTATGTACTTAGTGAGTATTTTGTATTTTTCTGTGTGTGTGTGTGTGTCCCCTATAATCATTGGGTATACCGACATGAATAGCATTGTCAATTACACTCGAATAGTCCAAGTCAGGGGTAGATTACAATGGATGTTGATGAGTTTTCATATAATTGAGGTGGAGATGGCTTATTTTATGTGGACATGTTAATCTCTCTCTTCTCTCTCTCAACATTGTAGGCCCCGGTCAATTTTTTTTTCTACAAGTAAACGGCCGTATCTTCAGAAATGTACAGGTTTGTATCAGACAGGGATTTTCAACCGTTTAGACACATTACGGGCCAAATAACAAAATTCCCAAGAAGCCCGGACGCAAACATGTCATAGTGTGATTGATACCAAGATCAATGGCCCCCACAAGGCCGGGGCTGACAGGGCCCGGGACAATTCTCATATTTTTTTTTGCTTTTTCACGCTATACATGAACTATAGAATGGCCCGTGAGAAGTATTACCTGGGGAAGTCCGCGAAAGATCTCAGCCTAGGGGACCTGCTCCTGGATGTGGGGGCCATGCCTAGATCCACACAGTGACTGGCGTCTTAACAAGATCAAACGGGGACAAGAGCTCCGAATCAAACAGGTGACAATACAATTTTTTTTTTTTTTTGCAAGAATTTTATTTATTCTAAGATCATTTTTTTAATCATTCGGAAATCATTTTTCAAAAATTCAGAAATCATTTTTTTCTCATTAATTCTGAAACAATATTTATATATTACTGGACCCTTCTCCGAGATGGTATATCAAAAATATTCTTAAATATTTCGTAAATGTTAACATTTCGGAAGAAAACACCTTTACATGGTATCTTAATCAATTTCTGTTGATTAAAAGTTGCTTTTGAGAGCTTCAAGTTAATAAATAATTTTTTGTTTTTGCCCCCTCCCCTCCTAAACCCTGCTTAAGCTTGATCTTGCGTACGTCTACCCCCCCCCTCCCGATCTGGTTCTTCAGGGGGTTAATGGTTTCTAAAAGTTTCAATTAAATTCTAAAATTTAACTTATTTTTTTCCTTTGAAAATTATTTTTTGGACTCATATACGCCTTACCTTCGTATATCTTCAGAAATCGTGCAAAATTTCTGACTTCAACGGTTGATCATTTAAATGACTCGCGGTAGAATTGTAGATCACCAAAGCGTCCAGCGGATCATTCCAGGATCACCTAAGTGATTCGCGGCCTATTCCCAGATCATCTAAATGACCCGTGGAGAATTTACAGATCACTTGAATGACCCGCTGAATATTTACAGATCACTTGAGTGATCTGTGGCACAGATTCCGATCACTTAAGTGACCTGCGGCACTGACTCCGATCACTTTATATTCCCCTACCCCGTTATATTTATAGATCTTTCGAAAAACTTAAGTAACTGATGACGTTGCTGAGACACTGTTCCAGATCAATTGTTTAAGTGTCCCGTGACACGTTTTCAAATCAATGAAGTGGCCCGCAATCTTCAAGAATGAATTGAATTCCCTTGTTATAAGTCTTCAGTAGAATGCAAAATTTTTGGCATTTTTGTGTGTGTGTGTGGGTCTCATTAGCACTGTATATGCTGTGCAGCAGGTTGGCCTTCTTTTTATGATAGATCTTGATTTCACACAAGCTCTTCAAGGAAAGCAAAACTCCAGTAATAACGGTAATCCTCAGTAGCTCCGGTAATGATTCCAGCCTCCAGCGGACCTCAAAAGCTGTTCAAACTCCAGACGCAGTCTAGATTGCCAGGATTACATACGGTCCGCGGAAAGAAATAATCGCAGGTCTCATTAGCCCACGAATGCATTATAAACCGTTTCCCATATAGACGTCTAGAATCCACTATAAATTGAAATGGCGAAGGGGGGAAAAACAAGCATAAATCTCACATTTTGGGGAAAGGGGGGAAAAAAATGAATCTGCATACATATATATATCTTCGATCATCGAATATAAAGAACCAAAAACCTCAAATACCAACCACTTAAAAATAAGTAACAAAAAAAAATTTCTTATATAAGAGACGGGTAATGAAAACGCCTTTAAGCGGCAGAAATAGATTTAGAACGAGCCGAGATTTTTCTTTACTTCTTTCTCCCATTCTTGTTAATGTTCGAGAGAGCTTTTCTAATGACCAACACCATCACCACGAAGAAGCCGTGTATTAAAAAAAAAAACGGGGCACGAGGAGTGTTAGGGCAAGGCCCGGGCCTTTTCCTACCATATCTTTAATGGGATTTTTTTTTTTTTTTTTGCTTCCGAATCTCACACTGGAAAAAATGCAATGGTTCTTAACAGTTTTCTTTTTTTCTTAACTGGGGCCCATTTTTCAAGAAAAACAGAAAAGGGGGGCCCCCCAACCTCGATCTCTCCGTTCCAAGGCTCCAAAGGGTATGATAGAAAAATCCAAGAATTAATATAAGGAAAGAGAGAGAGAGAGGGGGTTGTTGTTTTTCTCTTGTGTGTCTGTGAAATGATGTATGTTTGTTGTATTGCAGTAGCGAGAAGCATTGTTTTATTACAGCGGGCCAATCGCTGTACTGCGGTCATAAACATTCGCCGACATGTGGTCATTTATTTCCAGTCCTTTTTTGATCGAAGGGCAAAGAATAAAATATCTTTTCTCAAGATGGATCGGTTTCGGTTTTTCTTTGGTTTTTATTTCTCTCTTGAATTCATTTTATTTTCTTAGTTTTGTTTAGTTCTCGTCTCAGCATTGAATATTTGTTTTTGTTTTTTCTGGGAATTTTTTTGGCTCTTGAAATTTTAGGTTTTGGAATGTGATATTGAACTGGTTATCGGGGTAATTGTTTTAAAGATATTGAGAGAATTACACAGTATAAAAAACCTCGTTACGTCGTCGTTTTTCTTCTGTCCCCGTCCAGTTTTCATAGACAGCAATGCTTATAAAGCATGTGTTTCGGTTAAATCGTCAGTATGTAAAAGTTTGAGAGAGAGGAAGGAGTGATTTTTCTATGGCTTCGTTTTTTAAAGAAAGAGCTCGACAGCAGCATTGCCATATGTTGAATTGGGACCATAAATGCCTTATGTACGAAGCGGAACAGCCCAAGTAACGAAAGTTATGTTGAGGAAGTTCATTTGCCAATTAAAATCTAAAGTTCTCGAAACGTTAGGGACTGTTCGAGCTGGATCTGATTTCTGCATGGGCCCCACTAATTTTGGGCTTCAAATTTAAACATAATATCTTTGTTGAAAAACCAGATATTTTTGTCAAGTTAAGGTCTTCTAATGTCTGATTTTTCCCTGACCAGGGCCAGCACCTCCTAGAGATAGAAGATCTTCGGGGTTGCCATAATTCAAGTTTTATGAAAGAACTTTCATAAAAATTTTATAGTGTAATCCCAGCCTAAGACTGGTGCACTTTGAGACAATGCCGTAGGGGGAGGGGGGGGGGCTAAGAGCCCTATACCCCAAAATATTAAAAAAAAATACTGACTGAAATTGAATCGGCCCCGCTTAAACGGTCCCTACAGTCTGAGCATGGATGAAACAACAGTTATCTTATTATTAACTGCATATTATTCTGTAAACGGGCCCATAACTTTTATTTAATAGGCACAAGAGGGGCGTGTACTACCTCTTATTGGCACAAATATTCTTGGGAATAATGAACCCGAAATTCCTGATCAAAATAATCCATTGAAACATCCATGTGCGATCCGTGAATTATGACGTCGAAATCTCTTGCTTGCGTGAAGGATTTTAGCGTTGCTCATGAGTCAATATTTCAGAATTCTGCTGATTAGAATCATTCTGGATCATCTGTGATACTGTTCTCCAACTTTTTTTCCACTTGTGGACCGGTGAAATTAGGTAAACGGTTTGGCGGACCCGCGTAAATGAGAGAAATAATTTGCCGAACTGGCAATAAATAAATAAGAGAAGGAGAATTTCCTATCTTTTGGGGGAGACTTATTATTATGATCTACTAATACATACGAGAAACAACTTCAACTTGTAACCCCTGCTGCCACCTGTCAAATAAAAACGAAACTATCTGTATAAATATCAAAGTAAAATTGACTGTTCCTTTTAAACCGGTATGCAGCACGAAAATGAGCAATATGTTATATGATACCTTACACTGTTCATTTACATGTTGCATCTAATGATAATTTTATTCGCCATATATTAGAGATTACTACGGTTTTAAGTGCTTACAACAATTATTTTTTTAGCAAAAGTAAAATCATTAGCTGGTATTTGGGTGCATAGGATTTACACCGTCAATCAGTATAAAAATTCGAAAAATACATTATCGTATCAAGATATTGTTCAATATTGTTCATTTCAATGCTGCACACCGGTTTCAAACCAAGAATCGATTTTACTAAAAAAAAGTAACAATTTCTTCTGTTTTGGTAATGATCCATAGATGGCAGCAGGAGTGGTAGCGCAAAGCTCTAACTTAAGCAAGATTTTATGCGCGTTTCTTATTTATGCAAAAATATCGGATCAGAAAAATGAACAGAATTCATATTCATTCATGTTAATGTTAAAGGCCATTGGGGGGGGGGGGTAAACTTGTATTCATTCCATGGACCCGATTTCCCCCACCTTTTAAATATTTGCCATCATCGCCATTTTTTTCTCCCTTTTTCTCATCAGTGTACATTTTTCAAAGGTATCCTTTACACCCGGAAAGGCATTTCCCTAACCAGGTAGTGGCTTTGAGAACTGGGTAAGATGTTTCGCGCACCAGCGGTTGAAAACAATGATGTGTGATTTATGCAACTTCTCCGCACACCAACTGCTATTCGTGATCGTATTATGAAGTTGGATCGCAACCTCAATCATAATTTTCACTAAATCCCATGAATGTGATAGAAGTGTACTTACAACACTGCCGTAACTAGGGGGGGGGCATAGGGGGAGCCACTGACCGGGCGGCAAGATTTAGGAGATGACAGTTTTAGGTGGGAACAAAGAACAACATTATAAAACTATCGAATTTCAAAGTTGTGGGGGCGGCCAAATAATGTTTGCCCGGGTGGCTGAATCCTGTTTGCCCAGAGCGGCAAGAATCCTAGTTACGACCCTACTTAAAGGTATATGGAGAGAGTATGGTACACGAAAATCACTTTCATGAAGACGAGAAATACCTCAAAAAATAGAAAACGTCACCATCCATTAAGGGGGAAAACATCCAAATATATTATTTATTGGTTTTTTAATAGATTATAAATCATTCCAAATTCCAGAATACTGGCAAATCAACAATAAGACATTTTAATAGTAAAAAAAAAAAAGTGACGATCTCCGAAAATAATCTCGGTAACATTTACAAGTATCAACACGAAGACAACCTGTAATTTCTCCAGATTTCAATCCACAACGAGCTTCGTGACCCGTTTCCCATGTCCCAACTTCACAAGAAAAACACTGATCATAACCTCCATCATCACAGAGAAAAGGACAACAAAATACGCTGCCTCGAGCCACAAAAACTGATTCTTCACAACTCGAGTATAAATACCTCCATGTTGTTTCAAACTAAATGATACTCTTCCATGTGTTTATTTCTATTTTGTTTTCTCTCTCTCATCTTTCGTACCTATTTTTTGGTTCACTAGTTGCACAATAACACACGCGAGAGATGAAAACTTTTTTCTTTTTACTCCTGTTAAAGACTTATGTAAGTTCAAGAACCATAAGATGGAAGAAAGAAAGGTATATAGAATCTAGATTACATTTCTAGCTTCTTATTTTTTTTTTTTTTCTGTTCTGTTCGAAAGACACTTACCGCTACGAGACAAGTCCAAACACACTGAGGAATGTTACTTCTACAGAATGGTAGATGAGGTAAAGGCATGTGTGGAGGGGTTTACAGTATAAACTCAACGTCTATTGATTTTCGATTATACTTCTTGCTTCTTTTCTTGAAGAAGAAAAGACAACTTTAGGGATTTTTATGCTTCTTTAGTTTCTTTTTCCTCCTCTTTTATACCCATCAAGGACTATACTATCCTCGAGTCCTTTTTTTTTTTTTTTTACTTACTTTTCTCCTGTTATTATTATTCTACCTGATCTAGAATCAGTCCGTGAGGGAGATCTTTCTGTCTGTTATTTTCTTTGGGATTTTATTTTTCTATCTGCTACTGGAGAGTCATATGCTTTTGACAGCTGGGAAATGTGACTTTTTTTTTTCCGTGACTATTTAGGGACTGTCGATCCTTTGTGTTATCCTAAGTTGGATCATGATAAGTTTACATCGTGTTTTGGTCTGAATGTGTTCGAGATGATCTGAAATGTGTTCCAGATGGGACTGAATTCTACCTAGGTGGAGGTGGTTTTTGATTCTCGACGTAGGGATTGCATCTGGAATCACCGTCCAAATTACTCGAATCTGAGCTCGAGTTACTAAGTTACTAAAGAGTCTGGATCAAAATCCCTAGAATACCGAAATTCCAACAAACAAATTTTTTAAAGAATACTGAAATCTCTGCAAGCCAAAATCCCGGGAAAAATTGAATTCTTTCAAGCCAAAATCCCGAGAATTCCGAAATTCTAACAAGCCAACATGTGGTCAATACTGAAATCCTCACAAGTCAAAATGTAGAGAATATCGGAGTCATCACGATCTGAAATCCCGAAAAGCCAAGTTTGTAGTAAATACCGAAATCCTCACAAGCCAAAATCCTGATGATATCAAAACCCCACACGATAAATTGTCGAGACTACCGAAATTTATGCGAGGCTAAATCTCTCAAGCTAAAAAATTCCGAGAATACCAATTATCCTCTCAAATCTAAAATACTGAAAGTCCACAAGCCAAAATCCCGACAATACCAAAATATCTACGAGTCTAAATTCCAAGAATACCGAAATCACCGGAAACTAAAATTCCGAGAGTACAGAAATCCCCTCAAGCTAAAACTCCAAGAACTTTGAAATCCTCTTTACCCAAAACAACGAGACTTAAAAAAATCATGACAATACTAAAATCTCGAGACTACCGAAAATCCTGGCAGATGGAGAACGATAATACCAAATTCCCAACAATACCAAAATCTTCACAAGTCAAAACCCCGAGATTACCAAAGCCCAATAGCCAAAATCTGAAGAAAACTAAAATCCTCACAAGACGAAATCTCGAGAATACCGAGATCCCCACTACCTGAAATCCCGAGATAACAGGAATCAAGTCGCCGCTACTGTCACATCATCCTCTATCTGCACCGACGCTCAACATGGGAAAGTCTCCCACATTGCCACATTACTGCATCTGCAGGAGAAAATAACCGTCACCAAACGTTTTTCATTCTAGATCAATCTGAACATTCCCCCGCTAGAAACTCAGCAACGATTATACGCTAAACGGATGCGGAAACATTAATCTGGATTTTCAATATTGGAACCGACCCATGGAATATTTGATTATACTTATACTCCTCCTCCTCCAGGGAGAAGTGGCGGTGGCATTGAATGATACATGAATGTTACGAACATGAATAACAACCAGACTGGAAACGATGAATCTTTAATGTGAGCCGCGTTGCACTAAATACTGAACAAACATTTTCTCGGTAATGATTCAGTTGTGATAATGTTCGAATATATATATATGTGCGTATCAGCGATGATGTATTTATGTTATAATCTAATAGCTCCAGGGGATACAAATGATTATTCATGTGTATTATTAAACACTTCCTCAAATATAATTATACGGGAAAACGACTTCGGTATCGTAAGCTCCGGAGAGGTTTTGTTAACAAACTGATCATGTGTTGTGTTCAATAATACATTTATGACTTTATATTTGCTCATGGGATGATGGTATTGACTGACGTCGATTAACAATCTAATTGTCATGATACGGTCTTTTTTCTTTTTTCCTTCTATCGTTTGAATGGCTTATTCGACACTGATTGAATGTGATTATCGATGACTGGTGCAACGTAAGCAATGCAGACCCTTAAAACCTATTTTATTGCGGATTTGAATTCAAAGCCTCGTCCATGCTCAGTCGATACCTATTGGCGACCGTTAAGACATGCGAAAAATCCCCTTGTCATAAAATTTACTTCAATGTCACGAGTATTTCTAAAGTTCCCATTTTCCCACCGAGATATCTATAGTTTGAATTCTTAACTTTTTGCCTCTCTTTATAAATAACCATCTCTGATTTTTCTCTTAACCATAACCACGGTTTCTATTCATTTCACTGGTCTGCATTATAAATGGCGCACAGTGGAAATCACTGTACCCTCTATAAAATGCGTTATCTCTTTTAAACATGAAGAACTTTTTTCCGATTTTGTGTAGGTCATATTGCTTTCCCGTCAAAATCCAAGAACGGTATACCCAGGAAGAGTAATACAGTCGGCTCCTTTTAAACGGATATCAACGGTTCCAGCACACAATACCTGATTAGGCGGGGTATTTGATTATGCGGGAAACAATTCAATCTAATAATATCCAAATAACCTATTGATTTCCTGTATCTTGGCAGATCAAAAATCATCATCCATCTTTACTTCCACCGCCTGGAGGCCATTAGTTGAAGTTAAGGAAGGGGAGGCTGCAATGTCTCTACTCAGAATAGGCGGAATAGACCTGAAAGTCTGGGGAGGGGGACACGATGATTGCTGGGAGGGGGGGGGGGCATGATGATGATGTCAATTCATATATAAGCAAATACATTAGATCTCAGCTTTACCTTTGATGCTGTGGAGCATTGCCCCATGCCCCCCGCCCCCCGTATCTTCGGCTATGCTACTCAGCAAGTCACGCTAATGTTCGTTTCTCGAAGAAACAAGGGTCGTTTCTCTGTGGTATAATGGTCAGGGCGATGACGCGGTGCGGAAGAGGTCCTGGATTCGATTCCCGGTGGAAAGAACTGCAGCTGTTTTCCAAGTTCACCTCGACATAATATCCGGATAGCTTATTGATTCCAATTCGATCGCTGTGCCAATAAAATCAAAAGACCAGATACCCCCTTTTGAAATAATATTCATTTTATAGCAATGTTAAAACGACGAGTTTCGGTTTCACGGCTGAACAAAGGACTCACAAGGACATTGTTTCCTATCCAGGGTTTCTTCATGAAACTCTGGATAAGAAACACTCCAGAATATGGATACTATCTGAGCATGGTATTGTTTCAAGGTTTCATCTGATAAAACCTGAATATTTCATATGTCTCCTGGAACATATAAATGACTTGAAGTGATAAAATATTGAAAAAATTGATCTCTCACTTCGATCAATTCAAACGGAACCTCCATTTACATTCCGTCACCCAATGTCACTTGAGATGAGTCTGTGTGCCCCTGCAATGCCTATAAGAAGGCAAGCATTTGCTGAAGAATATTCAACCGCGAATTCGCGAGACCCCGAAAACATAATATTTATGGTACAACACTGTTTACAAAACTAGTATGCTTCGAGTGAATGTCTCCTCAAAATGCTAAATGGGCCGTTAAAAACCTGGAAATACCCAACAACACCTCCAACGAGCATTTCGTACACATAATCCTCTGGCTCTTTCCAAAATGTCTAAAATCCTCGCCATTCCAAAACCCCCAAATACTACTAAAGTACCAACTCGAAAGGCGGGAAGGACATCGTTAAGAGAGGTAGGAGCCATGGTCGATACATTCATGTATGAAATAGATACATGGATAGGAAAGGGTTGGCTGGAAACCACATAAAAATATATCATGGCGCTACAAGTCCCCGTCACCTCAATAAAAAAAAAATCCAAATATATCGCCATGTTTGGTTGCCCAATTTTCAGAATATTTTTAGTTTTTCTAACACGGAAAAAAAACCAAACGTATCCACGAAATTCTCCAAAGGAACATTTTTAGAATATTTTTCCCTTAAAAAATGATAGCACGGGATCGAAAAATGGAAGCTGATTTTTCATCCGCGTGGCGCCAAAATCCACGCCAGGTAATAAAGATTAAGGAGGTTTTTGAGCAAACGCGAGGAAAGAAAAAAAAAAAGTGTTACATCCTAAAGAGAGCATTGAACCTAGTATGTATGTATGAGAAATAATAAAAAAAATATCTGTATATAGATTTACGTACATAAATCCGCCAACTCTAGGGATGTTGTAGAAAAAATATATATTCGCGCGGCCATTAGTGTGTATATACTTGGAAAATAATAATAATAATGGAATGGGTATTTTTCGGAAGAGATTTGGACTCACACCGAGAAGTCATTGTAATAATATATAATAAATACAACAGCGAGAAATTCGTATGTGAGAGGTTTTTAGTTCGTAGGTGGAGTGACCGCCGGGACGATATATCGGCCGGTTTATGTGTTTCGCATCTTAGCTAAGGAATCGTATTTTTATGAGTGTTATAAGTACAAGTATGCACGCGATGATACGCACAAGTACGCGTTTTCTTCCTGGAAAAGGGTTTTGAGGTTCCCTTATGAACCTTCCGCTATTTGACTTTTAATTTTTATTAGTTTCGGGTATTAATAAATAATTATTAAAGGATGACGTTTTTACCGTGAGGGCTGTTGTTTTTAATGAACCGAGCTGATTGCTGGATGGGGTTAGTTTCTTGAGACCCGCCTGTGGCGTAATGATTGGGTCTGGTTGTTAGAGGAGTTGGGTTTTTTTTTTTTATGGAGTTCGTTTGGTGGCTGGATGATAAATAACCATGGATATGAGGGAATTACATGTTTTCTGAATATTACGCTGGACTCGGAAAGAAAAGGCATCTGGTGTCTGCCACAAGGACTGGATCCTCTTGCAAAGTTAATTTAAACCGCGTAAACCATTTAAACCGCTGCAGACACGACCCTGCCTTCCTTAATTCACACAACTATAGCATGAGGCGCTGAAGTAGACACATTACGGAGGTTTTTAAAAACTGGCTGTTGCGAAGATAAATTTTTTGGAAAGAAAGAAAATTCAACTGCCTTAGCAGCGAATCGAACGTACGTCCTTTCACTTTCCGGGTGAACACCCTAGACCAAGAAAGTGAAAGAACGTAGGTTCGATTTCCTGCTAAGGCAGTTGAATTTTCTCTCTTTCCAAAAAATTCACCTCCGCAACAGCCAGTTGTTAAAAATACTCGTATGGTAGCGTTGAGTGACGTCATCCCTCTAGAGACATTATTCGTCTCCTTAATGTCGGGAAAATGTGGGACGGGGGACCATCAACCAATTCTCCAACATCTAGAGCAAAGTTCCCAACCTATTTTGTGTCCCGTCTCCCCTTTCTTCAGAAAATTTTTCTTCCCATCGCCCCCCCCCCCCAACGCAACCTAACCCATAGGATCCTATGTTATACCCGTAGCTTCTACCGCCCCCAGAAACATTCCATCGCCCCCAAGGGGGCGTCAACGCCCACGTTGGGAATCACTGATCTAGAGCAATGGTTCCCAACCTGTGAACCTATGAATCACTTTTCCTCCCCCCCCCCCGTGGATAATACGTATTTTATGTCTTAGAAAATTTGGTTTTTTTCTGTAATTCATTAAGTTAATTAATAATTTAGGGTTATGAATTATTTTACTTAATGTTTAATGTCTTTTCCACTATGGCTAATATCCGATTTTGGCTTCATTTTTTTGAAAAGTAATTCAGAAACGAAACTAAAAAACTTACTATTTTTTTAGTTCTTCACTTATTGATTCTGGCCGCAGCAACCATAAATTAATGTTTCTTTGACACTTGACTGAATATTTTGACGTTTTTGCAGAGTCGTGTGTTCACGGCAGTATCAATTCTAAGCACAACATGCTAATAACACGAAATACCAATGTAAACAAACCAAGAAATAGTTTAGGTGAATAATGGTATTTTTCTCTCACGAAATTGAAAAAAAGTACGATCGCTAATCGAAAAAGCAACTTTTACAACCCAAAATTCGTATGACACATTTCTGCGAGCAGAAGTCAGAAGATGAGGCGTCATAGTATTGGTATCATTCATATTTTTTTAGGAATTGAAAATTTCAATTTTTTACCATCATCTTAATCTTTCTGAATAATCAGTCAACACACACATGCTGTTAATATTTTTCCATCTCGCACTCCCCAAAAATGCTCTCTCGCACCTCCCGGTAGGGAACCACTGATATAGAGGAACATATACACACAGAATACACGTTCAGGCATGTACCAATTCATTAGAAAATCGTCAGAGAATGCTTACGAGTTGCATTTACGGCCAAGTACAGGGTGTGCAAAAAGTCCGTAGAAACTTTAAAAATTCATAAAAACCGGAAAAATAACTGAAATAAAAAACGGTTTGCATTGTTAGCAACGTTAGGTCACGAGATTTTTTTTGACAAGAAAAAAAAACCCTTTAAAAGAGCCGATAGGTGGCGCTGACGTACACAAGTCAAAGAAAAGATAAGCAAATAACGAACAGAATGCCCCAAAATCGTTTATTACAGCCATATGTGTTCCACATGACCACCTCCACCACAGGGTATAGCAACAGGGTGTGTCACAGATCGTGCAGCAGGTCTACATACTCGGTTTACAGCGGTGAACTGGCTGTGGATTAGAACATCACCTCCTAGAGATAGAAGGCCTCCGCACTCTGCCTGTGACGTCAGTAAGTAGTCTATTTTCCCTCAGAATATTCAGGGGAAAAAAATTCCCAGCTCGTGCCAGTATAAATGTTGTGAGGAAAAGAAATGATCTCGAGCTCAGAATTGGCGATTTCTATGCCCCACACTCAATCACTATGCGGTATTTGTGAGCCAATCAGGAAGATTCTACGCCAAAATAAGAAGAAACGAAATAGGTTGCTGTGAGGCAAACTTGCTAGGTAGTCTGAATGACGTTTATGGCAAACACTGCAGAGGCTTTCTATCTCTAGGAGGTGATGATTAGAAGCGCAAGTTCTAATAACCGTCTTATTTCCACCGAAGTTGCTCGTACCAGTGCCACCTATCGGCTGTTTTTGAGTTTTTTTCCTGTCAAAAAAATTCCCGTGACAGCGATGGTAATCCTGTAAACCGTTTTTTATTTCGGTTATTTTTCCGGTTTTTATTTAGTTTTAAAGTTTCTACGGACTTTTGCCCACCTTGTAGTAGAAAGATGGTGACTCCATGAATTGCCCCATGGCAATATGTACTCGACTTTTTGTTGATCGTAAGACGAGATAGGTAACAAGATGACATCCGCAAATCGATTTTTTGCATTGGCCATGGTGATACAATCAGTGTTTTCGAGAAATAATGCCGTGATTTACATTTGTCTCTTCCAAGTGACGATAATTATGAAGCTAGTTCAAATAACTGATAGCTGTCTTCATTGGGAGAACTACGCGAGTGATTTGATACTTGCGAGCACGGGGCAAGAGGGCCCATACCATTAATCTTTGCTAATTTTTCCGACAAAACCCTGCCTCTTTTGAGGTTACGGAAGTAAGTTGCTTTGCATCAGTCTAGAGTTGTGAGCGGTGCTATCTATCTATCAAATAATTGATTGGCCAGTGGGAAAATTTTCCATTATATCCTTTTTTTAAGCTATGACTGAGTAAAAGTCGAAGCTATCAGTAATAGATTAACTACGGTTAATCTTCCCATCGTGAAGTACATGACCTTCCATGCATTTTAAATCCATGGCAATGGAAGTCTTGCAACCATATTTAATTGGTGAAGTCTATCACCAACCATAAAAAAGCAATTTTTGTGAGTATCTAAATCATTCTGAACTGCTTGAAGATTCCACAGAAACCATTCGGAATGTATTATTCTGGAAATCGAATCAATGCATATTTTATGGTATCGATGGTAATGGATCGATTTATTTTCTTATTCGCATTTTTTTTTTCTTCTGAAGACTGAAATTCCGAAAATAGAGAGAAAAAAAAAAGAAGGTAAGATCGTCTGGTGATGATAAATACCACTCTTCAAGATAAAAATGTCCACGGACTCTTTAGAGAAGGAGGGGAAAAGAAAGGCAAGAAAATATCCAAATGATAAATAAGAGTCTCTCTTCTACACACGAAATGACACTCCTTATTCATATTTGATGAAGAGTCCTGATATGTTCAGGAACAGAATTTTTCCACTCATAATACTTGTTTTTTGTTCTTCTTGAGCCCTCCTGATGGTACGTACGAGAGGGGGGAAAAAATGCGCAAGAAAACTTGACAAGTCCTGCTCTACCAGAGATGGTCTATCCACTTGTATTCCCTTTGCTTATTTTCATTTATTAATTCCGAAATACGAGGTGGTTCAGAGAAGAATATGGCTACTATATAATGGTGTATGACGGTGGTTGCAAACACACAAAAAAAGCTCTGCTAAAAACAAGGGGCATTAACATTCATGTCATAGTTTTCACAATTCTTTTCAGTAGTACAAATGAATTATTATATGATTCGTGACAATCGGCTACTTTTGAAATTATCTTTCGACGATCGCCCCGCTTCATGGGATATTAATTATTTCATCACGCAATATGCGATTAAGCGGAGAACAATTCAATTGTCATTTTACAACGTTACTATAGTTTATATGTTGAAAACTGGTGAAGAATCAATGTTAATAAAGCTTCTGAACCGATCAGTCATCAAAAATAAAATGAAAATTATAATTAATCTCAATTATCACTATAGCTGAGATTTTTACTTTTCATGAGGAAAGTTAGCACCCTCTATTGGCTCAACGGAGAACAAAAATAAAGTAATTAAATGTGCGTATTGAAGACAACTTGTATACTCTTAGAGGCCAGTACCTATTTTGAAATGTGTTTCTTTTTTTAGTTTTTTTTAGTCTTAATTTAGTAACATATTTTACCATCGGTCAATCCAAGGGCCACAGAGTGGACCGGCAGATCGCAAACAGCTGAAGTCACACCAGCGGTTAAAGCCTCTCCTAAAAATCAGGATGGAAGCCAAACAGATCCTGTTAGGAAGCTTGCCGTGCCCATCAGGAAATCTCGTCATGAAATCCTTTTGAGTAATAACCTGGATCTAGAAAAGGTAGCACAGAGATTGACGGAAATCATTTCGGGGTGCGGGGCTTCACTCCAGAGAGCCGTGTGATCGATAATGAATTAATGAAGTTCACCTTCAAAAATGAATTTCAAATGTGAATGCCCAGAACTATGAACGGAGGCTCTGTGTTTTCATCTGAGTGTGTGCATATATTGTGTAAAAGAAATATTCTGTAAAAAGAAAGGGAAGCAAAACTGCTTAGCACTGTGGACGGAAGCTTTGTTTCCTCGTTTCCCGCCCCAGTGGAGGCGTTGTATATATTTTGTATGTATTGTGCATTTAGATCATTCGAATCTTCCACCTCAACATGCCTACTCCATCTTCTTACTTGCCACACAAGTCTTCTCCTCACTTCTTTTGAAATCCCAAGCTGCGGTCTCCAGCCCTTATGTGCCACTGGGTGCACGTGCAATTTTTCTCCTTGGTCATTGGGTTCAGCTATCAATTTTAGCCAAATGGCTTGTATGTTACATCTACTTGATAGCTGTCTTCATAGGGAGAACGACGCGAGTGATTTGATACTTGCGAGCACGAGGCAAGGGTGGGGGCACTACAATTAGTTTTTGCTAATTTTTCCGACACAACCCTGCCTCTTTTGAGGTAACGGAAGTAAGTTGCTTTGCATCAGTCCGAGGTCGTGAGCTGTTCTATCTGCCTATCACCTTCAAAAAAAGGGGGTTTAAGGGGGGTTACAGCCGGACTGTAACGCAAAATCTTCCGTTCAATTCTTCAGGCAGTTACTTTGAACTGAGATTTTTCTGATCAACATCTTCAAAATTTATATTTTTAATGAAAGCTCGTCTTGTCTAATTAGGAGACCAGATCTAATTTCAGCCAATGGGGGCTGTTCTTGTCGTGACGTCGCAACGGCGATTGTACGGTTTCGGCGGCGAAAAGCAGCTTTCAACAAAAAGATCTTTTTAAACCGACATTTATCCCAGTTTGGATTTGCTCTTTACGCGCACCGGCAAGTTACCAGCAAAATTTCCTACTTATGTCTTTACTCCCGATTGCACTTTTACTAAACGTCACATGCATAAATCTGGGATTACACTATAAAAGTTTGGTAAAAGTCCTTTTATAAAACTTGGAAAATGCAACCAACAAGGTCACCGTTTGGATTTTCAAGTTTTATAAAAGTACTTTTATCAAACTTTTATAGTGTAATCCCGGCTTTATACTACTGACACACAAGCATAACCCTGCCTAGCTCTTCAAACTCCCGTCGTGGCTCGTGGCAGTTTGTAAGTCACCAGGCTCTCCTCTATCCCTTGGGTCTAGGTTGCGACGAAAATAGTTAAATTAGGTAGGCAGGCAGTTGTTTTCATAATTGTAATCAAAAAGATATAAACAATAAATTATTTTTCGGATAACATTGATCGAAACTTGTACTTAAATTGACATGTCATTCGCCTGTCAATGGCTTAATTGTCAAATGTCAATCGCCACACATGGCTTTTTTTTCCTCCTTACACAGCTGGCTTCTTTGATCAAGCTCAAACATCCCAATTATAATAGCGAAAAACTAAACTGATAGCCATCTATACACTCCATGAGCCAAATAATGCAAAACCGGAGATATTGCGGTCACAGACTTGCTGAGCCCATTAAATAAATCGTCCAAATTAATCAACGACACACATACGAAAGCAATCAGTAGAACATGTAAGAAAGTGCATTCGAGGTCTGTTTCTCCCACACACGGAATGTTCAACAGCGTGGGATCGGAGCCATCGAAAACAGCAGAGTTCACGCACGCACCATCCACGAGGATACTCAACACCCAATCTCTAGTCAATACCATACTTCTAGGCGATAGGTATACCTGATCAATCTCTCGAAGTTTCAAATCTGTACAATCATCTGCTGGAGAGAGAGACCCCTTCTAGGGAGGTCTCTCTACTCTAAAACTCACAACTCCGAATATATAAAAAAAAAAACAGAACCTAAAGTACGAGTTCTCTTTGCAAGTCTCCCGTAGGTGTGCTCGACCCTGACATTGATAAAGTGCTTAGGGCAGACTATTCATCACTTCTGAACGGCAGCAGCAGCACCACCACTACCACCACGAACCCAAGACGTACCTACTTCTCCTCACGTACAAACATACTCATACAAGCCAGTCTCACTTCATCGACGTCCACAGTGTGTATGTGTGTGTGTGTATACGTATGCGAAACATAGGTGAGTGAAAACCCTGGCTTTCCATGAAGAATGATTAATACATGGCCCGCTCTAATTGATAGTAGCAGGAGTGAAATTTTCGCCAGTATCCGTCTCTTTCTCCATGTGTATGAGAGCCCGGGCCTGTCACGTGACCGGTGGAAAAATAAAAATATTTTCGAAAAGTTCGGCTTGACACGGGCCTATTTTCCTGTCGACGGTGTACTTGATGAGTTTTTCCGAATAATAGACGTGCAGACATTCTATTTTTTTTTTTTTTTTAATCTTTTTTGTAACGAATGGGTAAGTAATAAGAATTCATCGAGGAAGCCGGTTTTGCTTTCGGTTTAGCGCCTAGATACAAGACCCGGATGTTTTAATATTAATTAATAGCATGTTTTGTTATATTATCGAGGGTATCGATGAAAGAGCTAAAGATTCGCGTTCATTAATGTCCGAATTTAGTACAGGGGTGCACAACTTCCGGCCAGCGGGCCACCAAGGGGGTTCCAGCCACGTCAGACGTTCCAATAAAAAAGTATCAACACACACACAACACGATAAATGCCAAGAATGACCATATTTCCTTCGTAAAGACACAGGAAATACGGGACATTGCCAATTACCGCCAAAAAAAATTGTCGAATGCAAATAAAGTTGCGAGTTGCACCTAAAAAAATTGTCAAAGACAAGTGAAGCTGCCAATTACAGCCAAAACAAATTGTCAAAAGGAGCAGCCAGGCGAAATTTCAAATTACAGCCAAAAGTTTTAAAATATTTTTGGGCAGCTGATATCAAAACTGATATTACTTTTGCTGGATTGGGTTTAGTTTTTTTAAAATAATGCACATTTTCTTTACTATTTCAATGTAGTCTTTATTACTATTGAAAAATTTTAATTCTTACTTTATCTCAAAAACTAGGACCAATCTGGCAAAACATGCCACGAATCAGCGCCCCAAAATCACTGAAATATACTTGGCAACAAAATCAGTGTTGACCAGTGTTATCATTCTCTCGGCATCCTTTCAAGACCAAAACCTTGCACATAATCACTATTATTCACTCTCATTTGATAAACAAACAGTAAATGATCCCAAGCAATCATCAGTAATAATAATTAGAATCAATTTCCAGTGCGAAAACTAAAATGTTATCAACAATACATCCCACTACTCTCTTTACCCATTATAATCAAAACCTCCACGTACTTTAATAATATTTTGCAACAGCGCTGCCCTTAAAAGATATGCAACAGATGCAGCCACACTAGATACCGTGGTAAAATGAACGCAAAACAATTTTCTTAACAAAATAAAAATTCCAACACAATAAAACAAAAACGCTGAGCTACAATAGCGAATATATTTTAGAAACACAATCGGCTTCGTTTAATCCATCACCCCCAACCCATATGATCCTATGTTGTACTCGTAGCTTCCATCGCCCCCCCCCCGGGGTATTAACGCCCTCGTTGGGAATCGTTGGTTTATTCGGATGCCTCGATTGAACTCCTCCGATACGAAAACTTTTATGCTTGATATGATAACTTTGATGACATTGTTTTATGTTCAATTTAATATTACATTTCACTCAGTTGTTATTTATCAACCACTATACGTATAATATTTGCATTTAATGAAGTAGTTGTAATAAATGTAAAATATGTTACTAAGTTAAAATATTAAAAAACAATACATTTGAGAGTAGATACTGGCCTTGAAGTATTTAAGTTGTGTGTCTTCGATACGTAAATTTAATTATTTCAGTTCTGTTCTCTGTTGCGCCAATAGAGGACGCCAACTTTCCTCATGAAAATTGAAAATCCTTGGTATTATTATCCTTGTATTTAAATATAATTTTTCATTTCATCTTTGACGCCTGATTTTTTCCAGAAAAATTATTAATATTTATACTTCATCAGTTTTCAATATACAAACTATACTAACGTTGCAAAATGGCAATTGAATTGTTTTCAGCTTAATCGTATATTGTGTGATGGAATCGTTGATATCCGATGAAGCGGGGATATAGGTAGTTTAACTAATTAGTGAGAATCATCCGGCTCTCTATAGGACCCCCACGTCTAGTAAGGGCCCATTTCTAAAAAAAAACAACCTTAATTCAAGAATTCAAAACTCATTTCTAACTACAAAACTTCAAAGACAAATCCATGCAAACGTATTTTATCCTAAAACATAAGAGAAGGTTTTTAAAACAGGAAGAAAACAACAATGTGTCGCTTGCAATCTAAACGCAACAAAACAATAATAATAATAATAAAACAATATTTTTGAAACTAAATTAATAAAAAAAAGGAGAAAAAAAAATACCCAGATAACAAGAAATCAAATTCGATTTTCCCTGTTTTTTTACGAATCATTATTCAAAAGAATTCGCTTCTTCTTGTGAGTAAAGTGGTATCTTCCGGAGACTTACACATTGTTCCCTATTTGTTATACTAAAAATAAAATAGGTATGGAAAGAGGGGAAAACAATCCTTAAAAAAACTTTAAAAAGAATTTTCTCATTTATTAAAAAAATAAATAAATCGGGTAAAAGAAAGATATTTTGTTCTTCTACATTTTTATTCCATCAATTTATCGTTTCATGCATTCATTATTTATTCGAACGATTCCGAATCTAACGTTGATGGAATGCAGTACTACTTGGTTATGTACATATGGATACGAATACATATTCCGCGGATATTTTCCGAACTGACTCACACGATTTATTCAATATATTTTCTCCCGCGGAAAATAGATTTCCTTATTTATCATTGATTGATTATCTCTGAGTTTTGATTTATTTAGCGTGGAATAATGGGGGGGGGGTTTGTAGTTGTGTTCATTGATTTTTATTTTATTATATGTTTGCATTCCAGAAGTGATTAGAATCGAGAGTAGGCCTATTCGAGTAGAAAGCGTGAATCATCCGTTACTCCATCGTTGTTACACTTGAGTTTGTCTCCATTGGAAAGATATTCGTAAGGTTCAGGGTTGGACAAATTTCCGAAAACTTACATGCCCGACTGCGCATGTAAGCTTTCGCTGAAACAGAACGGCGGGCTATATTCTGGTTAGGAAAGAGGGCATGTAACTTGAAATAATAGTAATAATAGCCCGAATCAATAATATTACTTGCGTAAATGTTCCCCATTTATACTTTGATAATAATAACAAAATTTAATAACAAATGTAATAAAATATAACTGATAATTAATAAATATATTTATAATAATTAGAAGAAACTGCATTAAGCTGTTATCCATCGTTGCCACCTATTGAATAAAATCAAAAGCATCTGTTAGAATTCTTGAAATGATATATTTGTCTGTTTCAAACCAATGTGCAGGATAAAAGCGACCGATATGTGGTGTAAAAGTATTTTTTTTTAATTTTTTGTGCTGCAAACCGGTATAAATTTTATACGCCAAATTACTGATTATTGTGGTTTTTTTGGTGTTTACAAAAAACTAATTTAGCTAAACATAAAAACATATAAACTGATATTTTGAAGCATAAAATTTTACACCCGTATGCAGCATGATAAATGGCATCATCACATACGTTTTCCGTTTTCATGCTACATACCTGTATGGAACTAAAAAATCACTTTACTCAAAAATTATAATAGGTAGTTTATTTTCTATTGCATAGGTGGCAGCGGAGACCCCCATATTTCTGTGGAACTAGAAATAATGCTGGCAGAACTAAGGTGCTCGAGGCTACCATAGGAAATGGTCACGCTTAACATTACTTCACTTTTACGCTTAAAGAACTCACGAGTAGCTTCATGATTGGGGACTATTTTGGCAAATCTCTAATTTTTTTCTGAACCACCGCCTCGAAATCGTTAGTAAAAGAACATATTTACAAGTAAAGGGTCCCAAGTTGACGTCTTCAAAAGTTTCGGGAAATATCACCGCCGATTCTACTGATTTGAATACGCACAAAAATATAAGAAAAAAAATCTGGTGGAACTAAAAAAACTAAATAAACATTAATATTTTGAACGCAAATGGAGACCAATAATCAATTTAAAAATCCCAGAACCCTCAAGTCTTAGCGTGACGTCATTCAAGCAACACTTTATCAGGTACAGCATTAAATAAAAAACAGGGTGACGCGGTTAACCCGTATTTTCAATGTTGTTTCTCTTCAACTTTCCTCCGTTTACCTTTTCGAATTCAAGTATCTCAGTGATTATTTCACTTGAAAAAGTGCATTTTTTTTCTTTGTTGGCAGGAGGAGAGACAGGGCAACATTTTTAATTGGGTTCTTGAGCACAGGGTGTCCCTATAAAAAGTTAACATTTTGAATGAATATACAACACTTTGCAACATGAATAGCATATCTGAGTACTACACGTTATTTGGATACTATTCTAATTGAAAGTATGCCTCTAGGATTAGCGGTTCGTCGGTAAAATACCATACCCCTGCTGTGACCTATGCACTCTCTAATATACTCATCATGAGAAAAACAGAACGCCCTCTGGCGTAATGCAGCAGCTTGAATGGCGATGTCGATCAATACTCCACGAATACAATATCGGTCACAAGCATGCCGAATATCTTGAGGTGCTTCAATAAGCACCGTGATCCTCACCAGCGTTGAAAAATGACAGGTACGGGATAGTGGTCGATCAGTGATCAGTCACACACAGAACATAAGCCTTGGGAAGGATCTTCAGTAGATCCGTGTTAGATTTATAACCCTCACGGGTTTGATTTCGACGTGAAAAGTTGATTTCGAAGTCATCCACAATCGATATTTTTCCAAAACCAGATTTTCGAACACCCATAGACACATGGATTTTTCAAAATTTTTGATTTGCGTGCTATAAATAGTCCTCGACGGCCGTATGGAAATTTAATCACTTCTGGAGGTCCGTATAAAAGCTGGTTGATTTCTTTATATGATCAAACAGCCAAATATCGAGGGTCTAATTGTTGAATATCTTTTCCGAATGTGGAATACATTGACAAAATAGAGATTCGAACGTACCGTACTCCTTTCTAATCACTTTGTGGCCAGATGAAAATTTCAGATGTCAGCAGTGAAAAATCATTCAAAGCACTAGATAAGCACTCAGACTGTTAGGTACACGCTCTCATACTTCCTTCACAACTCACTCAGAGGAGATAGATAGATAGAACCGCTCACAACCCCGGACTGATGCAAAGCACCAATACCTCAAGAGAGGCAGAGTTGCGTCGGAAAAGTTAGCAAAGATTTATAGCGATGGCTTTCCTTGCCCCGTGCTCGCAAGTATCGAATCACTCGCGTCGTTCTCCCCATGAAGACAGCCATCAAGTCGATGTAACGTACAAGCCGTTTGATTAAAAATGGATGGCTGAACCCAATGACCTGGGAGAAAAATTGCACGTGCGCCTAGTCGCACATAAGGGCCGGAGACTGCAGCCCGGTTTTTCGAAAGAAATGCGGAAAATACTTGTGGGCAAGAAAGTAGAAGAAGAAGCTGACATGTTGAATTGGAAGAGATTTGAGAATGGTCTAAATACACAATGTATACAATATATATATACAGCGCCTCCACTGTGACGGGAAACGAAGAAACAAAACCTCCGTCCACAGTGCAAGGCAGTTTTTGTTTTCCCTTTCCTTTTACGGAATATGCAAATATGGTATAGGAGCCTAGGGGCGCACTTAGGCTTCTATACCAAAATACTCACTCGGAGTAAATTGTCCATGGCGATAGGAGCGGAGTTGTGCTCGGTTTGAAGAAATAAAAGATGAAAAATTTTATCGGACGGACCGAAGTTTGTTCAATCTATTTCATTGATTTTCAACCTATGGTAAGCGTACTCTGAAGAATTATGGGACGGGTCAATCAGGGATACATGGAAAATACAATACTTATCAATGGCGGAAAAAAATAGAGTAAAGCAGTAAAAGAGAGCAAAACAATTCAATTATTGCGTAATATAAGGAAGTGCGCAAGCTTCATTCGCACATCTTTCAGTACGCATTATTTCTCATCACGCCATTTCTTGCGATACGAAAACCTCCCGTGCTTTTTCAGGGATACGCAACCCTTCCACGCATTTATAGGGGAACATGAGTCTCCCACGTCATTTCAGGGATTACGTATTCCTTTTATGCATATCTAGCGGAAAGCAAGTCTCTTAAACAGTCCGAGAGTAATTTTCTCGTATATTTCACCTATTTCTATACATCTCTTAAGCCGTGGCTAAAGGAACGGGTCACTCAAAACATTAAAGCCTGGAGCACGCTGCCGTACACGATGTGGTTTACAAAGTCCCAACCACGAGATATTCTACGGTAGGGAACGAGTAGCCTATATCAAGTAAAACGCGGAATAAGTGATTAACGTTGGCTAAAGAAACCTGTGGCAAATCCCTGATATGAAAAATTCGTAGAAAATATTTTTGGAAAAAGTGTGATCACATTTTTCGCGCGCGTGAATCCAGTACTACCCGTAGGTCAGCGTTTCCTCATAGGCCATTGAGTCACGGCTTCTAGAGGCGTTGCCAACGTTCGTCAGAAGCGTCACGGTGAGCTATCGATGTTTGCCTATTCAATGCCATACAGTGTTTCTTTCCCCGACTATTCTGGAGAGGCGTGTAAAAACAAAGACTACGGCAAGGGAGCCGTGAATGGCAAAATTTTAACCTTTAGGCTAAATTTTAACCCCATTGACGAGATATCTCGTCTTTTATTTTAGCATTCACACAAGTCCGGACACTTTGTAAAGTTTATATATATATATATACAGTATATATGACACTTTAAAAGCGGTTTAGCGATTTCTACTGTGCCGCTTAAAGAAGTGTTTCTCAACCGCCGGACCGCGGCCCGATACTGGGCCCTGACATCTGTCAAACCGGACCGTGAGTGATTCACTGTTTCATTTTTCCGCCTTTATTTCCTATTAGTCGTGTGTACGATCGGGCCTTCCACTCACAAAAAAGTAATCAACAGGTCAACAATTTAACTAATTAAATTTCGTGAGTAGACATTATCTTACTCTAGGACGTGGGATCCTGGTTAACAGAAAACGGACCACAAGAAAAGATCAAAAGTGGTACACAAAAAACACTGCCGTGGCTGATTCATCGTAATAAATTTATATTCATGCGTACGATAGTTTTCTAGTTCAGGCACCAGTAAATTTACACCAAAGCCGTCAATAATGATATCTATCGGAAGCGAAAATTCTCCATACAAATATCTAGCACATCCAGACACGATCAGCCAATCATGTAATGAGATCGATACCGTTTAATAGATCAAAGGTACCAAAGGCATAAATCCCTTCGAGGCTCTTCGGAACTCTCTCTTTCTTTCAAAGGGAAGAGAAAAGAAACCCAAAACCTTAGAAAGCTTTTAATCCCACAGAGAAGCTTGATCTCTTTTATCCCCATTTACCCCTTTCCTTATTCTCCTCTCGCTTTTTTTTTTTTTTTTTTCTAATGGATCCTTTTACGACACAATTACTCATAGCTTAATGGTTCGGCAGCGGCACAGAGACACTTTTTTGTTATTCCCGTCTTTTCTTTTTTGATAATTCTCCTCCGGAATTCCTTACCCCTGTAAGTATGTGTTTTACCATTGATGTCACGAATTGGGTCTTCGCCAAAAAAAACATGATTTTTCTACTTGTTTTGGGGAAACGTTTCTGCTTTTTTCTCTCTCTCTCCATTGACGTACAGTTTTTTTATACACCCTGTATTTTTGTTTTGTTTTGTTTCCCCCCCCCCATCGCCCTAACAATGGAGGAAACCGTCATTTGTATGTGATATATTTTTTCTTTTCGTGGTTTCTTTTCCCATGTTTGTCCTCGCACTTTCATACAGCTGTTATGACTGGTGTGTGTCTATACATACACATGAGGTTCGTATACATTTTGTGGATCTCTCATATCAACGATGCTAACGTTTCTACCCTAAGTATGGCAACAAAAAGAAAAATAACAAAAAAAAAAGTCCGTGTATGACTTGCATGAAGCATAAAGATCAAGACTAACAGATACGAAGCTGATTTCTCTTGTGTGGCTTTTTTCTAGAAGGTAAAACGTTGTGTACCGTCTACACAAAAAGTTTTCGGACCGAACGTTTCCTGAGTTTGTTCACGAAAGCGCCATTTGGTATACCCAGATGACACTCAATATTAAATGATATAGTTCAGTGCTCTACGAGATACATAATTGTGGTTTTGGCGGTCCACGAGAGCAGGGCCGTAACTAAGATTTTTTTTTTTCAGACGTAATTCTTCCAGCCACTCCAAGTCAGTGATTGTACACCAGTGTTTTTTTTGTTTTCTCTTAAAATAGGCTACCTTCTCAAAAAATTTACACCCAGGGTGATTGCCTTCATCTGAAGTTCCGGTCGTGCCAACGTAAGTGATTCGAATTGTGAGCTTCATGGTTTACACGATAAATACGGCAATACTGAGTTTTGTGGTCCCATGTGAGAAATAAATAATTATCAGTTTAGTAGTCAATGAAGCTGTTATTACTGAACTTCAGACCAATAACAAGCCTACATGTCTTTCATCATTGCGATCACTTAAAATGTTCTGTAAAATGTTCTTAAAGGGTTTGTGGCCTCCATCTTATGGGCACAAGTAGGGTCTAGCGTTGAGGACTCTTATGTAACTAATCTATTAGTATGTCGGCATTGTATAAATTAGAACGGGAGAAGGGCGCAAATTTTGAATAGTCCATAGGTGACGAAACCATAAATCCGCATCTGACTTTATACCTTCTATTTGCATAAAAGGATACGGCGAAAGAACAGTGGCTCATGAGAGATCAACAGTGAATTAGTTGGAGTTACCAGGAGTTTGAAAACCTTGAATTTAGCAGTCCGAGGGATTTCTAAACGCTAATCTAGCTAGCCTCTATCACTAGTATATTTACTCACAGTTTTTATTATTGTTGTTAAGTATTTATCCTTTAATCTTCTCTTGTAGTCTGTTACCTAGTCGCACTTTTTGATACTAGCAGATAGAGCATCCTCAAACTTTGATTCAAAAATATGATTTTCACATAGAAAACTTACAAGCTGACGAAAGTAGCTCGTGGAGATTAATGTGTGATTAATCCCATACAGCTTGTTCTTCTTTAATCGTAATGACACTTCAAAGAAAATAACGAGTTGCTAAATGACGAAGACCAAGAGAAACAAATTTGAGTTTACCATAGCGAAACGTTGATGATCTGAGCTGTAATTCTGCCAAAGATCGGCATTTGATTACTGATGATAGATACCAGTAATGGCTCAGTAAGTGCAATTAGGGATGTTCTTGAGAGGGGGAAAAAAAGGTTGATGTCGGAGTTTCGGCCCCTGAAATGACCGATCTGTCTCGCACATTCATCGATATTTATAATGCAGTTTTGGGACAAATACAACTGACCTTATTTATCCAAACGGTAATCATTTCCGCCTGATTCGACAATAGTCAACTGGGATAGGAAGTCTTCCTATAAGAGGGTTATTCTCTATGAAAGACAGCCCTTCACCCACTGGAGTTTCAAAAACTTTTCCATATAGTTCTTTCACACATCTCCTTAAATTTTAAGTAGAGTATGCACAGTTACTACGTTGTAAGTAGATTCGATCAACTTTCTGAGAAGAGAAAACCTGAAGCAAGCAACGGAGCGGTGAACCGAATTATTGAAGAAGTTCTAGGACTGGAATCCGGGACTCAGGTCTTTGAAAATGTAGTCTGTAGGCTTTCCAAGACAGTATTATGATTTACATTAAATTAGTATTAACTACCAATGATCATTAATTTAACATTAGTGAACATTTAATTTTTGTACGAAGAACAAAAAAGAGTAAATCCCAACAAAAACCACGGATAAGATTTGAAATAAAAATTTCCACTGATAATATATACGCATTACAATTAATTAGCATTTCCACTAATTAATTTCATCAACACTTCAGCTGATAAGTATCAACTAATGCCAATAACTCTCACTGAAATTCACTAAATAGAAATTGCTTTTTTAAAATCAAAAGTAGAATATCAGCAAGGCTTCAGGGTGACAAACTGCATTGTGGAACCTAATATAATTCGAATATTGTTTCCCGAAACAACCTCAAAAATATTATTTTACGCCCCGGAAATTTTATCGTCCTGTGCAGCTGCACATCTCCCACAATCCCAAAGATAGCCATGAACCTAATTGATCAATATCGAATCATTTTGGTCCATCTAGTCACTGATTAAGCTTCTACAAAATGAGTACCAAAAACAATGAATCATTATTCAAATGAAACTAATTTTCGATACTCACATTGGATTCGTGATGTTCCAGTAGATGTCCGCGAGTCGTATACACGCAACTTCCGACGACAACTTGTCCAAAAGCGTTAATAGTATTACGAATATCATCCATGGCATTTTTGATCAGACTTTTTTTGTTGTTTTAACAAAGAGAGACAAATAAAAATAATAATAAATAAATAAATAACACTGTCACCGGTGGAGGAACATCGTCATCTTTCACCACACTGAATATTAAAGGATTAAAAAAAAAAACTTCATAAACTGTCGTCGTCCATCCTAGATAAACTTGCTTCGCACAACACACACACAAAATTGTATATTTCAACGATGAAATATATTAATTTTTTGTAAATGCGTGGAAGAAAAAATCCCAAAGATAGTTACCAAACTGAAACTGAATGTTTAAAATTTTTCTTTTAGTCAGTGAAATTCGTCATAGCAATAACAATAATACGATAAAGAGAGAGAGTAAGTAGCACGACCTCTCATGCGGTCGGACAACTGTGAAACTGACATCTATCTCTCTGAAACACGCACCAGAGAGGCAGCAGCAGGTTTGTGTTGGTTTCCCCATTCAGCTCTTCCGATTTCACTCCAACCCCAAACCACCGAGAGAAATTTCGGAGACCGTGGCTCACCCTGTCGGCCGGATGGCGAAGCTTACTTGAATTGTCCATCTTTTGGCTATTTATCTTTCTTTATCGGTATTGGGAGTAAAAGATACTGAGGATGAAACTTTCACAAATATTCGTTTGTTGTTGCAATTATTTTTTTTCTCATAATCAAATGTTTGTATCTGGAATTTTAGTGATTATTAATTTGGTTTTTTGTTTAATTTTATTGATTGCAAATTTTATTATGTTTTATTTTCACTTATATTTCAATTTTCAAATATATCATATTCATTTTCATTTCTGTATTATTTAAATATTGATAGCAGCATTTAATTATGCTTATCTGAATATTTTTACTTTTTAATTTATTCACTTTTTTAATATACAATATATATTTTTTTGAATTTTATCCATTTTTACTTATTTTATTTTTTTAAATTTTGTCAAATTTTAATTTAGTTTTTTTTAAATAATTTTATCATTTTTTTAGTTGATTTTTGAGAAATTTTATTCAGCTTTAATAATCATTTTCTAAAATTCCATTCATCTTTAATATTCATTTTCTGAAAATTCATTAAAATATATTTTTTTCTTATATGAATTATATCTTTAACCGCCATATTTACGAAATTTATTTACGCTTTATTGAATATATTTCATGCACTTTTTTTTTAAGATTTTCTCTTTTATGATCATTTATTTATTATTTATTCATTGTTTTCTTACCTCAATTCTGTAAAGGTTTTGCTTTTATAATTTCTTTCATATTTATTACTTTTCGACTTTGTGAATATTCCCAAATTTCCTCGTTCCAAATTTCATTCATCATTCATTTTTATTTTCTAAAGTTCATTAATTTTTATATTAATTTTGTTGGCTAAATCAGTATTTATTTCAAAAAGCATTCATTCATTTCATTATCTTTTCACATTATCAATTCTGACTTCATTTTCACTTTTTTTTTCTTTCTAATTTTCATTTATTCCTTTCAAAATTCCATTCTTTTTATAGTTAATTTCAAATTGTTATTTCTCATTCAATTTTCCGATCGATTTTGATTTTATTTATTTATTATTAGTTTTGCCAATTATACATTATTTTGCTCTATTTCAATCGATTTCTTGATATTACTAATTCTCGTACATATTACATTATTTTTCAGTCGTATTCTTGCTTTTTAATATTTTTACGTTATTTCCTCATTTTTATGTGTATATTTTTCAGTTTTTTTTTTTTCGGATACGTTACAGTGTTTTTTTCTTTCATCAAACACGTTTTATTCGTTCCAATTTTATATTAATTTTATTCGTTTCTTATATTATTTTTTCATTTCATATATTTGTTTGATTGTTTTTTTAATTCCATTCATTTTCAATTTTTATTTAAGTTTTTCTTCTCATTCATTCCATTTTTATAAATATTGTTTTCATTTGATCTTTATAATTTTTTTCTTGCTGTTCTCTGCATATTTTAAAATACGTTTTAGTCGTTATTATTATTATTTCCCGTTTTCAACCCAACTTTTTCTCTTGTTCATTTAAAATTTCAGTGATAATTTTTTTTTTTTCAAGCCATTAATTTCTCAATTACTGAGCACCCTAAAGCTTATAACAGAAACTTTATGCGTGCACATAATCACCAATACACCATAACATTTCAAGAAAAACACCATCGAGAAAACATTTCGAATGCTTGAATATAATAATTTTGTATAACATGTAATGCACGCATGTAGTGGGTATAAAAACGGAGATTAAAAATTTAAATTTGAATAATTAAATTTAAAAAATAACCATATTTCAATCAATTAAGATTGTCATGGTCAAAATACAAAGTGAATTTGATTCTTTTTTAATTTCTCATTTCATCGATTACTTCGCCAAGCTCACTAAATATCGCCAAGAAGAAGAAGAAACGAGAAGTTTTTACACCAACCTTTGAAATAGGCACGTGTCGAGCTGGCCAATGAGACGGCGATTTGCGCTGCGAGTTGAACCTCACACAACTAACTATAAAAAAAATTCTTAGGTCCACAGGTGGTGAGAGGATGAAAAAGCCATGTTGCACATATTGCCATTTTTAACGTTCAAATATCGAATCTCCTTTACATTTTATACGAAATAAATTTAATCATCAAATGAGAACTTGTTGGTGATTCATATTAAAGACAAAAATATTTTCAGTTGTTCACAGAATTTTCATTTTCATGACCAAATTACGTTCAAACATTCAGAAATCCCACTCACCTTCAATCACAAAAATATCAAGCAGATTTAATTTCGTTTTTACCAGTTAATACGAATACCCGATAACTGGTTACTGGAATAACATATTTGAGAAGTTTCAAAAAATTGGATATTAATTTAACTTGTTTTTCTACGTAATTAATGTAAATTTGCAATTAATAAGCTTCTTGATTATTATATAAATTAGTTAGATTAATTTAAATAAAATAATTAGCGATTATGATATTGAGAACCTCATATGTAAAAAAAAATTAAGAAAAAATTATTATTATTATTATTTTTCAATTATTTGTTCATGGTCATGGGAAAGAAAATTCGAAATCGAAAATCAGGATAATATTTCCAAAAGTTTCATTTTTGAAAAGCCATAAAGAATTAACTTTCTTTGTAAACTAATTTCTAAAAAATACTATGACGCTCACTGAACCTTTTGATTTCCAGAAATGTTAATTTCATACAAAAATATGAATAAAAATGAATTGAAATTTTTTTTTTATTTAAGCATTGCACAAATGCAACGGCAGTCAAAAATGGATTAATTAGTATTTCCAGTTATCTCCATTATTTTTTTCACGTTATTCTGTGATCCAGAATGGAAATCAATAACTAATCTTGTGAAAATTAAATATTTCAACAGTGTAAAGAAAAATAATAATTTCAGTATAAAAACTGTCAAACCTCGGTAAATCGAATGTGCAGCAGCCCACAAAAACTTCCAGTTATGATTAGTTCAACTCATCGGAAATTCCGATTCCATAGTGGTAAAAATAAATATTTATTAAAATGAGAGCGCCATTTACGAATATTGCATTGTTAAAACGTGCCACCCTGCTGGAGATCCTCAAGGGAAAATTTAATTGAATTAATTATTCTTTTAATTTTAGAATATTTAGAAGTTAACGAATATTTAGAAGTTAACTATATATATGTACATACTGTATTATGAAAACGGACGCATACATGATACTGTTACAAATGAAACGGATTATAAATAAAGTGTATAAAAGATTATTTTGTCAAAAAATGCAGTGATTTGTGACTGTTTCTCTATTTTTGTCCTTCTTTCGTGAGAAAGTAATTCACTTTTTACAAGCTGGCAAATTATTCCACTAAATGAATCTGCTAAATTCTATATTCATAATTGTTGAATTCTATTACTAAATGTTGAATTACATTGATAGTTGCTAAATTCTATTGTCAAATGCTATTTTATTAAAACTTCCCTCATTTCTGAAAGCTTCGACTTGAAGGAAGAAAACTTTAAGTTAAGGGAAAATTTTAACACTAAAATGCGGAAAAAGTTCTGGAGTGAAAACTTCGATTTAACAGATAATCGAGTTATCGTAGTTTGACATATCGCGAATTGGCTGTATTATGAAGTATGTAATCAAAAATGTTACTAATTTTTTGATGGTTTTATGATTCCATCAAGGAAATATTTCCTAAGTCATTTTTAAATTAGGCCGGTATTACACTATAAAAGTTTGATAAAATCCCTTTTATAAAACTTGAAAAATCTGAACAATAAGGTTATTAGTTACATTCTAGAAAATGCAACCGTTGGCCTTATTGGCTGCATTTTTCAAGTTTTATAATAGGACTTTTATCAAACTTTTATGGTGCAATACCGGCCTTAGACTCTTTTAAACCGGGAAGAACAGGAGAGGAAGAAAGTATGTATTGGCACAAATTATGGTCAATATGAACACTTTTCTTGCGATGATAACAACAAGAAACATGAAGAAAAATTTAATTCCATCACGATATCGTCTCAAAACTCTCGCGAAAACACCGAAAATTCTGATTCGAGATCGCAGAAGAAAATTCTCCTCTTCTTCTCTATGATTTTAAAAAGCACATCATGTGGAAATTATATTTTTTCAATCCGGTATAGTGGCGTTTCTGAACTTTTTGCTATCGCGGAACCTTCGAAATATTTTCCATGTGCAATACATTAAAAATAATATCCACTTTCTAAGGAATCTATGAAGCACTGAGAGGTGAGAGGCTGATAAATTTTCCACTTTTACTAGAGATTATGCATAATACCCAAGCGTCATTGGTAAATCTAAAATTAAAAAAAAATATCACTCTTACCGGCGATTATGCATAATAACCAAGTGCCATTGGCAAAATTTGATAAATATGTAAAAAGTTCCAAATGAGTCCAGTACAGTATGTGTGATGAATATAGTCGGGCCCCTATATAATGAGAACAAAGTTTAGGATCGTACTCCGTTATAATGGTACACTATATGTATAAATTATTATGCATTGTATATCATATAGTACTATACATTGTATACTATGCATAATTGTTGGTAAAAGTGATTAATTTAGGGAAATTGTAAAACTTACCAAAATGCTCGTCGATTATGCTCGATTATGCGTAATAACTGGATTTATCACATCATACCGTAATATATACATCGATTAGGGGATAATCTGGAATACATTCATAGCTTGAAGATCACCTGGAATATATTCATGGTATAAGGATCAAGTGTATATATATATATATATATATATCCATGACCTAGGAGAATCACTTGAAAAATACACATGGAAGATGAATTATGTGGAAATGAAGTATAAGTTATTATATCCTAAGCATAATAGTATTAAATAAAGTATAATTTATTAATAATAATGGCATAAGAATCACACACACACACACATGAAAAATATCCATGGTATAAGAATCACTTGTAAAATATTCATAGGTAAGGAGTCATCTAAATATAACCACGGTATAAGAATCACATGTGAAATATCCGTTGCATAACGATCATGCATAAAACATCAATGGCCTAGGATTCACCTCGAGATTATCCATGGTCTCTAACGATGTGTTCTTTTCCTTTGCAGTATCATTTATCTATCTCTTGAAAAAAAACAAAGATATCAAAGCAGCTGAAATCCCATCACGATATTATCTCATAACCTCTTACATGTTACTCTACAATCTAGGATGGAAAAAATCTCTCTCTCTCTCTCTCTCTCACACACACACACACACACCATGTGAAAATGAGACTTTTCAACAACATGCGAGAAGGGGGAAAATGTGTCGGAACATTGACGGGGTGAATATCCTCACCTTTCTCGCGATTATTTGTATTTGTTTTTTCGTTAAAAATTTTTGCAACACGTTTCGCAATCGCCTAAAAAGCTTTCTCAATGAAAAAAAAAAAGAATAACACACAATACCCGGAGCAAGAAAAGACAGAACTTGAGTACAAAAAGAGGAGAAACTGCCCACCTGTGTATCGATGTGTTTTGTTAGAACAAGAAAAACGCATGTAAGAGAAATATCTCTTCGCAATTTTGTGTTAAGAGCACTAACACGGACCCCTCACGTACACTTGAAAATGGCCCTAGCGCGTACAGTTGCGTACAGAAACACCAAGGAAGGAGAGAAACGCGCCAGATTTTTACCCTCGGGAGATTTTGATCTTCAAGGGATATATATGAATTCTCCAAGTTTTTTTTTATTTTTTTTTTATTTTGGATCCTTCTAAGTACTCTGTTTCCTTTCTGGTATTTCTTAGAAGTGTTTGTAAGATACACGCTCCACTTTATCTCCATTTCTTTGCTTTTGCTCATCGGGAACCTTGAACAACAAGGAGGAACCCAAGAAAGAAAGAGCCAAGGAAGTTCTTTCGTTTATGACCTCTCGGTGTATATATATATATATTGTGAATTTGTTTCGTATTTTTTGTTTCCATTTCTATGCTTGTGGACGGTTAAAGTGAATAATTCAATTGGATTTCCAGGTATGTAATAGGTCAGGAGTCAAGATCATGGACTTCCCGTTTTGTTTTTGCACCCGCGCGTGTATGAGTTTTGGTCACTTGAGATGGGAGGTGGACTTCCTTGCCTTACTTGAATGATGTTGATCCTTGTGATGATCGCGTGATCTATAAAAATCGGGGAAGTGACTTTCAATATGGATAAATTGCAGCTTATCGATTCGGTTCATTGTTATCTGCTGTCTTAAAGCTATTGATTTTTGTTCAGAGTGGGCATTGCAGCTATTCAGTTTGAAAAAATTCAAGCATTTCCATATTTATTTAAGAAAATTTCAAACAGATGGCAGCACGAACACGACACAAGTGCCACTCGACAACATAAATACGTTAGGGCCCCACACACACTCAGAACACACATTCCGGCATGTGGCGATTTGTTAGAAATTCCGTGGGGGAATGTGTATGAGGTGCATGTAGGTTTAAGTACTAGTGGCTATTCAGGTTGCCGATGGTCTTTTTTTACAGTGGTTCGGAATCAATATTATAGAAGAACTTGGTTAATTCGAATTTCGGAAAATTCGAACTTCTACGAACTCCCCTTGGGTTTCATATTTAATTTAATGTTAAAATTTCTTGTTTGATTCGAATTTTTTTTCGAGTTCTTTGGATAGTTGGAAGTTCGGAGGAGAAAGATCTTAACATTTGTGTGATCAAATTCAGTTTGGAAAAAATCTACAAGAAACCAGGTTTTGGTTTTCTCGATCAAGTTGTTAAACAACACATTTTTAAAGCTTAAAGTTTGAAATTTTGTTTTTCCTCTACTCTTTTTTTCTTGATAATTTAATGTCCATTTTAACATTGTTCAGCTGGAGTTCATCGAGACTGTGTATCTCTTGATACCAATTACGCTTTTCAACCTATAGAGATCCAGGTGTAACATTCAGAATCTGAATCCTTTTGTCGTCATTAAGAGTATGGAAAGTATCGGAAAGTTCAAATTGTAATTCGTTAAAGGAAGTATATTTCCTTGATACTAATTGGAATGATAAGAAAAATTTGGGGAAACTGTTGTCTAACGGATGATCATGAACTGTTTCCGTAAATCAAGCTAGTCAAGAAATTCTGCAGTGATGCCAATTCCACAACAGTGGAATAATGTGGCAGCTACGATCAATTATTATAATTAGAAATTTTATTAAATTTCAGTTTCGTAACTAATGATAAAATTTTAATAATTCACAATTATTATCCTATGTGAATGGTGATGATTAAGTTGCAATTTGTAGTCATTTTGAAGATTTAGAGTTGATTAATTGGATAATTGAACTTTTTTTCTAGGGACTTTGGACTTCGAATTAACTAAGTTCAACTGTATTATGTTGGAGTCATAACGAAAATTAGCATTAAAATGAATAGCTATATTTATTGTGTTTTGGTGGTGATAATTTACGGTTGCATCGTGTCCACTAGATTCCTCTCCGGGTGTGATTGGATTTCATATCATTAATTTTTTGTCGGGGATTATATATTAAGTGCTTAAAGTCTATGCATGCATCATTTTTGAATCAGTTTTCTTCTACAGTTCCTCAGTCATTTTTGTTCTAAAAGGACGAATTTCTTCTAATATGGGGAAGTTCGTTTCTGGAAAGACGAATTTCCCAAAATTTGGATGAGTTTGTTTCTTGAAAAAACGAACTTCACCGAGATATGTAGAAAACTGGTTGGTTCTTAGATGCAGAAATGATGACTAAGGAAGAGAAATTATTCACATTTGCCTCCACTAGAACTCGAACCGTAGCCCTCTCGCATTCCGGGTGAGTGCGCTATCACTATGCTATAGGAGCAATGAGAAATTTCTTCTTTGTGGGCATGTGTGCTGAACGGTACCGTGCGATGGGCGGTAATATCTGACAAGTGGAGAGGTCATTTACAAAGACAAATGTTGTCTATTCTGGCTGGATTCCCAACGAGCAGGGCAAGTTTCTTTCATTCTGATATGATTGTTTTGGCGAAAGACGAATTTATACTAATCTGGCTCAGTTTGTTTCTGGAAAGATGAATGTATCCTACATGACTGAATTCTTCTCTGGAAAGACAAATTTCTCTTATTCTGCGTGGATTATTTTCAAGATAGATAAATATCTATCTGTCTGATTGAGTTTGTTTCTGGAGAGAATTTCTCTGGACGGATTTGTCCTATTTTGGTTGAATTCTTTTCCCGAGTTTTTTTCTAAAAATTAGAGTTTCTTCTTGTCTGTCTATGTGTCTTGCGGAAAAGACGAATTTTTCATAGTCTCGCTGAGTCCCTTTCTCGTGAAGGACGAACATTTTCTAGTTTTGCTGAGTTTTTTTTCCAGAAAGACCAAATTTTCCTATTCTGCTGAGGTCTTTTTCGAAAAGGCAAATTTCTCCTATTCGGACATTTCTTTTTTGAAAATACGATTTTTTTCTGGTTTTGTCTAAGTCTGTTTTTCTGGAAAGACGAATTTCTTTTAGTTTGGTTGTGTTTGTTTCGAGAAAGATGAATTTCTACTAGTCTGATTGAATTCTTTTCTGGAAAGATGAATTTCCCTTAGTCGGACTAAATTATTTTTTAAAAAGCCAAAAGACAAATTTTTCCTTGTCCGAATGAACTCTTTTCTAAAAAGACAAATGTCTCGTAGTCTTGCTGAGTATATAGGTACTGAAAAACATAAAACCCTCAGATTACTGTGCAATGTAGGCTGATTAAATTATGTAGAGCCTGTAAGTGTCCATGCGACATTATTTCCTGGTCCTTGAATAGAGATGCATGCCCCTAAAAATAATCTTGTAAAATAACAGAAAAAACGTCATCATGGCATGACATTTTGAACCACTTCATCAGTAGCAATCGGCAATCATAGTGAAGCTCATACAGGAAAAATGAAAAGCTTCTCGATGACGTCGGCGAATGAAAGCGTTTCAAACCCGGGTCATTACTCTAGAATACATTCCTTGGACTTCTTGAGCACGAACTTAATACGTCCAGACACCCCACGTATGCATCCAATCAAAAGGAATCCAGATGAGTACTTGTAAATGTTCATCTTCACATTGACATAAGAGACAGTTATGAAGGTTAGTTGAAGCATTCCTATGCCATTTATACGTATCTAATATTGTATATAAAATATATTTAAAAAAAACCACATAGAGTCTCACAAATGACTCCACGATCATACTCACAGGAGAAACATTGTGAAGAATGGTAGATGAAAAGGTTATGAAAAAAGGTCATTGTATCTTATCATTCAGGGAGAGTAAAACGCATAAAACGAATCAGTCACGGTTAAACGTGACCAACGAATCAGTTTTAAGAAGAAAAAAAAAATGTATATTGAAGAATACATATACAGAGCCATTAAGTGAAACCACGGAACATATTCAGCAACACGTGAAACATTTTATAAACGGGAAGAGAAAAAGAGCTACATAAATACATAATACAAGAGATAGGTTGATCGCTTTTCAACATTTTCCTCATATCTCGAGGGGGTAAGGTAGGCCGCCTTATTATACAACTGCTTGGAAGGAGGTGTGGTCAGCCTTCAAATTATACTCCGTAGAGAAATAGGCCCTAAGGGGCCAAACCTAGACCTAAACACGGCCTAAATAAAAAGAAATAAAGCCTAACTGAATTACCCTAACGATATATCTTATCTGTTTTCTTCCTATTATTATTATTTTTTTATGAATGTATATTATAACAAACGTTGATGATGAAGTTCTGATGGCGCTGAGGATAATTTTGAATATAGAAAAGATATTATATTATGTATTATAACTATGATGATGGCGTGCTGAGAAAGAGATAAAAGCTCATGGAGGTATGAAAATCGGGAGTTTAATGGCGTATATCAAAATACCCGCGAAAAATGGCCGATGCCGCTGCTGCCGGTTATCATTATCATGAGAATTAGTTAAGCCTTGTACTGGCTATACGTGAACTGATTTATTCAGTAGGTTCTATTTCTTTTTATGTTTTGATGGTCTTGCTCGTTCGTGTAAAGGCCGATGCCATGGAGTTTAATTGTGTTGATTGATTTTGAATTTTTAATTGCGCTAATTGAAAATTAATTGAAATTTGTTCAAATTAGAATGTTATAAAATATGCGGAAGAAACGAGAAAAAAATCATAAATCGGAGTCATCGTTTCTCTTTTATAAAAATTCCAATGCTCTTAACCATTTCACCGGCATTGACGAGATATCTCGCCTTCTTAAAAGCCTTTTATTTAAGTAATGACAAGCCCAAGTCGTTCGTTAAAAGACGATTTCTCAATGAAATAAATTTTTGTTCCCCTTCCCCTGATGAAAATCGGAAGAAAGTCTACATAAATGGAATTTTACAGGGGGGTTTAATGATTTCTGTGATGGCAGTAAAAGTTTTGTCTCGGTTGCACACAATAGGTGGCCTGCGAAAAGTATAAGTAGCAAAAATCTGACCATATTTCATTGACAAAAAAAATCGGGATACATGTAAGACATCGCTAATTATCGCCAAAAAATTTCCAAAGTTAAGTGAAATTGCCAAACTCTCGGTAAAATTACCGAAGAATCATTAGTAGCGAAAAATAAATGACCACTGTAAATCGCAATGATTCAAAATGTTATTCATCAACGTACAGCAAATACAAAGGTACGCGTTTAATAAATACAGTGGAGTTCGCTACCAACATTCACCCTTGGTTATTCGAGAAGTGTATGTTATAAGCGTCGCTCATTTATTTTTCGCCACTAATGATTCTCCGGTAATTTTACCGAGAGTTGGCAATTTCACTTACCTTTGGAAATTTTTTGGCGATAATTAACGATGTCTTGCATGTATCCCGATTTTTTTTATGAATGAAATATGGTCTTGGAGTTAGCTTACATAGCAGTTGCATGTATGCATAAAGTAGAGTACATTGAAATTTTCTCGGACAAAATAAGCTGATGCAGCACGTATTTAAATTTAGTACAGAATGAATATAATTTTGAAAAAATTTAGTGCATAGGCTACAGGATATGTGAAGCTTGCATACATTTTTTTCCTTAGTTTAGCTGATTTCACTGACATTATGTGAGCTTATGTTGAACGGTTTCCATTCAAAGTTGCCAGCATTTATGTAATAAATAATTAAAATAAGCAACTAACGTTCATGAATTTTTCTCGACATCAATCAACATGGTTCTGCATAGCATAAATTTACTTGAAACCTTTGGGTGGAACGAGCGTCCTCGCTGAGTGTAGCTCAGCTTCTTTATCATGTCTATGCAGATTCGAAAACATTAGTGCTCTAAGAAAATTAATTCAATAGGGTGTAATTGGAAAATCCTTTAAATTTTCTGCGCCACGTTTTGTGGGCTAGAAATGTACAACTAAGAAAGACTTCTCATATGAGTATTGAATATTGATTTACAGATAGTACAAATGTTTGTTTATTACTGCCATCTATCAAATGATACAAAGATAACAGAAGAACTAAACATTTAAGAATTCAAATAGCACATTTTATGTAATTTTCACAGAAATGCATAGAAAAAAAAAGTTCGAGATTTTTTTTTTACAATACATAATTTTACAGTTAGAACAGTTATATTTGTTACTAACAGGTAGCGCTTTGCAGCTGTAGACAATTACTCTGCTATTGTAATTATTCCCAGCCAATGTAATTATTTCGATGATTTTTCGTTATATAAACGTTTCAATAATTTGGTTACTATAAAAATTCCCACGGCTTCCTGTGAAGAAAAAATGAATCAAAGTATCATCTGTGTACTAAACATGTTGCAGAAAATAAGTCGTAATTTTTTTTTTGAGGTTTTTGTTTGCAGTACGTTATATCGAATCATTTTCTAGGTTAAGGGAGGGCTTTTTATTACGATATATACACAATGTATGTTTTAAGTGGGGTATGCAATAACAGAGATAAAAATATAAGGAAGTGAATGGGCCGAAAAAATCCGGAATTACACCATATGCTATATACACGGTATATGTTATATCCAGGGAATGGTATAAGTGTACTCGACTGCATCCTAGATAAATATATTTTTATGATTATAACTTTTTAGAGTTATAATTCTGATAATTTTGAAAATAATCTCAACCCTTGATTACCGTCGAGAATAAAAATACAAAAAAAAAAATTCGCCTAAATTAAGGTATTTTTCGTGAAATACAGGTCCTGTATATGTACCAGTAAAATAAAGAGTATATAATAAAACAATATACAATAAATTTTTTAAATATTAGATTATTAAATTTTTTAACAATAAAAAAAAGTATAGTATATACCTAAATACTCCCTACGTACACTAGTTTCTGGCCCTCGAATGGTAATAATACTACATAACTGGCCCACGGATTAAGAAGGTTATGCAGTGCTCCCCGGTGTCAATATTTTTGTAGCGCCATCTATTAAACATCAATAACATCCAATGCTATTAAATCGCGTCTAAGCCCCTCAAGAGTTGCGTTCGGTTATTTCCATTTTGTGGTAAGTTCCAGTCGTTTATTCTTCTTGGTGATCTCAAGTATCCCCCGGACACTTCATCAAAATCATTCGAATCCGTGTAAATCCGTACCAACTGAACATCGAGATAACAGCAGTAGCAGCGCTATAGTTTGCCCGTTCTATTATCCACACGAGGAAAATCGAATGCGTTATGTTTAATGTACGTCCCGGGTATAACGCACCAGCATTATACTATTTATACACTATCCATTATGTCCATTAGAGGGTAAATGCATCAATTAGTTATTACGAAATGGTTCTCAGCCGCGCTTCCCGTCCCTTAATCAAACAGAGCAGCGACGATCATCAAAGCCCATGTTTCCTACCGATGACGTCACGTGGATTCCGATCCTGCTGATTGTCCAAACTGGGTTCGGAATCCCGTATTCGTCTAACACTTGTGCTCAAAATCGAATATTCCCTCTCTCTCTCTCTCACACACACACCGAGCGCTCTCTTGGATTCCATCACTTAACCGGAGGGGGGGGGGATCCTTCCATATATATCGGCCATCGTCTTAAGTTAGCGATTGCCATTATTCATTCGTATCTATTGTAAGGGTTGAGCAGCGTAGTGATCGAATACCAGCTGTTCATTCACCAACAAAGCCGATATTAGGTACAGTATCTTCCATTCCCCTTATATTTGGCGAAGTTTGTAAATTTATACCACACACAACCAGATGCACCCGCACATGCACACGGATACCATCCGTAACTATACTTGTATGCTTCAACTTCCCTTATAATGCCCATTAATCCCAATTTGAGATAGGCATCGGTAAAAGGTAATCATCAACAAAGTTATTGACCGGATAGCGGATCGTCATTCATGCAAGCAATCTTTCTTGATGCTTCATTGTAGGTTGTAGGTGCACCTTGCTTACCTCAACCTCATAGAACAGTGGTCTTCAATGCATGGGTCGCGGGCCACGGGTGACTCTGGGAATTTTTTTTTTTTTAGCCGTGGCCCTAACAGTTTTTTTCCAATTGGATAAAAAATGTACTAGACCTGATAAAAGGCGAATAAATGAAAATAAAAAAAATCGATTTTTAGCCCGATTTTTATTTTGATACTAATCGGGACATCTTGAAAACAATTTTCAATGGGAGGGGGGGTCTCCTGAGGGCAACAATGTCAAATTGTAAGACAATGGATAAAATTACCTATTAACACTGAATGAACGCCAGAACTTTGCCACTGGACTTATCCCGTTGCCGAGATCTCTTCCAGCCCAGCTTCGTGGCAGAGTCTACAACACTTTATTTTGTTTCAAAAAAGAAAAAGAAAAAAACATACAAAATTTTTACAATATATTTTCCCTGGACAATTGGGTACTGTCGGGATTAACAAATTTCTGTTAATTCAAATTAAAATCTGAGATGCTTTCTAGATACAAAAGTAACCCTGCGCAGATTTGATACATTACCAGGGTCGTCCCTCAATCTTAAAAATTCATTACAGATGTGCTCAGTCCTAGATATGCGTATAAATAAGACTTTACAATCTAAAATATGTGTAGGATGCTAGCTTATCTCTAGAACCTAGAGGCTTGCGTTGCTTTGGAAATACTCAGGAGACCTGCTTATATATGCTTAGGAATGCGTATGATTCTTGCCGATCTGTATAGAGTAATAAATTACTTTCGCAGATATATTTACTCATATATATATATATATATATGAGTAAATATATATGCGAAAGTATATATATATATATATATATATTATATATACAAAATTTATATATATATTTATATATATATATATATATATATATATACGGGGTGATTATAAAAAAACTATCCCGACATATGGGCCCCTAACTATCATACCATTCACAGAAACTGAATGAAATTTTGGCATAAGGTATTTTGAAGTATGCGCTCAAGAATGATCTTGAAAACAACAGTGTCACTCTAACAGTTACGGTTATAGTGAGAAAATTTTGAAAATATCAAATGGCAACACCAAGTTTTTTGTATTGGAATGCGATCTCCATTGTAAAAAACACTAAATAGCGTTGGAATGGCACCTGTAGCACGAAAATCCCCAGAGCTAGGCAAGGAAAAAGTAAAAAGGACTTTGCCGTGCACCAGAGCATTAATGTTCGTTTCATTCGTCACACCGTTTGAGATCCCAGCCTGATTAGTCCTCCACAAGGTCATGTGGAAAATTTGTGAAACACAATAAAATGCTTTATTTTATGCTGCTTCTCTGTCCTTATTGGTTGTCCTCACTTTTAGCCTATCTACCGCCGGTGATTTTCATGCTACAGTTGAAGTTCGAACGCTATTTAGGGTTTTCACAATGGAGATCACATTCCAATACAAAAAACTTGGTGTTGCCGTTTGATATTTTCAAAATTTTCTCACTGTAACCGTAACTGTTAGAGTGACACTGTTGTTTTCCATATCGTTCTTGAGCGCATACATCAAAATACCTTACGCCAAAATTTCATTCAGTTTCTGTGAATGGTATGATAGTTAGGGGCCCATATGTCGGGATAGTTTTTTTATAATCACCCTGTATATATATTGAGAGGCATATTTCTCTCCTGTACATAATCTTTCTGACTTATTATATTTCATATTTATGGTAATATATTTTTATTGCTTTGATATTATAAATATGAAATTAAGTTAGCACATGTGCTGTTACCTACAGGAGAAATATAAAACTATCTAGTTATACATCAAATAAAATGATTTGGGTTTTCAACCAATGTTCAGCATGAAAATGCAGCAAATATATTATGAAACTTTTTACTTTTTTAATTTTTGTTGCATACGAGTGAAATTTTTATGCGCCAATTAGTACTTAATAATAATTAATACCAGTTACTTTTTTTTTCCTTCGACATCATAACAAAACATTTTGCGATGAACATAAAATACAGTAATCGGTTTTTTTGGCGCATAAAGTGTACACTAGTATCAGCATTAATATTAAACAAAATGTATGTATATATACTTTAATAGAAATACAAACACAAAGTCACAACAAGCAAATTTTCGGACGAGGTGCTAGAAAAAAGATTCCCATAAAATATGGATGTTAAATACCGAGTGGGCAAAAAATCCGCAGAAACTTTGAAAATGAATAAAACCAAATTGAAAACGGTTTGCAGGGTTAGCATCGCTAACTTACGGGAATTATTTTTTAGATATAAAAAACGAATAACTCAAAAAACAACAGCCGATACGTGATGCTGAAGAAAACAAGTGAAACAAAAGATGCCTCTAAATCGTTTATTACAGCATCATGTGTTACACATGACAACCACCACCACAGGGAATTAACACATTGCAGGCGAGTCACAAATCCAGCAACCTACGGCAGAGTGCTGCAGGTCCACATACACGGTTTACTAAAGGAACTAGTTGTGGATTAGGAGCGCAAGTTCTTATAACCGTCTCATTTGCATATTTCCACCGAAGTTGCTCGTACCAGCGCCATCTATCAGCTGTTTATTGAGGATTTTTTTTCCCGTGTTAAAAACTTCTCGTGACCAAGCGATGCTAACCCTGCAAACCGTTTTTTATTTAGGTTATTTTTCACGGGTTCATTCATTTTTAAAGTTTCTACTGACTTTTTGCCCGCCCTGTACAACCAAAAGGCAACAACCCAATATAAAAGTATATATCCCGAAAGGAAAACCTAATATAAAAACTCTTAATACCATATATTGTTTATTTTCATGCTGCAAATTTGTTTAAGACTAACTACCATTTAATAATTATGACAGAATTTTGCTTTTATTTGGCAGATGGCAACGAAAGTGCTAACGAATAATTTGATTGATTTTTGAGAGTAGTATTACGCAGTTTTTAAATCTGAGATGCTTTCTAGATTCAAAAGTAACCCTGCGCACATTTGATACATTACCAGGGCCACCCCCTCAATCTTAAAAATTCATTACTATAGAATAAGACTTTACAATCTAAAATATGTGTAGGATGCTAGCTTATCTCTAGAACCTAGAGGCTTGCGTTGCTTTGGAAATACTACGGAGACCTGCTTATATATGCTTAGGAATGCGTATGATTCTTGCCGATCTGTATAGAGTAATAAATTACTTTAGCACAAGCGTAGGGTATTCGCGAAATCCCAGATATGCATAAAATGACTGGTTTTTTCCCTAGATGCTAGCAAGCTTGCTTATGAATTACGCGTACAATTTTCGCCTATCATAAGAGAAGTGTGGGATACCTGCACACCTTTAGACATAGGTAAGATACTTCTTCACCCCTTGACACGCATAAGATACTTGCTTATCCGTAGACAGTACAGCGAGTATGAAGCGTACATATCCCTCCACATAGGTAGAAATCTTGCCCACACCCAGAAATTCTAAGAATGTTTGCTCAACCCCTGCCCATTAAAGCGTAGGTAAGGTTGTACAACCCCCTCCCGGACGTTTATAACACTCCCGCTGTAACTAATGTTTTGCGCTTTCATACCGTTTTCTTCTGGCGTCGATGCTAATTTCCAACGACCACCGGGCTAACCCGTCAGGACTACAAAACGGTACGAGTGCTACCAGTTGGGAACCGCCGACTAGATATGTCCTCCACTAACACAGGTGTGACAACAACATCAAATTCCCACAAAAAAAAAATCCAGAGGAACCGTCTTGGGAATGTCTTGTAACCCGTAGCACCTCGAATAAAGAAACAAAATAACACAACCACGCCCTAAACTTCTCGGTGTGTTTTCTTCTAGGAAAGGGTCTCCTGGAGTAGGAATAGGAGAAAAAAAAAATACATATTACTCTTGCTGCTGCTGCTTTTCCAGTGCCAGTTTTTCCTACAACAGGAGTGGGAGAAAAAAAAAAAAAGGATGGAGGTAAAAGTATATCGACCGGGCCTCGGTATAGCGAGCGAGCAATCGACTAAGGGCTTCTTTTTAGTTTTTCCTGAAGATTCGGGAGGTTGTGGCTCTTTTCCGTGGCACTCTCTCTCTCTTGGGAAAAGCAACACCTGGCAATGGAAGCGTGTTGTTGTGTGTGCTCGCTCTTCGCTAGGTGTACTGTACTGTGTACTGTGTATAGTGTTGAAGAGATGGTGTGGAAGAGGAAAAAAGGCTTCATAACATGTAACGCTCTCCAGCGCGATCTTTTCATGGTTTTCGCCCCGTTTTATTTATATATATATATTTTTTTCATCTCATATCATATCTTTAGGTATTTCTCGCCTGAAGCCTCATGAATAGATGGTTTCTATGGGCTAGATGAAAGCCTCTCGCTCTCCATAATTTTTTTTCCTCCTCCTCCTGTGCATTATTTGTTCTCCGGTTGGTGCTTTATTAGCGCGGCTAACAAAGTTATGCGCATAGGTTATGCACCTATCGGATCCTAAATGCCTTTACTATGCCTTCTCGGTATTACCTGCGTGTTATGTAAATGAGGTGTATTTCGTTCTTGACGTGTTTTGAAAAAAAAATTACTCTCCGATGGATATTATTTTTGTTTTCTCGCAAGTTTTAGGCAAGATCTGGTGACTTTTTGAAGAGTCCATGCAAAAAACAAGCAGGTCCATTTTTTTTTTCAGGTATTCATTGATATCATAAAATTACCCTGTTTTGTTTGGTGAAACCACCAAATTTATCCAAATTATGTGGTTAAGAAATTGCACTAAAAAAAGCACTCGCTGAGGCAAGAGCCACGTATATGGATACGAATAAAATCTAATCGTGAAACACATGCGCTGGGTAGGATCACGCGCTGCGGACGACGTAAATTAGCGCTTGTGCGGTTACATGCCCATTGAGTTGGATTGGACGCGCGGGACACGTTGCTTGGCCTCCACCTTCGCCGGATCTCAATTCGTGTGACTTTTTCCTATGGGCCCAACTTAAATCACTAGTTTATGCGGCGCCTGTGGACACACCGGAGGATCTCATAGCGTGGATTGTCGTCGCTGCGGCAGACATCAAAAGCGTACCTGGTATCTTCGAGCGCGTCTGGGAATCGTTTTTACGTGTGCAATGACATCAGCGGCCGCCACTTCCAACTCTTGTAATAATTAATCAAATGAATCTTTTTTGTAGTTATTATTGTGATTTTTGTCGTTCCAGCGTGACGTCGAAACCTGCGTGCATTTTTTCGCGGTTTTCACCCTCTCGACGTGATCTGCGATACCATGTTCCATTGCAATTTTTGTTCCTCTTGATGTCTACTAACAACCCTCTGAATTTATCGGCCCATCAACAGAACACCCTGTAGTATCACAAGGAAACAGTTATTTTCCGGATATTATGCTGAGGTGAACTCGGAAAGAAAAGTCATCACGCAAACTAAACTAATCCAACTCTTGTAAGATTTGTAAAAGGCGCTGAAGTAGAGGCTACTAATGTCTCTACTTCAGTGCCTGGGTTCGAGTCCCGGCGGAGACTTGATGACTTTTCTTTCCGAGTTCACCTCAGCATAATATACGGAAAATAACTGTTTCCTTGATATCTCGAGCTGAGAAAAAGCCATCTATTGCTGACTAACCCTGTAATATCACAGGGTGTTCAGAGATAAATCACTTATTATTCATAATAACCGGTTATTATGAATACTTACCAATCGTCTTGGTAAGTTTAATAAATTTAAAACTTTTACGGCGGATATGGAATATCCATAATACCTAAGCGTATTTGGTAAATTTGAAAAACACTAAAAAATATATCAGTTTTACCGGAGATTATGCGTAACACCCAAGCACAGTTAGTGAACTTGATACATACTTGCAATTTATCACCTTTATCTGTGATTATGCATAATACTTTGGTGTAATTAGTGAATTTGATAAATGTGAAATGAAAGCGTAGTATGCGTAATGAACATAGTCGGACCAAGATATAATAATAATAAATTTTAAGACCGTATCCTGATATGATGATGCAATACATGCGTGAAATATCATTTATATCATATAGTTCGATTTATCCTTTTACTAATGACGCTTGGTATTATGAATAATCGCTAGTAAAAGTGATATTTTTTTAACACACCCAACGACGCTTGTACACTATGCATAATCGCATAATAAAATTGATAAATTTAATAAAATTTACCAAACTTACCAAAATGCTTGGTATGTATGCATAATACCCGGTTGTTATAGATAAAACAACAGCATTCACCGTAACATATATATAAGTTACCGGCCATGCCGCTCCACACACACACACATATCTGAGTAAATTATATATTCCATTATAAACATTCTACTTATTGTACCTAAGTGAAAAAGAAAATCAAAATCGAAATCATAAAGTAGTTAAATGAAAGTCTTTTATATAAGGAAAACAATAGATTTCTATCTTGTGAGAAATTATAAACATTCAAAACCTAACGTAACGCCATCTATACAATTATTTACAATTTAAAAAACAAAAAATAATGATTTTTCTCTAAAATTTCATGAATAAATTTCCAGTCACAAAGAAAAAACAAAGAAAACATTTTTTTTCCCTCTTTTAAAATTAATTGAAAGGGAAAGAAAATTTGATTCATTATTCATCATGCCGAGATGCTTGTTTTCCTTACCCTCTTACTCATAATTCATTATTCCCTCATTTGCATAGAGGGACACGAGAAATTAATGTACGTAACGCACGCTACAGTCGGATATCAAACGTTTTGCGACACAATCCCCTCCCCATATCCCGAATATTAAAAATATTTTCCCATTAAATATTTTGCTTTTGTTTTCATTAATGAATTGTTTTTCATTGTATTTAATAATTGTTTTTTTTTTCGTTCGAGTTATTAATTATTTTTCCAAAAAAAAATTCATCCTTTTATTAAAGAGTATTATTGGTTTTTCTTTTTTTAAATAATAATAATAATTTCACAAACGTTTTAATGGAAAAATTTCTTCTAGATATGAGTAAAACACTCATTGCAAGCCCCTCATTAAAGATAATAGATCGTTTGTCATGATTATGTTCTTGATGATGAGTTTTCCGCTCTCGAATAAATTAATAATTCTAGTCAATAATGATTATAATATTTTTTTCCCTCATTTGAAGTACAATCAATTTATGGTGGGTTTTAGGAACAATAAATAATTCAATATTTTGCTCTGAATCCTTAAAAAAATGATGAATTAATGAAGTATTGAGTAATTACTTAGTATCGTTGATTGTGGGCGAGGTGTAAATCAAATTATTGCGTAATAATCATCGATTAATCAAGCTTCAACAGCGGATTCCTTCTCAAGATAAGAATGAATATTTTCTCAGATCTATACGTTTTTGATCATCAATAAGTCCTCAACCGGAGTCCCTTTTGTTTGGTTTGTCACGGGCCAAAACCCTCAGCAGGAGTCAATTATGTGTATTGTGTATCATAGGACCCTTAACCGGAGGCTGCATGACACCTTTGCATTTCCAAATGGGCTGCAGATGAAAATCAAATGGATGGGGAACTATCGCAGGTGATTAAGGGGGGGCCACAGAGTGTTGAAAAAATGCCGATTGTAAATTAAAAAAAGAATTTAATTGAAATAATGATGAAAATCAAGTAGGACTTTTTTTTAATCCAGCAGAGGACTAAAAGAGGCAGCAAAAGAAGTACAATCAGTTAAATCAAGAAAAAATGTACGCAAGTTTTACGTATCCTAATAGCTTGTACTGTACTTCAATAAATTTTCGAAATTATATAATTGATTCGATATTAAATTTAAAAACAAGTGCTGCACAAGTAAATTTTGTCCGAGGAAATCTCAATGCACTTTATGCATGTGCATAGAACGTCTATGTATATAAGCTAATTCCAAGACGTTGCTTATAACATATGCATCGGCTACAGCATACACCTCGAATCACCAAGGGGGAGCGAAAACTCGACTACATTCGTTAAACATATTCTATTCTGTATGTTTTATGTTGATGAACTACATTTAGAATACATTAGAATCTTACTCTCAAACACCATAGTACCGAATTTCATTATCATGAGGCCCTCCATGGACTTGAGTCCCCGGGTCATGTATGGGTTGGCCAAGGCGTTCAGACTATGTAAAAGTTACGATATAATCATGGACACCTTGACGAGTTCGCGGGGCTGTTGACTTTTGGGACACGCTTTCAACTTTCAACATTCTATAAAAACTGACTTTTTTGTGGTAAAACAAGAAGGTACAGGATTCATGAATAACAAAAAAACAAATGAAGAGAGCAAACAGAAAAAAAGTTAATAAAAAAGCTCAAAATGAAAAGAGGAAAAGGATTTGCTTCAGAGCCATTGCTTTACTATAATTTCAGGGATTCTTGACCTTCTGTGTGTCTATTCTATGCTCTTCAGCAGTGATTCCCAACGTGGGCGATGGAAAGTTAAAGAGGGGCGGTAGAAGCTACGGGTATAACATAGGATCCTATGGGTCAGATCAGATTGCGTTGGGGAGCGATGGAAGAAAAAAATTTCTGAAGAAGGGGGCGATGGGACAAAAAAGGTTATGAAACTGCTCTACACTATGCCAATAAAGTGAAAGCCATAGACCCACTTCACAGAATAATCTCTAATATATAGCAATTTAAAAACAATGGGTTAATTGTTTTTATATCTAAGCTCATGGGCCAAGTGATATCTCTGGAGAAAAACCCCTAATTTAAAAACAATGGTTGAATTGTTTTCACATCCAAGCTCCTGGACCAAGTGAATTCTCTCGAGAGAAACCCTCTAACGGGTCCTTGGACCCCTGCTTAACAACGCCTGCTTTGAATGACTATGGGTCTCTTCATGATTCCTGGGGGGGGGGGGGTGATTGGTAAAGGCCCTCCTTGCCATACAAATTGAGACACCACTGATTTTTTTACTATCATTTAAAATTTTTAACTGTTTAATTGCACTGCGGCCCATATAAGTTGCGCGTTCAAGTGAGCAACGACCACTTACAAAGACATTCAAGTGGCTTCCACTCACCAAAGGTCTTAATATCCTTGACGTCATTTTACATATAATTGGATTACAAAAATTTAATTTTCTCACGAGGACATTGAATTACATTTTAAAAAGTATATACTGTTACATTCTAAACTGCGAGTGAGTGTTATGATCGCGGAGAAATATTTCATCACTTACTTTGCCGTTGCCTTCGAAAAGTATTTATTCGTCTACAAAAAATGCCACACCAGACAGCTAAAAGGACCTCTCATCGCCACATTTCGTCTTCATAAGGACCAGTAATTGATTCCGAGCCAATCATTGGAGACGTCAAAATCACGGAAAAATGTGCATTTTAGGCGCTGTCTACCGAACCGAATTTACGATCCATATGACGATTGTTTTTCTAACATCACTATTAATATAATGACCACATAAACTCATCTATTGAAAGAATGAAAACATTCACATTCGCGTGGGTTGAGAGAAGACGGGTTATTATATCGAGAAATTTACTTTCGGATCCCGATCACGCGCTGTTCGGTCAGCCGAAGTTCTCGGTATCTACACACACACAATTCGGTTAATTGAGTCTCTACTATAATTCTGATTCATTGATTATACTCTTTCTCGCCATTATCGTATACTCATCAAGAGTAGCAATCGATATGATGCTATAGTGATGGAATAGCAGGTGGTACACACACCCCCCCATAAAAAACGGAAATACGTACTAATACGTGAAAAATATCAGGAAAGGGTGGGAAGACAATTTCACATGAGTTGTTTTTGAAATGTACTGAACTGAAAACTCTTCACAAAAAACGTTATTTCAACGTTGATTTATAACTACCGAAGGGTTTCGAATCCAGATCTCTATATTGAAAGAAACCCATTACACGTCGAAAAAAAAAAATTATATATTGATCGCTTTTTTTTATTCAACCCTTACACGCTTATAACGTTTTCTTTCCCCCCTTCAATAAAGTGGGGGGCCCCTTTTTTAAGGGGGAGGGAGCTTTTCCCATCGGAGTGATTGATGATAATGTTAATTGGCCCACTTCTTCTCTTATATTATTACTCTATTCGGGCTATGAGAGGTTCGGTAGGAGAGAAAATGACGTATTTCGGCACATTAAGAGTCGCTCCCTATATATCTTTAAAAAAAATTCTGGTACTATTCTCACTTCGTTAATGGCTATGAAGTGCTTTCTCTGAATTCTATAGAGGGAATAAAAAATATTTTATCCTTATGCTTTTCGATTTTTTGTGTTGAAAACGGTTTGAGAATTTTTTCTCCCTGTTATTTCGGTCGCTCCTTGTATAACATAGGGATATTTCCACGCTAAACTATAGATTTTGATCCCAGTGACCATGTAATAGATATTTAAAATCTAACCTTTTTTGACTGATCTCACGTCATTCGAAAATAATTCATACTTAACTGATACAAGCAATTCGAGACCATCTTGGTTGATCTCACGGCGTTTTGAAATACCTCATTCTTAGCTGATACATGCGATCCTAAAACGTCTTGGCTGGTGTCTGACGGCATTCTCAAATACCTCATATTCTTAGCTGATACAAGCCATTCTAAAACGTCTTGGCTGATCTCATGACATCCAAATTTGCTTCGGCTGATGTTTCACTTTTTGCTGATCTCAAGGCATCTCAAAATGTCTTGGCGTATGTCACCGCATTCTGAATTTCCTCATCCTTGGGTGATTTCGCTGCTTCTTGAAATCCCTTGGCAGATCTCACAGCATCCTGAAATTTCTTGACGGGCCTCACAGCATCGTGAAGTTTATTGGCCGATATCACGGCATACTGAAATAATCATTTTGGTGATCTTATAGCATCCCAAAGTGCCTTGGCTGATATATGACATCTTAAAATGTTTCATCCTTGCCCCACCCCAGATCTCTGTATCCTATAATATCACATTCTTGGCTGATCTCATGGCATCCTAAAATGTCTTGATTGATCTTATACAGCATCCTGAATCTTGGCTAATATCACGACAATCTTAATGTCTCAATTTTTGCTGATCTCACGGTACCTCAAAATATACGTCGCCTTATATTACCGCATTCTAAAATAGTTTATGCTCAGCTGATCTTATGACATATAAAAATGCTTCTTCCTTGACAGAGCTCACATCATTCCAAAATGCTCTGGGTGACCTCACAGCATCCTAAAATGCCATGGCTCTTCTTGCAGCATCCTAAAAATACTAAAATGTCTTGTTTGTTCTCATATTACCCTAAAAGGGCATTGGTTGACGTAACGACATCCTAAAATACCCCATTCTTGACTGATCTCACATCTTGATATGCATTAGCTGATCTCATGGGAGCTCAATATGCCTTGGCTATTCTCGCTGCATCAGTGCCTCAGCCAAAGGGGATCTCGTGGCATCCTAAAATACCTCACCCTCTTGACTTACCTCCACATAACATCCGAAAATGCTGTTGGAAACCATATAGGAATCACAGTTTGGGGATTTAACCGAAGGAACTGCTATATGGTGATAAATTTTGTGTGACATAAGCACGCGGTCATATTATATGGGGCTTCACTAGAAGAAAATCGGTGATCTTTTTTTTTGAAGAAATCTCTGTGCGAGATCGGTATCGGTCACGTTACTTTCAGCAGCATGTAAGTGTCCGCATAACCAAGTTTTGAAGAGGAATGTTTACGAGGTGCATGTACGGGTTAAGTAGTAGTGTCAACATAATCATATCGATGTTTTCAAAGAAAATTTGTGTCCAGTTTACGAATACTGAAAACCCCTCTCTTTCTTTCAATCAATTCAAATTTTAGCGGATTGTGTCCGGACCTCATGTCCATCATTCTCAACCCGCTTATGCCATGCATGTCTCACTAAGAGATGCTTACCGAACCGTAGAGAGGAGAGCGCGTGGGTTAGCACCTAATGAGCTGCGAGTGCGAGAGCTTCATCATTCTAACCCATACAACATGCATGCATACCTTTTTCCTTTTGTTCGGTGAATGAATGACTCACACTCTCGTAGAACGGGTCCTTTTCATGTGAAAGAGAACTTTACATACACACAATTCACAAAGATGAATATCAGAACACGCACCTTCAATTTATAATTGGTGGGTGTTCCCTCCAAGATGGAGGAAGAAAGGTTGGGGGAGCATTAATTGCTCGCTACTGAAGGTTTATTGAATTCTATTTCAAAAATTTCTCTCCGTGGAAGAATACAATTTTAAATGAAGTTCGATGAGGGTTTAATCAACGTTCAACTCGGTCTAAAATTCGGTTTTAGTCTTCCATTAACTTAGTCACTTATTTCAGTTTTAGGCGCATTGCGGAATTTCAAACTTTTAAAATTAATTAACTATTTTTTACAGAAATAAATTTCAATACAGACCAATAACTTCATGAGTATTCGTGAATTCTGGAGCTCACTCTCGACGTTATGACCTTCATGAAATTTTCTGGCCTCGAAAATTTAATGAATATTGAATTTAAGGAGTTCGGCGCACGATCTGGGCTTCCCGTGTTTTCCTATGGGAAAAATATCCTTCCTTTTTTTTACTGAACATTTAAATTTTTTCTATTCTATCTAGGCACGCAATTTTTCCCTCAAAATTTACGTATAAGTTTATGCAATTTAAAGAGCTTGATTAAGAGAATTAATTCAAATTTTTTAATTTAATTTTTTTTATTATTTTAATTGTTACTTTTTCTTAGAATTTTAACTTCAACAACATGCAGCTTTTTCAAAAATCACTCAAATTTGCCCTACTTTGTGACATAAGAAATTTCTTTAAATCATTTTAATAAGAAATCCTCTCGTTAAAATATGTAACACTTCAGTGTTGAGAGAGACTCGTAATTTTGGAAGTCATTTGAACACATCGGTATTTTAAAAACTGTTTCTTCTCTGATAAAAATTCAGTTTTGAGACGGGCATTTCAATGGGAAATATTAGCGTATATAATGTCTGCCAGCAGTTTATATTAAAATATTTTATTACAGGTAGAACAAAAACTTTAACACGGTTAGACGCAGAAAATGTCATAGTATTTGAAAATTGGAGAATGTGTTTTTGGAAAATTTGCGTGCGCCAACCCTCTTAAGTACTTTTAGTGCAGGTAAAACAAAAACTCGAACACAGTTAGGCGTAGAAAACTTTATAGCACTCGAAAATTGAGAAATTTGCAAATGCGTTTTTTAGAAAATTTGCGCGGGCCCACCCTATTTACATATCAGGCATAGACAAATCTCTAAAAATGTGCTTATCAGTAATTTATATACCAGTGTGATGCGCACGTGGTTGAAAAAAAAATGCATTCCCGATCAGAATTTTTACATGCTTCGGGCAATAGATAGATATATATTTTTTTATTTTTTCCCTTTCTGATAATCTATATTCAAATAGTACGCTTTTTTACACTCTCTGTTCTTTAACATCTTAATTTTCGGCTATTTTTAAGGAAATGTTGGAATTTTAATTAAATTTATTGTCGAAAAACATTTCTATTCATGCAAAATTACAAATGCTGGATATAGGAAATGAATATGAAAATAATGGCACAGAATGACAACATGGATATAAATGTACTGAAATATACCCCATGGAATAAAAATATACTCTTGGGGAGTCCAACCGATTCTAGCCACTCTTGTACAGGAATTTGTATGATGACAAAAATAAATATCCACCCAAATTTTTGACTTTTTAACATGAAGCCCATTATGCGAACCGACTGACTTCTGCCCCCCCCCCCCGTTTCCTTCCTGGGTGGGCTCACGCATTAAGATGCACCAGGGCTAACCATACCAAATACAGATTTAGTAAAGTACTATTATTGATAAAAATAAAGGTCATTCAAAAATTGGTGAGAATTACTTAGATTTTTCAAGAAAGCTTTTCACGCACCGCCTCTGATACCATAGTGTGCCACAAGCAGTAGTAGAAAGCACATCCGTGTAGTAGAAAATCGAATATACAACCAGGGTTAAGGTCAAAATCAGAATACTCGTGAATATCAGTGAATGACTTATATAAAGTCATTCAAAGCTTATCATGATGACGCCCGAATTTAGAGGCATAGAAAACGTACGAAAATGCAGATATTGTCCGGATCCACCACTCTACGCGATGCAGAGTCGCACAAAAACCGGTTTTTGACGGCAAAAATTAGTCAAAATAACCTCACTCACACCTCATAAACAGGTTTTTGGGTAGTGAAGCACTGCAAAGGTGGAACCGGCTAAAGATGCTGAAATTGTATTGACCAAGAGATAACTTAAAATGAGAGAATGAAAAATCCCAAATGTACATACTCAAACACATGGAATCGAAGCAACTAGACCGGATAAATGTCTCTTCAGAAGGCGTAGACTCATTTACTGTTTTTTTCCCCATCCTCCTCTCTCTCTCTCTCTCTCGTGTAGAACAGGAAGCACCCAACCTGTTATTTCATGTTATTTCATATGATTCAACCCCTAGGGCCAATTATTAGACCCTTGGGAAGACATGCTAGCAAAATAGAGGAAAAAGGAGAATATCTATAGTTCCGTGAGGGGTGAATGTGTGCAGTTATGGTCTTTTAAGTGTTCTACTCTCTATTCTACGATGGAACGTTCCTTCCATACCAGGAAGGGAGAGAGATACCATCACGGATTACGATGGAAAGAAGAAGAAAAGTACCAATTTCCCAATTTTTTTTTTTTTACCCGAATTGTACGAAATTGTGAAAGTGAAGGGATGGGAGGGAGAGTGAATTCAATCATCATCATAATCATAGAAAAAAAAATTGGATCGTGTGCGTGCATGTGTGTGAGTGAATCATGTCGGTTCACGAAATAGACCAAATTGCTGCCAGAAAAATGATAGGGAAAAAAAATCGATTTTTTAGAGTTCTAAAAATTTTAGTTTCTTTATATATAATTATTTTTCGATTTTTAAGGATTCTTTTTCCCTTTTGGCGAGAAATTTTATGAATCATTTTTTTTTAAGAATTATGGATTGATGGGAGTCATCGTTATGTTGGGCTGGAAATGAGACATGATTGTTTTTATAAGGATCAGGATTCTCTAGATAGGTGCTTGAAATCGGTATCATTGTCATGGTTACCATCTTTAGGCGGTGAGAGGCTATCATTATTACTTTTATTATCACAAATGTAGGTTCCGAAAATAATCCCGACAAACCGAAATCCCGACATTTCAAAATAAATTAAATTATAATAATTGAATAGATAAATTAATTGAATATATGATAAATATATAACTTAACTTCATTGATGCATCAAAAATGGATGTTCAGGTAAACTACAATAAAAATACAAATGACGTAATTTTCGAAGGATAAGCCCGCAATTTTCGTTTTTTTACGCCACAGTCAATTTCTCGCACCACAGGATGTTGCGTCGCAGAATAAAGTAAATGAAAAATTACAGAAGTAACTAATTGGAATTAGTAACTAAAAAGATTAGAATCCAAAAAAAATTACAAATTATGTATAAAAGTTTTTAATATATAGGTCGCTAAATAACAAAGCGTGAAAACGTGAGAAATAGTAACAAACTCCAGGAAAGAGAAAGCATGTTTATTTAGATGGGTTCAAGAATATCATGGCACGTCGTGCCATTGCCGTTGCTAGTTGATGCGAAGTACCGAGCACTAAGCTCTCGTCTTCTTCGTCTTGGTTTCTCTACTTAGGTGGAGATATTAATCAGTCAATGGCAAAATGGTTGCTTAAAAACAACCACCAGTATATATTTTTTTAAATTATATATAACCCTTTATATATAAAATATTCTCACTAATACAAAACAATATCAATATACTGTTAACAGTTTTCAGGGGTTAAAACATCTTCTACCCCATCAGATTACACTTACTTTCAAAAATAAATCTCGTCGATTGCAAACATTCCCAATATCTACAATATTAAACAAATCAGTTTCACAAAGTGATTAACACAACATAAGTTTACAGCATATTTTGCAATATATTTCCATTTAGACAAAAAAAAAAATGATATGTGTATATACATGAAAAACTCCAACAATGTCACCAAAACCATTCAATATGATTTCTAAACATTTGACAATATATTTAAAAAACATATAATTATAAAATAGAAAAATAGAGTATAAGTTACAAATGGTCATCATAATTTACCGAACCTCAATACACTCCTGAGAATTATATTATGTAACTCTTGAACATTTGACAATTATATTAGATTAAAAAATCTATGCTGATTAGGTCACATAACAAATGGTTATATAATTCACATAACGTTCATATCATATACCTTTCAATTAAAATTTAATTTCGTTTACATGAACTGATATATTACATGGCACGTCGTATTTTTTGTTGTAATATTTAATATATTTATTACCTCAAAATCTTGCTAACATTTTACATGTGCCACTCGATGTCAGTTTGAGAAATTCAAACGTGCAATATTCGTTTGATAATTCGTTTGCTAATCTTTGAACAAAAAAATAATGCATCTTTAAATCTTCGTAAAAGCCCGATTGGCTTTATTTTGATTCCAGATAGACATTTGAATATGTAGTTTGGTATTTTCCCAAAAGATGAAGCAATTTTTTTTCCAGATGGAAGAAGGAAGGGGAAGTGTTCAATCGCAACTCACAATTTTTTCTAATCACAGCTTAACTCCATTTTAACCCATTGACGCCGGTTGGTAAGAAAATTTGCCATTAGAAGTTTTAATTTTTTTTTCTTTGCCAATAAATGGTAGGAGTGGTTAACCCCTTTAATGGGTTAATGACAACGGAGAATTTTTGTCGCTATAAGCAGCGGTTGACATTTTCCACTACCGAAAAATCTTTTTTTTTGCGAAAAATTCCATCAGATGCAATAAAATACTGTGCATGTACAAGTTTTTACTTCCGTATGTGATTAGGATGACCATATTTGATCGCGGGAAAATACGGGAATCGGATCATAAATACGTGACATCGCGACTTCTCCCTAAAACTGTCGTTGGAATATCAAAATCCAAAAGAAGATAGCTTTCAACGGGAAATACAATGGTATAATAAATCTGCAGTGATTTAGAATGCGTATCACGGAAAATAAAATAATATTGCAAGTATGTAACACATGAATTTTTGTACTCATATTCATCACAACTCATAATTTATGTATTACGCAACATACCTACAACCCCGACTGGAGATAAAATCGAGAATTAAATTATTTGATCATTTTTGTCGCACCGCGGTCGTTTTCTGCACATGAGAGTGAATTACGCCGGGACTTACAGTTCATTGCCGATTCCGAATGGCAGCGACATTTTGTCTTTCTTATACTCACTGAGAGGTACGTGCACTTATCCCTTCGGTGTTGCGGTAGCAATGTTTGTCACGTTGTGCAGCTGCTAACTTTGTATATATTTTATTTGAGCAGTAAAGTCCGATGGTCTCCAGTGTCATGCACGCAAGCACCGCACGCACGCGCACACACACACACACACCTTCCTTGCTTTAATATTTTGTCAATTAATTCATATTTTCATATGATGCATGTTTTTATTATACGCAGGGTGCAAAAGTAACTGGGCGTATGGCATTTTACTCGCACACCGTTGATCCTAAAGGTATACTTCCAATTAGAAAATTTTTCAAATAATATGTAATACTCAGGTACGTCATTCATGCTGCAAAGGGTTGATTAATATAAATTTACGAAAAACATTTTATATAGTCCCTCATAGGGTTCTTTTGGCAAAAACCCAATTAAAAAAATTGTTGCTCGGTCTCCCCTTATGCCAATTTAAAAATTTTTTCGCTTCTAAGTGCAATATTCACTGTGGCATTCCAATTCAAAAAACGGAGGAAAATTGGCAAAAAAAACAACGTTAACTGCTAGTAAAAACCACTATAACCCCTTGCAACATTAATGACATATCACGTAATTCGGGTACTTTTTCTAATTGGAAGTATGCCTCTAGGATCGGTTCACCAGTAAAATGTCATACGCCCTGTTGCCTTTGCGTAATGCATATTCTCAATGACCAGTGATGGTGAGGATTTCTGTTATATTATTGGTAGTCTAAGGTGGATGAAGTGATATATAATACACAATGATGACTTCACTCTCCGCTATCATACGAACTGCCTCTGCGGGGAATCGAACCCACGTCCTTTCACTTTCCGGGTGAACGCCCTAGACTACAGAGGCACCGAATTTCTCAATCTTTCCTTGGAGAATCAGTTGGAATTGGTCAGTTGAATTTTCTCTCTTTCCAAAATATATCTTTGCAACATCCAGTTGTTAAAACCTTCGTATGATAGCGGAGAGTGACGTCATCATTGTGTAAGTCGCCATGTGGTGGCAACGTCAGCAGTTGTGAGCTTGGCCTGAGTCTGGTCCGGCCGTCCATGTACGGTCCCTTTCAGTGTACACGAGCTCCAAGGAAAGACTGAGGAATTCGGTGCCTCTGTAGTCTAGGGCGTTCACCCGGAAAGTGAAAGGACGTGGGTTCGATTCCCCGCAGATGCAGTTGAATTTTCGCTCTTTCCAAAATATATCTTCGCAACATCCAGTTGTTAAAACCTTCGTATGATATATAGTAACCTATGTAGTTTATAGTTCCTATTACCGATTAATTTTCATTTTATATTCATTTTATATCGCGTATTTGATACGAATATTGAATAATATAAGATTTTCCATTGCAATGTTATGTTTCAACTGTACAATGGACAGTGATGTTCTTTAGATTCCAACTACATTGTTGTTAATTACGGAGCCTTGTTATCGATGTTCTGCATCATTCCTTTAAATTTTTCATCTCTGTTTTTAACAGTTTTTTTCTTCTTTTTTTCAGGTTTCTCCTCTCAATTCAGTTTCTTGTGTCGTACTGTAGTTGCCTACGGAAATTTTTGGTTGGACTGGTGCAAAAAGGTTCTTTCGGCTTGGTCTATCCAACTGCTCAAATCCCCTTGGGGCACAAAGCGGGGACCATGTTCTCGTCTGGTGATGTTTTGTCACCGTTTCTGTTGTACCCCCGTGTCAAGAGAGCTTTTGACTACTATTGCAGGCGAGTATCTCATCGACCTGGGCTATCGTGACCTCGAAAATTAAAGTAGCTTCGTTGAAAAAACCGGGAAACGGGACTTTTTTCAAACGGGACATATTTTAAAAAAATCAGGAAACAGTAAAATTACGGGAAAATACGATAATGACTCCCATACAAGTGATTTCCATGAACAGCAAAAAATTCGGAGGTTAAAACTTGTACACATTTTTTTTCAACATTAGGTATCAATAGAACAACGGTCACAAATTGATTCGTTGTGATTTCTAATATTTCCTAGGAATTTCTTTGGGTATTTTTGTCATAATGTCATGTCCATATTTAGGTGGTGAGTAGTTATTATTATTATTATTATCATACATCTAAATTCCAAAAATAATCTCGGAAGGTCGAAATCTACAACAAACATTTCGAAATAAATTTGATTAAAGTAATAATTACTGACTATAATTATATTAATAATTAAATTGAATATATTAATAAACATTATATGTATACGTTAAATTGATTGATTGATTAAGACATTCAGGTAAATTACGATTTAAAAAAAGTACAAATGACTTGCAATTTTTATTGGGGATGGACTGCACTTTTCGCTTTTTTTTCGAATACTGAAATTCTCGCCCTATGGTACCGAATAAAGTAATAAATTAGAATGAAAAAAAAAATTACAAATTATAATAGTAACACCTATAATAGTTTTCAACGAATAGAGGCCGCTGAACCAACACCTTCTATAGCAGAAAGACTCCGCGTAAAGCTTTGAAGTCACTGAAGTCATGCGTATCACCTGTAGCCATTGGATATAGCAGTCCGACGTATGCGAAAGCTTTACCTTTTTTCTTTGCAGTGTATTCAATGACTATAGGTGAAATCAGCACCTCCTAGAGATACAAGGCCTCCACACGAGTTGCTATAAACATCATTCAGACTGTTTGTCGCATTTTGAAACACAGCATCCTATTCCGTTTCTTCTTATTTTGCCGTAGAATCTTCCTGATTGATTCACAAATATCGCTTAGTTATTGGATGTGGGACATAGAAATCGCCAATTCTGAGCCCGACGATTTCTTTTCAGCACAACGATGATACTGGCACGAGCAGGGAATTTTTTTCCCTGAATATTATGAGGGAAAATGGACTACTTACTGACGTCACAAGCAGCTTGCGGAGGTCCTGGTGAAATGAGCGACTTCAGTGACGTCACGAGCTTTGTGCGGAAGCTTTCGGCTAGAGAAGATGTTGGCTGAACCCTGTGGCATGTAAATGCGAGAAATTAACACTACTCGAGAAAAATCGATAAGTGCTTTTTTTTTTATTGCACTTTCACTGAAGAGTGTTAACGATTTATGGTTATAATTTAAGACGTTTTCAACTTTAAAAGCATGTTAACTGGTCACCTGTCTTGCACGAAATCAGTTCGACCAACTCCAACGTGCAATATTCATGGTGACAGGGGTTTGAATAACAGAAAAATTCGTTCTTACCTTTACTGGAAACTCCAATTAAGTTCGTTTTAATTCAGAATAGACATTTAACCCTTTTTCAGCGGCAATTAGAAATTATTAAAACCCTCATTCGAAAGGTCACATCTTTTTTAATGAAGTAGGCTTTCTTCCGAGTTTCTGCAGGTGCAAACTGAGGGGTATAGGGAAAACTTTTCAATTTTTGCAAATTATCCGGGCTTGCCAATGATAAAGTAAGACTTTTTCTTGAGGCGAGATAAGTTGCCCCTTGCCGCCTTGACTTTAGGGTTAAGTTCCCGGTATTGTTCCCAGTATTTTTTACGAAAGGTAAAATAATATCTGCTTTTCTTTATTTTATTTTTCCAGCTGTGAGAAAGAGGGACGTGGTCAGAAATAAAGCGCAATTTGTCATTATTTGCTAATTGTACAAAGATTGCGGATTTTTATTCTCGGCAATGTTTGTTCTGCAGATCCCAATCTAGGTTATTGAGACGAGTATTTTGATTAGTAACATGGTGGTTCTCTGCATATATAATATTATAACTATTCCCCTCCTATGTTACTCCCATAAATTTGTAAATAATTAAAAGAATCCATAAAAAAACAATTTGTTGTTTACACCAATGTGTCAACATCGCAATGAAAATCTTATGTAAGAGCTATTCACAGGAAAATTCAGAAATGAGGCATTAATCGTGCTCCCGGAACTTTTTATAGAACTTTGATTTGCATATTTCCAGTGATTTGCTTCCGTGCAACACTCTCTATCGACACAAAATATGAGCTAATTCTTTTTCTGCACAAAAAAAAAACAAAAAACAGAATCTGTATTTGTGAGAATAACCGCATTCAAGTATAGCAATTCCTTCAATTTTTAGAACTTTTAAACTATTTACGAATTTATGCGACACACTGCATTGAAAAAAGGAGATGAGTAATTGTAAGTGAACTGCGTAATTAGACTACGTTGCAATGTTCGGGGATTTCCTGACTGTTCCCCCCTTCGCTAACGATGTAATGGTGATTTCTATCGGAATGTGAGAAATCTGACGCTGCCTACCAATTGGGAGACCCTGTAGTTATTTCATTAAAAATAATGGGGGTTTTTTTCACAAAATGATCATTTTCTACTATTTGTTATTGGGATATAATGAAATTAATTAAAAGGGAAACTATTTTTCTTAATAAATGCCATGAGAGCAAAAGGGTTAATAGTTTAATGAAATTAATTAAAAAATGAGTTGATTCATGTTATGTATTTTTTTATAAACAAAAATTGTTTTGAAATTATAATAGTTAATTGTATTAGTTTAATTATAACAGTTTTATAATTGTTTTGAAATTTTGGCGTTTTGGTTTGTTGAGATTTCGGTGTTGTTGGGATTACGTTCCATAATCATAATAAATCTCCATGAATCAGGGTTTTCTAATCTTTTAGCTACGACCCAGAATCAACATCATGATTAACTTGATGTCTATCGGAGTCTATTTTTAATTTAATAATAATTATTAAATATTTCTGATTAAAAAAATGTTTAGTTTTCGAAATTAGAGAAAGCCGTTCTTGGTGTCTGAACAGGTGTCAAACAGAAAGCGTTTTATCGGAAAGTACCTATTTTTTTAAAAAATGTGGTTGCATTATGGCCCATCTATGAAGCCATGCGATCCAAGTTTGGGTTTCGACCCATAGGCTAAAACGATGCCATAAATCTACCATTTTTGACCGAGGTGTGGATCACGCTTGTTTTGCGGACTTAATAATTATCGCTCATCATGATGCAATTTAAAACACCTTGAGTCAAAATTATCTTTCGTCGTATGAATATATAGTTATATTAAGGTCAATTGCACTCTTAATTAAATTGTTTTTTTACATAACATTATTTTAACCAAATTCTGAATCACGTATTTTCCAATATCATCAAATGAAGTCTTACAAAATCCTGTTTTAATCAACAACGGGAGACCCCAAATATCATGAATTGATGATTCACGAAGTAGTGAATGAATATCACACGTTCCTTACTTGTATACGAAACCCTATATGTGACATTTTGGTATTCACAGCTTTTTTTTTCCCCCATACGGCGAACGACGACACATTAAAGGATCGAAAAACGTGCTAATCCCGGTACGTACCCTTCTTCGTAAGGATTCATTCATCTAAGTTGTAAATATGGATGTTTATCAGGAATGGAATCAGAAAATTCTCGAGTGTTAAGTGACAAAACCCTGTTTTGAGTTTTATGAGAAGCCTTTCATTTTGCGTGGAATAACATATGGCATGTTGATGACGTGTTTTCAGACATTGGTGCTGGATCTGAGTGAAATGAATTTTTTTTGACGCTTTCAAGATGTGCATCTTCAGTCGTATTAAACTTACTTAAATTACTATATCATAAATGAAATGACTGTTTTTTCGACCTTGTTACGGATTTAAAATGATTCAACTAAATGAATTTTTATCCGGGGGCGAGCGTAGGCTCTATAAGATCCCAATGTTAATTTTCGAGACGTTATTTATATAGGGTCATTAATTTTTTTTGCAGAAGTTGGCTGAAGTTGATTTCCCGTGGTTCCCAACTTCAAGGCGTGAATGGGAGCCGATCTCCCCGTTGAAAAGTCTCGCCATAGAGAGCAACAGTCCCACAACGCTACAAATGTTTAATCATTACACTTCACTTACTATTTGAAATTATAGATGGTAGATGGCAGAAGTAATTCATGCACATCACTATATATGCGCTCAGACAGTTAGCTACACACACACTCACAATCCCGGCACAACTCACTAGGTAGTAAATTACATATGGCAATAAACCTGAGTTGTGCTCGGTTTGAAAGAAAGAAAGAAAGTTTTTGACTGTGAAGTGTGGATAACGATTTGAAACTCAGCTAGCTGAACGAATGAAGAAGCTCACTAGCGTGGATTGAGAGGACGAGTCCACTTCATAAGGAATGGTGTCTGCTTGACCTTGAGCTTCTTAACATACGCATTTTCACTAACGTCTCCTGCCTAACTAACCATTTTATCCTGAAATAACCATTATGAAACAAATGGCCAGTCGTGAATCTATTTATCGATCATCTTTTTCCTTTAGTTATTTGGATGTGAAAGAAAATGTGGAAAGAGTTACGTAAAAACCATGCATATTAGTGTATTTTATTTTTATTAATTCTGCCATGTACTGCTTAACCGAATTATGTCATCCGTGAAGGACGTAAATGATTACAGTCCCCTGTTATACAGTATCTGACAATACTGCCTTCTCAGAGACACACACACACACGATTGTGACACGCCGCGTCAAGAAAGGATTAAATCGCGTTTGCGCTCCGTCTTGCAAATAATTGCTGTGCCCAGTTTAACATCACTCTCTCTCTCCCCCAATGTAATATAATGTTCAGATCTGTCTGGAGTCTGAGCCTGTCCATCTTCCCCCGTATGCCAGAGAAAGGAAGAGGGAAGATGGTGAATGATATCGCATGTCGACCACATTGCTGTGTATGTGTGTGTGTGTGTGTGTGTGTGTGTGTGTGTGTACGTGTCTGTATGATCGCATCATCTTCAATGCTCATAACAAGATAACGTTGAAGACCACGCATCCGGAAACACCATGCGGTTACCACTAAACAAGGAACGCCACCGTCACCACTAACGCCATCATTACGTCTTCACGGACTGAGGTTTTTATTAGTATTAAAAGGACGGAGATGAGGGAGAATTATATTACTTACACACCGTTAATCATTCAAGACACTCGTATAATTAATTTAGGTTGAACCACCGTTATGGGATCCATAAAAATCACATTTTCCCATGTTCTTATGAATTTCGAAAAAAAACCTAGATGATATACTAAGTAGAACCAAAGCATTGCAGTCTGGATAATGGAATATTTTTATAGAATTCTGAACACACCGGTTGAAACTGAAAGTTATTTTTTAGACGCTTTAAAAATTTTTGTTGATGTAAACTCCTGAAGATCCGCTTTCCTGAATCTTAAGGAAGATTCAGTAAAGTTATCATTGATAAGAAAATTTCTAAAGAATTATTGTTATGGATTTTTTTAGGAATAAATCTCTGCTGTCAACGAAACCATTTTTGTCATGAAATTTGCTAAAACTTCCTGTTATCAAAAAGTTGAGAAACTAAAATATTTTTCAAGGAGTTTCTGATAGTTAAACAGTTTCCGATAGAGCTCCCAAAGGTCATGGTAATTGAGAGCTATTAAAAGTCACTGTTAACAAAAGTTTCTAAAAATCACTATTATCGAGTGTTGTACGAAAGGTACTGTTATGGAGAATTTCCGAAAGTTACTTTTTTTCGAAAGTCTATGTAATCGAGATAGATGAATAGACCCGCTCACAACCCCGGACTGATGCAAAGCACCTTATTTCCGTTACCTCAAAAGAGGCAGAGTTGTGTCAGAAAAGTTAGCAAAGATTTATAGTGATTGCACCCATTGGCCCGTGCCCGCAAGTATCGAATCATTAGCGTCGTTCTCCCCATGAAGACAGCCATCAACTCGATGCAACGTACAAGACATTTGACTAAAATGGACAGCTGAACCCAATGACTAGGGACAAAAATTGCACGTGCGCCCATGGAACGTAAAGGCCTGAGACCACAGCCTGAGATTCCGAAAGACTACATTGTTATTGGAATTGCCTGCTGAGTTTTGGATAAATATAGGAACGATTTAATCATTCTCATCAATGGAAGTGGCTAATGTAATTAAATAACTGATTATTTTTATAAGAAAACCCGGATACCATAAATGCATACAATCATATCTTAATATCCCAGATGTCGAGGAAATAATTCTGATTGGACATAACGGAGCCATTGAAAGATAGATTACCATCCTCAGACAGCATTCGATAAATTTCGCTAACTGATGACATTATTATCATTGTTGAGAAATGTTTCAATTCAAGATCACCTTGAACTTTAAATGCACTTTTTTGGTAGGGTTTAACCATGTTTTATTGATTATATACAAATATCACATTTATTACTTTAAGAGTGTATCGATTGAAATATTTTTTGAAGCACTACTCGATAAAAAATAATAAGTATTGTATATTTACTTATTTTTACTCAATAAATTTCTGGAAAATAGTTTAAAAAAATTCTTAATTTTAAATTTTAGTTCCGGTTGAACTTGAAAATTGTAATTTTTACTCAGTATATGTTCAATCTAATTTATTCTGAGCATCCATATTTAAATTAGACACCTTTATTGTTTTATGCATTAAGCAATTCGTTGTATAATGAAATGAGTGGAACGTTTATATAAAACAAAAGAGTAATATATTTTATTCCCAAACATAACACGACTCAATATTGATTTTGCTCTCAAAGATATTTCAGTTATTTGAGACTGGTTTTGAGTCGCTGATTCCGAATCTGGCTTTTTTTTTTTTTTTGTCGGATTAGCTCTCGTTTCTAAATTAAAGTGAAAATTAAATTTTAGTGATATCATAAGCAGCATACAAGTCACATTGAAACTGTGATTTATAAACAGATATTTTGATAGATATTTGATAGATATTTTATTGGGAAAGATATTTCAGTGATTTTAGTCATTTTTGAGCGCTGATTCCGAATCTAGTATTTGTTTTGCCGAATTGGTTCTAGTTTTTGAGATAATACATATTCTGAACAATGTGATATACAGGGTGATTATAGAGAAAATTAAATATAATAATAAGGTAACACATAAGCAGCATATACAAACATGTATTCATACTTACCTACTTCGTATGTTCATGCTCTAATATAATCACACTATGTGTGTTGAAAGTATGTATTATCTCCAAACTGGAGCCAATTCAACAAAACCAGCACCAGGTTTGAAAACAGCAGCCACAATATACCCAATATAACCATTAAAACGTCCTTAAGAATATAATTTTTTTTCGAGAGCTGTAATCATTTCCCTTGCATTGACATTCCTTCTTTAATCGGTTTGAATTATTTTCTTGTCAGACCCACATTCTAATTTTCCATTCATTCCATGTATAATGGAAGGGATATGATATTGAATTCAATAATAAAAATGTCTTATCCTTCCATGATAGTTAAATACATTTATAATACGGAAAAAAAAAAACTTTCCCGGTACTATTTAAAAGAAATCGAAATTTTTAACACGTTTTTCGAAAACAAATTAAATATTTATTGCAGTGGTTTAATCGTCATTGCCCAGCAATGGAGAGAATCTAGTCTTTAGAACACCGTGGTCTAAAACCCAAACAATTAATCACAATCAATCTTCAACCATGCTTAAACAGAGATTGATTGTGATTGATTGTTCATAGTTTCCGACAACATTCATGATGATTTAATCAGCTTTATACAAATAGCAAGGCCAACACACGGACAAATTGCCCAACGAGATAGCTGAAAAAATTATGCCCATAAACATAAAACAATATGAATATCAACTATAGTCAAGATTATAGTATTATTTTGCAGGAAAAAAAGTAGAACCCCCCTCAGAAGGAAAAAAAATCTGAAGGGCATGCTGCAATCATGCTAAAGTTCGTCTGGAGCCTTTCCCATCACTTAGGCACCAGACTACCCGCATTAGCTTCACGTAATCTGCAAATTTTCTAACAATCCCATTTATACCCTGATAGAGTTTATATACAAATACAAGGCAAAAAAAGGCCACAATGGGCAAATAGCCTAATGAGGTGGCTGAGAAAAAGATGCACATAACAAATGCGGATGTCATATGTTTCTAAAATACAGCAACCCAATTAAAAATGCAAATATAAAAACTAAAACTATATATACATGATAAAATATTATACAATACCCATAAGAGATGTGTGATCAATACCCATAAATAAATTTATGGGTTTGGACCAATACTTTTCTACATTTTGGGTTATCCATACTTGGAGGATCCATACTTTATGGGTTTCTTATTCTAAGTATGGATAACCCAAAATGTAGAAAAGTATTGGTCCAAGGACACTTTCTTGAGGGACCCCACTTTTGACAGCTCTCCAATCAGAAAATTACCCGTTCTCCACAAACCTTTGTGACCTATCCCTCAACCACGATTCTATCCAATTCAACAAGTTGCCTCCAATCCAAATCTCATTCAAACGCTTCAAGAGTTTTTGATGCTGGACTCGATCGAATGCCCTCTGGAAATCAAGGTAAACAACGTCGGCATTTTTTTCATTTCCCAAAGCCTAAGGCACGTGATCATAGAAACATAGGAGGTTGGCTGACTTCCCTTTTCTAGAACACATGCTGGTTTTCATGATCTGAAGATGGATCTCTATCGCAGAGACGAAAGGCGTAAACTAGTGAAATAAAATGTATTTGTCTTCAAAATGTTTGTCTTCAAAAAAATTGAATTTAATACCTTTCTGAACATATTGATAGAGGTCTTCCGAGTCACGGAACATGAAATTAAAATTTCATCAGGCCCCTGTAAAGTTCGAAAATCAGATTCACTGCAACATAAACAGTACTGCAGCGAAAGCTCTACTCAGAAATCATTTGTTTTATGAGCATTGAATATTTTGGAATGTTATGTTCACGTTTCAAAGCAATTACAAAAATTTCATACGTGAATCAAAGCAAAAGATTCTTAATTTGTTTTTTAATTTATTTTATAGAAAATTATGTGGTTTTCTTTTAAGGTTCTAACAAGATCAATATAATTGATCATCACGTAGTCATCAGTACAATTGATCATCACACGGGAGAGCATGGTCCTCACTCTACCATCTGACATGGTTCTACTGGATGCATTGTATTTTTCCAGAACAAAAAGGGTGCCAGAAAATTTTAAATGTTTTCCATTGTACCCTATTAAAATCATTTGCTTAGCGCACTAATCTTTTCAAATCGGCATAAATATAATGATGAAGGTCATCAGCTCAACTTACTATGAGCAAGATTCTCGCTCCACCATTAAAGGTTTCAAGGCTGTAAGAAGATCAGTGTTTGCCTCTTCAAAAATCCCGAGCAACAGCTCCACTACAACATTTATCTATTTCGACACGCAAGCACGAAATATAAATATTTCAATCGATAATTTGGCAATACTGGAATACTTCCCAGCCTTGATTCGAATTCGTTTCCATTCATTAAACAGGGGAAAAAAAACTCTTCCAGAATTAATATATGTATTTTAATATCCTAATTCACTATTCGGGACGAGAGTATATATGATACCGTTTATTTAATATCTGGCTCCATGACAAAAATACATCGAATAAGTAATAGCATAAAAGCAAATGATTCCAGAAAAGAAATTCATACATAAAAATATATATGTATTTGTCTTTTTTCTCTCTCTCTCAATATCTTTTCACCACAAAACGTTCGAACAACATCGGAGAGAACACAAAAAAAAAATAAAGCGTAATATCGAACAATATGTTAGTAGAAATGCGCCGTTCAAATATGCATTTTTTACGAAGCACAAGAGCATCTGCTTCCTTTTATTTCAAGGCTTTTCTTTTTCATCTTTTATTTCGGAACATGAAACTAGATATTCAGGAAAATATTCTAGAAAAAAATATATATTTCCAAGAATTTCCTTATCCAGTTTCATAGGCAATTTTTTTTCCCGGCTCCTGTATGTATTTCCTTTTTTTTCCCCATGCTGATACAAATACACGGTGAGGAGAAGAAAAAAAATGAAAATGATGAAATTCTATTTTTCTTTTATGGTGAAGAGAGAGTCGAGGCCATGGATTCGAAATTACCATCCGGTTTTTACTCATCTCCAATCCATGTATGTTGAAATTCTTCTCGTTTTTCTTATTCTTTCTTAGATTCAAATTGAAGAAGATGAAATCTGATCTTCTAAGAGAGAGATTCGCTTTTTCTATTTTTTACTTCGAACGGAAAAAAAAAACTGAAGACGTTTCTTTTCATTTCGATTTCTATTTTTCATTCTCCTATCCATGACTATTAGTTGTTGTATATCGTTCCATATTTCTTATTCAAAAATGAAGAAACTAATATTTATAACTAAAAACCTACAAGGTGGTATGGAATTTCAATATCCGATGACTTTGTGTGATTTATCATGATCAAACTAGAGTATATATCATATTTATTCTTTAGGTGGTTTTTTGTGATTTTTTTTTCCATTTATTATATGAAGAAACAAACTTATATTGTCTACCATGGATATTTTTGTATGCTAGAAACTGTTTGTATTCTAAAGATAGTTTATATTCATTCGATATTTTTTTTCGTACTTCTATTCATATAGCTGTTGTATATCTTTTCATATTTCTTGTCCGAAAATGGGGAAAAATGTTTCTAGGAACGCACAACATAATGCCTTATTATGATCCAATCTATAATTTATCATATTTTTATCTTTTGTTCTCATTTGTTCGTCCAAAGAAAATGTACATAGTATTAAAATTAGTGAGAAATTAAAAAAAAACAACATTGAATGTTTAACTGAATGTTAAAGATCGTCATCAGTAGAAACCTCCACCCCCTCGCATGTATAAATATATATATATGGCTATAGTTGAGATGACCTTCTTCAGTGACATCACGAGATTTGTGCGGAGGCCTTCTGCTATAGAGGGTGTTGGTACAGCACTCGGCTGGCATTCGACGGACGTCAAACACCCTGAAATTTCATGAAAAAGAGGGGAACGTAAAAATATCATTCCCTCTCTCACCTCAACGTAAATTTTTAACTAGGCAAGGAACTTTTCTTGGTCCACATTTGTATTAAATAATTACGTAATGATCATTTCTTGTGCAAAGATTTAAGATTGCGAGACAGAGCAAACTTCTGCGAGGGCCACGTTTGGCCCGCGAGCCACGGGTTGTTCATGTATGGTATACATGCACAAAGCGAGAGCAAACACGGAAATAACGTATCCTGCTCCCTCCAGAAAATGAATTTCCTTTCTTACCAAGCCTGGGACGACCACTGACACAGATGGCACCTTCATTTCCCACACAGTTCCAGTGATTGGAAATTGCAGTATGGCGATATATGACCGGAATTGGTGTACGGTATAGTAATAGTAGAGCACTCCTGAAAAACAACGTTGCTTAACACTGATTTTGTTCTAAAAGATATTTCAATTATTTTCGAGTGATTTTGGGGGCGCTGATTCCTGAATCAGCATCGGCTTCGTCAGATTTGCTCCCGTTTCTAAGATAAAGTGAAAATCAAATTTCAATAGTAATACATAAGCAGCATACAAATCACATTGAAACTGTGCGTTATAGATAAATACAGTAAATCAATGGCAAAGCTATTTCAGTCATTTTAGAGTCATTTTAAGAAGCTGATTCTGAATCTGGCATTGGTTTTTCATAATTGGCTCTTGTTTCTAAGATAATGCTTACTCTCAACAATGTGATTTATATGCTGCTTATATATTGTACCATTGATGTATAATTTTCACTTTATCTCAAAAACTGAAGACAACCTGACAAAACCAATGGCAGATTTGGAAATCGACAGCCCCAATATACCCTGAAAGCATTAAAATTTCCTTAAGAACATGAATAAAAGAAATTGTTGAGCGACCCCGATATTATTTCATTAGAATGGAGAGAGCACAGAATTTCTATTCCTTATGGACACTTCGCAGAAGCAGCCTGTATATTTATCCGTCAAATCCACAAGTTGTTATGAAGCTGTCGGTAAATCCTGAAACCAATTACCGGGAATAATCGCCCATATCCACTTTTTCTCCTTCCATGTTATATCCTCCCCTAGCAGTACCGTATATACTTGTACGTACGTATGTGTGTGTCAATTGGGAAACCGCATTAAACTGTCAGTACCGGTGGACCTTTAGCTGTGATCTATTGCTATCGGTGGGAGAGGAAAATCCATAGAATATAATAGTGCACGCGCACTCTCAAAACATTGTGGATGACGTCATTGAACGGGCAACAGGAAAATCACGAGACTGTTATAGAGGAATAGGAGACAGGTGACCATAGCATACAAACTAACGAGTGGAGGGACTATTGTACGTCCTTCGAGTTGAGAGAGTATGGGCCCCCCCCCCCGTCTCTTTTCATGAAAATACACCTATCAGATATAAGGGGACCCGACAAAAGCCCTCTTGTTATGTATTAGGGGTCGTTTTATTTGGAGAGTGAGTGAGTACTCGTATTTGAGCACTTATAAGGCTTTCAGAGAGAGATATTCACTTTCACCCTTAGTATTATCTTGCCGAATAGCCATCGCTCCGGAAAAAAACTTGTAGATCATATATCCAGAATACTTTCCGAGTATTCGTAGGATACTCTGAAAGTTATCCAGCTGAAACTTGTTTTAAGTTAAAGGGCTGAAACCCTCTACAGTTTTAAAAGCAAAATTATTGAACCATTTTCTAGCACTGTCTAGCAGACAAGCTGTTGAAATGTCATTCATCTAATCCGGATGGGGAGGGGGGGGGGGTCTTAAACGTATGACCGGTGGGCCACATATGGTCCTCGAAGCTTCTAGCAGCGGTCTGTTGACGAAAAGGATAATAGTTACAGAATTTATAGAGAGATGCTGAAAAGAAACCTCAATAAAGACATGAATTTGCAGAATTGGTGAAGGAATTAATTTCGAATTAATTCTTTCACCAATTTATTAATTCAGGAATTATGAGAGAGATATTATGATTTCAGAGTTAATAAGAAATAATTTTAGAAATAATAAGAAATAATTTCAGTACTAATGCGAGAAATAATTTCAGAACTAATGCAAGAAATAATTTCAGAACTAATGCAAGAAATAATTTCAGAACTAATGGGAAAATGATTTCAGAATTAATGGGAAAATAATTTCAGAACTAATACAAGAAATAATTTCAGAACTAATACAAGAAATAATTTCAGAACTAATACAAGAAATAATTTCCGAACTAATGGGAAAATAATTTCGTAACTTTTGAAGGAGAATTTTTTCCATAACTATTTGAAATTATTAATTTCATAACTATTGAAAGAATTAATTATTAGAAGAGTTCATAACTTGAAAGAGTTGATTTCATATCTATTGAAAGCACACGAGGGTTAATTAGACCGGGACCTGCAATTCGTTACCGATTTCGAAGGGCAACTTCATATTCACTGAGAGTTTGGTGCGCTAACCACTCGGCGTGGGGCTTCCAGTGATAGCAATCTTTTTCTGTGGTCATTTCATTACTGTATCTGTTTTAAATCCGTGCCAGGAAAGTTTCTGACAAGGATAACTCGGATATCGAATTCGCGACATCCACAAAACATCCTTAGGTACTTTATGCGAGGATCGTATCGACCTGGACAACCACATCCCTTTTTTGTTTTTATTTTATTTATTTCCTTTATAAACGATTCCAACAATCTTATCCTACAATCGATATGAACAGACAAGTCATCAATCGAAACAATTCAACTTGAAGATTCTAAATTTGATCGACGAGGTATAGAACGGTACTCGCAATCCGCTTGTAATTTTTGACGCACAATGATCATAAGTATTACTTAGCTGCTATTGTCTAGGTATTGTATAATAAATATTTAAATTAGCAGTGTATTAAATGACACGCGAATAACATCACTAATTCAAGTATTCAGTTACGCACAACCAACAAGCTTCACGACAGGAAATTTGGAAGATATTCCTCATACTGGGAGATGGCATCCTCTCATTAAAGTAAGAATCCACGGAGAGTCGTCCGGTTGCAGTCTTAACGACCAATCACGTTGCACGAAATGAAGTAAACAAACTCATCGAATCTTCTGGAAAATTTCTCTCCGGAATCCTAGAAATATAAGGATATGGTACATTGAAGTACGGGAACCCACTTCATCCCCACGGAGTATCCAGGAAGCCAAGAGCACGGTATAAGATACTTCTCTCTCTTTGGAGTACGTATATATATCTCACATACATATACTTACACCCACACACGTATGCAACTTGTGATTTCTGGGAACGAGAATTCGCCGAGTTCGAGTACCTACCTCTCTCTCTCTCGCTCTCTGAGAGAGGTAGAATTGGGATGTTATGCGACCTAATAGGGCCAATAGGAAACTAGTTCCAATTTATTACACTACAACGCGCCTCGTACCTGAAGGTAATGAGGCAAGATGACGGCTATGGGAGCCATACTGTACAGGGTGCCGGTGGGGGGGGGGAGTTCTTGGTCACGTGCGAACCTCAGAGCAGTACCGTATCCCCCCCCCCCCCACAAGCAATTTTGAGTAGATGGAGTGCTGAAAAGGGTTACATGGCACCCCACATACACATACGTTTTATCATCAACAGCGTCCAATCAACAATTTCTCTCTCTCTCTCTCCCGAGTTGATTGCGGAATATCCAGCCGATTGAACAGAAGACGTTGAAAAATTTCTAATTAACGCCACTCGGTGAATACATACACTTTTGCCTTCTCCGTAAAGTTACCCCCCCCCCCCGGCTCTTGGATCCATTTATTACATAATGCGTGGTGGTGGTGGTGGTATCCATTAAATTCTTGGGTCCCTGATGGATCGCTTTTAAAAGACCTTGATTTCTGAGAGATCGTTAGTCGTCGTTATTGAGACTGTTTCAGGAACTTCGACCAATGACCGAACTTGGATAAGGGTCACTTGAGTCGCTTAGATAATTATTATTATTAATTGAATGATTTATCGTAGTGTTTTAAATTATCATGATTGTTAATCATTTACTGTTGTGGCGGCTTAACCCTTTCGGACAGTGCATGCACGAATGCGTGGTTGTTTTTCCTAACTGTAGAAATTTTTTTTTTACCGCAGGGAGTTATTAACATTATTTAGAAAATAGCAACTTTTACCTATGATTTCTTATAGGCTACATATTTTAACAGACCAAAGAATAATTTCGGTATTATCAAGAGTAATTTCAGAATCAGGAAGAATTTCAGAATTGCCAAGAATAATTTCAGAATTGCCAAGAGTAATTTCAGAAATGTCAAGGGTAATTTCAGAACCAACAAGTGTAATTTCGAAATTGTCAAGAGTATTTTCAGAATTGTCAAGAGTATTTTCAGAATTGTCAAGAGTATTTTCAGAATTGGCAAGAGTATTTTCAGAATTGTCAAGAGTATTTTCAGAATTGCCAAGAGTAATTTCAGAGTCAAGAGTAATTTCAGAATCAAGAGTAATTTCAGAATCAAGAGTAATTTCAGAGTCAAGAGCAATTTCAGAGTAAAGAGCTAAAGAGCAATTTCATAGTTTCCAAGAGTAATTTCATAGTTTCCAAGAGTAATTTCATAGTTTCCAAGAATAATTTCAGAATCAAGAGTTACTGAAAGAAAGAATTTCAGAACTACTGACAGAAATTATTTTCAGAATTATTGAAAATAATGTCAGCGTCATCAAAAGTAATTTCAGAAATGTCAAGAGTAACTTCAGAAATGTCAAGAGTAACTTCAGAAATGTCAAGAGTAACTTCAGAAATGTCAAGAGTAACTTCAGAAATGTCAAGAGTAACTTCAGAAATGTCAAGAGTAACTTCAGAAATGACAAGATTAATTTCAGAAATTGCCGAGAGTAATTTCGAAATCAATAGTAATTTCTGAATTGTTAAAAGTAATAATTCATGAAAAAAGTTGAGAATTTTTGAAAGAAATAATTTGATAATTAAATCATTTAATTGAGAATTTAAACTTAATGAAAAAATAATTCCAGAATTCTCGGGACAAATTTCAAATTTACTAAAAGAAATACTTGATTAAAAAGAATTAATTAATTGAAGGAAGTTATTTGTTAATAAATAACAATTACAATTTAATGAAATAAGTAAATTCCGAGAGAATAAAACTGTTCAATAATGTAGGGAACCCTGCATGATAACCGACAATATCATGGTATGACTTAGTGGCCCGCGGGATTCAGGGAAACTTTAATTCGGCCCGCAATGTCTAAAAGGTTGAAAACAACTGTCTTAAAAGAGTATGTAAGTTTTTAGTTATAATATGGTGAATATGAACTTTGCAGGCTTTCGCTAGGGGGCATCACTTGAAGTTCAACTTTCAGGGGTTGTTAAGATGGCTTCCAGGCGGAAGTATCTCTGGCAAAAGCGTAATTTATTACATAATTTTTTTAGAAAAAAGTGTATGTGAAGTATGTATGTGAATTTGTGTGATCACGCATTTGTCTATGACGCATTCCGATATTCATAAGAAAAATCAACCAGTCGACATAAAAGACCTGCTTCTAACTAAATACTTTTCATAGCGTATACTTCATTTTAAATTAAATAATTTTGAAATTTCTCTCACAGATGGCGTTGTACCACAAAAAATGTACGAGAAGAATCGCGGTGGGGGTGGGGGGGGGGTCAAATTTCTGTGGAGTGATAAGTTGTTCTTAACACTGATCCATTTTGTCTAATTCATCGGCAAAGAAATTTAATCATTGATTGTCATCTACGTTATTTTCGTCACGTTTCATATTACGCCGAGATTTTTTTTGTGATACATCGCCATCTGTAAGTGAAATTTGGATATTTTCAACACATGAAAACACTACGCCGTTGTAAGATTTGTGGTAAACTGGTCTTTTTCATGTCAACTGGTAAGTTTTTTCAAATTATTAAAACATATCGTGGATATTTCACCCACACCGTACATTTTAATGTTTTATAAGGTATTAGTTTCTTATATTTTTCTAAACATTAAAAATTTGTATACAAAAAAATATAATCATATCAATTTTGCAATAAAGTCTTCGGTAACGAAGATTTATGAAAAGTTTTCTCTTAACCCATATAGTGACAATAACCAGATATCTAACCTAACAAGATATATGTCGCTTCCTTAATACTCTCTTACTTCGACAATCCTCAACCCAGCTAGTTCTGTCCAGAGACCTTTCTTCACAATACCTCTTTTCCACCCAGCCCCCGAAACTATCTCGGCCTCCTCAAAACATATACACAATTCTGTAGTTACAGCAGAATAATACTGACAAAACTCGCCCCTTCCAGTTGAAACGGTAGCAAATTGTTTCAATGGTGATAGGCCGGGGTTATGAACTATTTGAAAGAAAGCCGACGTTTAACTTCTCCACAAACCGGCATGTATGAAATTCTCCAGGCCTGGCCATTAAACAAACTTTTTTTTTTAAATCTTTCTGCACATCACTGTTTCAAGTTATATCATTTTAAAAAAAATCAAGGAGCCCTTTCTGAAGCAATCTGTATAAATCTCGGTGCCAACCTGTTTAGTAATTACAGCAGTGGAATCTTGTGAACATGTCAACTATAACTGTTCATTCTGTGCATTCAGGGTACAGACCTCTTAATAACTACTATTAATTGAATGCAAATGGCACTATACGTTTTAATCCGGTTATATAACTCCCATATCCAAAATCTGCCTTAATGACAACCAAATCGATAATACGCCGGAAATCCCGCTTGCAAATCACGATGTATCCAACAACGTTATATGCTGATAATGCTGTAGTAGTAGCAGCAGCAGCATGCGGTATACATGCCATATACAGACATGATAATCAAATATTAATCAAGAACATGGAAACACGTGTTGGGATTTCCCATATAGAAAAACGCTTTTTTATTTATTTATTTTTTGGATATGTTTGACGCCATGTTGGGCTCGCGTGAAGAGTCACATCATAAAAATCGACGCCATATTCCTTGTGAAGTAGTGAAGCATGGTGCGTGGGGTAACAATCCTGCACCTGTTGGGATCGTTCCAGTTTCTCACATTCATGAAAGATTTGACACGAGCTGTTCAAAGGCATCGGTATTGATGGACTTGCAACGTGTTCGCTGTTCATTTTCCCAACAACAAAGAAATGATCTACAACCATTGTTAAGGGAATGGTAAGATCTATTACGTGTAACGAACATATATTTCAACATTCTTCATTTTCCTCTCTAAAGTGCTTCTAAAATCAAACACCGGTTTCGAAAATGGATTTTCTTTTTAAACATACAGGAATAGTTTGTGTTTCAAAGAATTTACTTCATAGTTTAGTTCTTGAAAAAAATGTGATAGTTAAAAATTGATGTTAAATATGATTTTTAGGGACTTCAAAAATATCATTTTTTATGATTTTTAAATCCCTTTCTACAACAGTGACTTTCAAAAATTCTCGTGGCAACAGACTATCAAGTGCTAGATCAAAACAATGTATTTGGAGTTGTCCGCCACAGCAGTGTCTTTCAATTTCTCTGTCAAAACAGTGTCTATAAGAAACTCTCCCAACAATAGTGGGTTAGGAAAAATCATTTAACATTGTTATTTTTGGAAAGTCTTGGCAATTGAAAAAAACGACTTTCGGAAATTCTCCCAACACTGATATTTTCAGAAATTCCGAACACTGTTATCTTCAGAAACTCTCACCACTGTTATTAACATCCATATTTTTATGGGCATCTTATTTCAGCCACTTCGTTGGGCATGTTGCATGTTGTGGCCTCTGTGTTTCTATTTTTAGGGACTTTTCTGAAACAAATGTTTGAAAAAATGATACAAGAACAAAGACGTCAATATAAAACATTAGCTTAGTACTATGAATTATTAAAGTTCTACCATTAACAATCGCTTTTCATAATGTACCGTTACAAGTATTTTTGTTAATTGTTGATGTTTTTTTAAACATGTTTATAGCTTTTAAAAATGATTTCGAAATTATATTCGATAACAACGGTTTAGTTTGAGTAATTGTACTTGCAATCTTAGTTAAAAACAAACATTTTTCAGAAACACTCATCGACAGTCTAGGAAGTTCTCTGTTACAACACAGTGTCTTTTAAAAACTGTCCTAACAATTGTGAGTTTTTGAAACTTGCACAACTTTGTTATTTTCGGAAACCTTTTCGCTAACAGTGACTTTCAGAAACTCTCTCAGAAATAGTCTTTCAAGTTTTCTCTCACAACAGAAACTTCCACGAAAATTCTCTCAACATCAATATGTCTGAAGAATGTTCAAACAACAGCGATCTCAAATACTCTCTTTCAACAAAAGTGATTTGTAGAAAGTCAATTTCAATAGCAGTATTTTTTGGAAACTCATTCGCAACAGTGATTTTCGGGAATTCTCTTAGCACACAACAGACGTTCAAGTTCCCTGTCACAACAATGCATATTAATTTCTCTGTCAAAACAGTGTCGTATAAAATCAAACAGATATATTAAGATCAATTACTTTGTAAAACGCTCTCATCGGCAATCTTGCAAGTTCTCTGTTACAACAGTGATTCATAAACTCTTGCAACATTGTTATTGTCAAAGAATCTTCAACAGTTCGGAAACTCTTCCAACAACAGTGGCTTTCGGAAACTCTTCCAACAACACAGTGGCTTTCGGAAACTCTTCCAACAACAAAGTGGCTTTCGGAAACTCTTCCAACAACAGTGGCTTTCGGAAACTCTTCCAACAACAGTGGCTTTCGGACATTGTTATTGTCCACCATCAACATTTAACTTTTGAAAACTCTCTTTCAACAACGGTGACGTTTGGATACTCTTTCAACAATAGACTCTTAAGTGTTCTTTCATAATATTTTCTCTTATGTTGGCCGTCACAGAAGCGTTATTAAGTTCTCTGTCATAACAATGTCTTTTAGAATTTCTCCCAACAATAGTGACTTTTAAAAATCACTTGACACTATTATTTTCAGAAATTCTCAACAAGAGAGATTATTCAAAACTTCTAGAGAGCCATTTAGAGATTTTTGGAGCTCGGAATAGCCATTACATCAATAAGTAAAACTTCCAGTGTAAACGTTCTGTATTTTATCACTGATACCTATAACCTAAAAAATTTTCGATTCGGTTATTTAACTTTTTTTCCATTATTAGCTAACATTAAAATAATTAGTAACATTCGAAGATTCCCAACTATCGCCAAACTGCATACTGCAGTTACAGTATATCCCTATAAATATCTCTGAATTTTTCGAGATATTTGATCGCTTAAACCATTCCGGACATATCGTTTACATCTCTGTAAGAGCATGTAATAGCAATTTGATGCATCGATGGCAGCGATAATGACTCCGATCTGAGATTAAGGATCACCATCAGATCATACGTTGGTATTAAGATTCCCGCCACTTTCCCGGATGTGTTCCACCCTTCTCAACAGAGATTTTAAACAACACTGTAAGCTATTTTGCGAAGAGAGTGAGAGGGTAGCGGTATATCCCTCTCAACTCATACAACTCACGGTAAATACTAGAAATTCACGCATCCCGCATTTCAGAGTTTGCAACCGGATGCAAAGGCACACGTGTGTCCTTTCCGTCATTTCAAATTTAATTAATAAATTAATTAATCACGCTACTTCGTAATTCTCGCTGCGGTGAACATTTTGGAAAACGGGTAAGAGGAGGGTTAGGGTTAGAAAGCAGCCGTACATTCACTAGGTACGGGCCATGTTGCCCCGAGTTACCAACCACTGGCAACATGAGAGAGAGAGTTTAAAGTGGAAGGTTGGGATATGGGGAGAGAATTCAAGAACACAAGAAGTGGGTTCGGGATGGACTTGCTCATGGTTGAACTGGATCTCCCAAACACACACTCTCTCCTCTCATTCCTCTCTCTCTCTCTCTCTGGAAGGTTCTCTCCTCTCACCAATTTTAATTCGTTTAAAAGCTAAGGGCAATGAATGCTCTAGAAAATCCCTTCCCGTGTTCAGTTCTCGGTATTAATTCCTCCTTTTGGACAGAATACTTATGACCCGAACCCATTGTTGTTTAATATGAGCATTGGTGACTCTTGGTGTTCTATGCGGGGTCGAGGGATTTTCTTTTTGATAGTAATTTAATTCGTTCTTATTATGGAGTCAGTAATTGATGATTGCATTGTTGTGTGGTCAAGGGAAAGGATATTTATCGTGTGGAGAAGTATTTTGTAGCTATTGTTAGGATTTGTAATCTGATTGTTATAATTTTTTGGAAAGTTATTACCTACTAGTTGGTTGTCATTGAGTCCTCATGTTAAAAATTTCATAATTTCATAATCTAGTGGTGAACTGCTGAGGATGAAACTAAATTGATATTTTTTTCGATAGTTCTAAATTGCGTTTGTGGACTTGAGACAGAATTGTTGAAAATTGACTTGCATCATTCTGTGACTTCAACTCCTCATATAGAAGAATGGACATTATTGTCGAGACAGTATACAAACTTAGTGAATAGGAAACTTAGGAAACTTGAACTTAGGAAACTTCAGCGATTCCTGAAATTCACAGTTGTTCACAGAACGACAAAAAGTTACTTATTGTTCATAAAACTTCAGAAAGTGACTTATTGTTCGTAGAACCTTGAAAAGTCACTTATTGCTTGTTCATAGAACTTCAAAAAGTCGCTAATGTTCCGAGAATTTCCGAAAGTCACAGTTGCTTTAGAAATCCCTGTTGTTAAGATAGCTTCCGAAAGGCAGTTGTTACGTAAATCATTATTGTTCAGAGAGCTTCCGGCAGTCACAATTTTTCAGGAACTTCCAAAAGTCACAAGTTTTTAGTGTGATTCTGAATGTCAAAATCGTTCGGAGACATTCCTGAAGTTACTCTTGTTCGGAGGATTCCCGAAAATCCCATCTGCTTATTAAAACTTCAAAAACCACAGTTGCTCATTAGAACTTCGGAAAAGTCATTGCTCTGTTTACATAACTTCAGAAAGCCATACTTGTTTACATAACTTCAGAAAGCCATACTTGTTTACATAACTTCAGAAAGCCATACTTGTTTACATAACTTCGGAAAGTCACGATTGCTGAAAGAATTCCCGAAAGTCAAAAGTGTCTATAGAGCTTCCAAAAGCCACCAATTTTAAAAGAAATCCCATAAATCCCAGAGATGAGACAAACACCCTGGATGAGCATCAAAGTTTCTAGGAAAGCAAGAAACCTAACAAATTTTTGAACATACTCAGTATTAAGCTAAACTACTCAACAAGTAACTAACACCTCCAATAACTGAAACTACTCAGACCTATATAGTGCCCGTTCTGGTTCACATATCCATTGCAACTTGATATATACGCTGCACACTATATGAACCATGAGAAAATGTAAAATGCAATAAAAAGCGTCATTTTTCACCTGGTAGTCAAAAATTGAACTATTTATATATTTCCCAAATCTCTCTCCCCTGGTCTCATTAAGATATCCTAAAAATTTGGCTACATTCAGACAAGCAGTTTTTGAGAAAACTACTCAGAGTGTAGGAACTTTAATTATAATCACCTTGTATTTTAGATAACAATAATACTTGTCAAACACACTGCAATGTATTACTGTTTTTCTTTAGGTTTCCACATTTTAAATCCTCAAAGCATGGACACCCATGACTGACCGTACATCAATGAGAACAATACGGGACATGCAGCCAATTATCGCCAATAGCAAAGTTGCGCCAAATAAATATCGCTAATTTTGGATCATCATTACGAGAAGTTATGGTAGTCTTAATACCTGAAAAAAATATCTAAAAAAAAATTACTTTGTTTCACTTTGAATTTCGGTATCGTATAAAAACTAAATATAATAAGATGCAGCAAAAGTGGAGAAAATGTAAGATCTCAAGTATGATATATCGGATTTCATCGATTGTCCCCTTCAGAAATAAAATGCCGACAACTCAACAGAGAACTTGCGTATTTTTTTATTCCACCCTATATCATCATGGTGTGCCTGTCATAGGTGTTTGTGGCGTGTGCGGGAGACAACAAGTTAATAGAGTAGGCGGGAAACGGCGATAAAACTGACACGGACAGTCGACGGACATAAATCTCCGAAACAATCGACGTAAGAGAAAAACCGTCCAGTCTTGTCAAATATATTGGCATTACATACACATCAAATCAAGTACAGAGCGGTGCGAATGTTTCCAGCGAAAAAAAGAAGCAAAAACAAGTATTACGTACGAATATTTTCTTCTTTTTAACACTAATATCTCGATAAAGCATAATGCTGTTGAATACAGAATATCTGTATTCAACAGATGATGTATTCATACAGATAGTGATTTGCACGCAGTTCATTAAACTACGTTATTGGTTTATGAGAAAATCTATGAAGAATTGTGTAGAATTTCTCACCATGTTGAAGAGATATGATGCAGCCAAAAAGAAATATAAGTAAAAAAATTAAACATGAATCTCTCTCTTCGTCAATGTATGAGTTAGGGGACATGAGATTATTATTATACATAATAAACCTGTTAATATGCGTTATCACCGAGCATTTTGGTGAGTTTGATTAATTCCCTAATCAATCACTTTTATCTGCAGTTATGAATAGTACGGGTAAGATCGTAAAATTTGATCATCATTACATCGGTGTCCAACTATATTCATCACACATACTAGACTCACTTGAAATTCTTTGATATTTATTAAATGCACCAATTACGCTAGGGTGTTATGCATAATCACAGACAACGGCGATAAATTTCAAGTATCTATCAAATTTACCTACAATACTTGGGCATTACGCATATTTCACCAGTGAAAGTGATAATTTCTGCAGTGTTTTTCAAATTTACCAACGGCGCTTGGGTATTATGCATATTTCTCCGGTAAAAGTAATAATTTTATCAAACTTGCCAAGATGTTTAATAAGTATGCATAATAGGCTACATGTATCATAATGGCATAATGATGTCATTTTTGTGTGCGCATTTCATGTGTGTATTTGTGTATTGCCTCATTGTATATCCTATTTGCATACTTTGTATGTGCCTGCAATTAAAAAAAACTGATTTATCCCATTCACCGTAACATATGCACTCATCAATTTCATTAGCTCAATTGTATTTATTTAGATATTTTATGTACAATCAACGCTCATTATTATAACGGCCGTTTTGTTACATCAACCAGTACGATTAAGTCCAAAATATTTCTTATAATGACTACCTTACATAGTCTACTTTCTTTTCGCTTTGAATATGATAAATCGTACTACATGATATGCTACACCTGATAATTCGTACATGTACTGTATCATTATATCGGAGTCCAACTATATTCATCATACATGATAAACTCATTCGGATTTGTTTCCATATTTATCAAATTAACCAATTGTAGTTGGGTAGTCTGCATAATCACCAATGAATTATCCCTCTCGTACTCATTTTGGAAGATGAATGAAGGTATCGTACTTTCAGGTCTTGGAAGTTCGAAGTAAGTACAGTCGAATCCCGTTGTAACGAGTTCTCAGAGGCAGGAGAAATCGCTTCGTTATAACAAAATTTCGTTATAAAGGAATTCCATGTTTTAGCATTATCCCTACATAAACTTATCGTGGGATCAGAAAAATGTTCGTTAAAACGATATTTTCGCTATAACGGTATTCGTTAAAACAGAATTAGACTGTAATTGCAAATTTTGAAAGCTAAGGGAACCTAAAGCTAATTGTCTTCATTTAATAGAAATTATTTTCGTGAAACTGTTTTCTCAAGTCGGTTTCTGTTATCTTGATAAAGAATCCCGGTGCGTAACATCGGTTTTTCTCTTCCGTTTTAAAGCAAAAAGTTATGAAACTCTGAAATTACCATCCCCAAGACTGAACTAATTTGACTTGATATTTCTAAACACTATTGAAAAACATTCAATTACAGGTTGCATTCATACGCTGTAAAAAGGTATAAACTTGATAGAAATTTTCGATGTATGTATTAACATATCCGTCGCATCGAATCAAAGCAAATCCTAATTATAATATTTAATACTAATAACAAGTATGAAGAAAAATGAATAAAAAAAACTGTTTTTGTAGAGCGTATCTCTCTAATTAGTCGATGTATTGTCCGATGCATGAATGAAAATATCTAAATTTTCGAGAGAAAAAAAATTAATGAGTTTTTTTCCCCCTTGATGATGAGGGGGGTCGGGCTGGATGTTTACCTTCAAGGGTTTACCGTCGGTTTGGGGGCTTCAGAGTACACATTGACGAGTGCAAAAAAAATACATTAAAAAAGTTCTGTATGTACAGTATTATCATCCATTACAGTGTCAACAGCACCATCTGGTTTTTATATTTCCTGTTGATAATCCCGTGAGGACACGGGATGGAAACCCCGAGGGAAGAGATTTTTTTTTTCAAGTCATCCTAGACGCTAGAGCCTTCGTGTTACATAAGGACGTACAAATAATAATAATTAGAATATTTTTACTGAAAAACTACATATCTCCAACGCATATTGTTTTTCCGCACTATTCGTCGTATTTTTCGGAGACTATTACGTGCGGAAAAATGTGTCTAGTCATTTTTCTGAGCTATAGGCCTACCGGTTGTTTCCAACGAAAGTAAATGGTTTTTGTGTTTTCTGGTGAATATTGCATTTTGAATATGAGTGTTACTTTCTTTTTTTTTCAGTTACAATAAGTCCCGCGGTTGGGTGTCCCGCGGTATCTCCAGTTACAATAAGTCCCGTTTCGTACAGTTCTGTAGTTTTAAAACTAAACTTATCTCTCGTTTTACAGCACAAAAATTAGAAAGTCCTGTTGCATTACGCTTTGCATGACCGTAAAAATGTTTTTAGAATAGAATGAGAGATCAAATAGATGTGAATATTGACATGAATTTAATCAAATTTATACATTAAATGAAATGAGACAAACTAGTGATAAAGATCTGGAACAAAAAAATTATACACAATTGGTTGAGAGACGTGAACAATTGAAATATTTGAGTACCGTATATACTCGTGTATAAGGCGAGTTTTTTTGTGGAAAAATTCGTTCCCCAAGTGGGGGAAGGGGTCGGCTTATACTCGGGTCAGTTTTTGATGAAAAAATATCGACCCCCCCCCCCCCGGCAATCAGTAGTCATTTTTGTATGCCGGCATACAAACCGGCATTATTGGTATGGAATATGTTCAAACCCCCCACAAAACTGATAATGTCAAAGCCGAGGCACAAAGAAATCGAAAACGTCATTGGTTGGTGGTGGCTAACGTCGATTGTACAACCTTTAGCTGTAAGCATGAACAAGCCTCTCAAAGACTATTTGAGGAATTCGTGGATCGAACAGATGAGTTCCGATGATAAAAAAAACTACAAAAAAAGTGGTGCCTTGAAGAAACCTGACATTGGCCTAGTGTGCCAATGAGTACATGAGGCGTGGAATTCTTTTTCCACCGAAATTATCACCCGATCCTTCAAAAAGTGGTGCATAAGCAATGCGATGCACGGAACTAAAGATGACATCCTTTTTGAAAGTGACAATGGCGATGACAGCCTAGATGAAGATAAAAACGAAGAAGCCTCACCCCCTATGATGATCTGATGGATTACCATGAGCTTGGAGACTTATACAAGAAACGGATTAAAAAGTTTGAATCATTTTCCATTGTAAATTTCCGTAAGCTGATTATTTTGCATGGAAATATAAGAATTTGTTTCTCTAAAATGAACGGATTTTTAGAGTCGGCTTATACACAGGTTTTTAATTTATTGCGGTTTTGGTGATCCTGAAGTGGGGGATCGGCTTATAGACGAGTATATACAGTAATTCTATCGTAGATATACATAAAACTGATATCGGTATGAAAATAGAGATAAAATATCTCGATATGAAAATAGAGATAAAATATCTCGATATGAAAATAGAGATAAAATATCTCGATATGAAAATAGAGATAAAATATCTCGATATGAAAATAGAGATAAAATATCTCGATATGAAAATAGAGATAAAATATCTCGATATGAAAATAGAGATAAAATTTGTCTCGAGACGAAAATCAAGATAAAATTGGTCTCGATATGCAAATAGACATGTCGGCCTATATAGTCAAACCTGTGAATAACGATAATACCTATAACGGTAAATTTTCCTATAACGATATTTTCTTCGGGCCCGGTGGATAATTCCTGTTTAATAGAAAATAGTGCTAATGCTCACAAACTGTCTACAACGATAATCTGTCTATAACAATATTTTTTCTAGGTACCTACAGTTTTTCCCCGTGAAAAAGTATCGCCACAGAGAGTAACAGGGCCTGCAACAGTACAATTATTCAATCATTATACTTACTCAGTTAGAAAAAGCGATGGCAGCATTACACACATAAACAGCATTATACAGAAACAATCTCTCTCTCAATTCTCTATACAGAACACAATACAGAACATTAGGTTCAAAACACGTGCACGCACATTCCGGCAGGTAGCAATTCGTTAAAAATGAAGTAGAGAAATGTGTACGAGGTGCATGTACGGTTCATTCATACAAGTTTTACTATATTTGGAAGTCTTACACCGTCCTAGACATAGAACTGCATACGAAATTAGTTTATTAATAAAATATAGTAGTAATTTAAAATGATATATATATATATATATATATATATATTAAACTATCCTAAATAATAATTAAAGGTGAAATTACACTATTCATGGAATTAGCCTGAATCAAAATAAAAAATGAAATTATTCTAGACATAAAACTGAAAATAAAATAGACCTAGATATTGTAGTGAGTGTTTGAGTATGTATGTAGCTCTAGTATTTCGTATTATATTATTTTTCTCTGTATCGCCACTAGATGACACCGCTTACACAATTATTATCTATTTGTTATTTTTCCCGCCTTTTAAAATTGCAGATGTTTTTTTGTATCGGCTCGAGTGTCGTTCGCTCATGTCTAAATAAACACTTTGTAATAATTGAAACCTTGCGTTCTCCGCATATAACGGCGTGGTCGTCGGTTGTATACAGTGAGTATGAAATAGATTTAAGCATTATAAACTCTATTTTAATTAAATAAACCTGAAAACAAGACTTGAAACGAGGATACAGTAGGCCTAGGCATGAAAATTCCAAACAGCAAATTTACGATTTCTAAAGAGATTTCATCATACAAGGGTAACTTTCCAGCCGTCCCCTGAGAAAACGAAACTAGATTAGACTCGGAATATAGTACCAAATTGTTCCTGAAAGCTTCATGTACTCAAAACTTTCGTATATTTCCATAAAAAAAAGATAAAACTATATTTTTTTCGCTATATTTTTTTCCCACCGAATTCTTTATAGTCTTCTAAAATCTAGCTAGCTTTACGAACAAAACAAATATTCGACAAAAAATATTGAGGTTGAACTTATTGTCAATCTTTTCAAAAAGAAAACAACAACAACAAAAACATATGTATGTGTTCGTGTGTATATATATAGTGCACTTTTTCGGGAAATATCACGTTTTTTCTCATTTTTCTTTCCTCTGTTAATGTTCTTATTTTCCGTTTCTCCTGTAAGAAAAAAGTGGAGAAAGAAATGGCATGTAGATATAGTGAAAAGACACATATTCAATACAGTTATCTGAGAATATGGCAGATGTAAGATGCGTATTTTTTATGTTTTCTTTCTATTCTTTCACATCGCTGTCATTCAAATTCTTCTCTCATCGGTGATTTCTTTTTCCTTTTTCTCCCCCACCGAAAACGTACTCAATAATCGCTTTTTATAGGAAGAAAATATAAGAAAAAATATATTTCCATTTCTTTGACACGCTATTCATGAAAGAAAGAGAGAGAGAGAGGAATATAGGAGAGAAAAATAAGATAAGAGGAGAAAGAGAATTTGTATGTGTTAGGAAATAAGAGATTTTCGAAGGGTTTTTCTCACCCCAGTATTCTCCAATCCTCTATCTCTATTCCTCTCTGTTCTGGAATTCTTGCAATTTCTTCACTTATTTGCATGTCGAATATGGGATTTCATTGTGAAATAAAAAAAAATGCAGGAAGGTTGTATTTGGGATGCTTGTTCGTTGGATGTAAAGGAATTTTGTTTTATCATATAAAAGATTCTACAATATTTTTGCCATGGTGGATATTCGTATTGGGATTTTGGATAAGCTCCGTTACTATTAGCTGCTAAATATCAGGAATAATTATGTAATTACCTCCCAAACGTCAGGAAATAATTATGCAGTCAGTTATTTTATGAGCGGCATTTTGTGCAATTTTCCTAGTTGGCATTTACTATTCACTAAGTATTTGAAATAGCCGGCAAATAAGCTACATATAAAATTAAACAATTTCAACGAAACTTAATTCTGTACATTTAAACGTTCCTTATTTTTTCAGATTTTTTTACTATTTCTGATAAAACATAAAAGGCAATAATTTCCTTCTAATTTTGACAAAAAAGATATGTATAATTTTTTTCATAGAAATTTGTAACAATCTTTTGAATTCAAAATGCTAGAAAAAAATATATACTACATGGTATTTAATAAGTAATATTTCTTTAGGGGGCTCTGGAAGGACTTTTCAGTCCCTTGAAGGTAAAATGTGTTTTTATGTATTATGGGTTTATGTGTTTGTTTATTACATATTAGTATTTGTGTATTATATGCTTGCATTTCTGTATTATATGTTTATATTTGTGTAACATAGGTTGGCCAGATATCCTGGTTACTCGCTGTTAAATTCATTGTTCCGAAAGATTCTTTCGGGACGTCCATTTGTCCCGGTTTTTCTTCCCGCTATCAGAGATCCAGTGAAATAAGATCATTTTCCACTACAGTCCGTCCTTCTTACATGGTCTACACATAAAATAGCTGCAACCACACTTCACTTAACGCCAATATGGAATTGATATTAATTTATTAAGTTAATTGGATATGAAAATTCACACGATAAATATATATTAACAATTATGTTTATATAAAATTTTTATTAAATAAAAGATTTGAAAATTGTGAGAAATACAGTGTCAGTTAAGACTTATATATCACTCGCACTTTGGGGCTTGAAGTGCCCAAGCTGTCTTCAGTACCTACATCTAATTGCTTAATTTTATTTTTGTTCTTTATAAAGCCAATAGAGAGCGCTAATATTTTCAATGAAAGTAAAAATCAAAGAAACTGCACAAATACCGTAGCTTCGTGAAATATCTTGAAGTTAGAAAAATGATCGCGAAAAGAAAGGTTCTATGTGTGCAAGTAATTAAAGGATTTAGATATAATAAAAAAAAAACACCCCCCCCCCCTCAAAGGTATATGCCTTTCAATGTCGTATATACGGGACGCCCGACATTGATAACCCTACCCTGATGTTTTGCTCGTTTTGGGCACCTTTGTGCAGAAGCAGCGTGAAAATATTTCCGCAATACTTTGTAGGTTTGTAATTATATACTGTATTTTCCCAAAAAAAATTGGCTTCTAGGTTTTATCCCGGTTATTATTAATGGATTCCGTGTTTTGGCTAAAGTTTTAATTAGGATTTCCGGGATTTGTCCCGGTATCTCAGGTACCTCATCTAGCCACCCTACTGTAACATATGATTGAATTTGTGTATATGTGTGAATGTTTTGTATTATATGTCTATTGTGAAATTAAAAAAAAGTAGTTATTAGATGCGCCGCAGGTTAGTGAGTTTGCGACAAAAGCTTAAAATTGTTTTCCAAATCTACATAAGCCACGGATTATTACGAGAAATGACGGTAATTCAAATGTATTTTGTATAATGGGTTTTTCTTTTCAATAAAATTAAATACAATGTTGGTCTGTTGAATATTTATGAATGAATGAACGCCAGAATTTGCCACTACTTCACTAAACACCAACTCTGGCCATATCGCTATATCTACTGCCATTAGTGAGATGGGTTGGAAGTGAAGGCGCTGTCTATCGGTGGTCGGCTCGAGTTTGTTAGGAAAAATATCTTATCTATATCCTCCCTTGGGTTCGAACTCGGGACCCGAGAAAAAAAAATAAGATACAAAATTTTTACAACATATTTTCCCCCACACAATTGGGTACTGTTGCGATTAACAAATTTTGTGCCGATTACAGACGAGATGGGTTTGGGAGTTGGAGAAAAGTTTCGGGGTTTAGTTAAGACGGATGAATGCACGCATATTAGGATTGAGGTATATTTTAAAAGCAATTGGGGGGGGGGGGGGGCGCTTGCCATCTCATCTGTTATCTTACACTTGTCATATTATATACACAAGATACAAAAAAAACACGAAATGAGAATCTTATTGTGAAATATAAAATAACCATCAGAACGAGTCATCTCGCTGAACACCTTATTGGCGAACAAATGGGTTTGGTAACGTGCGGATAGATGCCAGCATCAGTTTTATTGGGTTGGGTTCACTCGCTCCGGTGGATTTGATGAAAATATGCAAAATAGAAACATTGTGTTTGGGAATATATACAATTAGGGATCACCCGTGCCATCTCGCTTAGCACAGCGGCGAGCTTTATAATCCCCGATGAAGGGAAAGACAAGAGAGTAATGTATGTGTAAAAGTGAGTGCATGTATGAATTGGGAAAAGTCACACACAAAGTCGGGAATTTGGACAAAAATGGTTTCTGGAATTCAATTAACTTTAAATTTAACGACTGGTAAAATGCCGCCACTGCCTCACGTGATTAGTATTATTAGCTTCGCTGTCAAGAAAGCCATGTCGGGCAACGATGTCTTGATGTTTTCGTTGCTTGTCTCGTATTGGCTGAGACACGAATCTGGTCTCTCATTGGCTGAAACCTGGAAAGATACATATCATACAGAAAAAATAATAATAACACAATCATTAACTTCAAAATAAAATTAATTTTGTGTGTTTGACTTACCTTCCAAGTCTTTTTTGGGAATTTTACAATATTAATAATTGGGCAATATATCAGCTTCACCTTTTCAGTTGCATTTAAAATAAATCCAAAATTTTATGTAAAAATTCATCAAAATCACTTCAAGCGAGAATGCCAGAAAATTCGCAAAGCTTTTTAATTGTCCATTAACATTTTTTTTAATTGTTTCAGGATCCGTTGCAAGTACATATTATTAATTCTGTAAAAATTGGTTATTAAAATTAGTCATTGCGTCATGTCAGGAAAACTCACCGACAGCAATTCGCCGCCATGCAATTCAGTACCAGGAAAATTATTCACCGAATGCCAAATTCGTCACTGGGAAATTCCCTAACAAACAACTCACCGACAACAGTTCGGCATAAGAGAATGAACGAGTGAATGAATGGTTGAGAGAGTAATTGAACGAGTGAATGAATGAGGTTACTCACTTACTCACCAGGTCACTCACCCAAAATGTTGCTCGCAACATCACTCGATCACTCTCTCAGTAGGTCAGTCGCTCATTTAATTTAGGTCACTCGTTAACTCTCACTAGTTCACTCACTTTTTCATTCACTCACCGGGTCACTCATTCTATAATCAACTCATTAGGTTGATTTCTCTATTACATACTTAATCACCTAGTCACTCACTCTGTCCTCGTGGTTCATCAGGTCATTATGAAATTAATTGTGCAAATGTACTTGAAGAGAATTTCGAAAAATTACTTTTCGTCACATACTATAAAAATATTTGAAAAAAAATATTCATATGCCTGTGGTAGCTCATATCAATTTTTATGCATTAAATACTATTGCCATGATCATGTATTCTGATATAGTTGATAAAACATTTAATGTAAAATTAACCTATTATATTTTTTTATTACTTTCGTATCAATTTTTATTTTGTCTTTTTGATTGATACATTGTAGTTTTGTATTTACAGGCTTATGACTCTTGATGAAAAACATTGAAATTTGACTATTTTTGAATTTTCTGTTACTATTTTTGGAGAAATAAATTTGATCTCGATGAACCAATTTTTCCGATATTTGCATAAATTTTATGCAATATTTCCTATTATTTTTTTTATTATCATAATGTCTCATCATGTGATATATTCGTGATTTCAGACTATTTTTATATAAATCATCTTTAAACCATTTATGATACACTTTATTTATGGAAATCTGCACACTAATGATCAACACATCTTGTATCAAACAAAAAATTCGATATCTTCATAGGGAAAAAAATTGAAAGAATTTTAAAAGATTGTTACGCACTCAATTTTATTTAAAAATACTCTTCGGAAGGAAATATTTCGAAACGCAATTTTTTTTTACTTTTTTCAATTTTTTTCGTTTGCGGAGAAAATTTGTTTATTACTTACCTTGGCGACTCATTTCAAAGCCAATATCACCGTTCAATTCACATTCAAGGGATACGGTTCCCTTTTTTTCTTTGTTGTTCTTTTTTGCCAATAATATCGCTGTGAGAGAAAGAAAAAATTTTCAAGAGAGGAAATTTCCTGTCCATGTTTGAAAACCGCAATTTCCTATTTTCCCTGTGACGAGATCTTGTACCATGGTAACGCAAGACCGCGAAACATGCTCAGTTTCTCACACTCACACACACCCTGCTGAAACCTTTACCAATGTGGAGAAAATTCCTGGTTGTTCGGTCGCTAAGGCAATTTCTAATATTCGGCTTACCAGCTTAACCGTGAAACGCAATTTACAGTAAAGAGAGGGAGAATTTTCAAATTGTGTTCGTTGCTCCGTTTCAAAAATTTATATATTTTTTTCCTCAATTTTTTTTTTCATTTTCTCCAAAACACACGTAAAAAATGTCATTCCCCATGACTGTTTGTAAGAATGTATTTTACAAATTCCGCAAAAAAAAAAAGTTTGATAAATTTCGCCCTGACAACGTGGTAGGCCTACTGGAAAGAAGAATTAAAAAATTCTAATCGTTTTTTAATTAGTTGGGAAAATAGCCATTAATTACGCCAAATTTGTTTTCCAGAGTGTTTGAGTAAAATTCCGATTTTATTAAATAATTAGTTGATGGAATAGCTGAATTTAAGCTTCTGCTCTGTTGATGGTATGTATCCGTAGATACGTAATCATGAGTTTTTACCTGGTCTTACTAAATGTGAATTCTGTACTGATTTAAAAATCTCATTCTTTGGAAAATTCGGTTTTTAGTTTGATTTAGGCGTAGTTGAAGTCTTTGTTGTGTTACTCTGAACAATGTTGTACAAAAAAAGTAACTTTGAAGAGCAATTTCAATCTTCACCCAAAATTTGATGGGTATTTTTTCATAAATAGGAGCATTTTTTCATCGCACTCGTTTCGTCTTTTGGTCTTTGGTCACAAATATTTTTTTCTCAAAAATTAGGAAAAAAAATTTCCATAAAATTTGAAGGAGTATTGTTCTACTTTAAAACATAAGGAAAAGTAAATACGAATTTTGATGAGTGAGATACGTATCTACATGAATATTGCCAAACACTGATTCTGAGTATCATAAAATTCTCCCAAACTTTTTTCTTGCATCTTCAATAAGTTGCTTGCAAGTACTATAGTGTGCACTGAAGTACGACAAAGTGTTCGATGTTTGTCATTAACTCTGTACTTGTGAGTAGATAATAGTCACTCAATTGTAGCTCCTTGATTATCGGAGAAACCACTATACCGGTAATCTCTGATCTGTTGCTCGTAATAAACACGAGGTCTTGATCAACACCCCAAAGAAACTTCTCATTCAAGTTATATTCAAGAGCCCACATTATGATGATGTTGATTTAAACATAACAGAGTTACCTGATGAGAACTCTTCTTCTTGTGCTGAGAATGTACAGTGTTTGTGACTCGCGAAATCTTGAAGGACCTTGTATTGTAACCAGGGCTGGACAAATCTCCAAAAATTTACATGCCCAGTCGTTCATGTCCTAGCATAAATGGGAGAAATCAGTTGCGAAACAGTGAAAAAAAATGGGGGGGGGGGGGGGGGGGGGATTTCCTCACATTACAGTTCCTATTATTATACTTTCGTATTATAAATACGAGAAACCGCTTTAAGCTATGAATTCTACAGTCAACTATTGAATAACAGCAAAACTATCTATTACGATTCCCTTAATAAAATGATTTTTGGCTTTTTATATTTACAAAAATTGATTTAGCGAAAAATATATAAACATATTAACTGATATTTTTGGCACATTAAATTTATACAGCATAAAAATAAATATATACAGTGTCATAACATATTTAGTTCATTTTAATTTTTATGCATTTTATTGGTTTGAAACAACTACTGCACCAAACACCAACTCTGACCATATCGCTATATTGCAATTTACTGTCATTAATGAGATGTGTTGGAAGGCGCAGTCTATCGGTGGTCGCCTCAATTTCGTTAGGGAAATAACAAAGAAATAAATTGAAACAAACAACTAACTTTGCTTACAAAATTATAACAGATAGTTCAGTTTTTATTTGATAGATGACAGAAAAAGACCATATTTTCATGATATGCGTAGATATTTTTCCGATATTTTTGCGTAGAAGAGAAATGTGGCAGAAATGTATATATATTTTTTAAATTTTAGAATCAATTTAAGAATTTTTATTCCCATTCGGGTACTTTACGTGCTGTGTAAAAAAAAAAATATGGTAATATAATATATCGTCCCCAGCATGCCAGAAGCACGAATGTGCAAATTCTCCCTCCCCCAAGCGCCTCGCTTTTTTTATCAGCTGGTTGGGTGCCATATTTTGCTATCTACGTTTTGCCTGAAAAACAAAAGTTTATCCCCATTGAAACTCAAGTTACAAAACAGTTTAGGAAATTAACTTCCAACATATAACATGGGTAATTCAATCATTCAAACGTCATTTCCCACGTTCTTTTTTTTCCAAGGGCATTGCACATTCGTGCTTCTAGCATGAGGAGGGACGATATAGTTTTTTGGAAAAATATACTGTATTTTTACGTTTTTACCCAAACTTTAAGAAGTATTTTCTCTTCTTCCGTAATACCATTACCAGACTATTACCCTAGAAGTGATGTGAGGTTTTCCGTTTTCCAGAATAGCCCAGTTGCAGGTATATGAGATACTATAATCGCATCAGGCTGCGAAATATTGTAACTGTAAAAATAGATCAAAATACAGTGACTATACATTTGCATCATGGCTGCCAAAGCACTCACGAAGGCCCCGGGCAAACAAACTTCATAAATTTGAGACTATAGTCTCTTATCTCGACCGAACTTAAAATAATATCTACATTCTAGTCACAAATAGGGTGATTATATATCTTAGAAAAAATAGGGAACCCTGCGAGCCTAATAGCAAAACAAAAATACAAAGCGTCGTCAACCAGGCCCGTCATTTAGGGAGGGAATATCGGAACCCCGGCTTTTGAAAATACACTAAAAATGGTATATATATATATATACATACATACATTGAGTACATGTGCTTTGCCCCCCCCCCCCGGAAAAAGTTGAAATGACGGTCCTGTCGTCAGCTATCACCAAAGAAGTTTCCAATTTCCTTCGAAATTGCGATTTATCGATAAAATTTACTTAAAAAATCGCCAAAGTGAGGAAAAAATCTATTCACATTTCATGAGATAACAGTATCATAGATTATTATATAGATTATTAACACAATAATATAATCAATAAGTTTTAATAGTAAAAAAATACTGGAAGCATTAATAACTATCACAGTTGTTGACGCTTCCAGTAATTTTTTAAAAAAAATGTGTCACCGAAAAAATGAGGCATTTTCATAGAAAAAATTCAGAACGGACAAAAATGAAGAATGTCCCGTAAAATGCGGATGATATAGCAACCGGTCACACATCAAAAAAAGAAATCATCCTCCAACTGATAACTTCAGGAGACATCTAGTGGTACGTTCTCTAGCAAAACTAGAAAGAACACTCATGTTGTGACCATTAGACTTCAAAAAAGAATTTACCAGAAAAGAAATCGAGCAGAAAAAAAAAAATTCCATCTTCGGAAAAATATAAATAATCATTTCAATCTCTTGTAAAATTTTGAATAATTTTCTATTCCTTCCATTAATATCATTACTCATGCGCTTGTTCATTTCGGCTCATTATCGAACCAAGACCCATAGACGCACTCACACACCAAGAGAAAACCTCGTTTTGCCGTCCTCAAAAAGATAGAGATGACATCATTCAGTATTCAGAAAGTGAGTCGGTAATGATGCGTTTGATGAGAGGAAAAAATGGTGCTAATTAAACCAGGCGGGGGTGGCCCGTTTTATGTGCATAGCCTTCATTCATTCATCCATCTCCAAGACATCGTCTTAATGTGCTTGCCGCACCATTAAGCCTACAATATGGGGACCACAATTTTTCAAATTCTGGGGAGAGAGAGGGGTGGCTTATTCGTCATCAAAATGTATGTAAAAAAAACTGTGTAAGGAGGAGTACGAGGGACCCTTCCCGTTCAGAATAATCCAAAGATCTTTATGCAACAGAACCCCGCCATTCTCTACGTTTACCCCCAATGTGTGTGTCTCCTCGTTGTGGTTGTGACCGGCATAGATGCGGGAATATATATGTAAAAAAATCACTAGTACGGGGCTCACAGCAAGTGGAAACAAAGCGTTATAAATTAATTCCTTCATCCGCACCACGTTCCGAAAGATCCCCCCGAGTTCAACTCCCGGAATGGAATTTTAATGGACTCCTAGTCTTTGTTGGTAGTAGAATGAAGGCCTGATTTGGTGGCCGCATGTTTCTATCAATTGGATACATGAGGCTCGCACTGCGAAGGTTTGTCAGTTTGCGTGAGGAAATAATGGTGATAATTTTCTATTTCATCTTCGTTTATGGCCTTAGGGAATGGCATCGCGTATCGTCAGACTAACTATTAATTAAGTGGTACAAAGATAAGAATGACGAGGAATATTTGTGAGGGACAGTGAGCGTCATTGCTGGCTGAATAATATCTTGAGTGAGGAGCAATCAAAACTGAACGACGTGTCTCCACTGCGAGGAAGCTTAATGAAAATACAGTCTACACTCGTTATAACAACCCCACATTATAGCGACCATTTTTTTACAACGATCAGTAGGATAAGTCCCAAATGTTTTCATAGAACGACTATCATATATGTTTTATTTCGATATAACAACTACCCTCCCAATATAACGTCTGTTTTCGACGGGACGAAGGGGGTCGTTATATCGAGTGTAGACTGTATCTTTTTATCATAATAAGAGAACACTAAATACTTTTACTTAATCTTCCCTTCCTTTTTTAAAACCGAGCACACTTAGGGTTTATTTCCATGTGTAATTTACTACCTAAACTGCCAAAAATGTACATGTGTACCCAGCAATCTAAGAGCGTATCTAGTATTGTACATAAATATCAGTGTTGTACTACCTATTTTTCAAACTATGAGTGAAGTCTAATGATTGGATATTTGTATCGTTGTAGGTCTAGCGTTCTCTGTGGCGAGATTTTTTAACGTTGTAATCGGTGAATTTGAAATGAAAATGGCACACAAATGCATAAATTTTCATGTTATCTTAATACACTATCTACCAATAAGTATTTGGACACCTATGCAAATGACGATATCTGCGGTCCTGAGATACGTCATGCCCTCCGCCGGTATATATCGTGTAGGAAACAACATCGGCATTAGTTGCATGCAAGATGCCACGCAGTTCGAAGCTCTCTGATTTCGAGAAAGGTATAATTATCGGGTATCACAAAAATGACCGATCCTTAAGGGACATATCTAGTGAGCTGAAGTACTCAAAATCGACAGTGGCCTATGTAATGAAGAAGTGCAAGGTGAGCTGTGATTGTCGGAATTTGCCCCGAGTCGGCAGACCAACGAAACTGGGAGATAGAGACCGACGGGTGCTGTCCAGAGAAATTCGGAAGAACCGCACCCAACCGATGGCCCTCATCCGCGAGGAGTTTCAACAGGCATCCGGGAGTATTGTTTCAATGAATACCATACGTAAGGAAGCACATCTGATTGGTTTTCATGGTCGTGCTGCTGCCCATAAGCCTTTGATTACAAAGTCCAACCGCATTGCTCGGTTAATGTGGTGCAAAGCACATCGAAATTGGACCGTAGATCAGTGGAAACGGGGTCTTTGGAGCGACGAATCAAGGTTCACCCTCTACCGTTCGGATGACAGAGCCTGGGTCTGGCGTCTGCCTGGAGAACGTGTCCTGCCAGAATGCATTGTGCCAACAGTCAAGTTCGGCGGAGGTGGAATTATGGTCTGGGGGTGTTTCTCCTGGTATGGACTGGGACCCTTGGTCCCCATTCATGGTAAGCTCAACGCCGATGCCTACTGCACTATTTTGGATGACAATGTGCTTCCTACGTTGTGGCAGTTTTACGGGGTGGACCCCTGTTACTTCCAGGAAGACAATGCCAGCTGTCATACTGCGAGGTTAACCAAGGCTTGGTATGGTGCCAATGGGGTTCATCGAATGGACTGGCCTGCCCAGAGCCCAGGCCTGAACCCTATCGAGAACCTCTGGGACGAGTTGGATCGCCTAATTAAGGGGTGCCCTACCCGTCCAAAATCGGTGAAGGAACTGACATGTCTTCTCCAAGCCGAGTGGAAGAAAATACCACTAGCCGTCACACAAGGACTTGTCGAAAGTATGCCCCGGAGGGCTCACGCTGTAATTGCCTCTCGTGGAGGCTCTACCAACTATTGATTTTGAATAAAGTTAGTTTTTCTTTTCTATCACAGGTGTCCAAATACTTATTGGTAGATAGTGTATACGTAGTATTGAAGGTGTGTGCCTGCTCTCTCTGCGGAGACACTTTCCCAATCGGAGACACGTTCAAATTCAAGCCGAGAAGTTGCGAAACCACAGAAACTCATATATCTTCATTCAATATGTATATGCAACGATAATTGTGATAAATGCGGTTATTATGCTTAATCGTTGAGCATTTTAGTGAGTTTATAAATTTCCCTAGATTTATCACATTTACCGGCGATTAGTACCCAAGTGCCATTGGTAAATTGAATAAGTACTAAAAAAGTGCTAAACACTCTTATCAGCGATTATGCAAGATACCCAAACGTCGCGTCGTTGGTAGACGTGATAAATCGTACTGCAGTCCAACTTCGTCGAAGTCCAAAGTCACTGGAAAAAAAGTTCGAATCATCCAAAATTCGAATTATATGCAATTTTTCTCTCTCTATCCTGGATCTGTAAAACGACTACAAATTCCAACTTAATAATCAATGTTCACTTAAGAGATAATAATTATCAATTATAATTTTTTTTATCATCAGTGTTATGTGAAACTGTTTTCCAAATTTCAATAATTTCCAATTTTAATATAATTGATCTCGGCCGCAACATTATTCCACCGTTCTAGAATCCACATCATTGCAGTATTTCGTGACCATGTTCACAGCCTGACTTGCTGGCGCATTTCACCAGTTATGAAACTGTTTCCCTTATTCTGCTCTTATGCTATCAAAGAAATATCCATTCATTAACGTATTTCAACCTGAACATTCCGATACTTACCATCCTCTTAATGACGACGCAGCTGTTCAACGGTACACCTTGTTCCTACGGGTTGAAAAGCATAATCGGTATTAAGTGGTACACAGTCCCGATGCACTCCAGCTGAACGATATTAGGCATTAAATTATGAAAAAAAAGAGTGGAGAAAACCAGAATGTTAAAACTTTTATTAGTCTTTCAGTTTTTGTTTTGTTTAACATCTTGATCGAGAAATGCAAAAACTGGCTTCTTGCCGAAATTTTCCAAACTAAATTTGCTCATACAAAAATTATGGTGTTTTTTTTTTCATTCATTTTTAAATCATCAAATACATTCTATAGAAGTTCGAAACTAAACAAGATTTTTTTACAGTAGATAGAAAACTCATGGGGATTCGTAAAAATTCGAATTATTCAAAATTGGAATTTTCAGTGGTCAGGCTTAACCTTCCACTGAGGATTCTTTAGAGGACTGATATGATGTAGTTGACTAGTGCCTAATGAATTAGGCTAACGCAAGTGGTCTTCGTATGCCTCTTGGGGTCATTGGTGACAAACAAAAAAATTATCCGAGGAGTGGAATCTTTAAAGCCGCAAAAAATTGGTAAATATAACAGTCGGTTACGCATCGCCTCTAGCGATTTTTGGCGATATCTGTAAAAAAAGCTTTCTTTTCCTTTCTCTCCTCGTTATTTTTTTAGCATAGAAATTAATTATTAGTTTCTACAAGTATATGTTAAAAAACTTATATGTTAAAAAACAAAACAATAATAGAACAAATAAAGCTAACGCAAAGAAAGCGGAAAGAAGTTTTGCTTTTATAATTTCTCCTTTTTTTTCTTTTCTCTTTGTGCTACACTTGATCATGTATGGTTTAAATAACGTCACTCTTGGGTTGGGGAGATCGTTAAATTCATTCTTGTCCGTTCAAAACATTAATATTTACCTCTTTTATGAGTGACCCATAATAATTATGTCGGATTTTTATTTTTATGTTTTGAGCATATTTAAAATGAGTAAAATCAGTGGCAATTTTTCCAAAACATTTGAAGACGTCACATTGAGACCCTTTCTTTGTCAGAGACCCGATCTCTAATTAGTGCTTTTTTTTTAAAACAACATGACATGCAATACACATTTTTTGGACACAATAGTTGCTCTTTCTATTTAATCTCGTGATTGTAATGAGAAGAGTAAACCTATTTGTGTGCAATGAGGCAGTGTAGGTATGTAACTCACCCTCAGAAATAAATGATATCATCCCGTTACATGACACTTCTACAGTAGGTTTACGACTGTTCGGAAACCAATTTTCGTAACTGAAATCGTGAATTATTCGTATCAGGGTAAAGCATAGATATCGACTCGGTTCATTCAAATACAAAGCCATCGTTCAGAGTTGTAAGATTTCCTAAAGAAAGTGAAATTGATTCAACGTCTCTCTCAAGTTCCCAAATGGACGAGAGAAGCTAGCTATTGACCTGATATTAGCGGAGTCTCGAAATCAACTGAGCGCGATACTACACATAGCAGAAAAAGTTGAGTTCTCAAAGCGAAGAGCCAATTTTCGAAGCCATTACAACTTGAGAGATTTGCTTTCGTTCGAATATTCCAGTGTTTTAAAGCGTTTAACGAGGCTCGAGTTCATTAGCGTGGCCTTCTCATCATCACCCCTCGAATACAATTAATTTCTCAGCTCCTTACGATGTAGAAAAGTCGCATTTCTTATAAATACCAGAATCAGAATTTTCGCACCTACTAGATGAGGTTCATTTACGGGAGGTTCCATTGTTTCCCGCTCGCGCCCCACGTGATAACATAACAGAACAGAAATAGTAATAGTACGATATATCAGAAAAAGAAGAAGAGATAAAACTCGCAGACTTGCGATAAAATGTAACTTTTACGATGTCATTCAAGACAGGGTGAGTGAGAGTGAGATCCTTTTACGGCGTTTTAATTGCTCGGGTATCATAAAGCGGTCATGTTCCCATCCCCGGGACAAGAAGACGCCAAAGAGGTTGTCAGTTTTCCCAATGGGTGATTTAAGCTTAAATTATCGCCAGACAAAGGCAACTGAGGTGGTGGCGGTGGCCAGAAATTGAATCGCGCCCTTTTCGAAAATCCCAAAGCTTCTTACTGCTTTTATCACTTTCCTCAAACTCTCTCTCACTCTGTCTGTTCTCCATCTTCGATATATATATGAGAGTGGGAGGGAGGTTCCGTCTCTCTCTCTCGGCAAGACTTAATTTATTGGTACTATTAAGTCCTCGCTAATTTTATTGACTTTGCCTGCAGTCCCTGCGATTCCTCACTCACCGTAAAAATAAAGAAAATATCCGGGAAGTATATATTATACCCGGAAACGTACAGAGATTAGCGACGGTGAGTGTAATCCCATTTTTAGGGAGACTGGTTTTATGATGCGATTTTAATCCACCCAAACTGGGTTAGTTTGTTCCGTGTAATTGTTGTGCGTGTGCATTTTGATACGATTGATTGTATTTTTTTTTTCAGGGGTGTTAGCGGCAATTTTGTGATAGGAAATATGAAGAAAACATAGCCAAGATGTGAATCCTTTTTAACTTGGCCAGGGTGTTTTTGGAGTTTGCCAGGGTAACAAACTTCTAGTACGGGGGTAGGGTACATCCACTTGACTAATTCACATAGCAATGCAGAATGGAAATGCTGGGGAGTCCTGGGCGTTTCGTGCATTAGCTTACTGGATCGCTGGATGTGCCATGCCCTGGTTAATTCCTATGGAGTCCCCAGAATTGGGAGCTATCAAAACATTGGTGTATGACAGTAGATCCCAATTGGGAAGGCTGAACCCCCCGGGTCCACAGATAAATTATAAGAAAAAATTACATAAATTAATTAAAAAGTGCATTTTCAATTAAATTAACGCGCAAAAGCTCAGTTGTAACGTCCATAGACCATGCATTGCTACGTGACTAGAACAGCTGCTGTACAGAACGTCTCAAAATAATGGAAGTTTTTCTCGTCATCTAACACTTAGTTTGGAAACTGATATAAGACTGTTTTTTGTTCGTATTTTCTAAATAATAGATAATTTACATTTCTGATTAAAAATAATAAATAATGATTTTAACATGGTCATTAGTATCTGCCGCTGTGGTGGTCGAGTGGTCATAGTGACGGGCGAGGATCCGGATTCGAACCCCACCTTCGCCACAGTGATGGTCGGCTGAAGTTTGTTACCTGTGGCTCCCAACTTCGAGGGGCAAATGTGAGCCGATCTCCCCATTAAACAGTCTCGCCCAGAGAGCAACAGACCTACAACGACAAATAATTCAATCATTACACTTCACTCATAGTTAGAAAAGCTTGTGACAGATGCTAGCAGTACATATAACAATCATTACACAAAAACAAACTTCACGTCAGGTTTCACTACACGTACACACACGTTCTAACATGTACCAATTCGTTAGAGGTTCCGAAGAGAAATATAGACGAGGTGCATATGTGGTTTAGTAGTATCTTAGAAAATCTTTAAAATGCCTCTATAAATTCCGATTAATTAAGTTCCTTTTAGTCTACCTATCCTTCATTTCATCGATTTTGAATCCAAGAATTTCGAAGTAATACCTGAGAAATAACTGGAAATTACAGCCTCAAAAACTCTCTCTAACCACCATCAGTATTAACATATTTACTTAATGGTATTCACCAACCACCGTCATCTATTCTCCTGGTTTTCCCCAGAAATATCCATGCCCTCTGAGAATCATTTTCAGATCAGTCTCTATAAATACTGGAATATATATAAACATTACTTTCTAGAAAAATCACCGTAGTTTCACCGCATTATGATGATTGTCACCGTGAAACAAACATCACAAACTAACTCGCAGAGAAAACAACTCACAGGTATACACAGACAGTCTCGAGTAAAGTAAATGTTCAAATTAAGAAAAGTCATTCGGAAACAATTTCCAATATTTTAAAATATTTCATTCACACACGAATAAGCTAAAGAAAGCCTGTATATGTCATGTTAAACAGCTAAGAATCCAAGTGAGGTAGCTAATTAGCAATCTCCTCACGGATTTAATTATCAATATTTTTTCCGTAGTCTTTTAGTTTCGAAAAAGTAATTCTGAAACTCCGTAGAAAAATGTATATCCGGCTTTGAATGCTGTCAGATACACGTGTTTGTATCCCGAGGAAAATACCCTTCAAGTTTTCTGTATTTCCTCATATCCGGGGGTAAAACAAGAGGAATTTGCTTCCTCAAAAACCTAAAAGAAACAAATAATTTTCCTCGAGTTGTTTTCATTCAAACAAGCGGAAAAACCCATTGCGGGTGTATATATATATATATATCCAAAACATATTATATCCCAGTGATTCTTTCTACAAAAACAACAACGAGCACCTCTTCCACCATCTTGGCTTTCCCCTATAGGTTCCATTTTTGGCTCCGTTCTCCTCCAAAACCCCTTTCTTTTGCAGTTCTCAAAACGCAATTCTTGGGAAAATGTTGGCACTCGGATCGGAGTGAGGGAGAGAGAGAGAGTGTGTAGAGAGAGAAAACGTTTTTCTGACACAGACAGCCGTCATAATAATAATAATTCGCCATGTTTCCGCCACCGCCACTGCTGTGTGCAGCTACGCCATCGAATTAAGAGTACCATAGAAATACTGGAAAGGTGAATAGCGGAACGGGGGTGTCGAGAGGATACAGAGGAGTAGGAGGTACAATTCCCTGAAGGGAGACATGGTGGTCGTGGCAGTATACGGTACTGGCAGCGCTCGTAGTTGTTGTAGTGATAGGAGCACGAGCACTCCACCTTTCTGCGATTCCGCCCGGAAATCTCTTATGAGAGTCGAGCAAGTGTATATGACAGGTAGGGCGTTTTAGCCATTTTTGTGGATTGGGAGGGCCTACTTTGGCTAATTTATCACATTTCAGGCTTTATAATGGAGATCTATGGACTATACAAATGAGAAAAAATACCCATCTCGGAATTTTCATTGAAAGAAATTGCTATTTAAAAAATATTATGATAGAAAAATAATTTTAACTTCTATTCATTGGCTTTTTGATGAGTCTAAGATATCGCGCCAATTTCAAATTGGCGTCTTTCTTAGTATAATTTCTTTTGTTTTGTTGCCCCCCTTCATGTGATTTTTATAAGTTATTGGCGAGAGAAAAAAAGTTTTCGGAGACGGTCGTTGTATTCTGAAAATTTATTACATTCTGGGGAGAGAGAAGTCTCAAATTTATTTTTCTAGTTTTTCAATTACTTATAAGACGTTTTGTCGTCGTCTCTTTCTAGAACTTGGCACGTGCGTAACACGAGATGGTAATTTATTAGGGGTATGTTCAAGGATCTAGTTGAATGGGATTGGGTATCTCGTCTTGTATGTATAGTGGGATTATCGATTCGTAGTTTCATTTGCATGGGCGTATCAAGAATAATCAACGCTCGATATTCTTAAGTAAAAAAAAAATTTTTTTACCGATATAAATTGTTTATTGAATCAATAAAACCTCAGTGATTTTTCCGATAGCAATTCGAGCAATTAATGGGTATCACGACCCCTGAAGTCAATTTTAAAAAAAATTACTTTAAATAATACTTCATTAAATTGCAAATAAAATGCAAAAAAAATTTCATTTCAATCGGTTAATTTGTTCTTTAGAAATATAAGAAAGAAGTAATGAATAATAAATGTTTGGAAGAAAAAAACACTTTGAATGCAATTTTCTCAGATTGCAGTTTTTGTTTTCAAATGCGATTAAAAGAAACCAAAAAGTCCGAAATTTTGCAGCAAATGGTTATTTGGCAATGTGTTGGTAAAATCCCTGTTAACCTCCAATATAACCAATTCGTCCAATATATTTTTGAAAAAACATGTTGAATTCAGAGTTTTCAAAATATACAAATTCGTAAACCTTTGAAAATTTGTCAAGCTCAAGTTTTATTTTACTAATACATGTGAAATGAACATTTTTGCGAAATTTCAGAAGTTTTGATGCAGTATTTCTTTCATAATTTTGCATTATAATCAAAAACTGCAATCAGAGAAAATCGAGTTCAAAGTGCTATTTCTTATACGCCTTTACAAATACAAATACAAATACAACGCCACAACAGGCAAAATGCCCAACGAGGTGGCTGATAAAAAGATGCCCATAAAAATATGGTTGTCATATGTTTCAAAAATACAGCAACCCAATTAAAAATGCAATTAACACAAATTACAAACAATATATACACATGATAAAATATTATACAATGCCCATAAAGAATACTTATGGTTGTCTTATTCTAAGAATGGATAGCTTCTCGATTTACCCCAACATGTTTATCGTATTTCTTTTTAAACGTGTCAATTGTGTTACAATTTACTACCTCCGGGGGTAAGCTATTCCATTTATTAACAACCCTATTGGAGAAAAATTCCCTGCGCACCATAACCTTGCATTGTCCCTCACCAATCGATACTGGTGTCCCCTTGTAAAAGCAGTCGATTGACGGTGTACTAATGGTCCAAACTATCCATCCCGCTGAAAATTTTGAACACTTCGATCATATTTCCTTGACACCTGCGTTCAAAAAATGAAGTCTCTCTTCATAACTCAAGCCCTGTGTGCCAATGAGGACACACGTAGCTCTTCTCTGCACCCCTTCAACCAAGTCTACGTCCCTCTGTAGGTATGGTCTCCAAAACCTTACAGCATACTCCAGTCCAGGACGAACTAAGCCTCGAAAAAGCGGAAGAATGACTTTAGGAGAAAACGAAGAGACCTTTTTGAAAATGAGACCAAGCATTCTATTCGATTTTTTGACAACCGCTGAACAATGTTCAGAAAACTTAAGTCGCTCGTCAATGAGAATTCCCAAATCGGTGACTCTAGTTGCATCCGGGATAGTGACACCATTCAACTCGTAAGAGAACCGTGGGTTGTTCGAACCAAAATGAGCGACCATGCACTTATCTACGCTAAACGTCATGCTCCATTCATTTGCCCATGCTGCAATCTTGTTTAAGTTGGTCTGGAGCAACTCCCTATCGCTTTCATTTCCGATTACCCCCATTAGCTTCACATCATCTGCGAATTTGCTAGTAATTCCATCGATACCCTGATCGAGTTTATCGATAAAAAGTGAAAAAAGTATGGGGCCAAGGACACTTCCCTGAGGAACTCCACTTGTGACGTCTGTCCAACCAGAGAATTCCCCGTTCACCATAACTCGTTGCGACCTATCTCTTAACCACGATTCTATCCAATTCAGCAAGTTGCCCCCTATTCCAATCTCGTGTAAACGCTTCAAGAGTTTGCCATGTTGGACCCGATCGAATGCCTTCTGGAAATCAAGGTAAACAACGTCGACATTTTTGCTCTTACCCAAAGCCTTAGTCACGTAATCATAGAAGCAAAGGAGGTTAGTTACACATGACTTCCCCTTCCTGAACCCATGCTGATTATCCGACAATACATTATTCTCGTCTATCCACTTCACAAACTGCCTTTTGATGATAATTTCCAAAATTTTCGAGAGGGAGCTCGTCAAACTCACTGGACGATAATTAGACACCACTTCTCTACTACCCTTCTTAAATATCGGAACAACGTTAGCCAGTTTCCAGTCTCTCGGGACGATACCCTCAGCAACACTACTCCTGTATATCTGTGCGACTGGCCCCAACAATTCATTAGCACCTTCCCTGAGAACCCTGGGATAGATATCATCTGGTCCTGGTGCTTTGCTTGCACATACATTTCTTAGAAGATTTAGGACCTCCACGTCTTCCACTTGAATATCGTTGAGCGTTTTATTACCCCATGCAACACCCGTATATCGAATATCATTATCTCCATTAAAAACCGACGCGAAAAAGTCATTGAAAGCACTACACATGCCTACATTGCTCTCTACTTTTGAGCCTCCTATCGAGAGGGGGCCAACTGTCCCCTTACATCCATTATTGACGTATCGAAAAAATGATTTTGGGTCAGAGCCAATGTTATCTGCCAACCTAGATTCAACTTGCTTTTTACTATCCCTTATCGCTTTCTTCAACAGTCTTCTTTTATCAGTAAACAATGATAGGTCACCTCGTCCACTTTTATACTCTCTGAATGCTCTTTTCTTTTCAAGATAAAGGTTCCGCACGCTATCCGTGAACCATAGAGGGTGTGATGTACAAACACGCTTTTTTCGAACAAAGGGTATGACGTCGTGCAAAACAGAGGACAGCTTCGTACTAAATTCTTCCCATTGACTTACCACCCCTACTGATTCCAACCGGTCTTTGAAAACTTCCGCTAACCTTCTTCTCAAAACATCAAAGTTAGTTCTCCGAAAACAAGGAACCAGTCTTTTGTTATCAACCTTACCCGAGGAAAAGTTACAGTGAAATCTGACGATACGATGATCACTGGAAGAAAACTCTTCCCCCACCGAAACATGTTCAACTAGATCCTCAGAACTAGTAAGAACTAAATCTAAAATAGCAGTACCCCTAGTGGCTTCTGATACATGCTGATACAAAAAATTTTCGAGCACCAACTTAAGAAAGTCTCTTTCATACTGATTTCCAGATGAAAGGTTCTCCCAATCAATACCCGGGTAATTGAAATCCCCTAGTATGAGAACCCTCTTTCGCTTACACATGTAGGAAATTTCATCATGCATTTTGGCGATATAGTTTTGATCCCTATTCGGTGGATTGTAACAAACCCCAACAATAAGCTTATGACGTCTTTTGTTCTCAAGTTCAACCCATATGGTTTCAATATCACTTCTCTGCACGTTACACTCTCTAGCCTTCAAACATGATTTCATGTATATCAACACTCCACCCCCTTTCCTATCAGATCTATTTCTCAAAAAAGTATCGTATCCGGAGATGTGTAAGAAAGATTCATCCCCATCGTTTGCCCAAGATTCTGTAAGGGCTATAAGATCCAAGTCCTCCACAACTATCATAGTTTCTAAAAAATCTTTCTTGTTACCCAAGCTCCTGTCATTTATTAACACACATTTTAATTTGCCCGGTGGTTTGTTGTCAATCGAGAAGCCATCCAAGTCAGAGGTGGGTAATTCCCCGTCAGTACTGTTGTGATTATCATTAACTAACCCGCATTCCCGACTACGTGGTCTGGGAGTAAAAAACCTGACCTAAGACTATCGTAAACCTCCCAGACCCCTCTCTTATTTAGATGGATCCCATCCGAACGAAGCCACCTATCGGTAAATGCGGGAAGCTCCATGAACGTGACCCCAAGTGAGGAGCAAATGTCCTTCAGGCCTATATTGAATTGGTGGATCCTACTCCTATATCCCCTACTACCCCTTGGCAGCACTGGAATCACTGCCACATCTGAACCCCCCTCCCTAGCGGATAATAGTAAATCCCGGTATTCTGACAGAGACTCACTAATATTCGCTCCTACCTGATTTGTTCCCACCCACAGAATCACCCGCAAGGGCAACTTTCGGCGATGAAAAACGTCTCGAACGTTGCCAATCTTCCCCCCAGGAAGACAACAGCGCTCGAAACCCCGAAAATCCCTACACACTCGGTTCCCAAGTTCCCTAACCATAGAATCGCCGATGATTAAACCCCTATCACTATCCCCCTCTACCTCATCCACGACCACCCATTCGCCCTCTAAAATGTCGTTGTTCGTGGAGATTGCTTCTTCATCAACAGGTGGCTCGACGACCAGAGGGTCCGTTATAACCGGGCCCTCTAGCACCCTAACTTTTTTCCGTAAAGCTTCGACCTCGAGTTCCAGCCTTTTTCTATCCAAGCACCCTTTACAATTGAAACTATCAGCTACTATACCCCTAGACCAGGGAAACCTCCCGTCGCAAGCTCTACACAACACTAGTCGAGGTCGAGGCATACTAACACTATTGCTAAAGCTAGATAATAATAATAATACTTAACAATACGAAAATGAGAAACGTTAACTGGAAATTAAAATAATGTAAAATACATTACTATGCAAAATATACGTAAGAGACTATACGAAAAAATTACGTAAAGTAGAATGCTCAGCACTAAATCACGAAGAATAAAATAAATATGTATATAAAGAATACAACACCCTCTAAAAAAAAGTATTAAGCTACGAAGTACAATTTATACTTATTAGAATTAGCTAACTATCTCAAAACACTAACACTACAACAATAGGCCCAAATGGAAGGAAAACAACGTTATTGAGAGTACCCGGGAAAAAGTATACACTGTTTGCTAACACTAACGTCCAAAAACCTACGAACTTATATCAAAGAAGCGAGCGAACCTGGCGAAAAAACAACGAAATTGAAATGCGAACGAGAAAAATAAATATAAGTCGATCGAAAATACACAACGAAAATTTAAAAAAAAAATGAGAGCAATATAAAAAAAAAAAAAAAACCACTTATCTCACAATCCAACGTGCGCTAAAAAAAAAGAAAATCACCGCAGAATATGACCCAACAATAAACAACACGCTAAGTAAAACTCACGAGAACGAAGAAAAACACAAAGAAAGACACAAAATGGCGCACTGGCGTGTCGGTGAGCGGAGCGCGATAATAGCACGTCCGTTCCCAACGACGGCGAAATGAATTATAATTCATTATTTTATTTCTTTCATTTTGAAAGAACAAATAAACCGACTGACACAAAATTTTTTGCATTTGATTTGCTAATTTAATGAAATATTTTTTTAAGTTATTTTTGAAAAGTCGACTTCAGGGGTCAGGACTTCCCTTAGCAGAGATATTCTAATTCTCTTCTGAAAAATCACCAACGAATAAGGGCAAATACACGGAAAATACAAAATTCCTGTTTATCTACTCTTCCACATCCTAATTTTTGTTTTATTCGTGAGCTTTTCAGTGTTGCTAATTAGTATTGGGAATTTTGGGGTGTGCCAATTTCTCATTCTTTACGCGGTAAAGATCACGGTAATCCAATCTCAATCAGTTTACAGTCTTTATCTGAAGAAATGATAAGGAAAGTATTATTCCGGAAAGTCTCATTCTTCATACATAGCGTATATTGTCCTATAGCCGATTTAACACTGTTGCCGGCATAGCAAAAATCATTATATCCCCTTTTAAAATGTCATTCATTTTTTTTATGAAGTACGCTTTTTTATGTAATTCAGCAGGCGTAAAGTAAGGGAGATAAGAAAATATGGTCCAATAAGAAATCATATTTACAAAATACCTGTGCTTGTCATTGCTAAAATAAAAAGCTTTTAATAAGGAGGAAATACTTCGTCAATCAGGGTGAGAGATTAAGCTCGTTTATAATTCTTAGCTAAAGAAGAAACAAATTTTCTTTTTACTTGCTTTACATACCGACCGATAAACTCCAGGCTGTTAACTTTTCAATCAGGATGAGAACTGTTTCGTATTTTGGAATGTCTTTCTTTTAATTGCTTGTCTGCAATCGATTTATAACACTGTGAGACCCCGAGCATCTATTTTTTGGAACGTTCAAGATGTTTTTGTATTTTTGATACTCAAAAAAGGCACTAAAAGCATAAATGTCAGTAAATCTTTGTTTTCCAGTTTTTTTGTGAAGAAATATATTTCACTTCGTTCCAATATTTTCAGCCAAGATGATCCAGTGTATATTCATCTCTTCAGGCTTTTTTTCAGAATTTTATTGCCACATTTTATGTAACAAATCACACTTTTCCCGGAGGCACTTTCTCTTGGAAGACATCTTAATAACCCTTTGAAAGTTCAACTTTAAGTGCTGCCTTCTGATGAAAACCCTCAAGGTCGTATTGACCATATTTTCAACTCAAAACATACAAAATCGTTTAAGTCTGAGCTTAACTTCCTGAGGTCAAAAGAAAAAAAAATCACAGTGACAAAAAGCACGCATTTGCGGCACCAGAATCTGAAAAGTATATACCAGAATAGATTTAGACTATTTTGAGAAATGATCAATCGGCGGGAAAGTCGGTTGCATCACACACACACAAAAACTCCTATAGTTGAACATCCTGATGTGGAACATACTGATCCCTTCGGGTGGCAGGTGAACTTACGGATTCACCCCCGCATAATGCATGCAAAATCCTATGCCAAAGCTCACTGCTACTGAATCGGCAGAGTAATGATGAAAGAAAGTAGTGATGATGGGTTATATTTATCCTGGGTATCACCAATTATGGTTTCAGATTTCCTGATATATTTAAAATATTCTATTTCAATTCTTATCTTTTTCAAAAAATGGTCATATGAGAATAACACTGTTGCTAAAATATGAACTCGGTTCGAAAAATCATGGAGAAGAGCAAGTGTATAATGATTCGATAGGCACTTTAGCCATTTCCGGATATAGAGGACCTACTTTGGCTAATTGATCGCAGCCTGGGCTTTATAATACAAATGCACGAACTAATAACTAAAGTTAAAATCTTCTAATAGTTTCATGAAAAAAGAAACACGCCTCATTTTGATAATGGATTCGTTTTTAATCATTTCACGTACAAGCTTTCGGCAACAAATTTGGATTATCTCTAATTGGCGATAAATCTGATAACCTCGTTTTTACCTAACCGCACGTTAGGAGAAGGAAGGGGAAAGGAATAAGTATAATGGATAAGGTAGTAAGATTTTTTAGTCTATTTTCACCCTCACCTTACGTACCCTCTCTCGCTCTTACATTGTAGAAAGATGCATCATTTATGTGAAAAAATCAGGAGTGTAGAAAAAAGGAGGGAAATAAAAAGCAACTTCAGTTGACAGGGTTAATATAAAGCTTCGCGATGGTGAAGAGATAGGAAAGAAAACACAGCGAACTTGTTTGAATTTATTCCACTTGCGTTTGGACGCAATATTACGTCCGTGATAATGTAGGGGTTATTTAGGGAAATAGTTCGATGTCTAGCAGCACCATGATGCAATTTTTCGCGTGTTTTTCGAAGATTTTCGGGATGTTTCCTTAAGAGTTCGGTCAAAATCACTTGTAGGTTTCTATTAAGGCGTAAAACAACGTTGAAATTTCATTTTGACTACCGAAATTATTACAGATAGTAAATCAATGAGAGAAATAATTCTAGAATTAATGAGGAAAATAATTCCAAAATTAATGAAACGAATCATTTCAAAATTAGTGAAAAAAAACTTGTAAATCAATTAGAGAAATGATTTCGCTATTTGTGATAGAAATTATTTCACAATCAATAAATTGGTAATTGCATAATTGTTAGAAAAAAATGACTTCAAGATATATTTCGAAGGAAATAATTTCAGACCAAATTAAAATTGATAATTATTAAAAAATAATAATTTCAGACCAAATTAAAATTGATAATTAATAAAAAATAATAATTTCAGACCAAATAAAAGTCTTCAATTATTTTTGTCCCAATACAACTCAGTGCCCCATTGGCCCCGTTCATTAAAATTTCACAGTAAATTGCACGAGTAAGTCCTTTCCAAACTCTGTATTCTTTTTGCAATTATAAATACCTCAGTATGAGTTGGTGACCCCACGAGCTTCTCGGACAATTTCAATCTGGCCCCCGTGGTATCTAAAAGGTTGAAGAAACCTGCTTCCCCTCAAAAATTACTTTTTAATCATCATAAACTTTATTAAAACAATTGAATTTTCTTTTTCAATGTCAATGATCACATCATTATGATAACGTCGTCAGCCACACAGGAAACGAGAAAATTTAGCTTCCCTTGTCTTCTTACAATACAATACACTCTTATATTCACGCTTTTTTTTGGTAGGAAAGATTAAAGTAGAAAAGGAACCCCTTCCTTCTCTCTCTACGGACGCGTAAGATATTGACAATTTCTATAGCACTAAGTTATTAAGAGGAATTTTAAAAATATATGTATAAGGAAGCATGTATCTCTACTAACATTGTTCCCTCCCATGGCTGCTTTCCTCCCAGACAAAAAAAAAAAATCTTTTCAGCAAAAGAGGATGCTACACAATAGAAAACTGAGGAGAGGGATCATAGAAGAGATTATATCCAAGGGAAAAGAGATGGGTAATGTTCCTCATCCTCGAAGAAAGGAAAAGATGGGAAAAAAAAACCCTTTTTTGCCATTTTACCCAATTTCTACACCAAGTTATTCCCTTCCTCCTCCCTTTTCATTTCCCAGAAAAAGGATGAGGAAGAGGAGGAAAAAAAACCCCATGGATAGAAGATTCTAGAACAGTTAGATAAAGGAACTTAGATGCTATATAACACACACACACACACACGTACACACAAAAGAATAAGATTCCCGAATCCTCCTGTAGATGAACCTTTTGTAAACATTAGAAATGCTGTCACTTACAGGGAAAGCAATTTTTACGGATGGATAGAGGTTTTTTTTTGAACACCCATTACGCTATGAATGGTAAAGGAAAGCATTACGGTAAGGGATTCGAGTTACAGGTCAGTACCATCCATGGTATCATCATCTTCTCCTCCTGTGGACTTTGGTGAAGATCATTTGGTGCTTATCGGATTCGGATTCATTTTTTTTTCCCCCTTGCTTTTACTTATAGGTGACCGGAGAAGCTTATGTTGCCCATCAGGTCAGTTTTCGGTGGACAAGGGAATTCTTTTTAAAGAAAATATATATATATATTTGAGGGCGCATGTGTATTTGTTACTTTTACTTCCTGGAAATAACTGATATTGCCCAACCCCGTCTTCATTCATCGGCATTAGGCTTTGTGTCCTTAAGAATGGTTATGATGGTGTTTTGTGATGGAGTAGGGAGTTCTTATTCCTATTGTCCGTTATGGGTGTGTTTTCCCATTTTTTCTAGATTCCAGATGCTTTGTAGAATTGTCTAAGAAATTCATAATGGAGTATATTTCTGTACCGATATTAGAGTTTGGTCACAAGCAGTTGGAGATTGCAGTTATATCAGATTTATTAGGCTGATCGAACTCGCTGTTTAAATGTTGTCAGATGCATTGAGAGGAGTTTGGAATTTATACGGTAATTTTTATGTTTTAAAGGTTCATCCTAAAATATATCAAGATATAAAAAGAAAGAATTATAATATTTTAGTCCCATTCCTTTTTTTTATATGTTTACACTTTCTTCAGATTGTAAATGTTATGAATCGCAATGGACTGTCAGTTGCCCAAGTGCACTTAATCATCTGTGAGTGCTAATCGTCGGATTTACCTCCGTTGTCCTCTGGAATCACGTGGCGTCTGGACGGTCATCAACTACACTTTCACCATTTTTCGATGTAAATATTCTAATCGCAATCATTCAAACACTCACGAAAGAATTTTAGGTCCTACACAATACGATCCCATAATAATAATAGTTTTAGATTATATATCTTTACGGTTTTTTACTACATCAACAGCTATACAACATTTCATTGAGTAGCCGTGAAAATAGTTTTATCAAAGATATATTACTTGGGTTCCACAACACAGTCTGACTAGCAACTTACATACCACTGAAATTCAGAAATTTTCACTTGAAGGTATGGAGGACAGACGGCACCGGTATAACACGAAAAGGCCATAAGCCCGCTCAAAACACATAATCCGGCTTGTACCGATTCGTTAAAAATTCACCAGAGTAATGTATATATACAAAGTGAAGTGAGAGTCCCGTTCCCAAATCAATAGTTCTACGTGAAGTAAAACGTTTTAACCTCTGGTGTTTTAATCAAAGGTGATGATATTATTTGGTTGCATGACATAGCCGTAAACTATGCACGTAGGTAAATAGTACAGAACATTAGCTTCAGCTTTGACAATAATTTGATTTTTCTGCCGATGCTGATGGCCCTCCGTTATTCAGCTAAATAATCCCCTTGGTTAAATAATAAAAGAACCGAAGACAACCTGCGTCATGTTCTAATCACTCGTCATATTTTCATAATAATTTTTATATTTTGTTCTGAATTACATCGTGTGGACCCCTACTAACTGTTCTGATTCCCCGAGAGTTCTACATACTTTTGGGAACCACTAAAGTATGGATGACATCGATAAATGCATTCAAAATAAATCTCTGATATTCGTTGTATGCGTTCAAAATCTATATTTTAAGACGGGAAGGGGGGTCTTAACCCTCTGGCTAATATTGACAAGGTATTTTGCCTTCTTGTAAAACCATTTTATTTTAGACAAACCCAGTGCCGTTGGGCCCACCCGGGGGTCTCAAGAGAAAAGGGGCCCTACAAAAATGAGTTCTGGTTGAGATTTCTGAGAATGTTCCTGGAAGGGCCTCAGAAAAATCACTTGGCCCGGGGACCCATGATGCTCTTAAGACGGCCCTGGACAAACCAACTTTATTGATGAGAAACCCAGATACATTTTTAAAGCTGAATTCTCAATGCGAAATACAGTCAATGCTCGTTATAACGACCACACGTTTTAGCGTCTATTCCATTACAACGACCAGTAGGATAACTCCCAGGTGTTTTCATAGAACGAGTATCATATATGTTTTACTTCCGATAATCCGACCTTCCTGATATAACGTCCGTTTTCGACGGGACAAAGGAGTCGTTATATCGAGCGTTGATTGTATTTTGCTATAACCCATACTTAGCACCGACTGAAAATCCTAAGGAAAGCCTAGTTCATCAAAAAAAAGAACAAAAGATGTGCATGTTACATGCAGTTCAGTGATATTTGCTATTCGGTTAAAGAATTAAGGCTTTTTATAGTCTCCAACAACCTTTCTTACTAAGTATCAGAAGAAGAGCACCTAAATTATATAACTAAAAAAATTATTAAACTAAGACCACCTAAATGTGAATACCTGAATGCAGCTTCAATTTAGTTGTAGTGTCTATCAACACTTGATGAGCATGAAACTTTTCGCATGCATTGAAGAACTCCTGGAGTCTCCATCGAGCATCGCAGTGCTGCAACTAGTCGAAGACGCCTGATGAAATGTTTCGTGTAGAAACTAAATGATTACCATCATTAGATATCGATGTTGCGATAAATGTGATGAATCGATTATTATACATAACAGTCCGGTTATTATGCATACTTACAAATCGTCTTGGTAAGTTTGATAAATTTATCACGTTTACCAGCGAATTTGTATAACACCTACCAAAGCGCCGTGTAAATTTGATAAATACTTGGAAATGTATCGCCTTTATGTGTGATTATGCATAATACCCTTGTGTAATTGATGAATTTGATAAATATGTGAAAAAATTCCAAATGAGTCTAGTTCGTGTGATGAGAATATAGTCGAACCCCTATATAACAATCTTGCGACCGCAAATTCTGACTGCTAACGAGGAGCTCCCGTTAATTTGTAGTAAAATACATTGAAGCCCCTTGATGTGTGTGAAAAAAGTGTAGAAATTTAATAAAAGTATCCTGGACGTGTCTTCTACGGGAAGTTCCTCAGTATTATTTATAAGACGTTAGGAAACCACAATATGAAATCAAGCTCGTGAAATCTCGTCAGAATGTGAAACACGGACGCATTGCCGTTTCATACGCGTGCGTAAACCATTTTTACATATTTTCCAGAACGTGAGTGTTGAGTTTTCAGGGTCAGTCCTCTCCAATCTTCCCCGTGTGTGTTCCACAGGCAACATGCGAGAAAATACTGGAAATACCGGAGCTCGTTATCCCGTTGCATGGGAAATATCTCAAAAGGGAGGATACTTTTTTCTCTCTCCTAAGCTGTACTATTCAAATGAAGGTTATATACGGAGAGAGAGATTCCTATATTAGCTTATTTCGGCAGATAGAGCGGGGATTGCTATATGTACAATATAAGGAGAGGGAGAGAGAAGGGGAGGCAATCCGCGGTATGCGCAGTGAATACTTCCAGAGGACCCTCATATTAGCAGTATAGCAGTGCACTGAGTACTATACTGACGATAGAGAATCGGGTGGATTGCTAAACCTTACGTGAGTCATTGTCTACTCCTCCCACCTTAATTCGAACACGCAGTAGCAATTTATTCACACACACACACACGCTCGCGTGTGTTGAAATCTGGGTACCGAGAGGGGTACCCCTCGGCCAATCTGTGCTTTTCATCAGGGGCCCTAATGGATATCGGCAAAACAAGAAGAATGAACCTTCGCTGATTTAAATAATGAGTAGGTACATTTGATCGTGTGGTCATTTCCACGTAGTGAACGAAGCGGAGATGTAATTGATCGAGATTTCGTTACGCTGTTTCAACCAAATCATTCAATCCCCTGTGGTACTTTTAATGCTGCCAGGGGCATTTGTATTTTTGAAATGGCAACGAAGCTTGAGGAATGATTGAAATCTTCGAACAGGACGTAGAGCCGTAAACAGCTGTTATTCAGGTACTCGCCAGATACTATTGTTATGTATTGGAGGCGCAGCGTCGTTTGATATGCGAGCTCAAGTTGAATATCTATTCTTAGTTATTTACATGTTTTATATATCCACAATTCGTACAGCTATTACAAACATCATACTAGGAGCGTGTGACAGGCGCGCCAATAATACGCATGTAAAACAAATTCAGTGATAGTCGGCTTTGACTGCAAAAATCACACATATTGCCACACTGAACTGAACAATAATAATAATAAACACAGTTGAAAGGAGTAGCTACAATATTCTCATCCCTAACCCCCCAATACAAAATAGTGGTAGAATTTACGCAAAATGCAACGACGATAATTCACCGCCGGAAAATTCACCAACAGCAATTCACAGATAGAAAATTCACAGACGGAATATTTACCACAACATTACTTTGTCACCAGTAAATGCGTTACCGGGTGATTGGCAAGTGAGTGAATGTGTTAAGTCACTAAGTTGGTGTGAATGAGCTAAGGAATAAGATACTGAGTGACCGAATGAATTGGTGAATGAGCTAATGAGTGAATAAGTGACCGTATGAGTTATGAGTGAATCAGTGCCTAACCGTATGAGTGATTGATTGAGTGAGTGACCGTATAAGTGAATGAGTGAATGACCGTATAAGTGAATGAGTGAATGACCGTATAAGTGAATGAGTGAATGACCATATAAGTGAATGAGTGAATGACCGAATGAGTAAGTGATTGAGTGAATGACCGAATGAGTAAGTGATTGAGTGAATGACCGAATGAGTAAGTGATTGAGTGAATGACCGAATGAGTAAGTGATTGAGTGAATGACCGAATGAGTAAATGATTGAGTAATCGAGTGAGTGAGTGATTTTTGAGTGACCGTATGAATGACCGAGTGAATGGGTGTGTGGCCAAGGGAGTAAGTGATGGAATGGCCACACACACACACACAAGTTAGAGTAGTGTTCACCGACATGAATATTATGACATATTTAAACCATAGTTACAATTTCTGGATAGGAGATCCACACGGATTTTACAAAATCATAATTTAACCGATTCGTGTCGATCTCCTGTCCAAAAATTGTACCTATAGTTTAAGCCATATCAATGTATATCACCCTTAGTGAACGATTGAGCTACCTTGTGAGTGAATGACCGTATGAGTGACTACTTCACCAAACACCAACTCTGGCCATATCGCTATATTGCAATTTACTGCCATTAGTGAGATGGGTTGGAAGTGAAGGCGCTGTCTATCGGTGGTCGCCTCGAGTTCGTTAGGGAAAATATCTTATCGACATCCTCCCTTGGGTTCGAACCCGGGACCCTGACAACAACCTTCACGATGGTAGACGAGCACCTTACCACCATGCCACTCGGACACGCCGTATGAGTGACTGACTCATTTACTCACTCACTTGATCAATCACTCACTAGTTCACTTACCGACTCTCTTTCATATTTACTCTCAGTCATCTGTTCATTCACTCTCTCACTATATCTCTGTCGATAAACTGTTTGCAGCTGAATTTTTTCGATGAGTTGCTATCAGTGAATCAATTCCCCGTACACGAAAACTGTACAGCGTTTGTGATGGAAATCACAATCTCTCTGGCTCCTGTTTCTAGCAATTCCATTTAAGAATCAGATTTTGTAAATACACTCATATCCATAAATTAAGGATAATGCCAGCTCCGGCAAATAAAGGTTCAGAAACAAAACAAACGTTACTTATTCATAAAGCCCATTTATGAAAAAAAAGATAAAGAACAAAAACGATGGTGTATGTACGATACCATTCATAAAAACTACGATTTTTGCTCCCTGGAGCAATTGTAAAAAATATCTCCTTTACAAAAACTTACTATTACATGGTTGGTATGATGGTTAATACATTGTATGTCTCCCATGCGATGAAATACAGTCCGTACAACGCCTAGGCATGCTGAGTATCAAATTATCGATCTGATCTTGGGGAAGATCACTCCACTCAGCGAGCAATGCTCTCCGAAGTTCCGGTACACATGTAGGAGGTGGTTTACGGGCTGCAACTCGTCGGCCAAGCATGTCCCACACATGCTCTATCGGATTCAAGTCAGGTGAGAATGCTGGCCATTCCATACGGGTTATATCCTCAGATTCAAGGCATTCGTTTGCGATGTTTGCTCGGTGAGGACGGGCCTTGTCCATAAACACAAATTCTGCGCCCATGGCATCCCTAAACAAACGTACATGTTGTTCCACAATGATGTCCCGATAAATTTGGACTTTCAAGGTTCCGGTTTGAACATGCAGATCTGTTCTTGAACCCAGTATAATTCCACCCCAAACGAGCAATGCTGCACCACCGTAACGGTGTCGTTCAGTGATGTTGTCTTTGGGGTAATGGGCACCTGGCGTTCTCCATATGAAAGTCCGACGTGAATCAGACTGCAAGCTGGACTCGTCGGAAAACATCACACAAACCCACTGTGACGATGTCCACATTGCATGTTCTCTACTCCAGGCTAATCGCTACCGACAGTGAGTTGCCGTGAGCGGAACACATCTGACAGGCCTGCGAGCATATAGACCAATATCTCCCAAACGTCTGTACACGGTTTCCTTGAAACTGTGGTACCCGTGGCTGCAGATAGCTGACGAGACAGGTCGGATGCTGTGCTCCGTTTGCTTCTTTTGGCAGTTACTGCCAAATACCGGTCTTCATTCGGCGTTGTAACTCGGGGGCGACCTGTACTGTAACGTCTACTGACATTTCCATTATCTTGGAATCGTTGCCAAAGCCTAGAGATGACACTTTGGGCAATTCCAAGTTCCTCGGATACTTCCATCTGAGTACGCTCACATTCCAGGCTGCCGATAATTCTACCACGTAAAAAATCATTCACATGCGTCCTCTGTGTCATAACTATTCGCTTATGGCACTGAGCGCCTTACAGAACTCTTGTGAGCAATTTCACTTCTTTGCCACCATTCCTTATATACACCCCCCCCCTTACACTCTCGTCATTATGACGTACTATCGGCATCATTTGGTGGCTTCCTGAAATTTGCATATCATTCTTGCAGATGTGTGTGATAATTCTACAGGTGAAATTTTTACTTTAGATTTCGATTTCCGTATGATTCTGAATTATCCTTAATTTATGGACATGAGTGTAATATGCCGAGGAAAACCCAGATATAGAAGATGTTTGTCGTCTCATCCGGGGAAACTCCTTCGTCGGATTTTCTTGCAAACCGGGCAATCGCGCTAAAAACAATCCCCTAAAAGACACCATAGCTTTTTTTTTCTTATAACATGCGCAGCAGCGTGAACTGAGGCATGACCCCCACATCCTGAAACAGGGCCCCTAAGCTGGGATCTTTTACGGGCCTCTCCCCCCGACCAGACTTTCACGGCGCCCCTTTATAATGAATTTATAGCGTGAAAGAACAAAAAAATGATTAAAATCACACCGGGCCCCAGGGCTAGAGCTTTGTCAGCCCACCCCTTGTGGGGGCCATGGACTGACCACATACAAAAAAAAAACATCTGCTGTCGGTGCATTGCATGGGCATCAATGCATTCTTGGGCCACTATTGCGGAAATAAGGCGAGTCTGCAATGTATCTACTTCAAACATCGCGCTACAATGTATGTTATAAGGAGTGGAAAGCCGTGTGTGTCCTTTATGTAAATTAGTTATCGCGCTTTGCCCAGATTGGAGGAGGACCGTGTTCGATTCCTGGTGTGTGTGGAGATACTTCCATAACCTTACAGAGCGGTTCTCAACCTTTTCTGACTCGCGGAGCCCTTTTCAGTGAATAATTTCTCTGGCGGAGCCCTGTTCAACTCGAAGAGCCCTTTTTAGTATATCATTTATATGGCGGTACCCTTTAGGCCTCTTTTTTGTTTGTTTATCGAATTTATTGATTTATTTTATTATTCTCGAGTGGCCGCGGAGCCCCTGGGAAGTGCACACGGAGCACCGGTTGAGAACCGCTACTCTAGAATACTTTAAGACATTCATTTTTAAAAATATTGTTGGTACTTTGAAAATCGGAAGTGCCTTATGTGGTGATGACGAAGCTCAGGTATAAAAAACTAAATTCTTCGTTCAGCTTTGTTCCTTATAAACTGACTGAAAGATCAAACTTCCAGTTCAGTAATTTTTTTCAAGACAAGGAGACATCCAAAACAAAGGACCTCCGCACTAGCAGACAGGAAAGATCGTAAAAAGTGAATTTTCCCACATTCCACTTTATAGTAATGTGCTGCCATCTAATCTCAAATTTAAAAACGACTCATGTGGTGATAATAAAGTTCTATTAAAAAAACCATATTCTTTATTCCGCTAAGTTCCTTATAAACAAAGCTCGTGAACTGAACTGGAAATTCAAACTGAAAGTTCGGCTATTTTATTTGAGCATAAGGAGGCGTCCAAAATGACGAACCTCTTAATGAGCAGACGACAGACGGTTTGTCCGGTTCCCTACAAGCTAAGCTCACAAACAGAACTGGAAGTTTGAACTTCCAGTTCGGTTATTTTTTAAGGACACAAGGAGAAGTCCAAAACAAGTAACCTGGAGAGAAGCAGACGACAGAGATTCCGAGGCTTGCATCCGAGCTTATATTACTGGAGGGAGCAGCATCCAGCCGCCGCGACTGCAGCGACATCAAATGCAAGGAAATTACGTGGTTCGGTGAAAACAAACTTCCCGCATGGCAATTTGCACATTGTACAGTTCGGTATCTAAATATTAGGTTTCAAAGATTTAAAAAAAGGATAGAGAACTCTTCTAAAGGTGAAAAAAGATCAAATTATTTATTTCATTAATACTGGAATCATTTCTTTCATCAATTCTTGAATTTTCCTTCATTAATTCTTGAATTTTTTCCTTCATTACTTCTTGTATTTTCCTTCATTATTTCTTGAATTTTCATTCGTTAATTCTGGAATTATTTCCTTTATTAATTATTATTTCTGGAGTAATTGCTTTCATCAATTCTGGATTTGTTTCTTTCATTAATGCTGAAGTTATTTCTTTCATTAATGCTGAAATTATTTTTCATTAATGCTGGAATTATTTCTTTCATTGATTCTGAAATTATTTCTTTCATTGATTCTGAAATTATTTCTTTCATTGATTCTGAAATTATTTCTTTCATTGATTCTGAAAATATTTCTTATTAATTCTGGAATTGTCTCTTTCATTAAATTTGGAATTATCTCTTTTTCATTAATTTTGGAATTATCTCATTTTTATTAATTTTGGAATTATCTATTTTTCATTAATTTTGTGAATTATCTATTTTTCATTAATTTTGGAATTATCTCTTTCCTTCATTCTGGAATTATCTTTCATATATTTTATTATTCATTAATTCTTTCATTAATTTTGGAATTATCACTTTTATCAATGCTGTAATTATTTTTTCATTTATTGTTTTATGAGACGAAAATTTTGATAACAAAATTCGTAGATTTGCAACAATCGATTTTATGTAGAAAAAATAATTATTTCTTTCCACAAAAACATTCGGACAATATGGATGATCGAACAAATAAGTGAAAACACGGATTATGTGGTCTTCAGATAGGGTTACCAGATTCAAAACTGAAAGAAGAGGACGCCTGGTACGAACCTTATGTAGTGCCGTCTTAACGCATGCTTTCCCCACCCCGGGCCGTGACCGAAGGGCCTCAAGAGAAGAGGTGCCTCAGAAAAACGAGACGTAGTTGAATTTTTCGAGAATTTTTCAGGTAGGGCCTCCGAAAAAATCCCTTGTCTCGGGGGCCCATGATGCTCCTAAGACGATCCTGCTTGTCAGCCCTACTCTTGTGGAAGTCATGGAATTCCAGTAATTGATTCCTTTACTTTTGTTAATTTACATTAATTAAACAAAAACGGCAATAAAAAATTCGAAAAATGATCAAAGTTATCGAATCGCAACGTATATTTGATAAAGAGATGATGAAGCGCTTTAAAAGTATGACAAAACTTTGTCTGTTCAATATGGTTAGAGCCACGATGAAGTGTCAGCAGGTGGACCACGCGCTAATTATTATTAATAATTTATGAATTTTGTATTTATGTCATGCTTTGGCGCCGTTTGGCCAAAGTGGTCCTTTCGAGAATAAATTGAAAATCCAATCCAATGAATTTTGTAAGTTTAATTTAAATGTCATTCCCTCTCAATGGATTGTGTGATTACGATCTGCACCAGCGGTTCTCAACCTTTGTTGACTCGCGGATCAGTACATAATTTTTCCATCGGAGTTCTATTTGACTCGAAGAGCCTTTTCTGTATATAATTTTTATGGCGGAACTCCGTGGGCCTCTTTTTTTATTTATCTGTCAAATTTACATATTTATTTTCCTTGAGTCGCCCTGAGAAGTGTACACGGAGCCCCAAGGGCTCCGCGGAGCACCGGTTGAGAACCGCTGCCTTACACCTTACGTGCACCGCGTAAGCATTACCGTGTGGAACTTGTAACGAACTTGTTACATGCAGGAACAGGTGTGTTTGTGTGTCCCTATAGTATTTACGTTGTCCGAGTTATGCTTGTTTCACGTTATGCTACTTCACCGCACACCAACTTCGGTCATTTCACCATTCCGCATTTTACTAAAGATGCAGTTGTGTCGATACATGTTGTACTGCGGTCCTCATCTTTGACTCAGGGATCCTTGGCGAGTGCGTATTGAACCGTCATCTATCGGTGGTTGCCTGAGGTCTGATAGGGAAAGAACTTTCTGTTGCCGTTTCCCGTTCCCCGGAATCAAAATCCCGTGAACCTGACGGTCACCTTCATTTCATGGGGAGGGGGGTGGAGGGAACGCCCGCTTATGGCTCGAAATTGAGCCAGTCACGGGCTTTAAACTTCAAACTTCTAATTCTGGGTGGAGGGAGGACAAACGTCCGACGCAGTACCATGAGCATCTCTCGTTTTATACTATATCACTTAACACCAGCTCTGGACATACCGCTATACTGAAATTTACTGTTATTCTCTTGAAAAGAAGATATTTTGGTACACAGAAAAATAGTTCGAATTTCTGTCAATAGCACGAATACAAATCACTAGAAATATGCGAATCAGAGTCATATATAAATACAAATACAACGCCACAACACCCAACGAGGTGGCTGATAAAAAGATGCCCATAAAAATATGGTTGTCATACATTTCAAAAATAAAAACGTTAACCACGCAGGGTTATAACGCAGGGTTTCTATTAACATCTCATTTCTGAAAGTCCCTGTGTTACTGGCGTTTTCATAAGGTTTGCATTGTGATGTAGGCATTCGTGGATGACGCAACGAATCACTCGCTAAAGTTTTACGAACGTTTCGTACACATAATAGTTAAAGAAATGTTCAGCCCCAGAATTATTTGATTTGCATTCGTGTAGCTCTCTCTATCCTGAGACCTAAACCTATGTTTTGTATCAAAAACCTGAACTATGTTTTGTTTCTGTATCAAAACAAATCCTCTTTCGTGACAATAACCTTTTTCGCTAACCGCATTAAAATATACCCCAATTCCTTCATATTTTATGAACTACAGTCGAATCCTGTTTTAACGAATACCGTTATAGCGAAAATCTCGTTTAAACGAACACTTTTCTAATCCTCCAGATAAGTTTACATAAAAATAATGCAAAAACCTGGAATTCCTTTTTAACGAAATTTCGTTATAACGAAGTGATTTCCCCGGTCTCTTGGAGTTCGTTATAACGGGATTCGACTGTATTTACGAATTTATGGGAAACCTTGCACACGTTCTTAATACAAATCTACAATTTTGGATGATAACTTTTTTTGGGGAACGAGCTGTGGGCGGTTACATGGTAATCCGCAGCGGAACCTCAGCTCCATCAAATTTTCAAAAATTGTATTAGTTGACACATAATTATAACATTAATTATCACAATCAGAGCAGATAATGAATAGTCTCAGAGATTGAATGACTAATCCTAAATCTCTTTTAATCAGATAACTCGAGAGAGGACATAAATATCCGAGTACCAAGTTTAATCTAATTGAAAAAAATACCGCTTTTTTCTTTCCCCTCAAAAACCCCGGATGTACCGTCCTTTAAAACTCATCCGGGTGCAATAAATTCTTAATTAGCAATTTCAGATGTCCAAGGAATGACGTCACGTATGTCCCATGAATAGATATCTCTCTTTTAAATGATGAGAGGCTAGGAAAAAATATATATAAATGGATATCAGTGTGGTGCCGATCGGTGCATGTGTACGCAGATCACCAGCTAAACGGATTATGGAAAAGTAATTGGGAAGTTCTCTCTCGGCTAGAACCCATTGGGGAGCCGTTGTCGAGATTTCGCGCGGGAATCAGTAACTAATTGGAGCCAAATGCAATAGATTTAAGGGGGAGAGCGAGAATTGAAAGGGTTGAGAATGGGATACAGAGATGGGGGTTAATGGGTTCCACCGAATGTTCAGCTCCTACTAGAGAGAAACCCTCAAGAGATTCCACTCGGAGGGGAGAGAATTCGGAGTTTTTCTGTGTAATTTGGTATTAATTTAATTATGACGTTTTTTTTAATAATTTTTTTTATCGATGTTAAAAATCAATGTTTACATTAAATATTGGCCTCTCGGTGAGATTTATTATGACTTACGGACGTCACCCCATAGTTATCAACCGGTCGGGTATGAGGCCAAACAGTTTTGTGTAGTAGTGCTCTTCGATCTCTGGTCCGTGGAACATTTCGTCGAATTCATGAAGCCGTTTAATAATTTTAGATTTAACAAATAAAATACAGTCTGACGTTTACGTATTTTTTCCGGTCCTTAAGTTATTTCCTCTTACTTATTTTTTTTTTTTTTTTTGCCATTTGCATATAATTTCTCCTATTTATGTGTTTTTCCGGTCCGTAAATTATTCCTCCTTTTGCGTATTTTTTTACTGGTCCGGAAATTATATTCTTCCTGTTTGAGTATTTTTTTGCTGGTTCTCAAATAACTCTTCCTGTTGGCGTATTTTTTTGCTGGTTAGCAAATAATTCTTGCGGTTTGAGTATTTTTTTACTGGTCCACAAATTATTCTTCCTGTTTCCGTATTTTTTTTTCTTTTTTTTTGCTGGTTTGCAAATAATTCTTCCTGTTTGCGTATTTTTTGCTAGTCCGCAAATTATTCTTCCCTTTTCAGTATTTTTTTGCTGTTCCGCAAATTAGTCTTCCTGTTTGCGTATTTTTTTGCTGTTCCGCAAATTAGTCTTCCTGTTTGCGTATTTTTTTTTTTTTGCTGGTTCGCAAATTATTCTTCCTGTTTGTGTATTTTTTTTATTGGACCGCAAATTATTCTTGTTGTTTGAGTATTTTTTTGCTGGTTCGCAAATAATTCTTCCTGTTTGATTATTTTTTTGCTGGTTCGCAAATAATTCTTCCTGTTTGCTTATTTTCATATAATTCTTCCTGTTTGCGTATTTTCAAATAATTCTTGCTGTTTGCGTATTTTTTTTATTTGTCCACAGATAATTCTTCCTGTTTGATTATTTTTTTGCTGGTTCTCAAATAATTCTTCCTGTTTGCGTATTTTTTTGCTGGTTCGCAAATAATTCTTGCTGTTTGAGTATTTTTTGCTGGTTCGCAAATAATTCTTGCTGTTTAAGTATTTTTTGCTGGTTCGCAAATAATTCTTGCTGTTTGAGTATTGTTTACTAGTCCACAAATTATTTTTCCTGTTTGCGTAATTTTTTTTTTTTTGGTGTTCCGCAAATTATTCCTCCTGTTAGCCTATTCTTTTGCTAGTCCGAAAATTATTCTTCCCGTTTCAGTATTTTTTTTTTTTTTGCTCTTCTGCAAATTATTCTTCCTGTTTGCGTATTTTTTTTTTGCTGGTCCGCAAATTATTCTTCCTGCTTGCGTATTTTTTTTACTGGTCCGCAAATTATTCTTGTTGTTTGAGTATTTTTTTGCTGGTTCACAAATAATTCTTGCTGTTTGAGTATTTTTTACTGGTCCACAAATTATTCTTCCTGTTTGCGTTTTTTTTTTTTTTTTTTTTTTTTGCTGTTCCGCAAATTATTTTTCCTGTTTGCCTATTTTTTTGCGAGTCCGCAAATTATTCTCACTGTCTGCGTATTTTTTGCTGGTCCGTAAATTATTCTTCTCGTTTCAGTATTTTTTGCAGTTCCGCAAATTATTCTTCCTGTTTGCGTATTTTTTTTGCAGTTCCGCAAATTATTCTTCCTGTTTGCGTATTTTTTTTGCTGGTCCGCAAATTATTCTTGTTGTTTGAGTATTTTTTTGCTGGTTCGCAAATTATTCTTCTCGTTTCAGTATTTTTTGCGGTTCCGCAAATTATTCTTCCTGTTTATACAGGATGACTCAAAAAATGGTAGAAAAACTTCAAAAGGTGATAGTACACACCAATAAAAACAATTGTCATCGAAGAATGCATGGTCTAACATGAAGCGCAAACGCGCTAGCGCGTTCCAAAACGGCCGCTCCGCAAACGTTAAAACGACATTCCATTTGAAATTTATCGGGAGAAAAAGAACACCACATGCATGCAAATTTAACCTGGGAAAGAAGAAGAATCCATATGCAAATCTGCGTCACAATGAATAAAAGGCGTGGACTCAGTATTACTAAAGTGTGCCATTATCCCATATAACTTCACAGGGCTGGGGTCCGCGCCTAGTATTCACTGTGACGCAGGCTTACATACTGTTTCTTCTTCTTCCCCAGGTTACATTTGCCTATCTATATTTTTCGTCCGTCCGCATATTATTACTCCTCTGTATGTACTTTTTGCTGGGTAACTTCATTAGTGGTTGTATATTTTTCCTCTGAAGACGACAATCAACTGTGTGTCGAAATGCATTAGGAATTTTATATTTTCCGTATATTCGCTTTATTCGTTGGTGATTTATTGATATTCTTAGGCAAAGTTTATTTACGCATGATCCACAGTTTATTCAAAAAGTTTCAAAAGTTTATTCACGAAAGTTTATTCATGATCTATAATAAAGTTTTTTTTATGATACTTTGCAAATTATTATTTTTATTCAGGAGCTACTATAGTCCGTTTCAGGTTAACTTTGCAGTGAAGAGGAAGCTACGAGGGAACCGCATCACTCGTTGCTATGGGAACGAAAGCTTCTTAACCAATGTATCGATGCGCGGCCTTGGTCACGACCACCTAGATAACCTATAGTCCGTTTCAGGTTAACTTTGCAGTGAAGAGGAAGCTACGAGGGAACCTCATCACTCGTTACTATGGCAACAAAAGCCTCTCAACCAATGTATCGATGCGCGGCCTGGGTAAGGTATGGACGATTTATAGGATACCGCGAAAATGTCGTTGTGGTTGCTATAGATTTTTGGATAATGGTAACCAATATTTTTTTTTCTAATTTAAAAATTTCAAACGAAGAAACATCGGTTCAAAACGATATTTTTCCTTTCTTTTTTACAAAATCATTAAAAAAATTGAAATATTCTGTATAAATAATCATCATAAAACTCCGATTTATGGGAACTTTATTTTGCGGCGGAAGAGTACACTCTCTACCTTTCTCTCCACTGCAAAGTTAACCTGAAACGAACTATAGTTATTCTTATTTAATTTCCAGCTATGCCTTTGTTAGGCAGTTCAATGGATTATAAATATTCAATGCATTCTAATATATTTTATAATTATAATTATTCTCATATATTTTAATATATTTTTTACGGCTCTTAATATTTTGCGGCCTGGTGCTGCTCTCATTCCTCGCCCTTGTCCAAGTCTGGACTTGGAACGTTAATCGGCTATGGTTCCATGAGCAAAATGAATAGTAACTCACCGATTTCTTTTCAGAAACCAACAGCGAAGAAAATTATGATCGACTAATATTATATTTTCCATTGGCGACTGAAATAATTTTTAGTAGGATCAGAATTGATGGTCCGAAAATGGATAAATTTGTAATAAAACTTTATAGTGTAGTCCTGGCCTAAAACAAATGAGACTGGGAAACTCTCTTCTGATTTTCATCGTATCAACTGTCACATTAACGATAAAGCAGATTCAGATGATGATTTATATTAAAAATAATTTTGTGTGTTCATTACGATTTTTTTTTGAAGATTATGCGAATAACTGTAATCGCCGTTAATATCAGCAGCGATATATTGTGTTATGATCGATCTCATAACATATACTTTATCTAAATTATTTCCTTAGATGGACGAGGTCCACTTTCACTTTGAAGGGGTCGGGAGGTCTAGGTTCCTGGAAACTATCCGTGACGTAGATCTCATCCAATACGCTGATTGGCTCAAAGTCCCGCTCCAGGAGTACTATCTTGTAAGTTTCGCTTCTCTCGGGGCGATTCTTGATGAGTATGTCGAGGTGTTAAGATGTAGTAAATTAATACTTGAGCACGACTTCGATTTCCGTGCTCGTGGTGTGTGTGTGAATTGTAATGAAGTATTGAAAGGCACGCCGAAAAAATGGGTATCGTTGTAATCTTTTGTTATTTATATTATATGTATATTTTGTGATTATGTAACTAAGGAGTCGCATATGTCCTATTCATGAAGTAAATGTAGAACTTTAAATTCTTATCGACTCGAATCCTTTCTTGAAGTTTTTGTTTAATTCTTTTGATATTTTAAGTAACGGGTGAATTGCATTTCTCATATTTGAGACGAAACTCCATATTTCCAGACCAGTAGATCTCAAATTATTTTGCCGTCATGAAAAATCAATAGCGTAATCAACAGTGTAACTAATGCATCTATTTTTAATTTAAAAAAAAAATGCTTTTATTCAATATGTCCCCATTTTAAAATAAATATCGTTCTCGAAATTAGTGAGAATCGTTCATCTGGATCCCTAGAAAATAGCGCCATCTATTGTCTTTGAATGACATTTCCGACCTTACTTGCTTCCGCATTAATTTTTTCAATATTCTCTACCATCCCTTAAAACACTGCTCTTGATAGTGGCACAGGTCCTCGTACCGGTGCCTGTCCATAGGGAACTTCCTACAGGAGGACCGCGAACTAAAATTTGTCACTATATGACTGGAGAGCTGCATAATATTGCTGGGTGAGAAAAGAACGATTTTGAAATTTCTGTCTACCCCGTGTTTTTCTCAGAAACTAAAACACGGTCTCATTTCTATTTTTTATTTATGTCTCAAAAGATGTACAAAGGGCGCATTTTCAGGTTATGTCCTATTTTTCGGATGTACAAAAATCTAAATTAATTATCTTCACACCTATCATTAGCCCGGATCACTCGCACCAGCAATAGAGTCCTTATAACATGAGCATAATGTGTTGGTAATTCAGCTGCTACTGATTTGATCCCTAGATAGGCCCCCAAGTCAGCCCTACCTTCAATAGCTTGTTTGTTAGTCCTACAGTATCACGTGTCTCGAGATAGGCAGTCTCATTCGTGCAAGAATGACTGTCTTACTCTGGACACGTTCACCTCTAGTCTAAGGCACCCAGAATGTACTTTCACTTAATTAATTTAGTAGTTTACTTTAAGCATAAATGTCAATCGTATCATTGACATGACAGTATAAAGTGGCTGTCCCCGATAAGACGAAAAAGACAGGACAAAAGTATAATAACCGGATAAAAACACGTGGTATAACCTATAAATAGAATTTGTATACATTATTATTTACAAATGCATTCATCGTGTTGAGCAACAGACGTATAGAAAATATGCCGTTAGATTAACGATTTTAACTAGGACTTATTTTCGGGGTAGGAGCTTATACAGTCGAATCCCGTTTTAACGAATACGGTTATAGCGAAAAATCTAATTTTATTGAACGCTTTTCAAATCTCCTTGATAAGTAGACATAGGAGCAATGCTAAAACCTGGAATTTCTTTGTAGCGAAATTTTGTTACAACGAAGTAATTTCTCCGGTCTCTTCTTATATCTGTAGACTGACTTCTTTGTAACTGTAGGAGAGTCCTGAAAAATAATGATAGGGCTATCTTTCTCAACCTCTCATATCTCGCGGCACTCTTGAACATTCATTTGAACTTCCGCACCACACTTAAAGTGAGATTTCTTAAAAATGTGCAGTTTTAATGTTTCAATTAAATAATAAATAAACATTTTAATGCAATTTAAAATTTTATTTGAAATTAAAAAATAATTGATGCTTTTTAAACACAGAGATTATAATTAGATATCTGGGCTTGAAGCTTTTGTATGAGTCTTCTTTTTTTGCAAAGTCGAATTTTACATGGTTTTCTTCCAAGTGTCCCATGTATGGTCGGTTTTTATCTTTAATGTCATGTAATTAGAATCCGAAAAAATTGATTCGAGCGAATGCATAAGCGTAAATTTATTGGAAATATTGGGAGGGGGCTCAAACCCAATATTTCTATCTATGGATATTATTCAGATGGTAGCAAATATTCGGGGCTCATTGGCAAGATACAAGTTAACCTTATTTATGCCAATACTCTATTATTTCACTTTTTCCAACAAAAAAAATCATTAATATGATAGCATGAATGAAATATGGAAGAAAAAATATTTGGGGAAAAAAAGGTTTATTGAATTAAAATTATTATTACTAATTAATTGTTATGCGTTTTAAAAATCTAAAATATTTTTGAGTTTGTAACGTTTATAGCGGTCAGTTCAGAATTTAGGTACAACAATCAAAACCAAAAATTTCATTGCTTTAGTAGAGATAGGCCTATATTTCTATTTAGTGATGTTTCTAATTAAGTAATGCAATCTTTGATTTTGATTTTTCTAATTTTGGTTCTGATGCTATAGCCATTAGATGGAGGATTCCACACTTATTTGTCAATTATTGGCTCAGATAATTGACAGTTAAATTCGGTATTCTGCGAATTCCAAATTTCTACGAATAAGTTAGCCATTGCTTATCCAATTCGTATTTTCTGTTTTCTAAAATGATTTCAGCTGATTCGATATATAGTGACTCTGACTGAGTACAGCATAGACTGAAAAAAATTTTTGTATCTTTTTTTGGCACACTCTTATACACGTACACTCACACACCCAACGATCACATACAAACAATTTCTTATTTTCTTCATCCGGCCCGTACGGAGCAGTGTCGAACAGGAAAGCTTATGGGAGTCTGTAGACTCCGTGCTCCCTGAGAAAATGTATATACCTCAGTCAGTCAGAGAGAGAGAGTAATCAGAAATCTGAAAATGCGTCACAAAAAAAAAAAGATGATGGGCAAATAATAGGTAAAAACCCATGCATAAATATTGAGAGCTGATAAATATTGTTCTTCACGTACAATATTTTGGCAACATATTTGGACGATCAGTATTTGGCGAATCAACGATAAATATGGTAACCTTGTCCCAACCTAACCGCAAGCTAGAAAAAGGAAGAAGAATGAGGAAAAAACAAATAATTAGAAAAAGAAAAAACAATATAATAGATGAGGGAATATACACAGCAGATTTTTCTCTTCATCTTCAACCTAAGTGTGTTTTCTTTCGCTCGTGCATGCATATATTAGAAAGACATATGTGGGGGTGGGGAGGGGAAATCACTAACAGGAGTAAAACAAAAACGGAGAATGAAAAAAAAAACTTCGGTTCTCATACGGTTACAATTAAAGCTTCGTAATGGTGAAGAGAGAAGGAAAGAAAACACAGAGAACTCTGGATTGAATTTATTCCACTGGCGTTTGGACGAAATATTTCGTTCGTGATCATGAAAGGGTTAATCAATATCCAGAATCCCTAGGCGAGTTGTCAAAAAATTGAGCAATCGTAAATGAAATCAAAAATATCTTCTCACTTCGTTGTCGTTTAAATGGTCGATAAAACCAAATATTTTCCACAATATCTTTGATACAAATTCACTGATTACAAATTGCTTGTTAAAATGTGTTCTACTACTCCTCAAAGTTTTGCCCATGAGATTTGAACCTTCCTGTATCAAATATTATATAGGCTGCATAGCTAACAGCACGAACCTCAAATTACTGGCGAACCGTTTATCCTAATGACATCAAAAGACATTAAAAGCATCCAAATAACGTGTACACCTGAGTAAATTCCTAAATAAGTCATTGATATTGCAAGGGATTGTACAGTTATTGCAATAAAAAAATTAGCAATATATACGGACGCCCTGTGCTCAAAAGCCCAATTAGAAAGTTAATCTGTCTCTCCTGAAGCCAAAAAAATTCCACGTTTCTAACAAGGAAAGGGACCCAAGGTGCCGTTCTCAAAATATTATAAAAAAAAAAAAAATTTCAGTAGACTCATCACACGCATAAAAACAAAAAAAAAAATTATCACCGGAATGCAATATTAAAGCCGCAAAAAAAATTATTAAAATGATAGCAATTGGCTACTCATAGCCTCTTGCGCTTCTTGGCGATATCTATAACAAACTTTTTCTTCACTTTCTTTTCCCTTCTTCCCTCTTGCTTTTCTACTCCACAAAAAAAGATGGTTATTTCTATTTTTCTCGCTTTCTTCGTCTGTGCTGTGCTTGATCACGTGTTGTTTAAATGACGTCACTCTAACACTCTAGGGTTGTGGAATCTTTCAATTCATTCTTGGCCTCTATTGGCGTTAAAAATATTCACTTTTTTTGTGTGTGTTTAAAAGTGATCTATAACATAATTCCGCCAGAATGTTTACATATTTATTTGCACATTCAAATAAGTACAAACAGCGATAATTTTTTTAACTATTTGAAGACGTCACCTTGGGACCCTTTCCTTGCAAGTGCAGTATTTGCTGGTGCCTGCTTTTTTTTCTAACATTCCTACGTTTTTTTTAATTCAAATATCTCAGTGAATATTGCACTTGAAAAAGTGGAATGTTTTTTTTTTTTTTTCGGCCTTAAGAGAGACACCGCAGCAACTTTCTAATTGTACCTTCAAGTTCACAGTGTCCGTATAAAAAGGAAATTTTTTTATTTGAATAACTGTACAACCCCTTGCAATATGAACGACTTATCTAAGGTTTACACGCTATCCAAATGTGTTTTTTTTTAACTGCAAGTATGCTTCTAGGATGAGCGGTTCACCAGTAAAATGCGGTTGAAGCTGTTATTTATGCATCCTTATATACGTACTCATTACTATATTTTTTTCCAAAATTTTTATCACACGTATAATAGCTATATATTTAATAGTAAGTTATTTTGATTATTTGTGCTCTTGGAGGATTTTTCTATTCATAATTTAATAGCTAAAAATATTAATTAAAGACAGAAATATTAATAAATGCTACTTAAGTCTTCTCATTTGCAATTAATTATTAGGCGAAGCAATCTCTATATATTTCTTCTGAATTAAATACTCTCATAATAAATTGAAACGCGTGCAAAAGATACGACGAACGGAAAAAACTTATGAATAAATGCTAATAATTGGGAATTAAGCTAAAAATATAAATATTAATTAATTATTTGTAATCTATTCAAAAGCTCTTCTCACATAAAAGTCTCTTGCCATTAAACGACGATGCATTTATTTGTAATTTATAACTACGGGGGATAATATTTCAAACAATTAATTAATTTTTATACTAATAAATTAAAACGTAATTGGAGAAAAAAATGATTTTTGTAGGAAAGAAAGTACGTAGTTAGTGTTTTAATTAAATTAGGAACGAAAACATAATTTATTTTCATAATAAAAGTATGCATGGGAATTATGTTCAATTAGAAGAAACTATCAATCGATTCTTTAACTACAGAATAAATTGATTAACTCTATTTAAATAGAAAATAATTTCCATCGGTTTCCAAATATACTCAAGTTTTTGAGATGATAGAAACATGGTTAATTTTTTTTAGTTATTAATTATTAGCATATCATCGCGTGTGGAAATCAACGATGAATTATACCGCCTAGAACAGGGTTTTCCAACGTAGAGTTCGTCGGGCAACCCTTGATGGTTATAAGGCTGGAGAACTGGAGAAACCGCGAGACAACCAGGCTCTGTCGCAAGAAGCAACGTAAGCTCCTCGGCCCCCCCCCCGTCCCCCCGAAGGAGGGAGGTCCAGGGCATCTCCGGCAAAACCATTATTTATTGATACGTCAAAGATTACATATAGTGAAAGGAAATTAAAAATTATGTAAAAAGAAGAAGAATCAAATCAATCAAGTTAAAGTCAAAGTGCAACGGACACGGATAATAAATAATCATGGAAAGTTGTATAAAATCATATCGCAAAGGCGCAATCAGAAATTTGATTAAATTAAATAAATAAATAAATTGAAATTAAAATTGAAATTAAATAAGCAAATAAAATGAAATTAAATAAGCAAATAAATTTGATTGATCGAGGATTGTTTGACGGAAAGGTAGAGAACCCCATTGCGCTCGGGCAGTTCAGTACACTCTGTCCAATTCGCTTTTGATCACAGTTGAAGGTCTTTAAAACATCTCCGGGACACTTGATTACAGATTTAGGATTCATCCTGCTCCCCGCCTTCAAACAGTGCCGCCAGCGCACTGTCAGGGTGAAGACGCGGCGATCTCCTTAACGGAGGTGCTGGTACCGGAGTTGCAGGAGCTGGAGGAGACGGATCCCTTGTCTTCCCAGGATGTTCCTCAAGGAATTTCACCATTTTTCTTATCTTTTCTCTTGATTCCTCTCGACGTAGTATGCCAAGCATCCATGGTCTGTGTAGATGGGGAGCCGGCGAACGGAAGTGATAGGGTGTCGTTTCTGGACAGCATGTGACGTAGCGCAGGGGCGTGCCAGGCTCAAGACAAGAACATTTGTCACTGGCAATCGCTTTAAAGCGATGTAAGTTTGCCGGGAAAGGTCCATGACCGGTGACAAATAAGATGAGTTCGCGTGACCAGCCCCTGCTCCTAGTATCTACTTTCTTCATAACTTCATGAGTTGATCTTCCTGATGCCTCCGGTATATCCCAATCCAGTTGCCACTTTGCTATCATGTCTCTCCAGAGGAGAGACTTGGCGTACGAAGCTGGTTATAAGGCTGTTCAGTGGAAACCTTGATGATAATGAAGCTATTTCACGCAACTTACACGATTTTTTGAATATTTATCCAGAAAAAAAAAGTTTATCCCTACTGCCATCAGCATCATAGCCCCAGGGCGAAATGAAAGAGGGTTTGGTCGGTTTCACATAAATGTGTCACCGTTTCTAGCCGGATCAGCAACAGAATCAGCATATCATGGAACTCGAAGTTTAGACTAAGCACATACGATTAAACTTGGCGAGGCAGGCCGATGGAAGTAAATTAAATAACTCTCTTAAATCAACTTTTCATTTAACATTTAACTAAAAGATCATGGACCAGCCAGAATAAACTATTAACGGAACAAAATAACAGAACAAGTGTTGAAACTACTAAATCAACTATTTTAAAGAACACTTCACGCATGCGCATCACACAAATCGCCGCACAAGCTGTGACGTCGGATCAGGAACGTAACTAGGATTTTTGCCATCCGGGCCAAACATTATTTTGCCGCCCCCACAACTTTAAATTTCGATAATTTTCTAATGGTGTTCTCTGTTGTCACCTAAAACTGTCACCCTCTAAATTTTTCCGCCCGGGGCAGTTTCCCCCCCCCCCTCCCCAAGTTACGGCCCTGCTTCGGATTATCTTCATCTGTATATCCGCTACAAGGGCTTAGGCACCATCTCTTAATCGTAATGTTCCCCGGATCGATTTTTGGCTTGGGGAAGGGCACAAAAATTGTCTTCCCGAGAAATTTTGAGTTCACCCTTCAAAAAGGTATTTTCTTTCGATATTTTAATTTTTCTAAATCGAAATATTGAACCTTAGTTTTTGGTCAGCGTGGAAGCGGTCCCCCCATCCCCTCCCCCGTGCATAGGGGTCTCTGCTCTTAATATACATATTTTATTGTCACAAATGATTGTGTCAGATCTTATCGTGAAACCCCTATTCAACTGAGGTGCCCGCATGGGTCCTACAAGGGGGTTGGGCTGGCAGAACTCCAGCCCAGGGCCCGAGGTTATTCTCATAATTTTTGTTTTTCACACTGTATGCTGCACAGCGGATATTTCTGCAACCGTTGACTTTAGAAACACTTTCATTTACAAAAAGTTTACGATGTGCAACCAAACGATGATACGTGATACGAACCAAACGATGTGCAGTTACTTAAAATATCAAAATTTTCTTTCAGGGGTCATATACATGAAAAAATAAGGAAATTAACTTTTTACACAGTCCCCGTGTGCTCAAAAACCCAATTAGAAAGTCATTTTTCAGTCCCTTCTGAGACCAACAGAAAAAAATTCCGCGTTTCCAAGTGCAATATTCACTGAGATATTCGAATTCGCAAAAACGGGCGAAAGTTGGGGAAAACAGCTTAGAAAATCCGAGTAAAACGGTTTTTCGGCATTTAGAGCTGTTTTTTCTCGAATTTCCTTCGTTTTTCGAATATCTTAAAGGCATACTTCAGGATGGGGCCCTGCCCCCGATTGAACTCGTTGGGACTCGAAAAGTTGGATCCGTATCATGCTATTGGAGGCATATTCACGAATCAAGATCTTTTATTTTAACCATCACCAGAGCTTCCGTGCAAGAACTCTGGAACGTGCTTTAAATAAGCACGAAAATGCTTGAATTAATCATGAGGAATTAATCTTGAATAATCATTGAATTATAGGGTGTTTATATGAGTTGTCGGTTTTTTTACACTATAAACTCAATAGTCAGGAGCCTCCACTAAGATCTCAATCTTGGGGCCTGGCTCCAGGATGGGGGCAGGGAGGCATGATGAACACAGAGATGCTAGCGGGGAAAGTAAAATTTTTATTCATACATGAAATGTGCCCTATAACTTTGTTTCCTTCCAGATGGGGCATAATGGCTTTTATTTTTCCTGCATTGGCCTGTTCCTCTGAGCATAGAATTTCGATATCTGTGCAAAATCTCAAAATAACATACTATCTTATACAATACAGGGAAATTTCTTTCTGCGGAGCAAAAAATACCGTATGTACACGGAAACATTCTTATTCTTTGTCATTCCCAGATTATATTTTGAAAAATTATTTGCACCAGATAGCATATTTTGAAAACTTATTGACCATGAAAAATAATGTCATTAGTTACTTTTGTCCATAACACAAACGGTTAAAACTAAAATTCTATCAGCGACAAAATATTTGCATTTCAGAAAACAACTACCCAAGAAACACAACTACGAAAATTCAGTGTTGAGAAAAATCAAATAACACATTAAACTGGAACTTTTTCCTGCCATCTATCAAGTAAAAATTACAACTATCGTCATCAGAACTGGTGACTCATTTTTGAATAATATACAGCCATATTATAAAACTGTATACATTATGATATCAACATATATTTTTTAAACAATAATATTGATTATATTATTGTATTTGCTCTAAAATTTTACCAGTTGATGTATGCGTAAAGTAAAATTAAATGTGTATTTTGTGCTAAAACTTAGCATATAATTATAATCGAAAAACAAAAAGGCCAGATAAATTTGTTTTTCGATTATAATCACAGTTTACATAATTTACTTGTATTATTTTACTTTTCATAAATATCAATTATTAAAGTTTTTTAGCAAATTTATTAATTTAATTTGTATTATTGATTTATGAATACTAGTAAACACCATGCTGTATCTTTTTTCATATGCGCACATGCTTTTGTACATCAGTTATATTTCGAGGGGATCATCAACAGTTGTGTTTTTTGATTCATAGGTGGCAGTAGTAACTTCTCTAGTTAAAGGAAGTTTCTCAATACAACACATACTATGGGGCCTTTCAAGTATTACATCATATATTTTTGAACCCCCTTGTCAGCAAAATTTCGTCATCTCTAGCCCCACCACCTATCACATATTGGTGGGATCAGATACTGTACACTGAGAGGGGGGGACAAGATGTGCTCCCCCCCCCCCCCACAACGATCAAAAAATCATTTTTCTAAATGCAAAAAATATCTTTTTTTAATCAAAATTGCATAGATCAAATGCTGTTACAATGAATTTCTGTTAATTTCAATGCTATTCGAAGGGCAAAAACTCACAATTTCCTTTCAAGAAATTTTCATTGTGTCCCACCCTCTAAGCCATATAATGATAAATCCTTGACCCATGGCACAATTCCAGAGTATTTAGGAGGCTCGTGTCATATGTCCAGATCACTCAAATAGGCCCATGGCACATTTTTCAGGTCACACAAATAGGCCTGTGTCACATTCACAGATCACTTAAGTGACCCTCGACACAGTTCCAGAACACTTAAGCGATCCGTGGCACATTTAAAAATCCTTTGAGTGACAGTTGACACAGTTTTAGAGCACTTAAGCGACCCCCAGTGCAGCTCTACATTGCTCAAGTTACCCCCAGCGCATTCCCAGATTACTTAAGTGATCCGTGGCATAATTACGGATCACTTGAATGATGCGTGGCACAGTTCGAGAGTACTTAAGCGGCCCAAACACATTTCTACATCACTTGAAGGACCCACGAAACATTTAGAGATCACTAAATTGACTCTCTAGGAGACTTATCAATAGGGAGATTGTTAGTTCAGGTGTTCACAAACCACAGTTCAGAGAATGCCATGAAAAATATTTCATATTTTTATAAAGGGTGCTTGATGACGTAAGCATCATACAAACCCCCCCTCCCCCTTGTCATCAAAAGTCAGTGAATCGGAAACCCCCCCTCCCCCTTGTCATCAAAAGTCAGTGAATCGGAAACCCCCCCCCCCCATCGATGCTGACGTATGACTTGAATGATCCCTGTACTATATAGTCATTTTCTAAAAGGGGTATTTAGGCTGATGAACATTTTATTTTTACCCGTTTGTGTTATGGACAAAAGTAACTAAGAAAGATATAATTGTTTCATGATTAATAAGTTCACAAAATATGGACATTAAGAGTCTGAGAATGACTAAGAACACAAGAATGACTAACATTTGTGCATAGGCGCCGGAACCTAGGGGCTGAGGGCATTTGTGCCCCCCAATAAATTTTGTAGAGAGGCTGTGAGCACTACCCCCCCCCCCCAATGATTTATGAAAAAAGAATGCAATGCACCTTCCTCCTCCTGCGTACGCGCTTGAGTCCCGTATATACGGGACGATCACCAATTTCCAGTCCCTCAAATGTTTTCTTCACGTCGGCGCCTCTGCATTCGTGTACACAGTTTCTAGTAAGCAGGGGAAAAAACATTTATTGTATGAGGTAGTATGATATGTTTTTCACTCCGCACAGATATCGAAGTTCTCTGCGCAGGGAAACAACAGGCAGGTGAAATTAAAGATAGTGTGCCCACTATATCTGGAAGATAAAAAGGATTCTTAGTACCACCGAAATAAAAAAAAATTATTCAGCTTTTCAACATTTTTCATTTAATGCGCCGACAATCCATCGCAGAAGTATCTCAAGAATTTTATGAATAGGCAAAGTGTTAATTCATCGATGAATCGAGAACTTTCGAATATGGCATTGAAGTTGTGGATATGACGATGAACCGACATGTTAAGAAACCAGCTGACCGAATTCTTGACACGTTGATTCATCGTCAAATTTGCACCTTTTTTGACAAAATATGTCGAATCGATGAAGGTACAAGTTTTGAATATGGTGATGAATCAACAAGTTAATCCTTAAATGCTAGAATTTTAAATTTTAATTTTGCTAATTTTTATCTTTTCAATTTTATGTGTTGAACAGGAAAGTTTTCAGAATTTTTCACGCTCTAAACGGAAATCGCGTACGTAAACATTAAAAAAACAGAACTTTCTGCGTTGATGATAAAATAATTTTAAAAACACTGTAAATAGCTTTCAGAATTTTAGTCCCGTATTCCAACTTCGAGGCGCAAATGCGAGCCGATCTCCCCGTTAAAAAGTCTTGCCACAGAGAGCAACAGTCCTACAAACAGTACTGATATCCAGTCACTTCACTCACTTCGCTTCTGAAACATAGATGGCAGCACTGAAAAAATCATACATGACAGTAGATACGCTCTGAGACTGTTAGGTACACACACTTACACTTCCGGCACAACTCACTAGGTAGTAAATTTGCCCATGGCGATAGACCTGAGTTGTGGGCGCGGTAGCCCAGGTCGATGAGATACTCGCCTAAAGTACCAAAGGATGTTTGGAGGTGTCGCGAGTTCGATACCCGGTTCGTCCTTATCCGAAAACTTTCCTGACACAGGGGTACAACAAAAACGGCGACATGACCGCAGAAAAAATTGCTACCGCAGGGAGTCCCCCATCGAGGGGTTAGCGCACGAACCCCTTGATGAGTATAAAAAAAAACAAGCCTGCCGTTCGGATTCTGCAGTAAATTGTAGGTCCCGGTCTAAAATCAGCCCTCTTGTGCAGAAAATGACCGTGGTGCGACGCAAATGATCAAAAAGACCTGAGTTGTGCTCGGTTTGAAAGAAAGTCCCGTATCCGCACGTTTCACAGAAAATAAAATCAGAGGTAAAATATTAGTGTATAAATATTCGAAAAAATAATTGAACTTTTTTCATGTTTATAACCATATTCCCCTTTTTTGTTCTCAAAAATAATTTTCAAGATATTACCGATCTGCTCTCTTGATTTGAATTTTTAGAGATGAGCCTGGAGGATGCGATGTGTCATATGTAATGTAAATACAGGAAAGTATGTGGACTGCGAAGAACTTCCCAAAGACCGTTAAGAAGCTTGAGATATATGTATTGCGCATGCTTAACGTGTTCTTAGGTAACCGCTGGATCCGAAACCATCTTGAGCTTGTGGAAAAACATTAAGATTTATACAAACATAGAATGTCCATTGTGTCGTCAAATAGCACATTGCATTCTCCACGGTCATCACGAAAGCGTGGGTCTTACCCATTATAACACCTCCACTAAGGAATTCTCGACTCGGGGCACGTATCCAAGGGTGAACAAAAATCGAAAATATTATTACAATCATTTTTGGTAGCTAAAACGTTAAAATGAATTGCATGTGAGAATAAAGATGAAAAAAAAGTCTCATCGTTTTTTTAAAATATTTAAAATTCTATTTCATTTTCTGTTAAACCTATAGATGCGTGATATATTTTAAATGTTATTTACAATTTTTAGAGCAATTATCAATGTGAAAAGTTATATTTTTATCATTTTCTATATTCCAGTCACCAAATCAGCCAATGGTAAATGACCAATTCACAAAATATCTATATCCTTACCACAAAAGCAAATTTTGAGAGAAATAATCATCATTTTCATGATTATTCGCGCTAAACCAACACGGAAATCACAATTTCTACCCTGTCACAAAGAAAACGTTTTTTGTTTTTGTCACACAGTGTACATTCACGCAAATTTCATCGCCGAAAAATTCACTAAAACTTTAATCAGAATGTAAATTGACTCGTCACCCACAAGAAAAAAATACCAATTCGGTACGGATTCAATAAATTTTCTTAGAGAAGATACAGTGTCACGTGACAAAATATAAAACAATATAAGTAAATCCGAAGAATAATTCTTCACCGTTGTTTTCCAAACAATATATATTATATTCCAAAGTTTTATTCCCTTCGCCATAAATTTTAAAATGTATATACCTACATTATTTTTCATGTAAACCGAAAAACAAACACAAATCCAATTTTTTTTTCTATGTATATATATATATTCCAAGAAAAAAGAAGAAAAATCGTATATAGAATTTTCGTTTTAAGGATCTTCCAACACGCAACCTGCCCACAACATGCGTGAAATAAAGTAAAAAATATACTAAAAAGAAACAAAATGGAATATTCCATATACAAATCGTATTTCATACCTGAAAACTGAATTTTTCCCTAGAAAAAGCTTGTTTTAGATTGAAACGTTACGAGAGGGAAAAAAATTTACTTGTATGTATTTTTTTTTGTACATTCATGTAGTACTTGTGTGCGTATCGAAAATATAATATAAGGGAAAAAAATGAAATAAATAAATTCCATTCCAACTACTTTACTGCATGAAATTCTTCTCTACCTGGAATTTTATACATAGAGTATTTTTATGAGGTTTATTTTTAGATCTCGAAGAGGTTATCTTGCCAGGATCTCTCTCTCGATTTTGTCTTACATTCACGAAACTATCTATGCATGTTCAAGTAGGTATAGCATGGTGTATAGTAAAGTGATTTGAATTAAAGTTGTGCTTATACATGTTTTTTTCGTGGAAATACTTAAATGTTGGAATAGAGAAAATGTAAAAGAAGAAGAAAAAAAAAGATTACGACATCGTGACTGTGCAGTTTGATGAGTTGTCATATCTAATGCGGATATAATTATCCTGAAAAAACACGCCAACTTGGTGATGATGGCTTAAAGTCCTAGCGTCCCGCCCCTCGGGGCATACGCTGGAGTTCTGACGATCAAAGGTACACCTGGATTCCCTCTCATTTAAGGTAAAAGTAAAATTTCCCAAAAAGGGGTTCGATTCTGATCAGTTATTTTTTGCTACCATCCGCTCTTCTTCATTTCGCCGTGCCTGCCCCTGCCCAGTTCCCAGTTCCAGCTTGTCTTATTCCTTCCTTATGTCACTTTATCTGAAAAATGTACATAGATATCTATTCACACACACACATATACATTATAATATACAAAGTCATGTATGTACAATGGGGTGAACCATGCTAAGCAGCGGCGCAGTTGTTCAATGATTCGGGTTCTTCGTTGACGGCATGAATCTAACAATCTCCATTTACAATTCAGAATTCGTGAAACAAGAATAGGAATCCTTCTATTTCTCCCACTCGAGAACTTTACAAACCAATTGCTCAATTTTAGAAACAAAAGGGATATGTTGCAATAGTACATCCCAACAATAATACACTTTATAAAAATATCATGTTAAGGGGCCGTTCAAGTATTACGTCATCATCGATGGGGGGGGGGTTCCAGTTTGCTGACTTTTGATGACAAGGGGGGAGGGGGGGTTGGATAATGCTTACGTCATCACCCACCCTTTATGAAAATATGAGTTAGGTTTCAGAGGGGCAGAGCTGATGACAAAATTTTGAATTTTGCTGACGGGGGGGGGGGTCAGCGTTTTGCTGACTTTTGCTGACAAGGGGGTGGGAAGGGGGGTCAAAAATGGCTAAAACTTTGCTCACGTAATACTTGAACGACCCCTAGTACAATATCGCCCAAAACTTTTTACATATCATCGAACACGCACATATATATATTCTTCTGACAGTAATTCTGCAGGGACATCAATTGTAATACGAACACTAATTCGTATATTCTCACAAATCAAAAATTAAATAAGAAATTAAAAATTCCCCTCTCTTCACTTTTTCTTATACCAAAATACATCATTTACATATGTCCATGTTACATACCAATTAATATAGCATGCATTAAAATTCACATAATATAATTCTTAAGGTTCTCATTTAACTCTAATGTTTTTCTACCGAGCGTTCTAAATGGTTAAATTTATTAATATTCTAAAAATTTCTCCAAAGAGCTTTTCATTATTTTCATGCAGAATTCGAATGCTTCTTTATTTCTTAATAGGGATAATATGTCTACGTGCATTTTCTCTCGAGGAATTGCCTTACTTCTCTCCTCTCTCCAATAGCAACACTCATATATATAAGTTTGTATAATGCCTTCTTGCTTCACGTTCGCCAAAAAATGTGCAAGAACTGTCTTCATGATGGTACCACCCTTGGTAACAACCAAGGGTGCCATGTTCAGTGAAAATCTGGTTCAAATAGAAATTCCCCCTTAATCCTTCTAGTCGTGACTTTCGGGAACACTTGGCGATGACCACGAGTCACGTCTTTTGTTATCGGACTTTCGCCAGGAATTTTCCGGCCACTTCACGAACTGACTGGCGAAAACCCGAAACTTGGACATTGACCGATCAGTAATCAACGAAATAGGCCACTTCGCGAACTGGTCAATATTTCGGACTTTGGAAGTAACATGTTTTGAAGTAACATGAATTTATATGTTGGCGCTAATATAATACAACCGCATCGTGAGCCAATCATCACATCAGCATTACTAGCACTCGATTAATTCAGGTACACCTCGGAATCTTTTTTCTAGAGTACCTTCGTTTCTCTTTCTGAAAGTTTTTGAATCATTTCATGTGTCAAATGAAAGATTCTCTCAGCTACTAGAGAATGCATTAAAAAAAGGCCTATGTTTCCAGAACACGTACTCTTTCAGCGCAAGACTCAACATCAAACTGTCTCTGCACTCTAGGACAGTGATTCCCAACGTGGACGTTAACGCCCCCTGGGGGGGGGCGGTAGAAGCTACGGGTATAACATAGGATTCTATGGGTTAGATTGTGTTGGGGGGCGATGGGACAAAAAAAGTTGGGAGACTATGCTCCAGTAGCTTTCCTATCTGCATGTATGAAACAGAAATGAGCTGACGAAATCACAAATGAATGGGAACACCCACGAACACGATTGGGTTGTGTCAACACCAGCTTCAGTGTACTGAAGGCGCATTTTTTATAGCGCTCTTTGTAAAAGACAGCTTTAAATTTTGGGCAGTGAATAAAAAGAATTAAACTATTTTTTTATGTTCTGTTTTATGTTATATAATGTTTTATTTCATGTGAAGATAAATATACCCTGCATCATCTTGTTTAAAAAAAATGAACGAAATCAATTATTTCTTCACAAAAAAAATTGGAAATTTGAAAAATTAATATTCAATACAATACAACTACAACGCCACAACAGGCAAATTGCCCAACGAGGTGGCTGACTTAAGAACATCATGGATCCCCGAGCCATTTTTTGGCGGTACTACTACACCACACCCCCTTCCCGAGCCCGCCCCTCCTCCTCCTCCTCCTCCTCCTCTGCGGAACCCCCCAACGAATCGGTACATGCGGGAATGTGCGTGTACGTGTAGTGAAACCTGACGTGAAGTTTTGTTGTTTCTCTGTAATGCTTGTTATGTGTAGTGCTGCCATCTGCCACTAGTTTTTCAAATTATGAGTGAAGTGTTATGATTGAATGACTTATCGTTGTAGGACTGTTGCTCTCTGTGGCGAGACTTTTTAACGGGGAGATCGGCTCGCATTTGCGCCTTGAAGTTGGGAACCACGGAAAACCAACTTCGGCCGACCACCACTGTGGGGTTCGAACCCGGATCCTCGCATCGCGAGTCCGTCCTATAACCACTCGACCACCACAGCGGCTGACATTATGTTTATAATGCATTTCTTGAGTATCAAAAATACAGTATTTTTGGAAATTCCAAAAAATGAATGCTGGAGTCTGAAAGGTTTAAATAGTTACTCCGCTTAAGTCACAATAATAACGTGAGTGATGATTTAAAGAGTGGCAATCGATATTTCTAAATTAACAGGTAATTTCATTCAATTGGAAATCAGATGCAAACAATTCCGTGCAATTCGGTTAATGTATTCTTTCAAAGTAAAAAGAAAAACTTCTCTACACCAAAAATCCTAAAATTCCGCAGAAATGCTTATTCGACATACGTTAGCAATGTAAACCTCGAACTTGAATATTTGACAATTCGTTAGAGTTTCTTCAATTTTTAAAGTTTGAAAAGAATCAAAATTTTAAAAATCTGAATGCAACATTTTTTGAAAAATACTTCCCATCAATGAAAAATTGGAGGTCCATATCACTAACACGTGTCAAATAAATATTTCTGCCATATTTCCAAAATTTTTGAGGGTGCAATAATTTTTTCTTACTCTTCAATCTTATGCATGAAACTCTAAAACTGCAACCTGAGAATATTGCTGAAAAAGGGATATTTCCAGAATTTATAAAATAAATATTTCCCAAAATTGATGAAATTAATATTTCCAGAATTGCGTTCAAAGTTTTTTTCTTTTGTGCATTTACGGCATGACTCATTGTTTCTGTCTCATATTTCGAAATGAAAAGTCAACCGATTGACACGAAATTTTTTGCATTTGATTTGCGATTGAATTAAATATTTTTCAATTTTTGAAAAATCGACTTCGAGGGTGATGGCACTCACCCTGAGGTTTTACTATATATCAAATAAAGCGTAGCTATCAACTCCAATGAAGAAACGAAAACTGATTGATACAATAAAAACTTTTTATAAATGGACGTGAAACTTTTTTCCAGAAATACAGACAAACTCCGTCTTTAGAACTAAATAACAAGATCGCAGAACCGTCTATTTTCGTTGATATAAACAAAAACAAACGCTACCTTTATAGCAATTGCGATATAAAAACAAGATGCGATATAAAACACGGTCTTAAAGAAACAAGGCTATCAAACTCTGTCTTTATAACTGAATAACATGAACGTAGAACCGTCTATTTTCATTGATATAAAGAGAGATAAACGATATCTCGATAACAATAAGCATATAAAAAAAACAATATCTCTCATTAGAAAAAAGTAATTAATTAAATAAGTTATCTTGGCGAGCTTTGCGCACTTTCCGTGGAAGGTTCAGGAGGAACCGTCCAGTGATTTCCCCGATACGTTTCTTCTGCCGTTCATGTTCTTCTCTCTGCCTATCCTGATCCAATTCTGGCTCTTCTCTTTCCAGTTCCATTTGCTCTTTCAGCGTGTCTCGTTCTTTCAGTAACTGCAGATTCCTCTCAACTATTTCGTATAACTCCTGAATTGACTGTAACATCCACCAAAAATATACCACCATCAACATTATTTAATTGTGAGTTTCTCTTACAACTGAACAAGAAAATGTCGACAATGTTTCTGCGTTCGAAAACAAAAATAGTCATTTCTTATGTTATTCGGTATGTCGAAAGCGAATTCGACCACAAAAAAACCCCGATTTCACTATTTTTTACTCTGAAATTTTGCATTTGATACAAATATAATAACACAATATAATACACTGAAACACAACATAAGAAAATAGAAAACATTATAAATGTACAGGTTCATTCCGAATTCATGAGACAAACTTTAACAGGTGGTATATGACACCTAAACAAGCAAATTGATCATAGAATGTGCGGTCGAATCGCAATAGCAAAGGTGGTTGAGGATGTTATTAGCGAATGCACAGCAGCACTTCATATAAAGCAGATGTGATATTATTCTGACTGATTCGCGGCGATATATGCTATATATTTGAGGGTGCATATGCACTTTCAGATTGGATTGGAGTTTGTTTTTTATTGGTTCAAGGACCATCAAGGTTATGCTGCGCCAAACAATGATCAAGACCTATAATGACTTGTGGTAGAATTTGCGTTTCCCAGGTTACACCATGAGAAGAACTTCCACATTACAATACCCTGTACCCTCGAATGGTTGATTGCACTTATTGCAGCAAATCCATCGGCAAAATATGATATTTCCTAATGGTAAAGTGCTGTTGTGCACTCTCTAAAAATCACCGAATAACGCCAAACCTTAAAAAATAAAAACCTTACGTCAACATTTTCCATCTCTTCGCTAATTGGCATTCGATACTTCGGAAAAGATTCTTTTTCGGCAAAAATTTCCAATTTCTCTTCTTTTTCATCTTCATCAGCGTATTTTTCCATGATCGAGACTTCGCTTCCGAGGTCAGGATGCGACTCTTCACGGACATCGTCACCTTCCAAAACCTAACCAAGAAAATTTATGATACAGTCGAATCCCGTTACAACGAACTCATAGAGAGACCGGAGAAATCACTTCGTTACAAAGGAATTCCAGAGTTTTCGCATTGTTCCTATGCAAATTTATATGAGGGGATCAGAAAAGTGTTCGTTCGTTAAAACGAGATTTTCGCTATATCGGTATTCGTTAAAGCGGGATTCGACTGCACAATGTGCCACAAAGAAATCATCGTTCAGTTGATAAAATTAAATGAGATGGAATCAAAATCATAAAAGATAATTAAATCGTATCAAATTGAAAATTTTCAAAGCATCTGAATTCTCGTTCTATGGGCAATCGAGAAGAGAAACTTAGCTAAATTTATATACAGGGTGTCCTGTAAGTACTGATGCGACCTCTATCTCATCAACCGTCCGTCGTAGAGGTGTGATTTTAATTTATAAAACATGCTCAAAATGCGTTCAAAAATTACCCTGTACCAGTTTTGAGAGTGCAGTGTATCACCAAATAAAAAGAATCTAAATTTTTAGAATATATAAATATATATATATATATATATATAAACTTGGAATTTCTTTTTTTGGCCGTAAGAGAGACAGGAGAACAACTTTCCAATTAGAAGTTGGAGTATTATAATTTATATTTTTCACTTTGTGACACACTGTATTATCACTTTCAAAACACCCTGTATGTTCATTTTGGTGTGTATTTGATATCTACCTAATATGAGATCATAATGACGGATTACTTTTGGCTTGGCTCCTTCGCCTTCTGCAGCTGATGTCGCCGTTATATCTTTCTGTTCAATCACCAAACCCTGTTCCTGATCCACTTCCTCTTGCGCGAGAACTCTTTGAACTTCCTCAGTCTCATCTTCTCCTGCTGAGGCAGTGGGTTCGGGTATTCCTTCTAATTCTTCTCCTGCAGTCATCTTTTCTATTTCCTCTAAGCTGAGTTTCTGGATTTTTTCCACAACCTAAAACACATGAAATGGAATCGAAAACATTACAACATAACCATACACTAAGCAAAGCCTGTTTCAACTTTCAGGGTCATAGACAGTTGTTATCATAGGCAGACGTTACATTTTGACTCGCAGTACTTTCCATTTTCCGCTTTTGGCGATTTTGCAGCAGTTTTAGCGATATTTGGCGACTCTACTTGCCTTTGAAATGTTTTGGGCTGTAACTGGCCACACTGTAGAAAATATTTATGTGAAAGAGGAATGGGAGAGAACGCAAAACCATCCCCAGATGATCCAAACATCCTCTGAGCGTTCAATGGTCATGTCTGTTTGTCTGTAACTGTCCACATTAACAAACTGTAAGTAACTTTGACAAATGTTTCGGCTGTAACTGGCAACTTTTGTTGTCTGTTATAATATTTTTGGCTATAAATGACAACGTTACTTGTGTTTGAAACTTCTCCCGCTGTAACTGGCAATTTTACTTGCCTTGAAAACTTTTTTGACGATATCCCATGTTTTTTATGAAAGAAATATGATCAGCCTAGGTATTTATCATGTTGCGTGTATTGATACTTTCGAACTGTAGCAACTACGGCGGGCCAGATTGAACTGCTTGGTGGACCGCGTTTGTCCCGCGGCCCGGAAGTTGTACACCCCTGAGTTAGAATTTCAGAATTGTTAACATAAATGAAATCTTCAACAGAAACTGCCATCTATCAACGGATACGAGAAACCAAAACTATAGATTCGTACAGTAATCTGATAGTAGCAAGAATGGTAAAAAAAAGCCAGGATTATAAAAATGGCAAAAAATTGGCAAAATATGCTTTGAAAATATTCATTAAAAATGCCAAAATATGCTTTGAAAATATTCATTAAAAATGCCAAAATATGCAATAAAAATTTCAGAATATATGAAATGAAAAAGAACCCTAAAAAAAATATTTGAAAAAAAAATCAAGAAATATTTACTGAAACCGAGAAAATTGTGCGCATAAAGCTGAACTTTCTCTCAAAGAAATTAAACTTTATTTCCCGTGTATATTTTTCTATTTCTTTGTTCTGTGTGCGTGAATATTCATTTTCAAAGAAAACTTTGTATGCAAATAACTTATGCATTAATATGCAATATAACGACACGTCTTTTATTCGGGAATTTCTAGTAGAGATAGGGCGAATAGTGATTTAGCCGAACACCGGTTATTCGGCTAATGTTTTGGCCGAGTGCCGAATATTCGACGGCCGAATATCAATTTTACTAAAATTCATCAAAATTATCAATAAAATTGTCGTTTTTAATTGAAAATAAAATTATTGGTAATTTCAAATGATTAAAATGTATATTGAATTTTAATTATGCAATTTATTATTTAAATAAATATTAAAAAACGGGTAACTGAAAGATTTTTTATTGCCATGATACTGACAATCAAATTCAACGACGATATATTGCATTTGAATATTACAGCGATACCTCGGCTAACGAAGACGAATCGTTCTGGAATCACGTTCGTTAGTGTGTGATTTGTGAACTTCATGAACTCTCTCTTCTATGTTCAGTTTCATGTTTTACTTATCCTATAAATTCACTTTTGGGAGGGTTGTCCCACACTTACGGAAATGATAATTTCTTTCCTAAATTCTGATTTTTTATCAAGTATGGAAATCTGCATTTTCATCTAGAAAAAAAATGATTCTAATTCTGCAATTATTTTTTTGTTTTAATCTGTATTTTCATCCGTTCTGGAAATCTTAACTCTCATGAATTATGGAACTATTTCTTTCATTAATCAAAAAAAAATTTCAATTTTAATTTTTCATAAATTTCGTTTTTGATAATTTGCATTTAATTATGTCTATTTTTTTTTCAGCATTCCTGTATATTTCGTACTAACATATGAATTTTTGGATGCCGATTTCGCTCTCTTAAAAGCAATATTCTGTAATATATTTTTGAATTCAAAAATCGGTGAAAAAGAACAGCAAAAACTAACGGAAAAATGCTCCTGTTGTCATTTATGCTGTCCTTTCCCAACTTTTCTGTGTGTTGTTCAATTCTTCCCCGGAGGACCCACGATACTCTCACGGTGCCCCATCCCTTAAGCTGCCACTCGTAAATTACGAGTAATATAAAGCGGAGAATTAATATCGTTTTGGTGCTGCCATCTATCCGCTCTAACTCGTAACATAAAAAAGAATCACAAAAAATATGAGTGAAAGATAGAATTCACATTATTCTTTTCTTCCCTAAATCAATTTATTTACTTTTTAGTTCATTAAGTATACGTCAATCAGATGATGTAAAGCAAATTAATATTAGTGATTGATTAATTAATTTTTATTTGGATCACCGCAGTTTCATGAGAAGCAAACCTTAGAGACACTTATAATTAAATTAATTCACTCAATTTTCTACTTACTTGTTTGACAGTTCCAAGATCTTCTTCCTGAAATTACGAAATTGTAGTTATTTTATGGTAAATGAGAAATTGTATTCATGAAATGAATGTTTAGAAATGTATGTTTCATCTGAAATTATAAGAGAATTTTTATAATCAATATCACATCGTATACAAATGCTAATGCGGCCCGTCCGTCGTAGAGGCATGACTCCAATTTGTAAAATGCTCAAAAAGCGTTGAAAATTTAGCATATAGCAGTCTTGAGAGCGAAAATACAGTGTGTAAAAAAATGTAAAGTAAAAATCCAAATTTTTATTAGATTGCAACTTTTAACTACAAAGTTTTTGACCTGTTTCTTCTGAGATCAACAGAAAAAATTCCATATTTCTAAGTGCAATATCCGCTGAAATATTTGAATTGAAAAATCGGAGTAAAGTTATGGAAGAACAGCAAAAAACTAACGGACACACAGCGCTCCTTTCCCTCATCCATGCTGTCGTTCCCCAACTTTTCTCTGTTTTTGAATTCGAATATTGCATTTAGGAACTTTTTTGTTGGCGCCACACAAACACACACACACACAGGACAGACAAGGCAACAACTTTCTAATTAGAAGTTAGAGGACAGTGGGACCGTATCAAAATTTTGATTCTTCATTTTGTTACGCACTTCGTTTTCATTTTTTTTAATTTATTACTTATTTTTTTTTATATTTTAACAACACAACACAGACAGCGCACCACGAAATGCAAAATAAAAATACAAATACAAATGAAAGGCAACGCAACAAAGCAATACATACGCTATGCAGCTCTTAGGGACCGAGTTGATCCGTCCTAGAGCGAAAAAAAATTTCTGTATACAATAAGCATCATACAAAACTGTACAACTATATACAAAACTGTACAACTACTATACAATAAGCATTATACAAAACTGTACAACTATATACAAAACTGTACAACTATATACAAAACTGTACAACTATATACAAAACTGTACAACTATATACAAAACTGTACTATATACAAAACTGTACAACTATATACAAAACTGTACAACTATATACAAAACTGTACAACTATATACAAAACTATACAACTATATACAAAACACTTGATTTATATCAGGTATTGATTCATTCTCGCAACTGGTTCAGGGAAACTTATGAGCGCCTTTTGAGCATTGGTTAAATTGAAAATATACCTCTATGACGGACGGTTGATGAGATAAAGGCCGTATTAGCACTTACAAAACACCCTGTATACTATACAGCAGGAGTGCACAACCTCCGGACCGCCTATATATAAATAAATATACATATATATAACACACATATTTATGTATGTATATATGGTATATATATATATATATTCACAATTAATAAAAAACCGTTTTTTATAAACAGTTGAATAGAAATCTGCGATTTCATACAGAACGAAATAACTAGAATTACTGCTTTCAAAAATTGCGTATTTCATCCATTCTGGAATTTTTTCATAGGTGCTGAAATTATTTCTGTCAATTATTTTCCATATTTTCGATATATGAATTTTCGAATGCCAACTCCCGACTCCCACAGCAGACATAAAATCGGGGCCAAATTAGAGGCGAAATTATTAAAGCACTTCCAGTCCCGGAATTATTTTTGGGCCGGGCCCCTACGTCTCGTAAGGGCGGCCGTGCTATTCCCTCATTACTTTCTTATTTACGTACTGTATGTCGAACACCGCCTCGAAGAGATATAGTATTTACTTTCCGTTTCCTTCGCACGCGTTGACTTATAAGAATAAATCATCCACTAACTACTAGTTAAAGCGTTATTACAGAATACCGAATTTTTGCATTTCAAATTTCTAATAAGATCTGTATTGAGCAAAATTTAAATACGCATTCAAAAGCACACTTACATCGTGATCACTTTCGTCACTATCTTCAGAATAGAAAGGAACCTAGAAAAAAATATTTCAATCAAATTGCGAAGAGCGAAAACACCCTGGCGTTAAAAAAGAATGCCAGAAAAAACCAGAAGAGAACTATCGAAAGAAATGAAAGCGAAAATTTAAATGAAAAACTATATATCAACATAAATGAATTTATCTCTGATAGTGCCTGGCAACTCTATAAAATTATCAATTGATGACACATATATACGCTCTAGCGAAGGAAAATCTCTATCTCCTCTGTAGCTTAGTGGTCAGAGCACTCGTTCGGCAATCGAGGGACCCGGGTTCGACTCCCGCTAGAAGCAGAGATGAGTTTTTCCTTCCTTTAAAAAATTTACATCTCATATAATAATATAATAAATATCATCACAACATCCAGTCTTCCGTATATCTTGATAATGTAATAGGTTGTTTAATAGAACACCAAATTTAAAACTGTCACTGAGTAAAATTTTCAAATAACCACATGATTTTTTTGTCTATATCTTGATTAACGTCGTCCATAAAGTGTATGGTGTAATTTTATTATTTTGAAAATAAAGGGCGTGTCCTCCTTGATAAGTAGTAATTGATTTGTAATGATGCAATTAGTATTTCTCAGATATTGCGCAATCTCAAGCAGTGCCTTAACTTTTACGGTGCACTGTATATGTGTTGCTGCCAAAACTCGAAGTGCGGCCACATAACGAGTGTTGTGTCCAGAGTCCGAAAATCGGACTTTGGACCAAAATGATTCGGGTTTTGGAAGGGCAATTCGCGAAGTTGTCATAGAGATACTTAGCTGTTCGATGTGCTGATATAAGACGGTACGGTAGGCGCAAAATCCAATTTTTTCATCGCCAACGTGTGATACATGGCTATGTATAGTAGCTGTATCGGATTAGCTCCATGTGACGAGAGTTAACGAAGAGAAAATTCAGTGAAAATATCTCTATAAAAATAATACAGCCAAATCCCGTTATAACGAACTCCAAGAGACCGGAGAAATCACTTCGTTATAACGAAATTTCGTTATAAAGGAATTCCAGGTTTTTGTATTATTTCTATATGAACTTATCTGGTGGATTGGAAAAGTGTTCGTTAAAACGAGATTTTCGCTATAGCGGTATTCGACTGTAATACAGAAATATAGTTTTTCCTGTCATATTTGAAAAAAAAAAAATTTCCACCTCATATCCGTGATTGCGGTTTGCTTGTTTGCCATAGCTAACGTGGGCGTAATTATCACCAAAAAATACAACATGGTGATAACTCCGAATCATATCTTTTGTTATCAGAATTTGGTGATGGATCTTCGCCATTTCGCGAACTGGCTGGTTGAAGCCAGAAATTCGGCCATTTTCTGGGTCAATTTACAATGAAATTGACCAATCACGAATTTGCCAATATCTGACTTTAGCATGATATATTTGACAAATATGTGAGACTAATATATTTATATGACTGTGATTAATAATAGTCATAATTATCGTAATATATTTGATAATTCATGAAAATAGTCTTAATTCTTTATTGCAACAATTCAACTGAGCCTTGGGAAATAGAAAAAAAAGGGCATTTACTAAAAAAAGTTGAGACAGTAAAAGTTATAGAGGGATGTTGTGCAAAATACGGCTCGTATGGTCACATAGCACATACACATTTCTGGCCCGCGAGCAGTGGATATAACCGTATCTGTCCAGCACCTGCCGATCTGTCCCACGGACTGAAAAGTTCGCGCACCTCCGTTGTGAAGTTAATAACTATGCCCTCGATCTTTACTTCAATTCAAATTCAGTCCTCATATGGATGCGAATGGAAATTGATATTCTGTGTGATTTATATAAACAGAAATGGTTTTTTTCTCAGAGTCATTGAAAAAATAGTAATATGTTTTTCGAAATTACCCATTCGTCATCAGAATCCTCTTTGAAGAAACTCTTCTCTGGATCTTGTTCCTCTTTTTGTTTCAATGGTTGAACCTTATGATGACTATGAATCGCTTGTTGGAACTCCCTCCTTCGAATCATACGCTGCATATCAGACTAAGCGAATTGACAACAAAAAATATTATCAATTAACGGCAATCATTTAAAAGAAAATATCTAATTATCTCAATTTCATATCGAAATCCCCAAAATCATGATAAAAAATAAATAAACATAAACCGTAAACACTGGCTACTTTTGCCCTGGAGTTTTTCATTGTGCAAAAATGAAAAAATGATTGAAACATGCGTGGCACGCATTGGGTTCAATTTTACTGGCATTTTCCTGCGTCCTTGGCTAACGACTCAGACGAACTTCAGGGTTTCATTTTCGTCAAAGACAAGACTGTGATATATGATACCCTCTCCCCAGGATTCTTTCTTTATCAGTGAATATTATCAAGTCAGTCCTGCGTGTATAAGTGTATACAGGGCAAGAACGAAGGGGGCGATCTCCTCAACAAAATCGTTCAGTAAAATAAAAGTATTAATGACGTAGGCGGAGGTGGCAACCATTGAAATAAATATTCGTTAGTATGCCTGAACCATCCTATAATGCATTTCCTGAGAAAACGATCTGGTTTACTCAATAAAACCATCATGTGTTTCGGTCAGGGCAGCATACTTCATGGCACTACATACACATTTCGGGAACTCACTATTAAGCATTGCCATATTCTAGAGGAACATCTAGACAATGCTAGAGGAACTCACATCAGAACCCCCCCCCCCCACTTCTCCAAAAGAATTCCTCAAACTCGAGGCATTCCTCAAAAACCCACACTGTCTGAAGATGGTTTAGTATACGATGGTGGGGTAAGGTACCCTGAAGTGATATGAATGACTGAATAAGTGTTAAAATAACTTCCCGAAGTTACCTTGTATTCCGCAAACAAGGCCTTCTCCAAGTCCCTCATGAATTCGCATGACGTCACGTCCGGTTTCCTCTTGGGGCCCATCAACTTCTCGATCCGTAGCCTAATCTTGTTCCTATAGGCTTCTTCTTCTCCCATTTTTGTTTCTCCTCCTGCGCGGGTTTAAATCCTGAAATCATAAATAATGTTCTTCACAGAACCCCATAACCGTGAAAATTTACAAAAAAAACGTTCCAAAACCTTAATTCAAATACTGAACTTACGTGAATTTAGGCTCAATTCGAGGCGATTGCTCTCCGTGCGAATCAACAAACGTTTTCCATAGTTCCATTAAAGGATAAGATGAACATATTGTAATGGATTGCAAACACGAATTGCAAATCATGCTTTGCATTGGCTATTAGGCTATATTAATGTGATTTTTTGACGTGTAGATATTTTACTTTCGGATCTCAACATCTATCTTTATGAGATTGATTAGTTTATTTTATTTGACTAATCAATAAGCAACGTTATTTAACGGACGTTTATTTACAGAGAATCCCGTGCCATCCGTCGTGTAATTAAATTTCAAAATGTCGACGCTAAAACTAATTATTTGGGTATTTATGTAAACTCCTCTAATGTGCCCAGTCCACGAACGCTGTTTCAATTCGCATATAACGTGGCGTTCTTCTTTGATACACTCAGTTTCTAGAGTTTCTTTTATAGAGAAGTTCCCAATGACTGGTATAATTCGTGCAACAGTGTTATGGATGACGTTATATCACGTCAAATTAATCGCTGAAGGTAACGTTGAAAACATTTTTGGTATCAAAAATTGTGCATGCGTTACGGTAAATGTGATGAATCTGGTTAATTATGCATAATCTCCGACCATTTTGGTAAGTTTGATAAATTTGCCTAAATTTTCCATTTTTACCGGAAATTATCCTTAATACCCCAAGCGTCGTTGGTAAACATTATAAATCATATTAATTTCATAAGATTGGCCGGTTAATTATGCATAATCGCCGTTTCGTATAGGTAAATATGAAAATCGGTTCCGTTGCCGTAATAAAATGTATTACGTGGATGACCGTACTTGTGAGCCAGAGTCTGAACCGGTTATAATCTCTAATTCAATGAATTTTTTCTGACCATCCACGAGACGACTCTTATATTTAACTCCTATTTAACTATTACCCCGATATAACGGACACTCATTTAACAAATATTTCGATTTAACGAATTTTTACAAGTTTTTGTGGATATGTAATCACGCCCTAATAGAAGAAACTCCTATTTAACGAATTCTATAATCGGACCTTGATTTATACGGCCTCCTATATAATAAATTTCACGATTATACCCTGGTATAATAAAATCTCATATGACAGGAATTTTTTTTTCTAATTCACTAATCAGCCTAGAGGGTAACGGGGAATGTATGCACAATAACCGGTAAAACTATCATGTTTTTTACTATTTATCAAATTCACCAGGTACGCTTAGGTATAATGTATAATCATCGATAAAAAAGTGTTAATTTTTTAGCATTTATGAAATTTACCAACGACACCTGTATGTTATGCATAATCGCCGGTAAAAGTGAATATATTAATCAAACTTTCATTCATCAGAGGAATGGCGATGTACGTATCTATAATAACCGATTCGTTAAATTTACCGTAACATATACAGGGCACAAAGCGAACAGCACGCACCGAAAATTACTGGCGAACCGTTGATCGTTGAGGCAAACTTCCAATTAGAAGTAGTATCTAAATAACGTTTATATACACCTCAGAACAGTCATTTATATTAGAAGGGGTTGTATAGTTATTAAAATAAAAAAAATGACCTTTTTATTTGGACACCCTGTGCACAAAACCGAATCATGAAGATTTTTCCCCCTGTCTCTCGTGAGGGGCTACAAAAGGAATTACGCGTTTCTAAGTGCAATATTCACTGAAATATTTGAATTCAAAAATGAGAAAATTGAGGGGTGGCAAAACAGCATGAAACGCTTTTTTTCCCTCATTTATGCTGTTTTTGGAATTCAAATATCTCAAAATATATCAAAATGCAATTGGGAACGTGGAATTTTTTTTTGTTGGCCTCAAAAGAAACGGGCAAAAACTTTCTAATTGGGTTTTGAGCACAGCGTATCCGTCTAAAAAGTTTTTTTTTAATTGTAATAATTACGCAACCCCTTGCGATATTATCTGAGGTCTACACGTTATTCGGATATTCTTTTTAATTGGATGTATGCCTCAAGCACATAATTTCCCAAACTTTTCCTTCCATCGCCCCCTTTTTCAGAAATTGTTTTCTCTCATCGCCCCCAAGTCAAGCGAACCCATAGGTCCTATGTCAAATCCATAGCTTATATCGCCTTCCTGGACCATTCCAACGCCCTCCAGGGGGGGGCGATATTGCCCACTTTGGGAAACACTGCTTGAGCATCAATTGACAGTAATTTGCAGAGCGTGCTGTTACGTATGCACCCTGTATCATATTTCTAACGCCTTATCACTGTCGTCGCACTTTGCAGGAGCAAAGAAACCCAAGCCAGTAGT